>NC_135315.1:36795991-37395991 GCF_048772815.1 Callospermophilus lateralis
ACTAGGGGCAGGGAAGGGGTGGGGGGCACTGAGACAGAAGGATCACAAGTTCAACACCAGCCTCACCAACTGAATGAGATCCTCAGCAACTGAGCGAGACCTGGTCTCAAAATTAAAAAGGTAAAAAGAACTGGGGATGTAACTCATTGAGAAAGAGCCCCTGGGTTCAGTCCCCAGTACAAAAAAAAAAAAAAAAAAGCTAACACAATTCTTCAGCAAACACATAAGTTTTAGTACCGAATGGGATAAATAAAGATTGTAAATAGGTTCACATCATTTCAAGGGACATTGTGCCACCAAATGAGCTGACGAACAACTTGCTATTTGCCAGACTTGTAGATGGCAAAAACATGAAGAAAGAGTGTGAACTTCATCACATTAGGAATGGATCCCTTGAAGTTACTCACATTGGACTTTCATTGTGCTATTAGTATTCAAGAGACAGTAGAATGTCTCTGTGTCTCAAACATTTTCAAAAGGGCCCTGAAGAATCGCAGGGAAAAAGAAGACAGAAGGGCTAAGGCAGGCCTACACCCAGACAGGTGACTGCGTTCCAGGATCGGGGCCTCTCTGCCTTGGGATGGGGTGAGGAATGGGGTGGGTGGAGATGCTGAAACGGTGCTGTCTCCCAGTAAATTCCACCCCCCCCCCGTCTGTTTTCTTTCAGATCTAGAGAAAAGACAACATCTGAGGATTCCTATTGAGTCTCCAATTCAGCACGGTAAATGACCAAAGAGGACATATTTCTAAGCAGCAGGGGGAGCTCAGACTTATGCTAGAGATTCATCCACCCTGTTGACAGGACAGGCTGAGAACAGGAGGGCCTGAGGGTGGGGAAAGTCTCCAGGGAAGATCAGGATGAGCCACGGGGTACCTCCTCCAAGGATGCTTTCTCTATTGCCACCTGGCTGTCCTGAGAGTCTGCCCAGCTGGGGCAGGGTGGGTGCTTGTGACGCCTGCAGCTGCCTTCCTCTTCCAGGGCTAATGCTTCTGCCCCTATCATGGTTCACCATGGAACCTTCAAACACAGAGGTCAGCTCAGGGCTGGGGGATTCTGAAGCAAGGAGATGACAGTGAGTGCTGCCCAAGGAGAAGCCCTGGTCTCCCGCCACCGTACCCTTCACAGCAACCTACGTGGTACTCCTGATGCAAAAGACTTGGCCCTCAAATGGACTTTTTCTGCCTGCAGGTATTCTTCAGGAAGCTGCTGACTGCTGCTTCTCATATACTCGACGAAGAATCCGGTGTACATTCATGAAAGATTATTATAAAACAAGCAGTGGGTGCTCTCAGCCAGGTGTCATGTAAGTGCTAAGTTCACCCATCACGTACTGGGAGCCAGGGAGCCGGCAGGGTCTCGGAGGGAGGGCATGAGGGATGGGTGTCTAAAATAGTCCCACCCTTGAATTTTGCCAGGTAAGGGACAACTTGTGTTCTCATCAGGGTCCTGCAGGGCATAAAGGATGAGACTTTCCTAGTGGAGAGGAGGAGAGGGGAGGAAGGAGAGAGCAGGCAGGCAGGAGGCTGCCCAAGGACACTCCCATGAATCCTCAGGGAGTCTCACAGGCAGAGGAGGGTCTCAGAGAGGATCCTGGGCCTGAGCTGCCTTCTGCAGAGAATGGAAAGAAGAGACTGTTGGGTGGGGATTCCCAGGGGTAAGGAGGATGGGGCTCCTTGCGTCCACTTGCTGAAGACAACTCATTTTGTAACCCTTTCCCCGTTTTTCTCCAGTTTCTTCAGTAGGAAGGGACAACGAATCTGTGCCGACCCCAATGATGGGAGAGTCCAGGAGTGCATGGCAAACTTGAACTTAATCTAACTGTCCATGGATCTGGAGCTAAAAAAAAATCAATGGAGAAAAAGAAAGACAAGTTGCCAGCCACCCCACCCCCAACTCCCTCAACCCAACTACCTCCTGGGAGATTCTTGGCCTGGATTACTGAAAACAAGTGAACAAACAAACAAAAAAAAAAAGTCTGTATTCTGTTTGGTGTTAAAGCAACGCATCTGGTAAACAATAAACAGCATCTGTGTGGATTCAGCCTGATTTGACGGCAGATCCTGAGTTGTAACCACCATGATTGCCCCAGAACAACTCAAATTGGGTTTTCCTGCATAGTTTTCCAGAAAACTATAAAAGGATAAAACCATTAGAGTGATATGTGGAGCTTTACAACCAGAGTCTGGCTCCAGGAGCATGCCTGACTCTTACGTCAGTGTAAGGTAAACCAGGTACATTCCAGCTACAATGAAGTCTCTTTTCTCCAAACCCAGTTCCCTGCCTCTCTTTCTGACTCAAATTGCATCTATCAGTAAGACCCCAGCAAACTGCACTCTAATGCTCGATCTGTCTGTCTCTCAGGTCTCACGGCACCCGGCACCAGTCCTCATATACCAGGTCTGAGTTGTTCTAGAGCAAAATCCAGTTACTTTACTTATTTATTTTGAAGTTTAAGAGGAAGAGGAAACTGAGGGAATTACTCATCTTAGGATAAGTATTATCTTCTAAACAAGAGATATCATAGTATTATTTTTCAATAGCTAAAGCCATGACTCATTCAAATATAGATTGAATGTGTGTATTTAAACCATATGTGATGTTATGGGTCCATGTATGATGGAATCATAAAACTGATCCAACAATCACTGGAGGAATAGAGTTTATAGAGTTAATTGCAGATGATATTCTAAAACATGTTTGCTAAGTTAGGGGACAGATTAGTACCTGTGTATACAGTGATCATAAACCTATCCCCTTTAGGGGATAGGGGATAGGTTTATGATCACTTCTAGGGGACAGAAATCATTTGCATATGTCCTGGTCAAAATTTTCAAGTTAATACATTATTTCATAAACTCTGGGACCTGGTCAGTAGTAAGTGGAACATAACCCCCTACCTACCATCCTCTACACTTACAGAAATCCTGGAGAAGGGTGGGGGCTGTTAGCAACATTCCAGGATGACATAGGAAGGAATGCACTTATCCTTTGCCCTGTTTCTAAATTTTAGTTGTTTTTATTAATATACATAAGTTCTGAAAAGACTTTTCCTCTAAAGTTAAAGGATATTTTTAAACCATTTAAGCCAGTCACAGTGACCATACACCTGTAATACTGGCTCTTCAGGAGGCTGAGGCAGGAGGATAGTAGGTTCAAGGTCAGTCTGGAAAACATAGGAAGACCCTATCTCAAAATAAAATAAAAAGGGCTGGAGATGTAGTTCAGTAATAGAGGGCCTGGGTTCAATCTCCAATGCTACAAAAAAAGAAAAACAAAACTTTTAAAGAGAGTGGCTATCAAATATATGTACACCTCTATTTAAGCTTATAAGCTTATTTTTACAATTAGTACACCTTGGTTACTATCTCATAAAATTCAAAGGACAGCACTGAATTCTAAACTACAACAAAACGTTTTCTATTTGAAAAAGTTTTAGGGCTGGGGATGTGGCTCTAGCGGTAGTGTTCTCGCCTGGCATGCGTGGGGCACTGGGTTCGATCCTCAACACCACATAAAAATAAAATAAAGATATTGTGTTCACCTAAAACTAAAAAATAAATATTTTTTTAAAAAAGAAAAAGTTTTAAACTTATGTCTACTTTTAGTATGATTTGCCTAAGAAATCAATAGGAGGAAATAACTTTAAGAGCAGTGAGTCACAAATTGCAAAAAAAAAAATTCCTGAGATAACAACAAAAACTGGGGATTTTTATAACCCAAGGAAACTAGACACAAATTCACATTATGTCTCATCTTCTCCTCCCTACCAAAATAGCTAGTATTTTTAAGGTTTTGTGGTAGTTTGGAAAACAGCATCTTTCACCATACTATGGTCATGCTCAAATGACACATCTTACTTAATATCTGACCCATGAGAATCTCATGCAAGTCTTAGTTTCTAAGAATTGTCCATTAATTTTCAGTCTTATTAACCAAAAGAAAATGATTTGTCTTCATTTCATTATCACCATTCTGCATTTGCACATGGAAACTTATACCTCTGGTTTTACTTTATTCTCTGTTAACTACCTCAACCTTCAGATATCCAAGGACCTTGTAACTGTGCACTGGGGATTTTGTTAAGAGAATGGATCACCTATGCTCTTTTAATCACACCCATGAGGAAGGAGAAGGCAGCTGTGGGGGTGGGAATTAGGTAAATAAGACTTAGAAACAGAATATGACTGTAACTATAGGATTTGAATACCAGATGCTGTGGAAGCACTTTGCAGGAACACCTGGCCCAACCTGGAGGGAGCAAGGGCCTAGAATAGAGGCCTGAATAGAGTTGATGAGTTAGTAGGAATTAAAATTAGCACAGCACCAATTTATCCATTAAGCACAACTATTGGGGTCCTTGAGTATACAGGTCCTCTCCCAAGGAAGAAAATCTAAATTTAAAAATACACTTTTAGCTGTTGAACTTATTATGCACTAAAGTGTCATTGTATTGGAAAGTGGAGGGGCAATGCATGGGAAGAGAACCCAAGTCTTCAGGGCCTTCTGCACACAAAGACTTTGATGTTGGCCCCAAGTCCATGAGAAGCCCCTGGCAGATTATGAATGATGAATCACATGGCCAAGGCTGTATGCCAGAGCATGCCTCCTGGAGGGTACCCTGATTGCAGGCTTTAGGGCACTTGAGAGTCAGGGTGCAGTGGTTAGGCCTTGAGATCATCAGAACTTAGGAATCTCCTGGCCCCTAATCTCCTGCTCTTCATTCCAGGGGCCAACTGGACTGGCTCCTAAGTTTCAATTCCCTTCTGGTTGGGCCAGAAGAGAACCGGAAATGGGCACAGTGTCCACCAAGTCCCAACCCTGAGTCAGGGAGTCTGGCAGAGACACCCGCCCTCACCCTGTGGTCAGATTCATAGGAGCCAATGAGTCTCCTAACAGAGGAATCCTTCTTGAAATAGTTCTTCTCTGTGCCTGTATACTGGGACAGCTGGAAAATCCCCATGTCACCTTTGCCCTCTACTTCCTGTTACACTCTCAGCCTCTTTCTGTCTTATAGAAATAGCATGTTCACTATTAATGAGCCAATGGAGAGCGTTCTGACCTCTGTCCTGTGACTTCCTGATCCTCCTCCTTTGATAAACATAAGGACAGGCCGGCAAATCAGGGAGATCAAAATCTCTTTCTCAGAACAACTCTGCCTGCCCACAGGAAAGATGAAGGTCTCTGCAGCTGCCCTCTCCTTCCTCGTTCTTGGGGCTGCCCTTGGATCCCAGGCCCAGGTCATACCCGGTGAGTCTGGAGAGCCCCTTCACCAGGGGCCAGGTCCTCGGTAACTCTTGGTCTGGGGAGGAGATGCAGCGGGTACCACTGCCCTCCCTGACTCTGTCTGCAGCTCCTGGTCCCATCGGGGGGAAGAGTCACCTCCTTTGCAAGGGCCAGAAGTATTGGGTACCTTCTCTTGGCTGGCATTTTAGCTAGATGGAAAGGACCATCATTAAAGTATAAATTTGTGAAAAGAAGTAGAGAATTCCATGATGTTTGCATCATTATATAGCATCTACTGTAGAAATGTCATTTTTCAGAGGAATTGGGACTAGCCAGGTAAGTGACCCATCTGAGATCACCTTCTCATTTGAATGTGTGGAATTTTAATTGATGAGGGTGACTGAATCTCCAGAGAGACCAATGCCATTAAAAAAAAAAAAAAAAGAATGCAGCTGGGCGTGGTGGTGCACATCCATAATCCAGAGGCTTGGGAGACTGAGGTAGAAGGATCTCAAGCTCAAAGCCAGGCACTAAGGAACTCAATGAGAGCCTGTCTCTAAATCAAATACAAAATAGGGCTGGGGAATGTGGCCCAGTGGTTGAGTGCCCCTCAGTTCAATCCCTGATACCAAGGGAAAAAAAAAAAAAAAATGTATTACTTACATTTCCCAGGAGAGGGAGATACACTGAGCAGCACAGGGCTACAGTGTACCTCAGCTTTGGGCCAGGAGGCACAAGAAGGATAGAGGGGAAACCTATGCCAGAGCCTTTATGAGGTTTCTGATAAGAACTCAGGACAAAGGAGGGGGTGCTGTTTAAGACTGGATAGGTTGAATACGTCCAGAAAGCTTTGGATATAGTGATGATGGTCTTTCATTGTCTGGTACTTGGCTGTAGAATGATTTAGGGCAGGGGACATGTGGGCATGGCATTTGAGAGTGAGACAAAGAAGTGGTTGGGCAGAAGCATTCAGCATTAGTCAGTTTGAAACACTTGCTGTCTCTAAAAATTGACCAGTCCTGGGAGAGGCGCTCTCTCCATCTGTCGAGATTCTTAAGAAGTTAAAATGTCACAAGATGCAGGGGGAAAAATTAAAAAACAAAAAGCATGATTAGCAGTCACCTAACAATTCTAATTTTTATTTAACAAATATATTATCTAGTATTTTCTATGTGCCATGCTGTCGCTGTTCTTTAAACATTGAGTCTTCCAAACAACTTTGTGGGTTAGGTATTAGTTGGAACAAGTTGTGAATTTGCCATTCATGTAGGGAACGAAAGAGTAGGACTTAAGCAATTTTATATAGTTTGTATATTATTGTTGTTGTTGTTATCATTATTATATTCTCTCACTTTCTAAATGAGAAAACTGTGGTATAGAAACCTTAAATAACTTGCTTAATATCACATAGATAATAACTGTTGAAATCAGGATATGAGCTAGTTCAGAAGTAGTTATGGAAAATAAGGCTATTTCAGATTTCTTTTTTTCTTTTTTTTTTTTTCCACTTTGGATTGAACTCAACATATCCCCAGTCTTTTTTGTTTTTTAATTTTGAGAGCGTGTCTTGCTAAGTTGCTAAGAGATTCACTAAGTTGCTGAGGCTGGCCTCAAACTTTCGATCCTCCTCCTCTGCTTTCCAACTGGAACTATAGGCATGATAGTGAGTCACCATTCCCAGCTCAGATCTTATTTATTTATTTTCATTGCAGTTCTACCCACATCATATCAAACATGTAGAGAAGTGTCCATTTGCCTTATTAAATGTAATTTAATTGTAACTATTTAAGAAACCAGCTAGAAGTTAAGTTGTACTTGCCTAATTAGAATGATGCAGGTTTGCAATTTCTTACCAACAATCTTTGGAGTTAGATGTTTTCTGAAATGCAAAATTTTTCTGGTTTTGAAAAAGTCATCGATACCTGGACATTACCTAACCTCTCTGGTAGTGTCTGGGGAGCATATTTTAATCAAACACCTAGGAATATTTATACTAGATAAAGACTGGAAGTAGCTTCACACCACTTCAAGGGACATTGTGCCACCAAATGAGTAGATGAAAAACTTGCTGTTTCCAGAGTCCTAAAATTCCAGAAGCATGTTCAACTTGCAGTTTGCTTTTAGTATTTCAGAGTCAGTACAAAGTCTTCATGTCTCCAACATTTTCAAAAGGGCCCAGAGCACTCATGATACAAAAGGGCTGAGACAGGCCTAAACCCAGACAGGTCCAGGATCAGAGCTTGTCTACCTTGGGATGGGGCAAGGAATAGGGTGAGCAGAGACACTGATAGGGTGCTGACTCCCAGCTATTTCTCTCCCCACCTTTCTATTTCTTTCAGATGCAGAAACAAGAGAACTCTTGGAGGGAGAGCATACGTTTCAACCTCCACTAGTTAATAAAGGTAAATATTCCATTGTGTTATATATTTAAAAGCAGCAGATGAGCAAGATCCATGCTATGGTTCCATCCACCATATTACAGGGCAGAGAGAGATCTGGAGGACCCTGGGGTATGTAGAACTCTCCAGGGAAGATCAGGATGGGCCACGGGTACCTCCTGCAAAGATGCCTTTTCTATTCCCACCGGGCATTCCTGAGAGCCCACCCATCTGGGGCCCAGGGTGCTCTCTGGTGCCTGCAGCTGCCTTCCCCTTCTCAGAAAATGCTATTGCCCCTGTTGAGGCTGTAAGTCCACCTGGGTACCTTCAGACACACCATTCAACTTTGAGGTGGGGGTTCTGAAGCGAGGAGATGACAGTGAGTGCCGTCCAAGGAGGAAGAAGCATCCCTTCTGAGTGCTGGTCCCTCCGTGGTACTCTTAAGAGAAAAGACCTGTCCCTTAAATAGCCCTTTCTCCACTTACAGTCTTCAACTCTCCTGCTGACTGCTGCTTCTCATATATTACACGAAGTATCCGGTGTACATTCATGAAAGATTATTATAAAACGAGCAGTGGGTGCTCTCAGCCAGGTGTCATGTAAGTGCTAAGTTCACCCATCACGTACTGGGAGCCAGGGAGCCGGCAGGGTCTCGGAGGGAGGGCATGAGGGATGGGTGTCTAAAATAGTCCCACCCTTGGATCTTGCCAAGTAAGGGACAACTTGTGTCCTCATCAGGGTCCTGCAGGGCATAAAGGATGAGACTTTCCTAGTGGAGAGGAGGAGAGGGGAGGAAGGAGAGAGCAGGCAGGCAGGAGGCTGCCCAAGGACACTCCCATGAATCCTCAGGGAGTCTCACAGGCAGAGGAGGGTCTCAGAGAGGATCCTGGGCCTGAGCTGCCTTCTGCAGAGAATGGAAAGAAGAGACTGTTGGGTGGTGATTCTCAGGGGCAAGGAGGATGGGGCTCTTTGCGTCCACTTGCTGAAGACAACTCAGTTCATAATCGCCTTCTTGTCGCCCAGCTTTCTCACCAACAAGGGGCAACATGTCTGTGCCAAACTCAATGATCCATCAGTTCAAGAGTGCATGAAAAAACTGAAGCACAATCCATCATCCTAGGATCCAAGAATTATGAACCTTGCATAAGAAGAAAGAACAGGATGGCCAGCCATCCCACCCCAATTCTCTTGCCCGAGAACCTCCTATGAATTTTTTTGCCCAAACTATTTTTTAAAGAAATTTGCTGTTGGGCTGGGGATGTGGCTCAAGCGGTAGCACGCTCGCCTGGTATGCGTGCGGCCCGGGTTCGACCCTCAGCACCACATACAAACAAAGATGTTGTGTCCACCAAAAACTAAGAAATAAATAAATATTTAAAAAAAAAGAAAAGAAAAAGAAATTTGCTGTTCTGTTCTGGTTAGAAAAGTAATGCATTTAATAAAGAGTATTCAGTTTAACTTTGCTTGGATTTTTGAAGAAAATAAGCCAAAATAAAACTGAAAGAATTGCTGAGCCCCAAAGAAATAAAAAACAAGTTCACCTGTCTCATCACCCCTCTTCTGAAATGGCTAATCTTTGAAGGCTTGGTTACAATCTCCTCCACCATTTGCTCAAATCACAGAACAATTTTATTTAATATCTGACCCATAGTAATCTTTTGAAAGGTTCTTGTTTATCCAATATTTTTTTTCCTATTTACCAAAAGAGAGATCCTGGTCTTTGTTTCATTATCATTCCTGATTTGTACCTGAAGATTCACAGCATTCATGGTTGCCTGGCAACCACTTCATTCTAGGAAACATTCCTCAAGATCATTCTGAGTTCCTCTTCCAGTCTGCAGAAATTATTCTAGACCTGCAAAAAAAAAAAAAAAAAAAAAAAAAAGGCTTACAGGGATTTTTTTCTCACCACGCTTCTGAATTTGTTATCTTGTGACAAGTGGCCCACGGCTTCCCTCTTGAATTTTTCATTTTACTGGAATATATCCTCCTACTGCCTCCTACTGGAAAAGATGAGAAAGGCAAGCACCCTCCCTTGCCTTGTGGGACCAGGGCAGACAAATCTGATCATTCTGATGCTCCCTTCCAGTATTGCAGAGAAGAAGAAAGGAATCCACCCAGGTGACAGTGGTGGTGGCAACAGATTTTGGAGGCGGTGGTGCCGACACACATGTGCATGACCAGTTCTGGAGGTCAGCACCGCTAGCTTCAGTGCCCAGCAGAGGTGGCAGTATCCACACTACTGGCTCCTGGTGCATCATTTTGGCTGTGGCAATCAAGTGGCTCTTTTTAGGTGTCTACCTGCCACAGTCCGGCTGCAGCAAAATAACCGGGGGTGGGGGGCCATGAACAACTTGTGTACGTTGATACAGCAGGAGTAGGAGCCGTTTATTGTAGGACCGGAGCGATATTTATACATTCCACACAGCTTATCTTAATTAGCATAAACTAGATATTGCAGTCAACCAATAAGGAATCTCCACACTTAATGGCTCCCTGGAGTTACTTCACAAACCACTCCCTCTGGCATTTTGCCAGGCGCCATCCAGACTTGTTTACAGACTCTAACATCTACCCATTTTTCAAGCTTTCTTGATATTTCTGGGTACTACTCAAAATCTTAGTGATAAATTTCTCTTTTGCTTCAATCAACCAGAGTCATATTCAACTGCTTTGCAACAAGGAACTCCAAATGATACAAACAATAAACTTTCTGGGATTTTGAGGGTCAAAACATTTTGATAGCTCATCTGACTATGAAAGTCCTCTTTCAAGATCATTTTCTCTCTGTAGACAGTGCTCAATCATCTTCTCCTATAGCATGTAACGCCAAAATTCCAAAGCCAGCTGATTTCTTATTAAATGAATAAAAATACACCCTTAGAACTTTTAGGAAATGTCCTTTTGTCTTTGAAATTCAGACATCTTACCAAAATGTATCTAAATGTGTCCTTTATTCATCATCCCTGCTATTCCCTCAATTAGCCTTTTACTCTGAAGGCTTGAGCCTTATTTTAACTCAACTTTTTCCCTGTGGGTTCCTTATTTTCTTCTCTCCATTCATGCTATCGTAGGCTTCTAGAACAACTGGTGGGTATTGGATTTTGTGTATCTATCCCTTATGAGTCTTAACTTTTCTCTTTAGCCTGTGTGATAGAAATTTTCTTTTGTCTTTAGTTATGTTCTTTCTATATTTAATTTCCAAGAATTCTTTACTGACCTCAGACGGTTGACTTTTGGTGCAGATGGGGAGGGATTGGCGGGAAGTGATTGGAGATAAGGGATAAAGCACAAGTGCATTCAATTAAAACTAGTGTCCTGGGTGATTCTTCTGCAGGTGTCCTAGGACCTTGCTTAGAGACAGCACTTAAAGAGGTGTGGATAGCAGGTAGGTGGGCTAACTGGTGGACCATGCAGGGTCTTCAGAAATGCCTTGGTTTTCTCCCCATGATGCTATTCTCATCATAAGTAGAAGTCCCTAGTTCTCTGGCTATAAATGCAAATTCTGATTATAGGAGCTCTGGTTCTGATGGATGAGGAGGAAGGAGCATTTGCCAGGCTTTCACTGAGGTGGTCAGATTAACATCTGGGGGATACACTGAGGGGTGGGGGCGGGGCTTTTTGTGACCTGGGGAGCTGCACAATTCTTGCTTGGCCCATGATCCCCTCTGGAAGACTCCCTCGGCAGATTCCTTCTTGGTTTAGAGAATTGTGCAAACCCTGCTCCCAGCTGCCCTGAAGTGGGAACTAGCCAAGTCATTCCACACAATGTGGTGTTTCTTCTGCCAACACCCTTTTCTCAGGAATTCTAAAATAGATATTTATGTCACTCAAACAAATTATTGTTGAGTGGCTATTTTATGTTATGCATTGTGCTACACATTAGGAAAACGATGAGAAGAAAACACATTAAATTGCTGTACTTTAAAAATACTTCAATCCATAGAGGAGACTGAAAATGAAAATATGATATAATACTTGGGTATAAAAATTACATCTAATTCATCACTAAATCCCCAAAATTATTATACAACACTGGACTGAAAAGATTAGGCTATTTAGACTTGGAGGCAAACAGTCTGGGACTCCCCAGGCCTAAATTACATTATCTAAGGGCTAAAGAAAACAATATAATGTGATGATCATTATTACCCAAAGCACATGTGTGAGTATACTATATATACAACCAGAGATATGAAAAATTGAGCTCTATATATGTAATAAGAATTGTAATGCACTCTACTGTTATATATAAATAATTTTTTTAAACAAAGAAAGAAAACAATATAATGCAGCTAGAAATCTGTTACACACATAAGGGCTTCTGAAACCTTACCAGGCATAAGAATCATATTAAAAAACAGATTGCCCTCATATGCACAAGGCCATGGGTTCAATCCCCAGCACCACACACACCCACACACACACTCATGCACTCACGCGCGCGCATATACACACACACACACACACACACACAGAGCTGGTTCCACCCTTTGAAATTTGATTCAGTAGGAATAGGAAAAGGCCAAAGAATGGCATAAAATTACGTTTTAAAAAAGTGATGTAGGGGTTGGGGTTGTGGCTCAGAGGTAGAGCGCTCGCCTGGCATGCGTGAGGCACTGGGTTCAATCCTCAGCACCACACATAAAAATAAAATAGAGATATTGTGTCCACCTATAACTAAAAAATAAATATTTTTTTTAAAAAAAGTGATGTGGTCACCAACTATATTCCTTTTCCTCCTGGTCATAATGTTGTGTATTTTCAACCCATTTATCATCAGGTGGGAGTGAGGTGGTTTGATATTGGCTATAGACTGTGGGTGACAGTAATTTTATATCATTTCCAGAACTGGTTCATGAAAATCTCTCAATCCTCCTCGGTCTCTCCCTTTTGGTCATAAGCTCAGAGGTCTTAGGCTGCAAATGGTGGCATCACAAGATAGAAAAAGCCCTGGTTCCCGAAGGAGCACAGGAAACAGCTCTCCCCAACACACAGGTCTTTGCCCCCCTGCTGACCTCATGAGACCGTGACTTGTGAAAAAAAATAAGCCTTCATTTTGTTTAGTAGAGCAGTTAGCATATCCAGAATGATGCAGGTCAGAACTCCATAACTGCTGGAAAAATGAAGGGATTTCCTGGGCAGGTGGACTAGACCTTCATGAAAACAAGAGTGAACACTTTCTCTTCCCAACTCATATGCTCCCCAGAAACAACCTGTTTCCTGAGATTGTTCCTAATGACAACTGTTGACATTTTATTTGAGGAATTAAACAGTGCAGTTACAAATGGTAACAAATAAAGAAAATTAATGACTGTCTCCACACCTAACCTTGAGAAGTCAGCCATTTCCTATACCATACACATGAATAACCTGGTTTGATTCATTTATTCATTTTCCTTTAAAACATGCATTTATAAATCATCTCTTATATGAATGGACAAAGATGAACAATGGATGTTCCCTGCCCTGATGATTCCAGGTGTAAAGAGATGAAACAGCTACGTAACCACAACAGCAAGCAGAATGGACAAGATGCCCCCCAAGAAGAGCATGGTGAGGGCCAGTAGACTGAGTCTGCAGAGTGGGATCCAAGTCACTGGGCAAACATGAGAAGTCACTGGCCCCGTCTTATCCCTGGTTTCCATTTGGTCAATGGCCAGCTTAGACTGACCTAAGGATGGCAGGTACACGGAGGACAAGCTGCACAGAGACCACACACCAGTCACAGGACCTCCTCCTGAGGACCTGGACACGGCCTCAGAATAGTTTCCAGTACAGGGCTCCCGCTCACCACTGATCCGTAAAACCTGCTAGCTGTCCCTGCAGTGAGCATCCTCCAAGTTGTCCACCAAGCTTCTCTGGAGCAAAAGTCAGAAAGCAGGAGGAGGCACCAAAGGGATCCCTTCCCCGAGCTCAGAAGGAGCTAAAACTAAAGCTCTTATAGAGAACCCAAGCCAGCCTGGACATTTTGGGAGAGTTCAGGGCGACCATATTTCTTTAGAGCACACAGACTTGAAAGCCAGACTGAGTTTGAACGCCAGCTCTACTTATCAAGTGTCAAAGCTTGTGCTTGGCTTCTGAGCTTCAGTTTCCTCAAATGTTATAAAAGACTGAATTCATAATGCATTTGGGACAGTGGCTGTGGTGTGCAGCCATCATTCCATAAATGAGTTGTCTACTCAGCATCATAGCTCTTCTTTACACATCCTCCCTCGAGTGGAGAGGGGGATGGGGATGAGGCTGGGAACTGCTTCAGAACTTAGGTGAGGGAGTCCTGGCTCTGATCAATGAAGGGAGACTGCAGACCTCAACTCACTACCCCAAATGTCCTCTGGTCTCCAGATCCAGAATCATCACGCCCCACCTGCCCTTGTTAGGAGACCTGAAACTGGAATTGGGCACAGGACACATCCCAGCCTTGAGAGTTTTGGCTGAGGCTGAGACAGTGCCCCAGCCCCTCTCTCGTGACCCACATCAGGGCAAGGGCTTACATCAGAGGAGTTATTCCCGCTGAGGATGGGAGGCAATTTCCTGCCTGAAATCTTGGCTCTCCATGCATCCTGCACACCACCCTCAACAAATCCTCAGGATGTGAAATCGCTGAGTCATCTGCTGCTTCCTGATTCCTTTCAAAAATCTCAGTTCCCTTATTTGAAAAAAAAAATATATATATATATATATTTGCCTCAGTGATCATTTCTCAACACTCCCTCACCCCAGGAGCCTCGGAAGCCCCCAGCAGGCCAGCTCTCCTCCTGAAGAAATTCTCCATGGCCACCGTCTCCCTCCTCCTCCTCCTCCTTCTCTCTGTTGTCCTAGAGGCCAAGGTCGCATCCTCCTCACGTGAGTGCAACACCTTGTCTTCCTTCCAACCTAGTCCCTGTAGGAAAATAAGCAGAGTAAGGTGGCTGGAGAAGTGGGGTGTAGGGGGTCTGCCATCTTCTTAAACTGGTGTCTTCCTTGTCACTTGTCACTCCAGGACCCTTCCCCTCAAGGCCAAGAGGGAGGCCAGCCTTCCTCCCCACTCCCTCAATTCCTTTCTTTGCCAATAAGCATAAAAGCAGCCTATGCTTTGGCGGGTGTGGGGGGTTATTATCCCAGGGAGGTTGAGGAGCAGGGTTTGGAACCCTTCAAGGCCATTTTGTCTATCAGCACCCTCCTCACCCTGAGATTTGCGCCCAGCCGATTTCTGGTGTCACCCATGCCCTGTGAGTGCAGTATTGCTTGGGTATGGACTAGAAGAGCCACAACAGTGGGGGCTCCTGTCCGGGCCACCCTTTTGCAATTTAATTCTTAGGATGAGCGGCCTTATCGGAAAGCCAAAACCATTCCTTGCCCTTCCCTTACCCCAATATAGCCACAGAAGCCCCCAGAACAGAAAGCTCAGTGTAAAATCCACTGACCCAGTCCAAAGTCCTCACTTACCATGCGGGAAAATAAAATGGTCACCGTCCAAAGAAAAGGTGAAGATGAGTTAGAATTGGGGTGTCCTGACTCCACCTTGTTTCTGTTTTCAGAAACTGGAGGGGAATGTAGAAGGTTGTTGAAATAAAATTAGTTGAAAATTAATGGAGGCAAATCTGGACAGTTTGATTTCTTTGAAAAAGTCATTTGTCGCTCAGAGAACAAAGGTGGTAGAGTCAGAGCCCTGAGTGGGCGTTAGGGTCCAGGGATCCCTTAGTCCATTCCTTGGATAGTGAGGATGCTGCCTGGCATAGGGCTGGGTGCAGGACCATGCCTTTCTCTTTCCACCCAAGCATCTGCCCCAACATCCAGTGACCTCTGATGCCACTGCAGTGCCCACTCATGTTTCTGTCCAGCTTGGGCACATCACATGCACACACCTGATTTTTTGACTCCATAACCACAGTATGAGATTGTTCGTGCAGGGCCCTTCCCGCTACCCCTGGAATTCAAGTTTGGGGTAACCTCACTGTCCCTCCCTTGCATCTCTTATAAGAGCTGTGAAATTTCACAGTCAGAATATAGCTGAAGAGTCAACTAATCCAGTGATTTTTAGAACTTTTAGACCACGAAACTTTTTCTTCAAGCAAAATCTTCCACGAAAGCCAGTGTATAATGCAGGAAAAAGGGTTAAATGATATCCCTAAGACACTGCTCTCTAATTCAGCAGTTCCCCCAATGTAGCCCCAGAAAGCTCAGTGTAAAATCCACCGACACAGTCCAATTACAGTGGGGGAAACAGAGAGGGAAAATAAAATGGTCACCGCCCATAGAAAAGGTGAAGATGGGTTAGAATTGGGGTGTTCTGACTCCATGACCATTGTCCTCAAGAGTTTGGTGTGGACCTTCTTCCTTCTCTGCCGTCCATGGGCTTAATGGGGACAGGACAAGGAACTGGGTGGAGCCGCATGCCAAATGACATGTCTCTTGAGCTCTGTTGGCATTTTTTCCAAGTACTCCTAGTTGGAGCATCTTTTCTGAGTAAGGAGCTCAGGTCACATGATCTTGGGCCAGGCACTAGCCTTCCCTATGAGTCAGTTCCTAGTCAGTGAACCCCACCTTCCTAGTGTGCTCAATGAGAAGGTGGGGTTCACTGCTTTCCAAGCCTGGAGTTGGACGTCATCAGCTGACCTTCCCATGTGGGGTGGAGGAAAGGGGCTGAAGAATGCTAAGGAGAGGGAGAAGAGACGAGTTTCTCCAAAGCCCTCGCTCCAAGTTCTGCGGGGCTGTCTCCTCCCTCCTTGCAGGAGTAGCAGCAATGCATCCAAGGGGCATGGCCCTTCGCCTCAGCATGCCCTTTGCTTTCTCCTCAGGAGGACCTTACAACCCCTCAGAGTGCTGCTTCACCTATGTTTCCCACAAATTCCCGCGTCATCGGATTAGAGATTATTATGAGACCAGCAGCGAGTGTCCCAAGTCTGGAATTGTGTAGGTGGCAACGACACACCACACTGGGGGAGTGGGAGCTAGCAGGGTCTGGGGAGAGGGGCTGGAGAGGACGTGGAACAGGACTCCTACAATGCCTCCCAGGTGCATCCACACAGGGAGAGGCAGCCAGAGGGCACACCGGGACTCAATGACTGAAACCTTCTGAGAGAGTCACCTGAATGCTGGCCCCTTGATGGGGAGAAAGGAGGAGGCACAAGATCACTGGGGGGGAGGGAGAGGGGGACACAGAAACTACACGTGCTGGAGCCCCAGGGGCTGAAGAGCATGTCTCTGAAGAGAACCAGGCCCCTAGTTGCTGCTAACAAAGGAAGGAGAGATGGGATAGGCCAGAAGGGACTTGGGAGGGAGGGAGGATGGGTTTTCCCCTTGGCCACTGGACCCCTTGGTTTGTAATCCTTCTCCCTATTGTTCCACAGCTTCATCACCAAAAAGGGGCACCCCATCTGTGCCAACCCTAAGGATGAGTGGGTCCAGGACTACATCAAGGACCTGGAGGAGAGCTAAGTGATCCAGAAGCGCTGGAGAAGGGCTCAGCTCAGCCAAGAGAAAAGAAGAGGCCAAGGCCCCTCCACCCCAACCTTCCCCCGCCACCCCTGGGAGCTGCCCTGCCTTGAATTAAAGACCCCTCATGCCTTTCCCTGCCCTCGTTCATTCCTACTGAATCTGTCCATTGGCAGGAGACTGGTGACACCAGTGAGCTGAGCCGGGTGTGGCACCTCAGCATCAAGTCTCACTGTGCACAAGTTTTGCCAGAGTCCAGAAAACAGGTCCAGACTGTGAGTGGGGTAGTGGGAAGCTGAGCAGAAAGCCAGAGAGAAACACAGGGTGAAGCCACCTCCTCACACACCTCCTGTGTGCCAGGGGTAACGCGCACCATGTTGTCAGTGCTTACCACAGTCGAGTCACCCTGCTAAGCAGCCTGTTGGCACCATCTCATTTAAGCTTCACAACAAGTACAGAAGCTAAGACTCACTACCCGATCTTCATGAAGCCCTCTCCTTAGTAGTCAGACTCCAAAGTCTGTGTGTGTGTGTGTGTGTGTGTGTGTACACGCATGTGCACCGCTCCCAAGGTTTTTCTTTGCTGCTGACTGGGATAGAAATGAGTCATTCACATTTATACAGTTCCTCCCCCTTCACTTACATATACCAGTTTATACTGTTTGCTTTACTCCGTTTTGTATCCCCCCAAGGCCAAGCAGAAAGCCTGGCCCATGTCAGGTGCTCATCAAATGAATGGGTGGTGCATCATGGATGGATGGATGGAAGGAAGGAAGGACAAAATGAGACAGGAATCAAGAGATCTATGCCCCGGGGCTGGGGATGTGGCTCAAGCGGTAGCGCGCTCGCCTGGCATGCGTGCGGCCTGGGTTTGATCCTCAGCACCACATACAAAGATGTTGTGTCCGCCAAATACTAAAAAATAAATATTAAAAAATTCTCTCTCTCTCTCCCTCTTTCTCACTCTCTCTCACTCTTTTTTTTTTTTTTTTTTTTAAAGAGATCTATGCCCCAAGAATAGGCTCCTAAATTTATCTTCAGGGTTAAGGAAGAAATTTGTGTACTTGGAGGAAGAGCATGCCTGGTGTAGGGACCATGATCACCCTGCCCTGGCCGGCAGCCTTTCACAGACAAGAGTGTGTGGGCCAAAGCAGCAACCAGCAGGGGCCAGTGGGCTAAAGGCACACCCAGGCTTCCTCAGACCCCCCCCCTTCCAATGAACAGAGGTCAAGGGAGCACCTCACGGACCTCCTTCCCTCTCTTAGGAAAATGTCACAGTTTTACCACCACTGACTGCCTGTGACCCACCAAGACTCATTGCAATAGATGTGTCTCCTATTTGGAAGCCACATCAGGCCCCCTCCCTCCAGGAGCTGCACATTGCCTATGGGGCCCTGCCTCCTGCTGCCTTCAACTCCTGACTCTTCCCTCGGGCCTCTGAAGCTTGCAGTCCATTAGCAGTGAAATCCTCTGCATCTTCTCTTTACAGAGTGCTGC
This sequence comes from Callospermophilus lateralis, assembly GCF_048772815.1. Classification (NCBI taxonomy): domain Eukaryota; kingdom Metazoa; phylum Chordata; class Mammalia; order Rodentia; family Sciuridae; genus Callospermophilus; species Callospermophilus lateralis. Next base: position 36,814,507 of record NC_135315.1, read on the forward strand.
CATAACCTGGGACCAGGTCTTGAGGCAATGGAAAGAGAGAAGACTCTGTGGGACCAATTCAGCCAGAGCCGAGGATTGATGGGGGTGGGGTGCAGTTCCCAGTGAACTCAGGACCACGGAAACTGCCTGTCAGGTTCACGGCGTAGGAATGCCTCTGCTGGTCACAATTGGCCACGGTGGCAGGGTTCGGTGAATCTGTATTTGGAAAACCCAGACTGCTGCTGCACCTAAAAACCAGTCCGGAGGGCTGGGGTCGTGGCTCAGTGGCAGAGTGCTTGCCTAGCATGTGTGAGGCACTGGGTTCAAATCTCAGCACCGCATATAAATAAGAAATGAACTAGAAATATAAAAACACTTCAGAGTCTAAGGTCCAAAGAGATAAATAAAAACACAGACAAACCAAGTATCTCAACAACAAATGGGGACCCAGGCATCAGGCTGTTTTATCAGAGTATTAGTAGCATAACCTGCGACAAGAAAGAGTCTGAGCTCAATCAGGTGTCCTCAGACTGGGGATGGGGGCCCTGCTCACCCTCCCAAAGACCAGTCACCAGAGGCAAACTGGGACTGCTCTACCCCGCCTCCTTCTCAACCCAGAGATGGTGGTAGGTAACACTGTGAAAGCAGAGATCTGGTTCTGGGTACTGCTGGCCTATTCACCTCCAACCCTTGCGACCTCCCATCTCTAAGTGCCAGCGGCTTTGGAATAGTGATCACTTCTTCACTATTGAGAGGATGGGCAATCCAGATGCCCCTCAATAGATGAATGGATAAAAAAAAAATGTGGCATTTATACACCATGGAGTATTGCGCAGCACTGAAAAATGACAAAATCATGGAATTTGCAGGGAAATGGATGGCATTAGAGCAGATTATGCTAAGTGAAGCTAGCCAATCCCTAAAAAACAAATGCCAAATGTCTTCTTTGATATAAGGAGAGCAACTAAGAACAGAGCAGGGAGAGAGAGCAGGAAGAAAAGATTAACATTAAACAGAGACATGAGGTGGGAGGGAAAGGGAGAGAAAAGGGAAATTGCATGGAAATGGAGGGAGACCCTCAATGTTATACAAAATTACATATAAGAGGTTGTGAGGGGAAGGGGAAAATAAACAAGGAGGGAAATGAATTACAGTAGATGGGGTAGAGAGAGAAGATGGGAGGGGAGGGGAGGGGAGGGAGGATAGTAGAGGATAGGAAAGGTAGCAGAATACAACAGTTACTAATACGGCATTATGTAAAAATGTGGATGTGTAACCGATGTGATTCTGCAATCTGTATTTGGGGTAAAAATAGGAGTTCATAATCCACTTGAATCTAATGTATGAAATATGAGATGTCAAGAGCTTTGTAATGTTTTGAACAACCAATAAAAAAAAAAGAGAGAGAGAGGATTATGTAGAATGGGGCATGCAAAGTGGCGGGCAGCGGCCTCTGGCCACACAGTCCTCCGATCATCCCCTCACGTGAATTCAAATCCTGCTAACTCAGCAGCTCCCGCCCATCCTCCACTGCCCAAACACAGGCAGCTGTTTCTCCTCCTCCGCCCCCTCCTGAAGTGGTCAGAGTCCAGAAGGCTGAGCAGTGGGAGCACCGACCAGCAGCAAGGTGGACCCCTCCACTCAGCAGTCCCCTGGAGCTGTACTGCCCTGCTGAGAGATGAAGGCCTCTGTGGCTGCCCTCCTTCTCCTCATCCTCGCCACCGCATCGGCCTCTTACTTCCAGCCAAGTGAGTCCTTTGGTCCCCGTAAGGCAGGGATGAGAAAGGGGAACAGGTGGCCGGCAGAGAGGGGATACCAACAGTACTGTCAGCTCTCTGACCACATCAGCCCCAGGGCCGCTCCCAGCCTTCGCCCCAGCTACGGCTCAATTCCTCCCCTGTGTCAGTAGAGTTGGGCATGATCTAGAACCTTCTGGGGATGGGCAGGTCTAGGAAACTGAGTTTCGGTTTCCTGAGGAGTCTACAGGAGTCTCAGGGAGAGGAGAGTAAGGAGTAGAGGAGAACGCAGTGCAGTAAATAAGTGTGGCAAGTGAAATGAGGGTGAGGAACGTAGCCATCACTTGGGACCAAGCCCAGGAGTGGGGGGTCTGAGCTGGACACCCCCCTTCCTTGCAGCGGCTGCCGTGGATTACTAGGACCACCAGATAAACAAAATGAGTCTCCATGGGATGGCCAAGTATGCTATTTGGAGATCTGTGCCCCCCTTTCTCACTCCTATCCCACCAAAGACCAAAGAGAGGAGCGTTGAAAGGTTTGGGGTCTCAAGAGAGGGGGAACTGGGACCTATTTGCCCACTCCCTATCCCCTGCCTCTGCCATTATTTACGAGGACTAGTGACAAAAAAAAAAAAAATGCACAAAGACACTCAGCCCTTCTAGGTAGACACCTTGGGTGGCCCCAGCCCATCTTTTCTCCCAAAGTTTGTGGTCTGGCCTGGCTGGGCCTGCATCCACACACAGAGGAGCAAAGGGCAAGCGCATCATGCAATCTGTCCACAGACTCTCAGGGTGACTGACCTTGGTCTTTGCAAACTCTATTTTGAGAACCAGGGACAGGAACATCGCTTATAAAAGAACTGTACACAGAGTCACTTACGGAGGAACCGTGTGTGTCTGGTGGGTGGGAAGGGACAACCATGTCCTCTGGGAAGGTCAGTCAGGCCAAGGCAGTGGGTTCAGATCTCCAAGAAAAGAGCCCTCTTGAAACATGGATCAGCCAGAGGGCGCTCTTGAGATATCCCAAAGTTTGTCACTTTGTGGGAAACACAGGGTCAGACTACACAGAAGGACTTACTGGCACTCTGCGGGTTTGGGGGATGGGAGTGTCTCTGGCCTGACTTCCTGGGTCGTATCTCCAACTGGCAAGTAGTCAGGGGAGCTCAAGAGAGCACTGACCTCTCAAGTCCAACATCCCGCAAACCTCAGAGAGAAGGAAAACGGCTGTTTCCAAGCAAGAAGAATGGCCATTACTACCATTTGTTCTCAATGGTATTCTAAGGAGCACCAACTGAGCTCTCTGTGGCCGGGCTGGGTCAGACATCTTCTCAACTATTCTCACGGTGATCTTTTTAAGTACCTTTTATCCCCATTTAATGGATGAGGAAACTGAAACCTAGAGCGATTAAGAAAACTACACATAGCTGAGATACGATGGTCCCCACCTGTAATCCCAGCAATTCAGGAGGCTAAGAGGATCACAAGTTCTAAACCAGCCTCAGCAACTTAGTGAGACCCTGTCTCAAAATAAAATTTTAAAAAGAGCTCAGTAATAGAGCATCCTTGGGTTCAATCCCTAATATTGCAAAAAGAGAGAGAGAGAGAGAGAGAGAGAGAGAATTGCTCATGATTCAAATCATTTATTCAAGGTTCTGACCCCAGCTGACTCTGAGGCCTGAGAGAGAGAGAGAGAGAGAGAGAGAGAGAGAGAGAGAATTGCTCATGATTCAAATCATTTATTCAAGGTTCTGACCCCAGCTGACTCTGAGGCCTGAATCCTACACTTTTTCCTCTTGGCCATGGCTCCTCTTTCACCCTCTTCCCTACCCCAGCAGCTCTAATGCCTCCAGGTTGGAGCCCAGATTTCACCATGGTTTGGTCAGTGTGTGTCCCATCCGTCTCCCTCCCTTTCATCTCCTCCTCATCCTTCCTCCTCCCCCTCCTCTCCCTCCAGAGACCCCAAACTGCTCATCGATGGCTAGATCCACTGAGTGAGCTCCCCACAACCTCAGGCCTCTTTCTTTCTTCCACATCCTGCAAACCCTTTGCCTGTCTAGATCCTACTCATCTTTTGAAAACCAATCCAGGCACCCACCTCCTGCTTTAGGACTTCCTCAACCACCAAGATTGGGCTCAGTCCCCCTCATTCTGTTTCCACAGCACCTTGTCCCGAAGTCTGTTCCGCCCTGGACCACATTCTATGGTAGTGTTTAGTGTTTCACTTTCTTTTTGCCCTGGCTTGTGGTGGCCTTGTCCTTTTACCCCCCCCCCATAAAGACATGAGCTCAATACATATTTGCCAAATTGAACCACAAGTAAACAAGAGTGAGCCAGTTTCATTAGCAAAGATGAGTCTCTGCGCCATTTGTATTTAGATGACACTCAGCTCAGAGGCTGAAGGCTTCCCGTGTGTGTCCTTGGAGGGTTTCATTTTTTTTTTTTTTCCTCTTTCCCTATCACCCATCAAGCTGCAAACAGGTGGCTTTGCCATCAGAGGAGTGGCATGCCATCCATGGGAGATGGAGGTAAGCAGCCTTGGTCTCCCTCTTGATCTCACCGGCTCATCTTGCAATGTGATCCCTTCAGGACACCCTGCCGGGGTGAACATTCAAGCCTCCTGCTGCGTGACATACTATGAGAAAACACTGCCACAGAAACTGGTGAAAGGATACAGAGAGGCCCTCACCTGTCACCTGCCAGCAATCATGTGAGCACTTGCCTGCGTCTGTGGAAATGGGAGGGAAACCCTGGGGCAGGAATGGGCTGCAGAAGACCAAGAGGTCTCCATGCAGTGGAGTAGGGAGTGGCCAAGGGTTTGGGCTTTGAATCTCAGGGACCAGGGTTTAATTCCTGATCTTGCCACTTATACCTGTGTTTTCAGTCAATGGCAGCCATTGTGAAACCTGAGCCTGAACGTCTAGGTTGAATGGGGAAGGGACTAAGAGAGGGGAGGATGGGGACGAGAGAGGTCTGAGGGGACCCAGATAGGGGAGCTGAAGGGAGACTAAAGGGGACATGAGCCGTGAGAGTTGGAGGGGGCATGCGGACTGGTCCCCCTTTCTTGCTCCACAGCCCATGACATCTAACTCTGCCTCCACAGCTTTGTCACCAAGAAGAACCGAGAAGTCTGTGCCAACCCCAACGACAGTTGGGTCCAAGACTACATCAAGGATCCCCAAATACCTTTGCTGCCTCCCAAGAACTCGGCCTCAGTTAAAATCATCAGAACAGAAAAAGGCCAACCCTAGTTTGGCTCCCCATGATGATAAGGCCTCCATGCAAGCCCAGGTCTGTGGAGGAAGGAGCCCTATGGTCTGAGGTAGCACAATCATAAAGACACAGGTCAATGATCAAAATAAAAGTATTTTGAATGTTGTCTCAACCTTGGGAGGAAATGTCAAAGTTAAGGGCAGGGAAAGATACATTCTCAATTCAGAAAAAAAAACAAAAAAACTCTTTCACCTTCTTCTCATGCTCTGCATCCCATTTCTCACCTTACACTAATATACCAGGTGTTCTAAATATTCCAATTTCCAACCAACCAAACCATCTCTAGTCTCTGAATCTTGGCCCATTAACCCCATAGAATTCTTGATTTTTCCTGTTTATCTTATCCCTTTCCTGGATCTATTTTTTTCTCCCATTCTTTTTTTTTTTTTCAAAACATAATTTGGTGGTGGGGATCAGGGAGCCCAGGGTGGAAATATCCATGTTAATCACTTTTTAACCTGTAACAGAGACATTGCTGCATCCTCACCCCGACCTTTCATCTTCCTCAAAGTGCCATGCAAAGGATACCAGACTCAACAGAAGAGGCGTGCTCCTGTAGCTTCCATACTAAAGTATGCAAGGCAGAGAAAGGATATTAGGTTAGGCTGGGGGTAAACCCTCAATCCAGATCTTAAGCTTGCAAATAAATAAAGTGTCCTTAATTGCCAAATTGGTTCTTAATTTTCTTTTCCCTGAGAGCATAAAAGAAACTCAGTTGTCATCCCGCCCCCTCCCCGGCCCCAGCCAGGGGCTTTTCTACATTGCCTTAATAATTTTGACAAGGTTGGGAACTAGAGAGTTAGGTAGCACTAAGGATAGGAACATAGAGTAGATATCCCCTGCTCTCTACTCCTCTCTCTCCAGCTCAAAAGCAGGGAGCTGAATTCAACAGAATCCAACATTTTCAAAAACAAACAAACAAAAAAATGCTGTTGAGTGGACAAAACAAAATCTGGCAATTAAAGTTAGATGACTACTAGAAACAAACTGGTGAAAACTGGCTCATGAATTGGATTCTGGCGAACTGACTCTTTACTGCCCCCAGTGGCCATGTTGGTAGTACATGAGCCTGCCTCTGCCCCATGGCACCTGACTCTTTCTCAGAGAGACTGGAAATTTGAACCTGAGAAATAGACTACTTGCATCTGCAGCAGAGGTGAAGTTCTGGCAGCGTCCCAAAGGAAGAGACCCTATGAACTTCTGCCTTGAAGTTTCTGACGCTGCTCTGCTTCCTGCCCTTCTCCAAGATGAGGGGTTTGGCTAGTCTTTCAGTACTCAGCACCCTATTTTTCCTCCTTTTAAAAAAAAATTGTTGAAGGGCCACAGTGGCCCTTAGCACCCCTGGAGTAACCTTCACTGGTTTAGATCAGTTCTGGGATGTGTGTTCATGGGTGCATTAAAAAAAATACATTAATATAAAATGAATCCCTTTAATCATTTTAAGTGTACAGTGTACTCACACTGTGGTTCAGTCACCACCCCTGCCACCTCCAGAACCTTCTCATTATCCCAGACTGGAAATTCTGTACCGTTTGCCTGTCAACTCCCCATTCTCCCCTCCCCCACCATGGTTCTATTTTCCTGTCACTATGAAGCTGACTACTCTAGGTTGTTCATTTAAGTGGGATCGTACAGTGTTCGTCCTTTAGTGACTGACTTACTTCCCTGAACGCACTGTCTTCTAGGCTCATCCATGCTGTAATATGTCAGGACCTCATTCTTTTTAAGGCTGAGCAATATTCCTGTGGTTCGTGTACCCTACTTTTTGTTTGTCTCACCACCCATCAGAGGACCTGTGGTATCCCCGCTTTTCTTTCTGCTAGCCAGAGTTAGCAGAGCTTGGTTTCTGTTCCTTGCATCAAAAACAACCTGAATGTGAACAGTGACCCATCAATCACCACTATCTTAAGAAGGAGCTCAGAGGCACGTGAGGGATCTACCCCACATGCTGGCTACCATTTGTTCTCCACAGGAGGTGAGTGCTACCTATTTTTGTCCTTCCCTGGACTGTGAGCTCCTGCTCAGTGTTCCAGGAATTCTCTCTGCACTCCTTGCCATCAGAGCTCAAGTGCTACAGCTCAACGTGATCAATGCCCCCCTTCAAGAGCTCACAGTCTGAGGTTGAAAGAATCACTAACCCACACAACGTAGTCAGGCCTGTAACTTCGCTTGCAGAGGCCGGGGTAGACATGAGTTGGGAGTGGGGGGAGTGACAAGGGCCTAATTGACACAGGAGGCCGGATGACAACAGAGGACACACCCAAGGCAAGAGGAAGTTTCAAAGTCCTTAGCCAGCACCAGGGTCAAAGTCAGGGAACTGGGACTCAAAGTCTTAAAGGACAGGAATGGGCTGAAAACAGGAAGCACAGGGCCCTGATTCCGTCAGGTTGGGAATTAAATGTCATTATCTTTTTTTTTTATTATCCTGTTCATCAGAGAAGTTCAAGGTTGAGCTGTCAGTATAAAAATCTGAGTATTTATATATACAAAAGCAAATCCCCACCCAGCACATAACATATATCTTGCCAAAAACTGCTGGTGGTTCAGAACCAGAAGGGTGATTCATGGGCACATTTAATTGTTTTTTTAAAAGGGCTATTCTAAAGCGGGCACAGATGTGTATGCCTGTAATCCCCGGAGCTTGGGAGGCTGAGGATTGTGAGTTCAAAGCCAGCCTCAGCAGCTTCAAGGCACTAAGCAACTCAGTGAGACCTGTCTCTAAATAAAATACAAAATAGGGCTGGGGATGTGGCTCAGTGGTTGAATGCCTCTGAGTTCAATCCTTGGTACCAAAAGTGTGGGGGAGGGGGGCGGGGAGGGGGGCAAGGAAGGAAGGTGGATACCTAACTTTAACACACACACACCTCCTCATTCTGGCACACAGGGATTTCCAGCTCTTGCCATCCTAAAGTGAAGACCTCACCCATATACACCTACTTCAACCAGCTTATGGAAGGAGCTGCCAGTCCTGTGGAACAGAGGTGGCCAGATGAGAGGGAGTAGAAAGTAAGAGCTTTATTCGTGGATTTTTTTTTCAGTCTAGTATGGGAGAAAGGGGTAATTCCAGGTGAATGAGGCCCAAACAGAAATGGGGGAACCAGCTGGGACAGAAAGAGAAGAAAGTAAAAAAGCAACTCTGGGTAACACAAGAGCATGTTCCTCTCCACACCATGAGGATTTGGATCAGATGACCAGATGGTCACCACGGACTCCCTCTAAGCCTCCATCTCCTCACTCTGTGGAACAGATGGATGGTAGTAGCTACCTATTGATGTGGAGAGGATTGGCAGGTGATGTGAGGAGTACTTAGCACACAATAAGTGCTTCACAGAGGGGCCCTTTTTTTCCTGTATCTGGCGTTCCCTTAGGACCACAGGGTATGGGTCAGGGAAGAGATATGAAGTACAGTAGATGGGGTAGAGAGAGATTCTCCTCATTGTGAAAGATAAAGGAACTAGACACTAGAGAAGGACATGAAAGTGCCCAATGTCACAGTATGAGTCTCTGGCATATCTGGCACTAGAACTTGGGGGCCATATTTTTTAAAAATAAAACAAAACAAAACTCAAATCCACATAAGCCTGAGACTCCTGGAGCGTGGGAAAGACTGGGGTCACCTGACTGAGGAAGCAGTAGCTCCAGGCCTGAGACTTCTCTCCCCTGGCCTGGGCTACCTGGAGAGCTTGGCTTCCGGGAAAATGTCCTTTAACTCCTGACAAGAAGGCTTTAAAGAAGCAATGGGCAAAAATGCAGAAAGTTTCTTTGAGTCTCTCCAGAGCCCAGTATGTATTAGCAGGGCTCTTATCTCTCTGAGCCAAGTTTTCTCTTCTGCAAAATAGAACTGATATCTTAAAGGGTTGCTGTAATCATCCCCAGCCCGCAGCACAGGGTCTTGAACAAGTATTACAAGAAAAGATAAAACGCTGTTGTTCTCTAAAACACTAAAACAAGGGCTGGGGATATAGCTCAGAGGTAGAGAGCTTGTCTAGCAATGTGCAAGGCCCTGGGTTCAGTCCCTACTACTGGAAGAAAATTAAAGAATCTTACCCATGGATGAAAGAAACTTTGGTCAAGAAAATGCACTGGTAGCCAATCCCCTTTGAAGTAGGAAACGCCCCCAGAACCTGGTTACAGACTGAGGTGGATACTTCAGAGGAAGAGACGAAGTTGCTCTGAGTGAACCAAAAAGAGGGAGTTTTGCCTCTGAGAGCCCAAGGGCAAAGAAAGCAAGGAATCGAGGAAGAGGCTGGAGACTGCAATGAACAGCAGGGGCACCCTCCTCCCCGGAGCTCTCAAAAGTCGGTAGAGAGGGAAGATGAGAGGGGAGGGGAGGGGGGATAGTAGGGGATAGGAAAGGCAGCAGAATACAACAGTCACTAATATGGTATTATGTAAACATTGTGAATGTGTAACCGATGTGATCCTGCAATCTGTATTTGGGGTAAAAATGGAAATGCATAACTCATTTGAATCAAATGTATGGAAGATGAAAAAAATAAATTAAAAAAAAAAAAAATATATATATATATATATATATATATATATATATATATAAAAAGTCCCATCAATCATTTGGAGTGGTTTTGGGGAAATTGAAGAGGGAGATAAATCCAAATCCAGTGTAAGGTACATGTGACACATGACCAGTATCCCCAGAACAAGCGATTAGAGATTGAGAATGTGAAGTAAGTCCTTGGGGATACACAGAAATCATAAGAAAACTTTGGATTCTAGAATTGGAAAAATGAAAAAAAAAATCAAACTGCTCTCAAAATCCAGAATGGCTGCATTAGATTGGGTGGTGACAAAGAACTCAGTGGGGAGATGACATCTAACCTGAGAGCTGAATGCCTTAAATGCATCAGCCATGAGAGCATACAGGAAGAAAGAACTTTCCAGGTAGAAGGCACAACCTGTTCAAAGGCCCTGAGGCAGGAACTCGCTTGGCACCTGGATGGGGCAGCTGGAGCATAGAGGAGGAGGAGAGCAGGCTGGGTATAAAAGAAGGCAAAGGGGCCAGGACTGTAGCTCAGTGGCAGAGCACTTGCAGCTAGCACATGTGAGACTCTGGGTTCAATACTCAGCACTACATAAAAATAAATATATAGCTACAACACAGTGGTGCACAGCTCTAATTCCAGCAGCTCAGGAGGCTGAGGCAGGAGGATCGCAAGTTCAAAGCCAGCCTCAGCAACTAAGCAACGCAGTGAGACCCTGTCTCTATATAAAATACAAAATAGGGCTAGAGATGTGTCTCAGTGGTTCAGTGCCCCAGAGTTCAATCCCCGGTACCCCAAAAAATAAATAAACAAATAAACAAAGGTGCTATGCCCATACAACTAAAACTTTTTAAAAAGAAGGCAAAATCGGGCCACTCAGAGCTTTGTACATCAAAGCAAGGAGGGAGCAATTTATTTCATGAAAGGTGAAAAGCCACTGGGATTGTTTCAGCAGTCAAGTGAAATCCTCTGATTTACATGTTTAAAGAAGTATTGGCTGCCATACAGAGATGGATCGCTGAGGGCAAGGAGCCCAGTTAATAGGCCACTGCAGCAGTCCACACTACAGTGATGATGGTTTGGACCAGGGTGGGAGGGATGGAGGCAGAAGAAAGTGAGTAGATCTGGGAAATGTTTGAGGGATCCACTGGGAACATATTGAGAAAGGCTTGGGCTGGAGCAACTGGATGGCTGTTGGTGCCATTTACAGAAAGGGGAAGTCTCATGGGGACAGGAGGTACCAGGAGTTCTGTCTGCTCGTGTTAACTTGAGATGCCTGTTAACGCTCCATGTGGCCACGCGGAGTGGGATGTTGGCTGTCTGAGTCTGCAGTGCCAGGAAAAGTTCAGGCTGGAGATATAAAGCCATGGGACCATCCCGATTCAGCAAGAGGGAGTGGGTAAGAGGCTCCCCCAGGAGCATCCAGACATCTAGTGGTAGAGCAGAGCAGGAATAGTCAAAACTGGAATGGACAAGTGGCCAGTGAGATAGCAAGGAAGGCAGCAGAGTGTGGTAAGCCCGGAGCCCAAAGAAGAAATGGTGCAAGAAACAGGGAATAGCCAAACGCAGTGGGTGCTACCAGGGGATAAGGGAGAATAGAGAGGGGGCCATTGGATTTGATCCATGGAGGCCATCCGTGACTTTGATCAGAAGTTTCAGGGGCAGACCTAAAGCCCAACCAAAATGGGTGGGAGAGGGAATGGGGTTTGTGGAAGTCGGAGCAGCACTAGGAGCAACTCTAAGAAGATTTTGTGGAGGGAACCGGAGGCAGGTGTGGACTCAAGGGAGAATTTTTAAAGATGTGAGAATGTGGAGCATGTTGCTATGCAAAGTATCCAACCACTCTGAGCATTCGTTTTCTTTGCTATGAAACAGAGACTGAGATCCTCATGACTGTAGGTAATTGGTAGATCTACACACATCAGGATAGGCTAAGTGCCTCTACCAGGCCCAGCTCACAGCAGAGCTGCTCCCTTCCCCTACAAAGGCTGCTTGAGCCCAGTTCTCTCTAGTAAAAGAAAGACAAGATAGGACGACAGTTCTCAATTCCACGTGGTCCATTACAACGTGAAGGAGAAGCTGGAAACAGAATCACATGGTGAGCAGCAGAACCAAGACATCATTTGGGAAGGTTATGCTCAAATTCGGGACCCCCAAAAGACCACCAGAGACCCAAGATCAATGTAAGCAGCAAAGAGGTGTTTATTGCGAGCTAGCTCGGTCCTCCGTGCGCACACACAGCAACTGGTGACGCTGAGAGGCCCCGAGCCCAGGGTTTGCAGCAGTTTTATACATTCTTTGGAGAGGGCAGGGACTTCACATACATCATAGCATCCCTTAGCAAATCATCACACACCGCGGGAAAATCAAATAACAACTCTAAAACATGATCAGCACATTCACTGGCGGGAACAAGTTGGGTAGGGGTGATTGGTTACTACAAGAGGGGGATTCGTTTGAACTTATTGGTTTGAGCCAAGAGGGGTGTGCTGAACTACATGGTTTCCCAACATGTTATCAACCACCATAAACTACTGGGAGGGTCATCTGGCATCCCAGGTATTTCCCTATCTCATGCTGATTGGTGGCTGCTAGCGGGTTACTATGGGTCTCCACCTAGCCTGACAGAGTCAGGGACACCTGGTGCAGCAGATCTCTCCTGTTATTTGTAGATAAACCACTTAGCAGGGTGGGAATGTGCCTAGGAGTGCTCTGTGGGTCTTTTCAAGGACAAAGGTTATTTCCCTTCGTTGGACAGGCTTTGCTCTGAGATAGAGGCTGGTTTTTCAGGAACATGCTTGCTTCCACCATGAGCACACACCAGAACCTCCCGTCCTCTCCTCCCTTGCCTTCTGACCAAAACAGGAGTCCTTCTCTCTGGACTGTATGCATGGGGTTTCTCATCTGGACCACAGAACACAGATGATTTAAGTGACCAGTTTCCAGTTCTCCTAAGGACAAGATGTAACCAGCACCATCCTAGATGCAAAGGAGAGAAGTCTATTACATCCAATGCATGGCTTAAGCCAGTTGGATCCAGCTGGAAAAGGCTGCTTGGCAGAAGCCACTTGCAACTAGAACCCTTCCTACCCAGGGCCTTTTGCATCTGTTGGACTTCCCCAAACATCTATTCATGAAATTCACACAAAGACCTGGGCAGGAAGAATAGAAGTCATTTTCATAGAGCCTTTTGGCTGCCAATCAGGGGTCAGGACAGAGATGGCATTTAGCATTTTAAGCTGTGTTCTGGAGAATGGTAAGGATTTAGATTTAGATTTAGATTTAAATGGTAAGGATTTAGATTTAGAGTTGCTGAAAAGCAATTCTAGGCTGACTTGATTTTAGGAAATTTGGTAGGCAGCGCCACCCAGTGGTTTAGAGCCACATAACTTGTCTCTGTTCTTTAAAGAGCTAGGAAACTATGGTGTTTAATGTAAAGACCAACTTACCCGTAAATTCAGCTGCTGAGGTGCTTCCTGCTGAGGCCCACATCATTCCACCTCTCCTTGCTTTCTCCCCTTGCAGAGAGCTGAAGTATTCAGTCCACACTAAGACTACAAGAATAGATAAAGACCCTACTCATAGAGCTTACCTTAGTTGAGGAGAAGACACCATTCATAAACACACAGCAAAGACAGGTTCTATAAAGATGAATGAAACAGAGTAACAGTGATGATAAGGAATGCAGGAATGCAAAATATAATTTTGTACTGTTTGATAAGAAACTCTCTGTGTGGGGGAGCGGGGGACTCTACTACTAAGCAACATCCAAGCCCTCTTTTATTTTTTTGAGATAGAATCTTGACAAATTGCTCAGGCTGTCCTCAAACTTGAAATCCTCTGCCCCAGCCTCCCAAGTAGCTGGGATTACAGGCATGAGCCACCATTAAGAAAAGCAATTTTTTTAACAGGTTGCATTTTTTGGTAACTTTTGAATTTATTTATTCACTTTTATGTGGTGCTGAGGATAGAACCCAGTGCCTCACACATGCTAGTCAAGCAATCTATCACTGAGTTACAACACCAGTCCAAGAAAAGCAATTTTTAATAAGAATCTTATTAAAGTTCTTATTATACTGGTCATCCCAAATCCCCAGATTCTGCTTCTACCTAACAGACTGGTCATTCTGCAAGTAAAAGCTACAAACACTGGACAAAATTTTAAAGATACAACTGAGAATTTGAAAGACTTACAAAAGCAGGCAGATTTTAGAAGGGCATTGAAAATTGGAGTAAGCAACAGGCATGGAGTGACTTCCTACTTTTTTGTAGCTTTGGGTTGGAGGGAAATTCAGTTGTTGTGAGGGATACCCCAGGATTGACTAACACTCTAGTGGGAAGACTGGTATCTTCAGACCAATGAGTTAGGTTTCTAGTTGACTCCTGAACCCTACAGACTGGTAAAACTGAAACAGCTTACAGCCAAAACTTAAAGAACTGAACTAAACTCTGAGTTGTCATCCACTATAGGCATGAAACTTTGCAGTTTGTCTCTAAGTTAATAGCCTGCTGAAATAAAAACAGAAAAAAATCTTTAATATGACAGAATCTGGAGTCTCTGCATACTTAATATTCACAAGTCCAAGGTACAATCCAAAATTATTCCAATAATTTTGATCAGTGTGATCCAGTTTCAGGAAATGAACAACCAGTGCGTGTCAACTCTAAGATGAACCAGATAATGGCATCATCAGACAAAACTTTCATTTTATTTTATTTTATATCTTGGACTGGGGATTGAACCTAGGGATACTTTACCACTGTGCTACATCCACCCGCCCCCACCAATCCTTTTTAAATTTTTCTTGAGACAGAGTCTTACTAAGTTACTGATGTTGGTCTCAAATTTGCAATCATCCTGCCTCAGTTTCCTATGTCGCTGGTATCACAGATACATGCCACCATACACTAAAGCCCACCCAGCTCAGACAAGGACATTAAAACAGCTATTATAAGTGTGTTTAGTGAGGTAAAGCAAAATATGTTCATAATAAATGGCAAGACAGGAACTATCAACAGAGAAATAGAATTTAAGAGCTCAAACTTCTTAAAATATACCTAAAAATTTAAAAATTAACTAGATGAGATTAATTGCAGAATGGAGATGAGTCAATAAAGTTGAAAATATGTTAATAGAAATGATGCAACCAAGAAAAGAAAAGAAAAAAAAAAGATCAGAAAAGAATGAACAGAGCCCCAGGGACTTATGGAACTTTTTCAGAAGTTCCAACCCATGGATACTTGGAGTCAAAAAGGAAAGTGAGAGGAATAAAATGGGAAAACATGAAGAAATAATGACAGAAAACTTCTCAACTTTGGTAAAAGGCACAAATTTACAAAGTCAAGGCCAGAAAAGCCCGTAGAAAATAGATTCAAAGAAATTCATGCTTAGGTGTATCAAAGTCAAACTGCTAGAAACAAAAAATAAAATCTTGAAAGCTGGAGAGAAAAAAATGAGGTGTTACAAGGAAAATAACTATTTGAATAACGAATAGAAGCCATGAAGGCCAGAGTACAATGGGGCAGCACCTTTAAAGTACTAAAGGAGGGGCAGGGGTTGGAGCTCAGTGGTAGAGCGCTCACCTAGCACATATGAGTCCCTGGGTTCGATCCTCAGCACCACTTAAAAATAAATAAATAAACAAAGGTATTTTTTTAAAAGTGCTAAAGGAAAGTGAGTTACCATAGGTGAGATAAAATATGCCTGATGGGTTTTCTTCATTGCAATCAGATATACAAGAATGGGCAAATGGGGTTGGGGTCGTGGCTCAGTGGTAGCGTGCTTGCCTAGCATATGTGAAGTACTGGGTTTGATTCTCAGCACTGCATATAAACAAGTAAAATAAAGGTAAAATAAAGGTCCATTGACAACCGTCAAGAGCCATCCGAAGACAATATATGGACCAAATTGGCATAGAAGCCCGTTGAATAGGAAAATCTGGTATTCTGGAACTTCCAGTGGCAATCCCACTGGTTAAGACCACCCAGATAGATGTGAATTTCTATTCGGTCTGTCAGGTCCCACATAATACCAGAGGTGGGGTGACCTGCTGTAGCCACACAGTCTCTCAGGTGTAGCCTGCCAAGATGCCAATCAACCTGTTGACTGCAAGACATCATGAAGCAAGATTCCATTCCTGAAGTCTTATCCTGCTTTTGCCATACCCCCTTAAATAAAATCAACAGAGCCATTTTCTAATTATTCAGCTCTAGCTCCTACCAGGACTGGAAGACTCCATCAGGTGCTCCCTTTAAACTATAATTCTGACTCTGTCTTGTATTTCTTCACTAATTATTTCAGACTGTATTTTCTCAGGTGGCTTATCCTGGGCAGGGAAATTACCCTGGCGAGGCACAATAGACAACTAAAAAATATTTTTAAAAATAATAAAAATTATGGGCAAATGTCTATTCCAGCTAGTTTCTGCTAGTCCATGCACCAAGTAGAAAATCAGCAAATGGTCTTCTTTTATATGGGCTCACAGTTAAGAGTATTTAGTTCAGCTAAAACCATTCCCGAGGACCAAGAAGAACTGAAATGGACTGTAAACTGTTGAGATTGTCCTGAAGACATCATTCTGTAGAGGCGCCTTCAAACCTTTAGGGAGAAAGAGCCAAGAGAAGTGGGTACATTGGAATTAAGACTCTCAAACAAAAAGGAAAAGCAAATATTGTTCCCAGCTTCCAGAGGCTGTGTCCAGGGGAGACAGAGATCCCACTCTGGGGAAGAAACTTGATATATAATGGTCTTATGTATAATAGCAGACCAAGAGAGAGACAGTCTCAACTGTGCACATGCTTTCCAAGCCTCTTTTGGTCTCACCTGCTAAAATATCACTGACCAAATCAAATTTCAGGAGTCAAATTTCCCTGAGTCATGAGGTAAAAAAACAACACCACAAAATCCCATGGTAAAAGGTGTATATAGATTAGCCAATTGTTGAATAATTAGCCAATTGTTGTATAATTAGAACAATAATCCCTTTTAGCCAAAGCAAGACCCTGGAAAATCTATTATATTCTTAGTTTCATTTTCCTCTATTTGTAAGACAGCCCATACTGGTTGAGAGATCAAATAAATCAATACATATGTATTGATATATAAGATAGATAGATAGATAGATATGATCAGGAGACAGCACCCAAAATATGATTAGAAGACCAAAATATGCCAACCTAAATATGCCTTTTGGGGAAAAAATATATATATATATAACTGATTATTTTGGGAAACAGTACACACAGCAGAAGCTCTAGAAAAAACAAAAAGGAAGGTACCCTTTTGTAAGAGAAATTTATATCTGTAAAGTAAAAGGCTATATGTAAAATTCTCTACACTGGGAAGAGAATGACTCTAAACCACTGGAAATTCAATCAGTGGAGGAGGCATTGACTTGATGTATGGTGCTTCTCCTGGCTCTACTAACTGGGTCTTCCCCACAAGCATTGTTCTTTGTTCCAGAAGATGTGAAGCCACTTGTTAGAGATTTATTCTTCCCTGGAAATCTCCCACATATGCATGAGGTATACATATTATTATTATTTTTTTCTCAGATTAATCTGTCTTTTCTTACAAAGATCTTTCCCAAATAAGGACTCAGGAAAAAATTATCTTAGCCGGTAGTGCACACCTATAATCCCAGTGGCTGGAGAGGCTGAGGCAGGAGGTTCACAAGTTCAAAGCCAGCCTCAGCAAAAGGAGGCACTAAGCAACTCAGTGAGACCCTGTTTCTAAATAAAATGCAAAATAGGGCTGGGGATGTGGCTCAGTGGTCGAGTGCCACCCCCCACCCCCCACCCCCCACCCCCTAGTTCAATTCCTGGTACTGAAAAAAAATGATCTTTGCCTCCCCTACAATATAAAGAACATGTTATCTCCCTTGATGCTCACAGTAATCCTAAAGAAAGATTCCTATGTTAAACTGCCTCTTGTCCTGTCCTGGAACACCCTACCTAAGGGATCCCAGAAAGAGGGGTAGGGTGAGTGAGGAAATCAAGGCTCAAGAGATGGGGTGACTTGCCCAGGATCACATACTTGGTGAGAGGAAAACAGACTGATGGGGAACAGGAAGCGCTACATCTAACACTTGGCACACTGAGACCCTTAAGCTGAAGGAAATTGAGAAAATCACAGGAGCGGAAAGTTCTCTCTGCCCTTCTCTTTCTCTGACCTTCTTTCTTCCCTGAAGTATGGTCATAACAGAATTCTCTGACCCATGTCCCCAAAAGCATGTCATAAGACATTCTTTCCACGAGGGTCCTGTCCCATACTGAGAGGCCAAGAAGAATCTGAACAAACAGACCCTGCTAAGCCCCTCCCAGTGCATCGCCATCCAGTCACACCCCTTTTTGTCTAGGCCACACCTCCTTTTTGTCTAATCAGTCTGTTACATGACTGTCGGTTCTTCATCAAACCTAAGCATAAAAATACAGTTTTCCCTAGATCATCGGAGTTTCATTTCTGAAGGTTCCCTGTCTTATAACACTTTGGTTAAATGAGTGTTTTGTTTTATTCTTATTGATTTGTCTGTTGTTATTAGGGCATCAGCCATGAACCTTTGCAAAAAGTAAGGAAGATGTATTACTTTTTCTTCTCTACAGTACCCAATTCTCTCATGCTTTTCTCTCCACGCCACAGTTTCAGGGTGAAGTCCCAGGTTGATTTGGCCAGAGTTTGGGTTGTAGAGGTCATCTGGAGACAGTTTGTCAAGATGTTCAAATGCCAGACAGAGGGGTCTGAGTTTTATTGGTTATGAGACAGGAGTTGGTGAAGGGGAACTTTGGAATCAGAAAAATCTGGATACAAATTGTAGGGGGGCAAAAAGTAGTATCTTTCTCACCACTGCATAGCTGAGACCCCTATGACAAAATAGAGATTAATAAGAGAAAAGCATGCAAGTTTATGCAATAAAAGATTTATGAGAATTTATTTAATAAAAGTTTTATCAGAAATTAAAACTCAAGAACCCAGAGAAAACTGTATTTTTATGGATAATCATGAATAGGACTGAAAGACAAGCATGTATGTTCTAAAGGCAGTAAACTGCGGTGGAGGCTACTTAACAATCCTGCTTATTCAGACGCTTACTGGGCTTCAAGCACAAGGCAGGACTCTTCTGGTGTCAGGGTCTTAGGACTTACTTTCAGGTAAAGTAAGTCAAAGAATTCTCATGGCCCAGAGTCCAGGCTCCTGGAAGGCAGGGTCAAGAGCAAGACCAGTTCTTGGTCTTTAGGGAAGTTTTGGGAAGCACAGAGGCACCGGATCATGTAACTTCTGGTCTCTTGGGATGAGATCAGAAGCCTCGTCCTACAAACTGTTGTATATATTTGGTAGATAGGTTTGCGGATATCCAAGAAGGCCCCAGGTTTGGAATTCAGGACAAGACAGGACTTCAGTCCTCCCTGAACAGACAAAAAAGAAAGGTAACAAGAATCCAAAAAGTCAAAGTAGAAGCCATGTTCTTTATCTGGAATCTGTTGAGAAAAAGAAGGACATGGGGAAATAGTTACTGAGCACCTTTCCTGTGCTAACCAGGGTACAAGGTACCTGGAGAGGAGCCGTATGATTTGGAGACCAGGACCAGTGCTAGGTCCTTGCCTTGAAAGCCCATCTTTTAAAAAGGTCTCCAATCCCCTGGGTATTCCCAGGTCAGCCTTGACCGGCCCAACAAGGAGCAACCAAGCCTGCAGGTGGAAATCAGCAACTCCAGCTGTGGGAGGCCAGGGCGAGGGTGGCTCTCACGTCCCTCACTTTGAATTCCCACAGGGGCTGTGTCCATAATGAAAGCATAACAATGAAATCTTTCCTTATAAAACTACATTTGTAAATCATTCAGATGTTGAGAAAAATACTAAAAACCCATCGTCAACAGGAGTACGTGGACTGCAGTTGCATCAATAGCAAGCACATCATCAGTTAATCTGATGAGCAGATCTTTCAGTTTGGTCACAACCAGTTTCGAAAGCGAGTCAGTTTGTTTTCTATCTGGAGCTGCTGTGGTTTGGCATACAGTGATAAATTAACACGCAGCCAGGTTCTTCATGTCATGAGTTTCGTGAAATTATAAGAAGTGTGCCCACAGAGTTTCAGGGGATCCAGTTTCTGGCTTTTGAAACTGACATCATCTGAAGGTGATAGAAGAAGACAAAGACTCCAATAATCTTAACCCCTGGCACCAGAGTTGCTCTTAATGAGTGGATTGTTTTTGTTTAGGAAAACACCTTGAAGGGTGAAATAAAGAGCTGAACAGAAGATAGGAATCTTAGGACCTGGGTTAGGAGAGGGGAAGAAAAAGGGGAAGGGGACCATTATGCAAGCAAAGTAGACAAGAAGTTGAGAGTTAGGAAAAACAGGAAGGGAGATAGCTGGGGAACAAGAGAAAAGACCAGTCAACACAAGAGACTGATCAATAGAACGAAATTTCAGGTGAGAGGGAGACCAGCAGACATCTAAGACCAGGGGTGCCTAATATTTCATTCTGAGTTGCTTGTATTGCTGCTAGCAAACCACCCAGCATCTCCCCTGTGCTTTCAGGAAAGTCTGGTATGTCCCCTACCCCCTTGCTGGTAGTGTTACAAGAGAAAAAGCATCAGGATAGTAGAGGGAAGTGTGCCTCATGGTGAATGTGGTCTGTTTGGTTTCTGCCCATCATGTGGTCCCATTGGGAGGCTGTGCTCCTGGACTCCTCCCAAACTTGATCATAAAGATTGACCTATGAGATGGACACAGAACCCATGCAAGGCCAGAGGGAGTCCCTCCCCAAGACTGCTAAGGAACACTGGGAGAAAGCAGCTCACTCCTCCCTGGGGTTGGATGGACTAGAACGAGGAGACTTAACATGTGGCCTTGTCCGTTTCCTCCACCTCTGCACGAGGAAGTCCCTCTTTGGGAAAGAAAATTGGTCAATATGTAGAAGGAACAGAAATGAAAAGTGGAACGTAAGAATCCCCTGAAAACACATGGAACATTAGTCATAAAAAAAAAAAGAGTGAAATCCTGTCATTTACAGCAAAATGGATAGAACTTGGGGACATCTTAAGGCAGGCACAGAAAAACAAGGGCTGCATGTTCTCTCTCATGTGTGGAAACTGAAAAAAGAAAGCAGACTTGCATGTAGAATAGTGATTTCTGCAGGTTGGGAAGTGGTTGGAGAAGGCGGATAAAGGGAGACTGAATTGATCAGGGCACACTGTGTGCATGTACTGGCATCACACGGAGCCCCCATTGACATGTACAATTAATATATATTATTAGAAATTTTTAAAGAAGTCCCCGAAGACATTATTTAAATTCCGGATTAAGCGGGACTTGAAGCTTGAACTGCTCACCCATTTTCCAGTTACATGAGTCATTTCCTTTTTGATGAGGTGGTTTTTGTGATTGTTGGTTTTGTTTTGTTTTTTTCAGGGTTAACGATTGAACCAGGGGACCTTTACCACTAAGACACATCCCCAGTCTTCTTTATTTTGACTCAGGGTCTTGCTAAGTTGCATAGGCTGATCTAGAACTTGCAATCTTTCTGCCTCAACCACCTGAGCCACTGGGATTACAGGCATGCACCACCGTGCCTGGCTTGATGAGGCTTATTTGAATCAGATTTCTGCCACTTTCAATCAAAAATTAATGAGCTCTTCTACTGATGCCCAGGTGTGTGTGGGTAGGAGCATTTTCTCCTCTGTGTGCGTCTCTCTCTCTCTCTCTCTCTCTCTCTCTCTCTCTCTCTCTCTCTCTCACACACACACACACACACACACACACACACACACACAGTCCAACAAATCCCCACTCTTCCCACATGCAGCAGAGATCACATTGAACTCCTCCTCAATAAATGAGTTCTCTCCCTGTCCCTTATCAAGTGACCCCTGGGGAAAAGATAAAGCCAATGCTGCCTCAGGACAGAGGAAAATATGACTTAGAAAAAAGAGGAGAAAATAGAAATCCTGCTCCTTTACCTCCAGAGGCAAGGACAGAGGATTGGATAGCTGGAATCCAGGGCTAACAAGCAGGATGTCATGAAGTTCTCCCTTCAGATAATACAGGGTGCAGGAGACCTGAAATCAGAGAAGCTCGTGTTAGTAATTGTGGTGCGTCTATGCTATGGAATTCTACACAGCAAAGAAAAGAACAGAGTATGGATAAACACAAGAGGAAGAAGTTTCACAGTTCCACAGGCACAATTTAGAGCAAAAGAATCAGACCCATGAGAACATACTCTACATTGTCCATTAATATGACATTCAAGGACAAGCTAAACAGTCAGATGTCAAATACTAGTTACCTCTGGGGCATGAATATTCACTACAAAGGAATGGGAGGAAGCTTCTGGGGATCCAAATATGTTCTTTACCTGGAATCCTGGGGTGGTCTGGTGGTTACATAAGAACAGATAAGGGGCTGGGGATGTGGCTCAAGTGGTAACGCACTCACCTAGCATGCATGAGGCACTGGGCTCGATTCTCAGCACCATATAAAAACAAAATAAAAAATATTGTGTCCACCTAAGAAACTAAAAAATAAAAATTTTTTTTTTAAAAAAAGAACAGATAAAATCCATTAAGCTGCAAGTTTTATATACCCCAGACTATGCAAGTTATACCTCAACATTCTTTTTTTTTAATGAAGAGGAGATGGAGGACTAAGAGAGTAGCAAAGCAGCCATGGTGACTAGCACTGCTCCTGGGGAACTGTGCACTTGCAGGAGAGAAGGGAGGTGACGATGTGTGGAGAAGGTTGATGCAGCCGGCTCCCATGGCCTCACTCTCCTCCACTGCTCCCTAGCATGGCAGCTTTTTAGAGATAAAATGAGCCTGGGGAGGGGGTGGGAAAGTGCCCCTCTTAAGGGGCTAGCCCAGGTTAAAAAAATCTGCATGTGTGTAAAAGCAGGACACACTGTTCCTAAAAGTGGCCATGGGAAAGGGGGCGCTATGGGCAGACGGGCTCTCGTGTTTCATTTTCTGGTAGGAAATTTGTGAGATATTTTCCTATTTTTATCCACTTTCCCCTTCTGTCATCTGAGAATACAGACCAGCATTTCTCTCTCTGCCCCTCTCAGGGGAGAGATGAGGAAGGATAGACAGCAGAACTGAGTTTCTGGCTTGTGTGTTCTAGCATCCTGAGCGTCCTGCAGGAAGAATAAGAGGCTGTCCTTTCAGTGTCGTCACCAGAATCATCAAGGGGGGAAGCTGTCTTCCAAGCCACAAAGAGCCTCCAGGTTTGGACTGAAGGGAGGCAGGTGCTGTACCCGTGTCCCAGCATATCCAGAGGCAAGGGGACCCCAGAGAGGAAGACAGAGTTGGCAGCTGGGCCAAGGTTTCCACAACCTTCCTCCAGTGTGGTCTCAAACTTCCAGAAAGCCCACAGCTATGCTAACTCCAGGGACAGATAATCACGTGGGCCCCCAAGTACCTGAACACGATCCAGAAAGGCTGAGGTTAAAGCTTCCCATTAGGCCAGCAGGAAAAGTCTACATCAAATTAAGCTGTAGGAGTGAAATTTTATTTCTTGTCAAGCTGCATTTATAGGCTTAGCTTCCTTTTATAGCTCTGAGTACTTCAGTGTCACTTGAGTCTCTTATAAGGACTTAAATCTTTTTTCATTTGAACCTTGGTATGTTTGTTTTTATGCACACTTGTCATTAATTTTTTTTTTTTTTTTTTTTTTTTTTTTTTTTTTTTGGTCATCTATGTTCCTGGATGGAGAACTATGAGGGAGGCAGGCGGGCGTCGCTGTGGCTTCCCTGTGGCCCTAATCTGGTCACAGACGCCTTCCATCGCCCTGAGACTGACTCACAATGGGCCGCTGCCTTCCTCCCCCCTGCACTGGGAGAGCCAGCTGGTGGCTGCTGGTTGCAGGACTGTCTGGGTGCCAGCCCGCCTCCTTTCTTGTCCTACCGCAGGACAGTTCCTGCCAACCTCTAGGGCAGCCCTTTCCTCTCCAGCCAAGCTCCAGAAATCCCCAGCTGGATGACAAGCCCTGGGTTTCCGCAGTCTCCTCTGCTTACATCTCACAATGGCAGGGAGCTGTCCTCCAGGTCTTGCCCCAGGAACCCTGAAGTGGAACCCCTGAGTCAGAAAAGTCCCTCTGCTTCCTCTTTTTCTAACCGGGGTTCTCCCTGTCACTTTCTAAGAAGCATGTCTGTCCCAATTTCAGTTGCTGCAACCCTATCCTCGCTGGAGCAAGAGGACGGGCAGCTGGAATTGCACAGGAAACTCACTGAGTTCCCACTGGGCTTTCCATGCATGCAGCAGCTCTGCTATTCGACTTTGCTGAGCCTTGGTTTCCTTGGTGGTGACGTGGGGATGATAATACTACCTACTTACCTCTCATTGTGAGGATTCAATATATAAGTAAACACCTGTTTCTCTCTGCTTCCCGGTTGCTATGTCCTGAGCTGCTTTCCTCTGCCATATTCTTCCAACCGTGATGTTCTGCCTCCCCTCAGCCCCAGAACTATGGAGTCAGCCATCTATGGACTAGGGCCTCTGAAACTGTGAGCTCCAAATAAACTTCCTTTCCTCTAAAAAGATAAATACCTGTATGAGGCATTACCTGATAAGACAAAGGATTTGGGGTGAAGGGGCTGGAACAGGGAGGAGCCACTTTGAGAGTCAGGCCATCTCAGAGAACCTCTGCTCAGAATTCTCCCTCCAACACGCTGAGCACCTACTATGTGCCAGTCACTGTTCCCAGATGATGGAACAGTCCAGCGAGAGCAGGGCAGTCTCTTGAGCCTGCACAGCTTAAATGGCCGACGCTGGAACATGATCGGAAAATTGTGCAACTCTGAAGACTGTGCTCTCTCCCCACACAACACCCTCTGTCAGAGGAGATAATGATCTGCCCTCCCTCCCCCAACACTTCTTTGAGGGGAAGATTGTGTTTGGGGTGTCAAAATGGGGTTCTGAAAGCCCGATTCCCCCAGTGCGGCAAAAGGTGGGGTGAGGGGCTGAAGCAGTCACGAGACCTTAGAGGATCTCTCCAAGAGCCCGCGTCTCTCACCCATCCAAGGGGCAAAAGAAGCTCCAGGACTTGCATGAAGCTCCCTGGGGATTCTTTCTCCAACACCAGGACATGACTCATTAAAATGGATCAAACATTCATTTTACAAACTGATTATATAAGGAAAAGGAGGTCTCCCCCTTACCCCATCCCCAGGACTCTCTCCTTTATCTTTTCTGGCAGGAAGGCAGCCATTACCAGCTTCTGACACCACCATGAAAATAGAGACCTATGCATTTACAAGAGTAGGGTTGACGCATACTATGTAGACCATTCTCTCCCCTTGCTTTTTTTGCTATCTGTATCTTAGAGATCATTCCATGTCTGCATTTAGAGATGTCACATGCACAGCCCAACTGTGCCAGGGCAGTGGAATCAGTGGCAGACAGGCCTGGAGGTAGGGTGCACGGAATACGATTTATTGGGAAAAGCCATCAAGAGACCAATGACGGCTCCAAAGAGTTCTGTGGCTGACAGAGAGCACCTCTGTCACTCACGGTGCCTTCGGTTCTGCCTCAGTCACCACGGACAGAAGAGTTTTATACCTTAGACTGCAGAAGCCGTGACATCATCAGCATGAGCTTGTTGAGTTTGCTTCTCTGACCAGCATCCCAAGGAGCAACTGTCCTGCTGAACATGCAAGAAAGTAGTTTCTACAGGTAACTCTCACTCACCCTCATTCCCGGCGTGCATAAGACAGAGCGGCTGTCTTTCAAGATAATAGGTGTCTGGACTTCCCTGCCTAGCCTGCTCTCACTGTTCCCTAGTGTTACAAGGTTTTGGGGAACAGAAAGGGGCATTCAGGGACACGGTGTTTTACTGCCCCTTTTTTCTTTAAGGACAATACAAAGGAATTGCCTTATTTTTTTTTAGTAATTTAATTTAGTAAATTCTGACATTCCATTACATGGGTCAGAATTATGTCATCAGTCCCTTACTGATGAACAATTAGGCTGCCTTTGATCTTCATTAGGACAAACCAGGAACACCTTGTACAGATCAAGTTTTACATGTGTGAACACATTTGTAAGATAAATTCCTAGAAGTAGGATGGCTACTGTTGAAATCAGGATGACCTGACTTCAACCTCAAGTCTCTCCTGCTTCACCAGGCTTTCTGCTGGGGGCTAGGGACAGCAGAAATGGGGGGTGGGGGGCAGTGCTCTGGCAATAAGAGTTTTACTCCCAAAGAGTAAAGGAGAGGACATTTCATGAAGCAGTGTGCATGAAGAAGCGGGAAGGAAGTCTCCAACACACACACAGAGGAAAACAGCAAAAATGGACTCTGATGTATTAAGGAGAGTAGGACCAGAAGTCATCAGCCATTCAGCAATTTTGAAAGAACCAGTGCTTCCCCCAGGGCCTTGTTCCCCGGGCCACCCCACCCTAAGGTAATTTGTGGTGGGCTCCTCCAGTAACCCCAGGCAGACGAGCACAGTTCCCAGCAGCTAACACACCACATGTGGTCTGCAGCTACAGAGACCAGGTGGGTGTGCACAGCCACTGTCCTGTGTGGGGAAGGTGAGAAGAATGGGGGGAGGCCAAGCTGCAACCCTCCGTCTGAATGTGGTTGGAACTAGGAAAGCAGTTGTTAAAGTCAGAACCCCTGACATAGTCAACACACATTTAGTGATAGGGAGGGAAAAGAAGGGGAAAAAATAAGGGAAAGAGACAGAATAAAACAACCCAGAAAGAACAATCCAGAGCTGGATCAAAAGGCAAGGGTAGGAGGCAGTAGAAAGAGTCCTGGATGGAGCTGGGACCTGCGTCCACCTGACAAGTCCCCTGAGCTTGCAAGGAGGCCCCAGCTCACACCTCTGCACGGCTGCCTCCTGCAGATCCTGCCGCCAGCACCAGCAGAACGCCTGCTCCTAGCAGGGCCCTGCGGAAACAAAGAGGAGTGAGGCAGGGCTTGCTGTCCCGGGTGGGGAGGGCAGAGAAGGAGGGATCAACAACAGGAGAACAGTTCTCTAATTTGCACGTGGAGGAAATTAAAGCCTGTGGGGAGAAATGGTTTTGCATCTGGCTATTCTGGGGGGCTCAGATTCCTAAAGGATGGGTGGACATTGCCTGCTTTAGGCATTTTGTCAAGAGCAGCCAGAAGAGCCAGACCTGCCACCTGCACCATCCTGGGGGAACTCCACACCTGGCTAAAGCCTTGGTATCCAAATGGAACAGGGTTTCATTTTCCCTGCCTGTGTTTGGTCAGCTCAGGTTAGTTCAGCTTGTGAAACTTGGCTGGCAACCAGATTGGCTTAGAGCAAGAGCGAATGACAGAGGAAAAACAAAGATGAGGCCAGGACAAGAGGGGTGGAGTCAGCTGGAGGGATGTGTCTGGCTTTATTTAGTGAGACTCATGGAAAAGATCTGATGAGAACTGGCCCTGTGAACTATCGAGGCTCGTCAAGGAGCCTGCCAGGTCTACGAATCTGCTGTAGGCAAAAAAACAAGTGTAGGTCTCTAAATATTGAAGTGTTCACAGCCTCCATCAGATTCTCAAAAGTCTTCATTACCCAAAACAGTTTGGGTCTTTATACTAATGAGGAATCTTTGGCAAACAAACTTACTCAAAGTCATTGTTACCAGCCTCAGAAAGAAAAATACTGCATGATCTTGCATATCTGTGGAATCTTCATGAAAGTCAATTAGATGAACACGAAGAGTAGAACCGTAGTCACCAGGGGGCAGGGAGGCAGGGGTTCGGACAAAGCAGAGAAAGGTACAGTGATATAGGATGGATAAGTCTAGAGACCTAAACTATATCACAAAGACTATAGATCCTGATACCATATAGAATACTAGTAACTTACTAAGAGACTTCAGGTGCACACACCACACACAGGAAGTGGTAATTATATGAGATGAATATGTTAACTTGTTTGACTCCAGTAATCATATTCCTATGTCTATATATATATATATATATTAAAATTTCATGTTGTCCTCCTTAAATTTGTTATTAAAAATACATAGAAAATAAGTATTAGAGCTGGATTTTGTGGGGGAGGTGAGGATTGAACTCAGGGTTGCCCTACAACTTTGTTACATTCCTGGCGCTTTTTATTTTTTATTTTGAGACAGGGTCACACTAAGATGTCACACTGGCCTCCAACTTGTGATCCTTCTATCTCAGTCCCTTGAGGCAGGAATTATAGGCATGGGCCACTGTGGCCAGCTTAGAGCTGGATTTTGAACTCTAGAGACCCCCTGTACTTAATCAAGATGCTATTTGAAGTTATTGATTTAGCACCTATCATATCCATGATATTTGTTGAAAAATGGGGGAGGGGTTTACTCCAAAAGACACATAGAAAAGATGCTGTGTTCCTGGAGTTAAGACCAGTGAAAGATGATTCACAGTTAAGGAGTATATATTTACTTGTTTGTGGTCTGTCCCCGGCCTACTCCCACATACAGCAGCCCCAGAAAGCAGGTCTTTGACTACCTTGCTCACCAGGGTGTCTGCAGTGCCTAGCACAGTGCCTGGATCATAGCAATTCTCATTCGTAATGTGTAAAGTGAATGAGGAATGGTTGAGCAGTATAGACCATGTACCCTGAAGGGACAGAGAGCAGAAACAGCTCCATGCTGTTTGTGACTCTCTTTACAGCTCCCTAAACACATCCATGGTCACTGTGTCCCTTATCCTCTCAACTATCAGTGCAGTAGGTCAGACAGGAAAGAGTTCCTAATTTTCAAGAACATAAAGTGCTAGATGAATCATCTTGAGAGTGGCCACTCACTGAACCCCTATCCTGTACCAAGTTCCATATTGTTTATCTGGGCTCTCTGGTTTGCTCATGGAATCAATTCATTAGAGTCAGAGAATAACCTAAAGATAACTTGGTAGGTCAAGTCCAAACCTGATTTCAAATGGAAATGAGTGGAAAATAAAAATGTGTGTGTGTGTGTGTGTGTGTGTTCTTGCCCCTTCTCTGCTCCTCAAAATCCACTGAAACCACCCAAAGGGAAGAAAAATACTCCTGAGATGCCCTGTGCCTATTCCTGCTAAGTCAATATCCTACCATCTCATCCCCACTTGCCCCCAGACAGACAGACATACAGACACACACACACACACACACACACACACACACACACACACGCAGCAGGAAGGTTCATTAGGATGCACAGATGAGAAACGTGTTGTTCCATCTCTGTGTGGCTTCCTCAGCTAGTGTCCCAACTCAGCACATCTGGTGTCTAGGAAATACTTTCCTTTCTTTCTTAAAGAGGGAAACTGAGATCAAAAAGGAAACAGATACAAAGTTCCTAGGGGAAAACTGCTTTGGCAAGAGTTTAGGGATTTCTTCAGAAATAACATAGTGTGGTAGAAAGTGGTCATGGGTTCAACATTGAGTTCTGCCACTAACGGGCTATGGCCCTCACCTAGTCACTTAACCTCTCTAAGCTCAACTGATCCATCTGTTCAAAGGAAGACTTCTTGGGGCAGGAAGTAGCTCAGTGGCAGAGGGTACCTGGCATCACAAGGGCCTCAATGACTGTTAGCTGCCTTCCTGATGTGAGCCACTGGGAAGAGCTGAGGCACAGACATCCGAAAAATCTGGTCTCAGATCCCACTTATTGGTTGTGGGCCCCTGTGGATGTGAATAACCTCTCTGAGCCTCAGTTTCCCCTTCCGATGACCACCCTGCCATTGTGAGGAAGAAATGGACAAGGTCTTCCCGTTCTGGGTGACTTGGCCAACCCCTGCCACTAATTACATGTGACAGTAGCTAACAAGAAACATTCTCAGGACAGGGTTACATTTTTTAAAATTTGTTTTTGTTACTGTCGATACACACTTTTCTCTTATTCAGAAGCCAATTTCAGCCCTACCCAGGCTAAACTGTCGTGAACAATCACCAGCAAGCAAAGGGGTTTGGGGGGTGACCCCAGTGGTCATGACGAAAGCAAGAAAGCTCCCGCGGGGGAACCATTGCAACTCACATCTGGTGAAAAAGCCCCCACTGAGCAGCTCAGATCCGATTTACAGAGTGGGTTCTCTCACCCTCCTCGGGGACTGCACGTCTAAAGGACACTCCCCAGGAGAACACCTTGTAAATGGCTCCTTCCATGTACAAGAGAAGGGAGGTAAAAATCAAGCACTCGCAGGAACTGTGAAAGAAACCCAAAAGACCCAGAGGCTCTGCTCCTGTCCTCACTGCCCCAGCCCTTTACCCCCAAGAGGTCAGCTTCCTACTCTCTAGGAAAGACCCCGCCCTGAAGGTGAAGCTGAGGATGCCAGCAGAGGAAGAGTTTCCATGGCAGCACCTGGGCAAAGGCGGGTGAGCTCACTCTGAGGTGTGGAAACAGAGACTCAGATTTCCGGAGGCTATTTCAGTTTTCTTTTCCGTTTTATGCAACTTCACTTATGATATCAGCCAGGGCTAACTCCCCCTTGGAGGCGGGGTGCTCCCTCTACTGGCCCTGAGTCCCTATAAAAGGCCTGAGCTGCAGAGGATCCCTGCAGAGGATCCTGACACAGCAGCACGTGCGTCACCCACAGCCTCTGCCCACGGGGACCATGAAGGTCTCCGCAGCTGCCCTCGCGGTCATCCTCTCTGCTGCCGCCTTCTGCATTCCTGCCTCTGCCTCCCCATGTAAGTCTGGGGCCTGACACCACAACCCACAGAGTAGGTCCACCCACTGCCAGGAAGGCCCACCCCCCCATCCTACTATCCCAGCCCTTGCCTTCTTTTCAACTACAGCATGTATAGTGTCTGAATCCCATTGTTTACCTTCTTAAATTTTGTTTTACCCAAATGTCCTGTTACCCCTGATAGATCTCTATGCCATTTCATGGCAGGGGCCCCCAGTCAACTTCTCTGAGTCTCCAAGGTCTATAGCCCTGAGTGTGAACTGATGCTGAGGAATATCGGTAGGCAGGGGTAGCTGGACTGAACTTGAAAAATGAATGACTCATCCTGTCACCAGCAGGATTTCTGAGAAACTTCTAAATTCTCAACAAAACTCTCCTGAGATAGTCATGGTCTCTCATTTCACAGATGAGAAAAAAAAAATGGGGCTTATAAAAGAATAATTAAAGCTAACTAAAGGCCTTCTATGGGTTAGGGATTGGGCTGTTTGCTTGACCTGTCACCTTATTGAATACAAATACTCTCTGAGTAGCTGTTCTAGACTTACAGATGGGGAAACAAAGGCCCAGGCAAATTAAATAACTTGCCTAAGGGCACAGCCACCTAGGAAGTATTCAAACCCAGCCCCATCGGCTGGGACAAATACTACTACTCTTCTGGGAAGAGACAACTGTGCTTCCCAACAGCATCTTGAATTAATTCACTAACAAGAGGTTCTCTATTCAAAGCCCTTCTCCCTATAGCCCAGCCAAGGGCTCCCGGGATGCAATATGCATCAGGCCCCACTTGGGATCCTGGCTGAGCCAAGAAGCCTCAGCTTTGGAACCAGCCCTCCCCAAACCTACTCTATGCACGTTTTGAATTCATCAGGGATTCTGGAAGGGCAAGAATGAGGGCAGAGAACCCATGACAGGGGAAAAGGAGGCCCAGCATGAACTGAGAGCCAAGGGCAGTGGGTTATGATATAGAGGAAAGGATATAAGCTCAGCTCAAGGATCAATTGACGGGGAAGAGATACTTTCAGTCTTCTGTTGGAATTCCCATTCGGCCACTGTGTTCCATGACCAAGTGCCTTTACCTCTCTGAGCCTCAGTTCTTCCACGGTGGATAATAGTCTTTTCAAGATCAGTCATGTAAAATGCCCAGCACAGTGCCCAGTGTCCATTGGCAATGAATAATGAGGGTCTCCTTTCTTCATCCTTTCTCCCAGATGCCTCGGACACCACACCCTGCTGCTTTGCCTTCATCTCCCGCCCAGTGCCCCGCAACCACATCAAGGAATATTTCTACACCAGTAGCAAGTGCTCCAACCTAGCAGTCGTGTGAGTCTCAATCCCACTGATTCCTCCAGGGGGGTGAGGAAGGGTTGACTTGGCTCCCAGAGTCAGTGACCCCACACACCAGGCACCCTCTAAGAGGGTGCCCACCCACTTCCACTTATCCTCCAGCTACCCAAGTAGCCACAGTACTTTCATCTCTAGCCTCGGGGTTTCCAGCCACAATGTAAAAGAACTAGACGAGGTATCTTTGGAGGATCCTGCCCACCTCACCGGCTAGGTTCCTAGGACTCCACTTGCTGGCGCAACTTTTACTTGAAAAGAATTTGAAATGCCCCTGCTTAGAGAAGATGGACTCCATCATCCCTTTTCACTGAAGAACCCTAGAGTCCCCCATATTTCACACCTAACCAAACCAACCTAAACCTCAAAGGAACTAGGGGAGGAGGTCTAAGGTCAGGGGCAAAACAAAACAAAATAACAACAACAAACTATTTATTTAAGAAGAAATTTTTAAAAAGATAGAGGGATTCACCTTTAAATATGCAAGCTAATACATTTGGGGAAATAGAATAGTCCCTACTGCATGGGAAGTGCCTACTGTGTGTCAATTCCTTATGTGCATCACTTCTAAATTTCACATAATGGCCCTAACTATTCTGGCTCTCAGATAGTGAAACCGAGAGATTTATGGACTTCTCCAAGATTACACAGTGAGTCTGGAGCCTGACTCTGGAATCTCCTTAGTTACTTAAGAAATAGAAAATGATAGAGACTGAAAATGGGGCTTGACCTAGTGGCACAGACCTCCAAACCCAGTGACTTGGGAAGCTGAGGCAGTAGAATCACAAGTTCAAGGCCATTCTCTCTCAAAATTTTCAAAAAACACCCATATGTATAAAAGCCTGGAAACTTTTATACATATGGTACATATGTATAAAAAATACTTTTATACATATGGTACATATAGTTCAGTGTTTGCCTTGCATATGCAAGGCCCTGAATTCAATCCCCAGTACTTAGGGGGAGGGAGATAAAAATAGGGCTATCATCAAATTTCCTATGAAAATTCAAAGTTCTTAATCCAAAAAATGTTCATGACATGGTAAATTTATAGGTATTCAAAAATGGAGTTGGTGAATGGTCCTGGTGAATCAAAATATACTGGTAATATTTTGTATTACTGATTTTATTTCTGAAAACAAATATTTTTCAAAAGGAAAAAAAACTATTCCCTAAATATCTCTTATGGGCAGAGATTAATAAAACCACCATCCCTGCCCTATGGACTCACAATCTAATAAGAGATGAGACAGACACAGCAATGACTAGAGTACCCGGCAAAGAACATCCCACAGGAAGACAGGGAATGGGTCTGGTTTCAGGGGTGAGGAGAGAGGATTTAGAGGGGATTTCAGCAAAAGGCACTGTTGTGGGCATGATTGGGATGGCAGGGGAAAGTCTGTGGGATGGAGTTTATCAGACAGAGAGGATGCCTGCAGGGTTCGACTTTGGTTTCTGTAGGGACTCCATGTAGGGAAGCCCAGAGGGCCTTGAATGTCAAGAAAATCAACAACAACAACAAAAAAAAAAAAGAGCTATCAAATGTAAAATGAGCTGGAAACTCAGCCTAGGAAACTGGGGTCCAGTTAAAGGCTACTGTAGCTACCCACGTGTATAGTGCTGGAAGCAGAAGGAAAGGAGAGATGGGAGAGAGGAGGTGGAAATTAGCCAGGGCCATGGACTTGAGGTCAGGGCCAAAGAGGAGGGAGAGGTTGACAATGTAGCTGAGACCTCAGCCTACGTAGTTAGAGAAGAGTAGAACCCCCTTAAGTGTCAAGGACAAGCTGCCTAAGAGGAAGGAGCCAAGACAACCCTGTGGAAACAGCTAAGAAATGGAGGGGAGGGGAGTGTAAACAAAGGGCTGGTAGCTGAGGACATTCTCTTGTAGGCAGAAGGGGCCTTCCAATAAAAACAAGGCAGGGTGGCACTGCCTTGGTGAGCACTGGCTCTAAAGCAGGTCTGCAATGTCAGAACCATGCATGCCACCTGGTAAGCTTAGGTCCCTCACTTAACCTTCTGAACCTCAATTCCTCCACCAAAATGGGATGGGGCTGGGGTTGTGGCTCAGAGTGAGAGCGCTTACCTAGCACCTGTGAGTCACTGGGTTCAATCCCCAGCACCACATAAAAATAAATAAATAAATAAACAAAGAAAATATAGGTATTAAAGGTATTAAAAATATGACACTATATTAAAAAAAATAGAAGCACTTCCCTCCTTAGGTCACCATGAGAATAATAAAATGCTTAGACTACTCCCTGGCATACATAAAATAATGGGTGAAATTTAAGAAATGAATGCAATCCATTCATCTCCTTGTTCATTCAATAAATATCTGTTAAGCACCCACTGTGTGCCAGGCCCCAGGGCCCAAGACTCGGGAAAGAACACAGAGAAAAGGACAGCAATTGAGAACGCCTGCTCTGAAGGGCAGGTGGAAGGAGAGAAGTCAGACAAGTAGAAGGTCCTGAAAATGGGGGGAGGGAGAGAAGAGTTGGCAAAGATGGTCTGTTCTTGGTTTGGCATGCTGCAAAGAGGAGGAAGTGGAGACTAGGCAAGGCTCATCTCAGGTGTTGGTTTCCTGACCTTTTAACTTCCTGGCCACAAGCCAAGGGTGCTAAGAAGAGAGTGCTGAACAAGGACAGGGTCTATATCTGAAGCTTCCACACTTTTCCAATAAGAAAATAAACAGTGAGAGGCAGAAGAGCCTAGAACACCCCTTCCCCTATTTTTCTCATCCGCTCTGCTCACCAGAGTAAGACACAGATGGTCAAGTGGTCTTGGGTGAGCCTCAGAACAGCAGAAAAGTTGCTCAAAGAGCAAATATTATCCATGAGAGAGCCCAAAGAGCAACCAGGAAATTCTCATTCTTAAAACTTACCTAAGCCTTCACTTTATCTGAAAATATTTGGGCTCACAAACATGCATAATATACTTAAAAATTATTAAGGCAGGGTTGGGAGTGTTGCTCAGTGGTAGAGCATTTGCCTATCATGTGTGAAATGTATGAGGCCCAGGGTTCAATCCTGGGGTGGGGGATTAAGATGATGTTATATGTTTTACCACAAATTAAAAAAAAAAAAGTTTCAATGCTGTTAGACATAGAATCAGAATCACACAAGGTTATTGACTTTGAAAGACATATGGATAGATACTTATAGAAAGAATGAAATCAAACTAAAAAAAATGAATAAGATATTTAAACAAGGTAAGCACATTGCATATCAGAACATATTTGAGCATAATACTTTATTCTAGGGAATACATCAGTATTTTTTTATTTTAATAGTTGTAGATGGACAGTTTGACTTTATTTCTTTTTATGTAGTGCTAAGGATTGAACCCTGTGCCTCATACATGCTAGACAAGCACTCTGCCACTGAGCTACAGCCCCAGCCCCTACATCAGTATTTTAAAAATATAATAGTTATTGCAAAAACAGGCTGATTTACAATTTACCTTTATTGTTTCTGACACATAATTAATTCCTTTGTTAGGCCATATAATAAAATGGTATACTGTGTGACTCAACAAAATTTTTAAAATAAACTTCCAGACAGCTGCATAATAATTAACTTTCTTCCTATGAGAACCTTTAACATATTTAATCTTATATACTAACTTAAGTAAGACCATGTTCAAATCCCCCCCAAAAAATAATAGTAGTGTGTAGGAACACTTCCTAAAGGAGAAGCCAAAATTTAAAAAGTCAAGTAGACAAGGCTTTTCCCAAAATATGTGTTAATGGGCAGCTGTTACCTAACCAACAGTCTACCCTACAGAAAACCAGGCCCCACAGACAGGCAAGGTGGCAGCTGCACTGACCCGTATAACTAGCAACTTTTATACTTCCAATTTATACCATCAACACCTGCAGAGATAAGGCCTCCAACCTTCACAATCTTTATATTCTGCTTGGTAATTTGGTAGAAGTGCTTTGGCACTGCCAATCTCAGGTCCCTCAACCTCTCTGGGCCATGGTCCAGGACCAGGACTTTGGTCTCACGTTGTTCCAATCCACCCTAAAGCAGAGGTCTCACAGCACTCTAATAACAATACCTATACATGCATGCTATTCTTGTATAGTATTTTTCAAAACTCATTATCTCATTTGAGATCCACGACAATTGTGCAAAGCAGGAATTATTTCTGTCCATATTTTAGAGGTTAGCAAATAGGCCCAGAGACCCTAAGTGATTTGTCCATAGTGATCCAACTACTAAGTAGTGCAACAAAAACTCAAGTTCATCTCCTTCTTTCATTCACCCACCTGTGCATAGATATATTCCTGGGTTCATTTGTTGAATGTCTACTCTGTGCCAGACACTGTGTTGTCTATAGTCAAATCATGTGTTCCTTTAGGCACTTTTCTTAAACACATCCTGGAGGACATCTTTTTTCTCTCTGCATGGTGAACCCAGCACAGGGCTTGGGGAAGGGGAAGTGCAGAGAAAAAAGCAAGTGGTTAGCCAGTTCAACCCTGGGCTCCGGAGTCTCCCTGTCCCCTTAGCATTACAGGCTGCATGTATCTGGGTGGGGTTTACAATGCACACGAATTTGCTTCTGGCTTGGAGCCCTTAGATCCAACAGAGGAAGAAATGTCTCCTAAAAAGAAATAGCACCTTATGGTGCTCCAAAAAGAACCTACCCTAGTCCCAGCACCATTTCCCTTTATGTTTCAATCCACCTCATCCCCAAAACTGGCTGTCCCAGTGCTAAGAAGGTCTCACTCTCTTCTCCTCTCCCACAGCTTTGTCACCCGAAGGAACCGCCAGGTGTGTGCCGACCCAGAGAAGAAATGGGTTCGGGAGTACATCAACTCTTTGGAGATGAGCTAGGATAAGTGGCACCTTGAACTTCAGCTGGTGTAAACTCGCCTGTTGCTACCTGCTCTCATCCTAACCACCTTGAGAAGCTTCTCCCCAGTCCCCCACTCCCATTCACCTGTTGGAGGGAAGGTTCTACCACATAGCAGCAATTAGAAAAGGCTCCTGACCTAAGCCTGGAAGCCTTACTAAGGCCCTGCCTTAGCAACAAGAAGTCTCTAGGCTCTGAATGTCAAGCCCCTTGGCTTTGCTATGGTTCTACGACTAGAGAAGGAAGTCAGCATGTTTCTCAAGGAAAGAAGGAAGACCGGGATCCTAAAGAAATCTCCCATGGCCAAAGTTGACATCTCAGGCCCTTAAGAGGGCTGAAACTATCAAACATAAGAAATCAGCTATTTTTTTTTCTATTTTTTTTTCTTTTCTTTTCTCCCCACCCCTCACCTCCAGCTCCCTAGTGCTAGGGATGGAACATGCTAGGCAAGCACTCTACTACTGAACTAGACCCCCAGCCCTTTTAATTTTAGAGACAGGATCTCACTAAGTTACCCATACTGGCCTCAAACTTGTGATCCTCCTACCTCAGTCTCCCGAGTAACTGGGATCACACCACTTGATCTGACAAAAAAATCAGCTTTTCATTAAAATTTTTCAGTATAATTACAAAACTGGCTTCTGGATTGATTTCCTACGTGGGAACCCTCTTCCCCCATGTACATTAAGCAAAAGGGGTCCAGGCTTGAACTTACCTGATGCCCACACTAGACTTGGGGGCCATAACCCCACCCAGGGAGCAGGGCCGGGAGCAAAAGTGCTCTCTCGCTCTCTCTCTCTCTCTCTATCTCTCTCAGAAGTGGGCACTGGCAGGCAGAGCAGGTAAAGTAACTAACAAGTGACTTGTCCACTGGGTAGGAAGGACAACAGTCACTATGTCCCAGCCCCAAGCCCCAAGAGTTTATCTGTCTCCCTGTCATAGTACCTCCCTGTTTCCTCAAACTTTGGTTGGCCCTTCCACCTTAGCCTACCCTCTACCTAATCCCCAGTGGGTTTCTTTACGACCCTTGCCCTTAGAACAGGATAGTGACAATCCTGAAGGTCTCCAGTCTTTCAAATAAGGAGAATGGGGGGCATTTTGTGGTTTTTACAACTCCACCAGTGCCTCTAAAGTGAACTATTCCAACCTTCCCAACTATGTGTCCCTTCATATGAATACGTAATGACAAGAGATATAGGTGACATTAATTGAGCACTCACTATGTGCCAACCATGAGCTCAGCCTCACATATCATCATTCTTTTTATGGGGTAGGTATTATTGTTAGCCCTGTTTACAGTGAAGAAAACCCATGGCAAGAGAGGGAAATGATTTGCCCACAAAGCCCCACCCACAGCCAAAAAAAAAAAAAAAAGTAAGGTCTAATGCCAAAGCCCATATTTTTTTTTTGTTTTTCACCTTCAAATTACAAATTTTCAAACTTACAGAAATTTGCAAGAATTCATTTATATGTTCTTCATCTGGATTCAAATATTAACATTTCACTATATTTTCTTACCCCACCCTCTCTCCCTTGTATAGATGCTTTATCAGGACAATTTGAAAGTTGCAGAGATGATGTCACTTCATCCCTAAAAGTTTCAGTGTATTTACCCTAAGATTAAGAACATTCTACATAACCACCAAACGAGCAACACACTCAGGAAACTCATCAGTGACTCATCAATACTATTTCCTAATATAGGATCCATCATCAGATTCCCCTTATTGTCTCAAATAATGTCCTTTATAGCTATTTTTAAAAAATATTTATTTTCTAGTCATAGTTGGACACAATACCTTTATCTTATTTATTTACTTTTATGTGGTGCTGAGGATCGAACCCAGGGCCTCATACATGCGAGGCGAGTGCTCTACCGCTGAGCCACAACTTCAGCTCCTGTTTATAGCTATTTTTTAAGATTAAGGATCCAACACTAACACACCACAAGGAGCGGGAAGAATAGAAGTTCAGTTGATTAGACAAAGGAGAATGAAGGGAAGGGAGAGGGACAGGGATAGGAAAGACAGCGGAACGAATCTGACATGACTTTCCCATGTACACATATGAATACAGTGAATTGCCGCATCATGTACAACCACAAGACTGGGATCCTAATTAGAAATAGATAATCTCCATGTTTGTAAAAATTTGTCAAAATGCACTCTCCTGTCATGATAACTAAAAAGAACAAATTTTTGAAAAGAAAATCGCACTAATAGAAAAAAACTCAGGGTACAATGAAGTACACAGTGGATTTAGCTTTCATGTCTTTTTGGTGTCTTTAAGCATAGTTTTTTCATTTTTAAAAAATGTTTTTTAGTTGTCAGTGGACCTTTATTTTATTTATGTATACGTGGTGCTAAGAAACGAACCCAGTGCCTCACACATGCTAGGCAAGCGCTGTATCACTGAGCCACCATCCCAGCCCCCTATTTTTTTTCATTTTTAAGACACTGACAGTTTTTAGTTCTCATCAGATTTTTTTCCCAGTACTAAGGATTGAACTCAATGCCTTGTGCTTACTAGGCAAGCACTCTACTACTGAGCCACACCCCGGGTCCCAGATCAGATGTTTGTAGAATGTTTCTTAATTTGGGCTTGCCTGATTATTTCCTCATAATTAGATTGAGGTTAAAACATTTTTGGTAGGAATACTATGGGTGATGGTGTCTTTCTCAATATATTATATCAAAGTACCTCATGCCATTTTTCTGGTGATATTAAATCTGATGGCTTGGTGACCCATGTACTCTTGCTACAATGGGCAGCCTGCTGTGTGCCAGGCACTGTGGTAGGCACTGAGGGTGGGGTGGGGAGACCAGAATAAAGAGGTGCATAGTCACAAGTCACAATCTTCACCTTTAGGCAGCTGGAAGTCCAGTGAGGACTATGAATAGATTAAACATATGGTAAACACAGAAAGAGAAGCAACTGTACAAAAGGCTGTGGTGACTCTTAGGTGGAAGAATTATATCACTGAGAGGGTGGGGCCGGGAGCCAGGGGAGGAGATTTCAGAGATGAGATAACTTTTTTTTTTGTTTTTTTTTTTTAGTACTGAGGATTGAACCCACAGGCATGCTATCACTCAGTTATGTCCCCAGCCCTTTTCATTTTTATTTATTTTTTTAATATTTATTTTTTAGAAGTACAATACCTTTATTTTGTGAATTTATTTTTATGTGGTGCTGAGGATCAAACCCAGGGGCTCGCACGTACTAGACGAGCACTCTACCGCTGAGCCACAATCTCAGCCCCTAATTTTAATTTTTAAATGCCTCAATTCCCACGCTCGGGTTTAAGTTGCCAAGGCTGGCCTTGAATTTGGCCTTGAATCCTCCTGCCTCAGCCTTCCAAGTATCTGGGATTACAGACATACGTTATCATGCCTGGCTAAGATGAGGGAATGTTTAGATGGATTTCGAAAGATTTAAGTAAAGTTTAACAGGTAAAAAGGAAGGGAAAGGACTGATAGGTAGTGGGAACAGCATATGCAAAAGTGGGAGGCCGGAAAGACAGATATTTGATATTCTTTTTGCTTGTTTGTTTGTTAATCAGACTTTTTTTTTGAATTTTTTAATCTTTATTTTTTAGTTATAGGCAGATATAACATCTTCCTTTGTATGTGGTGCTAAGGATCGAACCCGGGCCACACACATGCCAGGCGAGTGTGCTACCGCTTGAGCCACATCCCCAGCCCTGTTAATCAGACTTAATATCACCAGAAAACTGGGGAATGAACCCACTTTATTACTGAACCACATCCCCAGCACTTTTTTTTTTTTTTTTTTGTACTGGGGATTGAACCCAGGGCACTTTACCACTAAGTTACATGCCCAGACTTTTTATTTTTTTGAGACAGGGTCTCACTAAATTGCTTAGAGCCTCGCTTAGTTGCTGAGGCTGGCCTTGAACTTAGACCTCCTACCTCAGCCTCCTCAGTCAGTGGGATTATAGGTATGCACCACAACGCCCTGCTGGTACTGTCTCTTGCAACCAACGAGGGGAGTGTGTATATAAAAGGGGTTGTCCATCACCACATCTTCCTAACGGCATATCCTGAGAACAACCCCTGCCCCTAATGTGGACTTACTTGAGTCCAACAGTTCATCAAATGCTTTGATTTTCTTTTTTTTAATTTATGCCTCACCACAGGCCTGGTAGTTGACCAGACAAGTATAACTTTTCCACTTTTCAGATGAGGAAAGTTCAGCTCAGGTAGGTCAAGTAACCAGTTCAGTCCACAGGCCAATAAATGCCAGGAGTGGGGCTCAAGAATGGAACTTGAGGGTTCTATTTACCAAGGCGATCTGGTTGCTAACACTTGGAAACTTCTACCTCCAAAATCTGGACACCTCAATGATACTTCTTGTTCCAGAGGATAGGTCTTCTCCAGTTGTGCCACCATTCCCCCACAGCCCTGAATTTCTGACTGCCCCCCCAGGTTGCCTCTAACCCCACCAGGAGAAGATGATGGCCCATGTAAAATCAGCTGATATCTCTGAAATCACCACGTCAATGCTCAGGTGCCCATGGCTGAAGGATACATACTATACCAAAGGTAAGGCTGGAATGAACAGGAACAGAGTCGGGGACAGGAGCCTGAAAAGGCAAGGTTTCCTGGCTCCCAGTTCCAGGCAGGGCACTAAGTTCAGCAAATCCACTAGAAAGGTCAAGGCAGGCCCCTGGACATATTGATGGCTCCCCCACAGCCCTCAAGGTAAGTCTCTAGCTCTGCAGCAGGATTTACAGGATCCTCTTAATTTGGGACACCTGTGTGTCTCCCCAGCTTCTGCTCCCACATCTGCACCCTGCTCTCCACCCCAACTCTCACACCTCCAAGTCTTCACATAAGGTGTTCCCTGTGTGTTCTAACGCTATTTCCCCTGCTCTATATGGATAACTCTTACTTGTATGAAGACTGACTTGTGTATAATCTCCTCTGGAGACCTTCCCAGATCCTCCCAGCCAGGTTAGGATGCCTATGGGTTTATCACCTATATCTGTCTCCATACTTGTTTCTCTCTGTTAATGACTAAGAAACATTTCTCTTTCCTTCATTCTCAAAATGTGGTCCCAGGAGCAACAGCATCATTATCTTACTAGAAATGCCGATTATCAGAGCCCACCCCAAATCCAGTGAATCAGATACAGAGTCCCAGAAATTATATTAAACATCCCAGAAATCTGTGTTTGAAAAAATCTCTCCAAGTGATTCTTGCACACATTTGTTTGAAAAACTGAAGGAGCCAATAGTTTTTACCCTTAACTGAATATTTGAATCATCTGGGGACCATCCTAAAATGCCTAGGCCCTTTTCCCACAGTATCTGATTCAGTTAATCTTATGTAGGGTCTATGCTCAAAGTCCCCCCAAATAACTCTACTATGCAGCCAAGATTAAGAATACCCTGCTAGTTTCTTAAATTTCAGTTATATAGGAATCACCTAGAATCTTGTCAAAATGAAAATTCTGACTCAGCAGGTCTAAGGTGGAACCTGAGATTGAGCAATTATGAGAAGCTCCCAGGCTTTGGCACTTCTGCCATTCCACAGACCACATGTTGAGTAGCACAGTACTATGAGAGTAAGACTGTGAGCCCCCAGATACCTTCCTGGTATCTGGCAAAATACCTGATGCTAGCATTCACTAAGTGCTTAATGAACAAATGCCTGAATGAATGATTCTTGAGTCCACTTTGCACCTGCTGTCTTATTACTATGCACTCTTATCCTCTTGCCAGAACTCAAAGAAGCCATGACTCATACTCTGCTGCCCTTGTCCTACTACCAGGTAAGACCTCTAATTTTTGCTACTCCAGGAGATGTGTCAAAGCACAGAGACAGCAAACTACTCCTTTCCATGCAAATCAGTTCACAGAAGCCTGACATTCTTAGATGAGTCACTTTCTTCTTTGGGCCTCAGGAGCTTCCTCTGTCACAGATCAGCCCCTGCGCACCTGTTGTAGAGTTGCTAAGTCACAAAATTTATAAGGCCCGTGCTATGCAGGGAGTGCTTACTAATGGGAGTCTTTTTTATTGGTTAACATGGGGATTTTTTTTGTTACAAAATGCCCAGTTAAGTTTAAATTTCAGATAAACAATTAATGGTTTTTAAGTATAAATTTGTTCAAAATTTCCAAATATTTCATTTATTACCTGAAATTCAGGTTGAACTTGAGCTTGACATTTGGGTTTTTGTTGTTGCTTTTGTTTGTTTTGCTTATTCTTTGCTAAATCTGGAAACCCTGCTCACCATAAGTCAGTGCTCCATTTTCTGAAATCATGACAATCACTTAAAAACCTGTGACTGAAGTTTCCTTTCCCTGTTGCACAGAGAGATCTGTTGTAAATATTGGAGGTCTTGAGAAGAGACAAGGATGGAGCCCAGACAAACCCTTGGAGAAAGTCCTTGCCCCACCCCAAAACCCCACTACAATAGAGCTAGAGTTACAGTTAAGAGCTGGGAGTGTGCTCAGTGGTAAGAGCACCTGTGTAGCATGCATGAGGCCCTGGGCTCCATCCCAGTACTGCAGGAACGCATACTGTACACACACACACACACACACACACACACACACACACACCAAAGATAAGAGCTAGATTATCTGAAGAAAGTCTGCTTTCCTAACTAACCTATTATGTTCATAAAGGCAGAAAAGATAACCGCATCCCTGGCAGATAGCAGATATTCAATAAATATCTGAATGATCAGTAGTCTATCTTTACCCCACCTTTAATCCACTCAACCCCAACTCTTGCCCTTTCATGTCCCTGACCAAACGGCCCTTTCAAAATGCTTTAAGATCCCCAAATAACCAAACTCTATTCAGATCAACTTATGCTTTGCAACCTGGTCCTTCTTTGTTCTTCAAGACAACCTCAAGAGGGGAATAGAAGAACAAGGATTATTAGCTCCATTTTATAGATGAGAGGTCTGAGACCTTGGCAGGGTGAAGTAACTTGCCCAAGTCACGCAGTGGGTTAGGAGATAGCTGTAACTCCAGCCCAGGTGGGAGACTAGAGGGTGTCTCTCTCACCCCACCCTCTTCTCCTCTACTCTCCCCTTCCCAGATCCCCAGAACTCAAGTAAAAGTCTGGGGGGCCCC
Organism: Callospermophilus lateralis; assembly: GCF_048772815.1. NCBI lineage: Eukaryota > Metazoa > Chordata > Mammalia > Rodentia > Sciuridae > Callospermophilus > Callospermophilus lateralis. Next base: position 36,857,896 of record NC_135315.1, read on the forward strand.
CTCTGACTACTCTGTCACTCGCACCTTTCAGTCACCAAAGGAAGAGTTTCCCCTAAAACCTGAGTGCTGGAGGCAGCACCGGGGCAAGCTGAACTTAATTCCTTCCTGCTACTCCAAGAAGTTTGAGATGTACACACACTGGCTCACTGTGTATGATCGGCAAAAGGAGCGGGAGAATGAGAAGATGTTACGGAAAATGAGAGAGAACGCTAGGTGTGGGGTTTTTTTGTACTTTCCACATCTAGGAAAAAGAAGAAGGGCAAGAACAGGGTAGGCCTGGGGGTCAGGAGGCAGCAAATCTGCCTGCAGGTCCCAGAGAGGACCTGGGGTAGATATCACTGTCTTTCTCTGGTCTGAACTCTGAGCTGGACTGAGTCCCTGTGGCAGAGCTGGGGTTGTGACTTGAGGAAAGAGCAAGGAAACCAAGGATGCTTGTGCAATTTCTCACACAGGTATCTCAAAGAGGGCACCCACATCCCAAACTGCTATCCCCCCATGAGTAAGTTGGCTACAAGATACCAGGTGGGATCCAGAGCCTTCGAACCTATCATTGACCCCCAGAAGTGGCAGAGATTAAAGGTTAGGACCCTTGTGGGAAGGAGAATGGGGAGACTCCCTCCTGGTGGGTGCCTTTACTTTGGGCTCACACAATCCTTTAGTCCTCAGTCCTTGCCTGCTTGTGCAGAGGGTGGAAGGGGATTGGAGAGGAGATTGGTTGAACTCCTTTCATTAGAAGTTCTTTATCTTTCTCTTTCTTCCTTTCCACTGCCTGGCTTGGATGGGCAGGAACTTACAGAAATGCTGAAATCTCCGAGAGAGGATGAGCAGTCCTATGCAGCACATGTGAGGAGTGGCAAGGGTGGAGGAGGGTGGTTTCGGGTAGAGCTTGGCTGAGCTGGAAAGCCAAAAGCAGCTGGAGGTGAATGGTGGGTATGGAGGTAGTGTTCCAAGTGTAAATTCCAGCTGTGTCCAAAAGACAGGAACTCTGGGAGGTGGTGGCGAAGCTCTCTTCCCTTTCCTCCAACCTCTTTCTGCAGGCTCTGGGGTGCCTGGGCAGCAGAGACAAGTTTGTCATGGAGGCACTATGGCAGGTGGTGAGTCTTGGGGCTACACGGAGTTCAGAAAGGGAGGAAACAGGGTCTGAAATGTGCAGAGGGTATACACACAGACACAAGACAAGGCTCCCCAGGGTGCCAGACTGAGAGGTCACATCCAGTGGGGAAAGAGTTACCATGCCCTTAGTTCCTTAAAGAGCAGCTTGAAGAAAGGGGAAATCTAACCTCCTTGGTCTAACAGAAAAGATGGTACACTGAAAAGCCAAGAACTGGGGCTGAGCTCATTCTCTACCTTAACTGAAACAATACTCCAGGCCTGTTTCAATTTACACCTAGGAGCAAGTGTTCTAATCCATAATCTCATTTAAATTCTACAACATTAGGAATAGTTTTTAATATCTAACTTTCTAATAAGAAAGTAAAAGCTCTGAGAATCCAAGGGTTTTTAATGAAAGCCAAGTGCCTGCTAGATACCAGAAAGAGATCTGAATAAAAGTCTAACTCACGGGTTCAGGTTTCCTTGCATTGTACCATTCTGTCTGAACCCTATTTCAGCACACACAGGTCACTCTCTAGGTCTGTTTCTTCTTTGGTAAAATTGAGAAGTTAAACTGACATGATCCCTAAAGTCTGACATTCCATCACTTGATGCTGTTTCCACCACCTGTTTCTTAAATCAGGCCCACTCTGGTAAAAAGAAAGTGAAGTATGAGGCCTATCGAACCCTGGCCATCCTAGGTGAGTCTGATCTCTCCCTGGGCAGGGGGCTGGGGGAGGTGCAAAAGTGCAGCCACTTTCTCTTTGGGTAAGGGCAGAAGGGAGTGGAGTGTGCACCCTCTCTTACCTAGCATTTGGCAGGGTCTGGAAACTATCCTAGGTGCTGTTGAGCAGAGAGAGGAAGGTGGAGGGAAAAGGGAGAATGGATTGAAGAGGAAAAGGAGAGCTTCTGGAACTGTGTTCATGCTCGGACAGCTGCTCAGGTGTCCTGGGAAAATGGGCAGCACCTTGAAACCCAGTATCAGGAACATCTGTCTAGAGAATACAGGGGAGTTCAATGGGTCCTTGAAAGAGGAGCAGTCCTGGCAGTTCTGCCCTGACTTGAGAACCCTCCCCCGTCCAGGTTGCTTGAATAAGCATGTGATCCAGGCTTTCATCAAAGAGTTGAAGGGGAAAAATGAGGGTCGAAGGATGGAGACGCTGATGGGCCTACGAGCAGCTCTGAACTCCTGGGCTGCCGTCCCTAAAGACAAGGTGATTGGGAGGAGAGTCTGTAACTGGTGCAGAGCAGGTCAAGGTAAATGACCCGTTTGGCTGGGAATTGGGACAGGAAGGTGACCTACCCTTCAGATTAATAAAGCATTGTGCTTGTGGAGTCCCCTCTAGAGCTGAACAGAAGCATATGGCTTGTCCACTTGCCAATCAGACAACCTCTGAAAAGCCCGCTTTCAGAGCCACAGTTTGTTCATCTTTAAAATGGAGATAGTTATTATCTTGTGGCATTGTTGGAAAGATTACATGACATATCATGCCTATTATAATGCCTGTGTTCTTTAAATGGTAACCACCAAACCAGTTGTGGTGGTGCCCGCTTGTAATCCCAGCGACTCTGGAGCCTGAGGCAGGAGGATCCCAAGTTCAAGGCCAGCCTTAGCAATTTAACAAGACCCTGTCTCAAAATAAAAAAAAAATTAAAAGGACTATGGAACTACTATGTAGTTATTTAGTTATATAGTTATGTACTAATTATAATGCTCTCAAAAAAAAAGCAAACTCTCAATGGTAACCATTATTGTTATCTCTAAAAAAAACCTATTAGAGCAAAACCTCTGTCCATAGGGAACAAGAACCCAACTGAGTTCTCTTGACACTTCTCTCAGTTTGTTTTTGTCCCCTTGCCACCTCCTTTTAGAGTCCTCTTCCTTTGACCCTATCACTGCTCCATATGAAAGATAATCCTTCATTCATCCATTTATTGAGCAAATATATATTACATAGTTTCCATATGCCAGGCACTAACATAAGCCCTTAAGATACATCAGCAAACCAAATAGGATCCCTGCCCTTGTGGAGCTTACACTCGAGTGGAGGGAGACACACGATAACCAAAAAACTTAGAAAATTACATAGTATGACAGGTGACAAGTGCAATGGAAAAAATTATATAACAGGGGGAGGGTCACCAGGAATGTCAGAGATGGAGATGGGATGAAATTTGAACATACTAGGGAAGGTCTCCTTTAGAAGGTCCATTTGAACAAAGACATGAAGAAGGTAAGGGGGTTAGCCTTACAGGTGTCTGAGGGAAGGCATGCTGAACATAAGAGAGCCAGTAGATGAAGACAGGAGTGTGTTTGCTGAGGTCTGGGATCAGCAAGGCTAGTGGGGCAGAATTGAAATAGGAATTCAGAGGGCAATAGGAAGAGAAGTTCAGGTCAGAGAAGTTAAAACAGGAGGCTAGACTGTCTGTGGCCTTTTGGGCTACTTTCAGTACTTGGGAGGTTTTTGAACAGAGCTGTAACAAGATCTAATTTACGTTTTAAAAGGTTTACTGTGACTGAACTGAAACAATCCTGGTAAGATATAATGGTGGCTTGGACCATGGTAGTCCCAGTGGAGTTATTAAGAAATGATGAAGTTCAAGATGTAAGTAAAACTCTGTTGGACTGGACATGAGCTCCAGTGAGGAAATCAGGGTAAAGCCAAGATTTGGGGCCTAGTAACTAAAGGGACAAAATTGCCATCAATTAAGGTTAAGGGAATTCCCAGAAAACAGGTCTGGAGGTAACAGCCAAAGTCCAGTTTGAGATGTCTTTTGGTAACTCCAAGGAAGATGGCAAGTAAATGGTTGGATAAGTATAATTTGGAGTTTGGGAGAGAAGTCTGAACTAGAGAAGGAAGTTGGGATTTGTAAGCATACAGATGGCACTCAACATCACTAAACTACATGAGATTTTTAAGACCAAAACTCCAGTTTGGAGCATTCCAATGTTACGAGGTCAGAGAAAAGAAGAAGGAATCAGTAACTATTGAGAAATACCCAATGAAGTTGGATGACAAACCCAAAGGGTGGAATTCTGAAAATCAAGTGAAAGAACATATGTCAAGGAAGAACCTTATCAGGAAATGTAAGCACTGAGGATTGACATGTGGATATAACAATGTGGGCATTACTGATTGTCTTAACTGAATCGTTTTCTTGGTGTGATAGTGGTAAATGACTGATTACAGTGGATTTAAGAGAGATTGGGCAGAAAGAAATGTGATAAGTCTCTCTGCTGAGGATAATGATCCATTAATTAGGAAATGATTTTGAAGAGAGTGAGTAGAGTTGTTGCAGCTGTGTCTTTGAGTGGGTGAGAGGGGATGAGATCTGGTATAGTTCATAGCAAAGAGCAGAAAGAAAGAGGAAGTGAGATGGAGGTGGCGATAGGTATATTTGGAACTCCCTTTCTAGATGCTTTTATTTTCTTAGTGAAGTAGGAAGCAGAGCCATCAGCTGAGAGTGAAATAGAGGAAAAATGTTAGAGGCTCCAGAGGAAAAAGTGTGAATTAAGATAAAGGAAAAGAGAATTGCCTTAAGAAAAACTATAATTATTGATTTTTAAAAAAATAGATCTACCTAAGGTTTGTGCTCACACATGTAGCAAGATAATCATGACTATTTTTCTCCAGAAAGTGCAGACACAGAGAAAGTGAGGAGCTGGATGTAACTAGCATCAAGGTTCTGTCAAGGGAGTATAATGAAACAAGAGTGGGTAAAGAAGTGGAGGGTGAATCAGGGTAATGACTATAGCAGAACCATGGAATTCAAGCTGGGTAGAGGGAAGAGGAGGAGCAGTGAAAGGTGGCAGGCTCAGGGGATCATTGGTCCTTTGTGGAACCAAACCATGGTTGGCATTGGGAAATGAGCTGGAAAAACAGGAGGTGGTGCTCAGAGAGTGGTATCCATGAAATGGAGATGATGGAGAAGTTGCTGGGACGGGCGATGATTAAGTTTCTCTGTGGTATGATTGGCTGAGGAAGAGGGAGGAGGTTATTAGAGGAGAGCCATTAGATCAATTACATGTATGTATTTTTTTAAATACCAGGAATTAAGATAGCAGAATTGTTAAAGAAGTAACAGTCATTCCTTCTACAAGATAAAGTCAGGAAGAAATCAGGAGATATGACCTAAAAGCAATAAGGTGGCAGCAAAAATAAGGTGAAGTGGATGAAATAATGTAGTGGCATAAAATTCATTTTAGAGAGAAAGGAGAATGGCTTGGATAAGCCCTTTTATAAAGCATGAAGCCTGACTGAAGACATAGCATCTCCAACTGTCTATTTCAACTACTATCTCCTTTTCAGAGGATTCAAATCGGAGATGAAGAAACTCTAGTGGATGTGCTGCAGACAGTGATAAAGAATTCATCACATGATGCAGCCCTGGAGGCAGCCTTGTGCTTAGGTTTCCTGAGACCTTGCAGCCAAATGGCCCAAGAGTTTTTGATGGAGTGCCTGGGCCAAAGGCCCAAGACCCAGCAGATGAAGGTGTGAAAGGAAGGAGGCTGGACTCTGGGGAGCACTGGGGAAAGAGAGACCACTACTTACTTGGGTGGCGTTGGGTCCTGTCATACTCATCCCAAGAAAATATGCTTTGGCTGGAAGCACAGAAGGGGCCTCTGTGTGTTTATGAAGATATTTTTTGCAAAAGTATAGGATCATGTGGATGTATAAATGTGCACATCTTTGTATATTTGATATGTATGAGAGCTCATCTATGTATGTGCACTAAGTGTAAACACAAACTTGTGTTTTCACTCAAGAGGTAAAGGGGCAGAAGGAACAGACCTGTTCCCCATCAGCTCTAGGCTGAGCCCCCAAATCCATCTGGCCATTCAGATACTTGTAGGTATACACTTGGATACCCTGCCCCACCTCACCCCTCACAGGCACTTAGGATGCTGGTCAAGGTGATGCATGTACACTCAGCGGCAGTCATCACGGCCATTCTGGACCAGCTATGTTCTGCTGTTATCCTTGAGGTGGGCTGCCCTCTACTCTTCTTTCCTCAGCATTTGTACAGGGTGGGATGATGAGAAGTGGGACCTATCTTCCATACCTCCCCACCCCTGCCCTCAGGACCGCTTTGAAGCTATCCAGATGCTCAGAATCATTGGGTTGGAAAAGATCCAGGCACATGGACTAGAGGAAATCACATTTGACCTGCTCAAGAGGAAGACACATAATGAACCCTTCCATGTGAGATCACAGCTCCCAAGCCCAGGCTGCCCAAACCTGTCCCCTCTCCCTTCTCTGCAGACCTTAGCTTCCACACCAGCCCTACTCATCTTAACCCACTCCATTCCCCTAACACCACCATGTTTTCAAACCACCTTGCCTTTCACTAAGACAATCCGCAGCTCAAATTGCCCTGAATCATCCCTCCCTTACTTAGAGAAGCAAGGTTTAAAAAAAAAAAACTTGCCTCATACTGTAAACTCCGTTTTCTTCCACCTATTAAAATACTGTTGCTCTTTCAAGACCTTTCCAAATGACACCTCCTATGGGAAGCTTTCCCAAATCACCAAATTCAGCCTTGCCATCTTCTATGTTCTTTTACTTTTTATCAATACTATCGCTTGCTACAGAGCCAGCACTCCTGTAAACATTTTTCTAAAATGTAGATCCCATTGTCACACCTTTGCATAAAACTTTTTCCTGGTGCCTTCACGCTGGCTTACTTTGCTTCACAACTGAAGCCCTGCCTACCTCTCTAGCTTCATTGCTCACCCGGCTGTCCCTCAGAGACACATGAACAACCATGTCCCGATTTCCACGTAATGTCCCAATGTAATTGCTCTGAAGAGTCTCAGTTTGGTCACCTCACTCGTCTGAACTATTTTCAGCTCCCTGTCCTCTCTGCACTTTTCTGGCCTCCAGGCTTTTGCACAAACACCCCGCTCTGGCTAAGTCCCACTTACCCTTCAAGTTTCAGCTGAGGCATCACCTCCCTCTCCAGGGGAGATCTTCCTTGTACCCAACACTGAATCACACATCCTCCATGTGCACCTAAGCAGTACTGCAACTGCCTATTCGCTTGTCTACTTCCTTCACCAGACTCTGCACTCAAGGCAGGGACCATACATAGCAAAATGGAAGTGTTCAATAAAGGTTTGTGCAGTACTTTAGTGCACAACCCGGCATTCCCTCTTTTTGCTGTTCCACTTTGATCCCTCTGCAGGCTGTGAGGCAGGCTGTGGCTGAAGCTATAGAAGACCTCAAGATGAAGCCTATGATGCTGAACTTGATGGAGGAGTGAGTGGCCTGGGCTGGGAGCTGCCAGAGAGAAATCCTAGGCTGTGGAAAGGGAATTGAGGGTTTGGCTGAGAACCTTGCCTATGCTGCTAGTTAAATCATACTTTGACCCTGGAAGTTTTGTTCATCTGTGAAAAGAGGCCAATAATACTACTCAGGATTGCAGTAAAGCTCAAATTAATGTAACAAGCATTACATTAATTAACAAGTTGCTTGAAAGCAACTTTTAAAAAGTATTCCTGGGGCTGGGGATGTGGCTCAAGCGGTAACACGCTCGCCTGGCATGCACGGGGCGCTGGGTTCGATCCTCAGCACCACATAAAAATAAAATAAAGATGTTGTATCCACCAAAAACTGAAAAATAAATATTAAAAAAAAGTATTCCTGGATAGATGTGAGTCCTGATCATAGGAAGTGCCTTGTGGCAAACTATCATACCTACTTTCCCTCTTCTAGTGCCCTTCCTGACCTGAGAAATGAGAGAGGGAAATTAAATTAGCATCACACATCAGCATTGGACCCAACTCACTCTGGGCCTGAGAAGCAGCCAAACTACCTCCCATTCTCCCTCTTAATTGGACATTTTTACTCCCTTCTGCACAGGCAACTGATGGATCCAAATCCTGCTGCACGCCAAGAAGCAGTCATTTCTCTGGTAAAGTGGGCTCCGCTTCTCTGACCCAATTCCTGAGATATGTGGAGGGCAGGAGGCATGGGTGATTGAGCAGTCATGAAGGGAAAGAAATGGCTCTCAAGTTTGGGGAGGTTAATTTTAGAATCCTAACCCTCTCATGAGAACTTTTTCTTTAGGTTTGGAGATGGATTGGATAAGGGACAAGAGATGAGTGTTACTGGATATTGTAGAAATTGTCTCAACTCTTCCTCGTAAATAATGGGAATTAGAACCTTATGCAGTGGCTCAAAAGGCAAAGAAGGGGTTATCTCAGCTGGGAAGCATCATCTGAGGACACAGGGTCATCCCAGAGGGACTAGAATGGGAAAGAGGAATGGGCACCTTCCCAGGGCTGGCTACTTAGGCAGTCTCACTTGCCTCTGCCAGGGCGTCCTGGGGATCCGTGGTTCACAAGTGTTCTACTTGCTCTTGGACATGTTAGACACGGAAGAGAACCAGGCTATGAAGAAAAGTGTAAGATATTCCTGCTACTTTCTAATCTTTTTTCCCCTTCCTCCAAATCTCACAAAGGGAGTAAGTTCTTAGACACTGTCCTTGAGGCCATAGTGGCCTGTGACTAGTTTCCCCTCTCCTGGGTAATCCCTCCCCTTCCAACCTGAGTCCAAATTCAGCTAGCCCTGTCAGTTTTTGTTTCAATGCAGCTACAAGAAACATTAATTCTTTGTGCCTCAACTGATCCCTGGATCCAAAACATGCTGAAGAACAAGGTTTTCTATGTCTATGAGGCACCTAAGACCAATGAGAAGACAAAGCCTACAGGATTCTGGAAGGAACCTGAGAAGCCAGAAGAGTTAAATATTCAAGATTTTCGACTTGCTAAGTTGAACCCTTTGCTTATTGCAAAGTCCATCTCCAAGTCAGATCAGAAGAAAAAAATGCATGCTTTTCCACCCTGTTTCCCTAAACCACAAAAAGAAACGCCACAGGTCACAGGCCCCTGGGAGCCAGGGATTAGGAAACAGTTGAGAATCCTTGCTCAATCCTCCAAATAGATCAGCTCTTTGGGCCTAACCCCCATTCTCTCCCTGAGGATGACTCCCGTGCTTCCCTAAAGAAAACAATCCATACATCTTTCCTGAATAAAGGAATATCTCTATACCTACCACATCTCTCTGAATCACCATTGCTGTTTCTTCATCAGAGGTTGCATAGAACATACATCTTCTCACTCTTGGTAAGGGGTTCTTTCCGTGTAGCCAATCACATGTCCTTTCATCGAGGAAAGAGGGAAGGACAGAGCCACAACTTCTCTGGGCCAGCCTGCCTCTCTAAACCAAGTCCTTGTCTGTTTGATGATAAAGCTAGAGAATTGAGTGTCTGCCTAAAGAGGGATGCTAAGGGAAATGTAGGAGAAAATGCTAGGAGGCTTAGTTCTTGGACCATTTCTTCTTTCTAACTCCCCCGACCCTAGCCCACTAAGGTGTCTAGGACATAACTTAAGCTTTAATCAGCGTCAACCAATCTTTTTGCAGCACCTACTTGCTAAGTACATTGCTAGTTTTTATTGACCTCAGAGTCATTCCCTTCGAGACCCTATTTACTCTGTAAAACAGATTTAGTTTTCCCCTTATTTCTACTAGTTTCAGTTTTCCTTTGCCAAAAGGACCAACCACATCAGTCCCAACAAGCCACCACCCCTTTCAAGAAGGGAAAGTCCAGACTTTGAAGTTAGACAAATCTGAAATTTAATCCTAAGGCCCATGACTTAATAGATCTTTGACTTTGGAAGAGTTATTTAACATTTCTGATACGGTTTTGCCACCAAATAATTGAAGAAAATCATGCCTATTACCTTAGAGAACACCTATGAAGATTAGTATAAAGACTAACAGTGCCTGGCATTACATGGTAAACACTCATATATGAACTTCCTTCCTTTTCTTTCTTCAGTGGTGTCACATGAGCCTGTCTCCTGTCACTCCTGTTACTCCCCAATCGTAATGAAATGATCTCATCGGAGATCAAGTTCTTCTCGCCAAGCAGAGGTCAAATGGGTGCTCTCTTCCACTTTACAACACCCCAGGCCCTACAGCAGATCAAACAGTTATTCTGAATTTAGTATATTATGTTGTTCAGCTTTATCTCCCAATCTGCCCCACCACTACTAGATTCGTGTCTTGCCTCGGGGTTTTAAGTAAAAACTCAAAGTGTGGTTTTGCTATTCTGGAGTATAAGCAGCACTGCCTGGGGACCCCTCTAATAGAGCAGCACAAAGTCCAAAGATAGAGAAGTCTTCCTGTCTTGCCTACCCTGTAGTTTAATAAACTTGTCTCAGCCTCAACAGGCTGTAGGTGAATCCATGGCCTTATTAACCATGTTATAGGGTCTCAATGTCTGCAAAATCCTCCTTAGATGTCTCTAATCTTTCCTCTGCATTTGTGGGTATCTATCTTTAGGATGTCTTACCACTCAGCCAGATACCAGTCTCTGGCCAGAAGCACCAAAATCCTAATTTTACCAATCCTCACTATAAGACTTTAGACAAGAGTGAACATAAACCACTTCACAAAACATTGGCTATTTGGTTCATCACAAATGTACCAGAGCCTTCCCAGTACCAAAGTTACCTAGATCAAAAACACTTGGAACCGGGAACAGTGACACACGCTTGTAATCTCAGTGGCTCAGGAGGCTGAGACAGGAGGATCACGAGTTCAAAGTCAACCTTAGCAACGGCGAGGGTCTAAGCAACTCAGTGAGACCCTGTCTCTAAATAAAATACAAAATAGGAATGAGGATATGGCTCAGTAGTAAGTGCCCCTGAATTCAATCCCCAGTACTCACCTAAAAAAAAAAAAACAAAAAAAACTTAGAAGCAAACTTAATTCAAGCAATGTCCCCTTCTTTAGGAGTCCAAAGATACCCAATCATCTCAACCATTAAGATCTACTGGGACTAATCCTTACACACCGTACAAAACGTTAAGCCCACTCCAGCCTTCTTCTCTATCCTGTCTCAAATGCTCCCTCTGATGGCCACCTGGAGGCATCTACACCTCCATATCCCTCTTTCTCAAATATTCTCATCTCTTTGCTGTACCTGATATCTTGCTCTCTTGACCAGGCTTCTTCCTAAAATCTCAGATGATGTTCATTTTTTTACATTCTTTCAATGTCACCACTATCCTTTACCTTAATCTGAAAATCAGTGCTTCTCTGAGGGGCCTACCCTCCAAACAACTATACCATCCTCTGGTCCACTTACCCATTTCCTCTTTCATTGCCTGACCTCAATCTTGGCATCTCCCTAATACCATTCCTCTGAACAAGCCCCTTAGCCCTTGATCTCAATGACAAGGACTTTTCCTTTCCATTCACTTCAGCCACTTCCATAGCCACACCTACCTTGTCATCCTCAGAAATTGCTTAATCTCCCAAATTTTAAACACCCTCCTCTTCTTGATCCAAACCTTCAATCTGTCCAGTTCTTATTATACCTACTCTTACTATACCTACTATAAATTCTTGGAATATTATATAACATTAAGGTCTTGACAATCTTACTACTTTCACTTACTTTTTTTCCTCCTACTCTGCCTGAACCCCACTCATCAACCATTATGGCCCCAGCAACTCACTGACCAGTAAAACCCGTACACTGCTTTTCAAAGCTGGAGAAAAATTACATATCCGTACAGAATGGTACCGCCACATACTTCCCTCCTGCTTTAAGTTACCTAGCAATTTCATGGGTTCCTAGCTATAACGTTTCCCCATTTCCCACTGGTTATTTCAAGCCTTCTTTCTATCCTCACATCTCTTATAGTCTCTTCAAACTTTCCATATCACTTCCCTGAACTTTTAGCAGACCATTGTACTTTGTCATCAGAAGGGGGCAGGGGAACGGACATCAGATGGAATTACTTCAAATTCCTGCCACCTCAACTATAAACATCCTTATGTATAGAGTAAAAAGGACAGGTTGTAAAGTCAGATGCATGGATTAGAAACTAGCTGTTATTTACTGGATATTTGATCTTGGGCAAGTTGCTTCACTTTTTAGTGCCTCTGTTCCTCACTGCACCCTCTGGAAAGTCCCTTTCTAATAACAATCCAAATCATTTATAGTATCTACTTCTTCTGTGAAATGTATCCTACACCTTCCGGCCTCATAACATTGTTGAATTAAATAAATTAATAAGACATAAACTACTTAAAGCAGTGAGAGGCACAGAGTAAATTCCTAATAAATGTTAGTCATTTGTTATTATTATCAGCATCTGAACCTATCCCCACCTCTAATTACAATGGAAAATACATTCTCTTCTAAGGTAAACGCTCTGCCATGGTTGTAGATGCTACTCCTTCAAGGAGTTTGAACACCGATTATCTCCACTTCCTTCCATTCTCACCCATCTTAAGAATAACTTTTCACCAGCCCCTGTTCCTATCTAGCTGCTGCCTCCTCTCATATCACCCCACCTCTAACCACTCTTAGTTGTCCACATTACCTGTCTCCATTTCTCTAATTTCTATTATTCATCTCATTTTAGTTTGGATTCAGAATTCAATTCTCTCCCCAAATTGCTTTTACTAAAGCAGTGGTTTTCAATAAAGGGTGATTTTGCAACCCCCACCCCAACTCCCGCCAGGGGACATCTGGCAATGTCTTAAGACAAATTGGTTATCACAACTTAGGAGGCAGGGGCTGCTACTGACATCTAGTAGGTAGAGGTCAAGGATGCTACTAAACCTTCTATGATACATATGGCAGCCTCCACAAGAAGGATCTACCTAACCAAAAATGTCAATAGTACCAACGAGGAGAATCTCTCTAAAATAATTTGCAACTTTCATACTGCTAAATGTAATTAAGGCTTTCTATCCCTCACATGACTTGGCCTGGCTTGAGCACTTGACACCTTTAGGTTCTCACTCTTTCCTTGGGTTCTATTGACCATACCTTGCTAGTTATCCCCAGTCTGTTTCCGAATTCTCTTCTCCTTTTTTAAAGTGTATATCTTAGGGTTCAAGGCAAAGTTCCTCTTTTTACACACTGTCTCCCATAACTACAATCACCTAGTTTTTTAAATGCTCAGGTCTCAATTTTTTTGGAGTAAAACCAAGATATCCTTGTATTTTCAAAAATTTTCCTAATTCTCATATACAGCTACTGCTCTAGACAGTTTTATTTTAATCATATCCATTCTCATTGATTCCCATTTACACACTGATGAATCTCAAATCTGTAATAGGTTCATTCATTTAAATTTTATTAAAAACCTGCTCTGTGACTGCCACTGTTTAAGCACTGGAATAGAAAAGTAAACAGTTAATGAGGGAGAAACAAATCAAAGACCAAAAGATCATTTCACATAGTACTAAGTATTACAAAGACACTACAAGAGGTGATGTGAGAATGACCCGTATGAGGCAAGGTAATGGCCAGGGAAGATATGGAAGTGTAGAATTTAACCCAACACTGTAGTGAAAAGAAACAGAGCTATGGGAATATTTACAGAGGGAGAATTCCAGACCAAAAACATGTTCAAAGACACTGAAGCAAAAGCATATTTGATACTATTAAGAATTATGGCCACATTCCTCAATGACTAAAAACAGGATGTTAGTTTTTCATTTTCTTCATTTTGTATTTTGAAGCAACGGTTACCAATTTTTGCATGGATCTCTCCCTTTTGTATGCTCTTTAAGCAATCTTGGTCCAATCCAAGACTATACATTTTTTCCCATTCTTCTAGAAGTTGTGCATTTTTAGGTCTTACACAAGCTACATGTAAATTTTAATAATACTTTATTTAATGTGTTGAGGCATGTAAATTTTTTTATTAAAAAAAAGAATTATGGCCCCAGGTAGTTATGGTAAACAAGGTAATTATGACCACAGTAAGGTAAGTATGAATAAATATTATGAATGAGGTTTGTGGGGGGAAAAGAGGTCAGATCATATAAGACCTTATAAAACAGGGTAAGGAATTTATAGTCTATGTGCAATGTAAAGTCATTGAAAGGATTTAAAGAATCAAGACATACAGTCTGATTTACATTTTTATAATATCATTTGGCTGCTATATAAATATCTAGATTTTAGAAGGGCAAGATTATGTATAGAGATCTATGAATAACAGTCTATACAACTGCCCAGAATAGATGACTGTAGCTTGTACCAAGATTGTAATCAAGAATATAAAAATGGCTTCAGGGTACATTTTGGAGACAGAATAAAAAGAACCTGCATGTACAGGATGAAGAGAAATTAAAGATAAATTCTAAGTTTGGATCTAACATGGGTAGATGGTGAAAACCTTTACTAAGGTTAGGAACACTGAAAAGAAACTAATTTTTGGGCTGGGGCTGTAAGCTCAGTGGTTGAGCACTTGCCTCACATGTGTTGAGGCACTGGGTTCAAGCCTCAGAACCACATTAAAAAAATAAATAAAATAAAGACATTGTGTACATCTACAACTAAAAAATATTTTAAAAAGCTGATTTGCATGCGAGGAGATGATGGAAGTTCTATTCGGTACATGTTAAGTTTTAAGTACCTATTTTATATCCAAGTAGAAAGGTCAAGAAAGTAACTAGGAGAGGGGAGATTTAAGATCAGGACTAGAGATATAAATTTGTCATTAGACAGTTTATAAAACCACAGCCTGGATAAACTTGCCTAGGGTAAAAGTGAGTATAAGTAGAATAGAGAAAGGTACTTAGAATAAACCCTAAGAAACTTCTAATACACAAAGGTCTAAATGAGGAGCTACCAAAGCAAACAGGTCAGTAAGGTGGAAAATCAGGGGAGCATGGCCTTCAAAGCCATTTTCTGAGTTGCAGATTTAGACATCGAGGTCCCTACTGAGTGTCTGTACTTAGAAGCTTCAAAAGTGTCCCAAATTTAACATACCTAAAATTGAGTTAATTCCCATCTTGCCCTGAAAACTGTTTCCTACTTCAATGAAAAGCACATCTATCCAGGCCAGAAGCTTTACTCCTTTCCCCAATCTTACTGATAACCAGCTACATTTCATCAGATTTCCCTCTTCACTTCTAAAATCTATTATCTCCTTCCCCTTCATCACTATCTGAACTCAGGCCAATGTGATCTCTCAACTTGACTTAACTGTTCTGTCTCCAGTCAGCCTTTTCATAAGGCAACATCGATAATCATTTCAGCTGATACCTTCCTCAAATCAGATCAGCCACTTCCATCTTTAATCTTCTAATAACTCCCAGTTTGGAGCCAGGTGAAAAATGTAACGCAAGAACCTTATCATAGAGCTTGTTTACCTCTCCAGTCTTTTTCCATGTGCACCTTTAAACTCTTCCTTCCAGTCACACTATACTGCTCTCCACTTTTTTTGAGAGAATTTTTTGAAAAATTTTTTTTTTTTTTTTAGTTTTCAGTGGACACAATATCTTTATCTTTATGTGTTGCTGAGGATTGAACCTAGCGCCCCGCGCATGCCAGGGGGAGCTACAGCTTGAGCCACATCCCCAGCCCTGATCTCCACTTTTACTCAAAGTGCCTTTCCTGGGCTGGGGTTGTAGCTCAGTTGGTAAGAGTGTTTGCCTTGCATGTGAGGCACTGGGTTCAATCCTCAGCACCAAGAAAAAACAAATAAAATAAAGGTATTCTAACTGTCTACAAGTTAAAAAAAAAAAAAAAAAAAAGCCTTTCCTGCTCCATTAGTGGATTGAGTGTACTTTCAATGAGCCTTGAACACACTGGATCATTTATTAAACTATGCTATTTACTTGAGCAGCAATGTATCCAGCATGTGATCCAGTGCCTTATCCGTATTTAAGGTAGGATAAATAGTTTTCTAATAAACAACAAATAAAATACACATACAATGTCTATTTAGCTTGCTGAACTCTTATTACTCTTCCTGCTTACCCTTCTGAATTCCAGATTCCTCATTTAGAACACTATCCAAAGTAAATGGTTCTCATTGTAAAATGGTGTAACGGAACCATATCAAAATCAAAATTTGATCTAAATAAATATTCCCAGTACTAATTCCTCACACCTCATAAAGTTGGAATCTGTGATTTTAACAAGTCCTCTTGTGATTCTGACTTGTAATTATTCTTGGGATCTACTATTCTAAATAGAGTAAGAGATCAATAAATATTATTGAAAGTAAAATTTTAATTTACTGGAGTAAAATTCATTTCCTAATTCTTTAGGGTTACAGTTAGTGCTGTCAATTAGTCCTTAGTGTAACAGAACAATGCATTTATGTACAAAAGTCCACAAAAACAAGCAGCCTTTATTGCAGTATTACAAAACACTTTCCATTTTGGCAATATTTTACAATGCACTTAGCTTCAAGGGTTGGGAAGAAGAAGAATGGAAAACTAAAAAAGGAATTTTCAATGGACATTTCTAAAAGAAAAACTGCCCCAGCCCTCCCACCCAAATAAAAATCCAAATGTCACTTAATTTCACTACCCAAGAGGCCACGAGGAAAGCAGCAGGCAAAACTCTGGCAATTTCATTATGAATCATGTCAGAGACAAAGAAACATTCAAAACAGTCCTCAGTACGGTCGGTTGCGCTGATCATTTCTGTAGTCGTTTCTAGGAATGAAAAATAGAGACACTAAATTCTAATTTTCTACCAAGATAATTCTTCAGCATACTATTAGTGATTGGCATTGCCTAGACAATTTTTGTAGTGATGACAACATACCTATTTCTATACTAATAGAAGATACTTAATGAATGTCTAATTTATCAGCTTTGAGTCAGAAAGTTCCTAAAAGCTCTGTTATCACTCTCTTTAACTGTTTTCCACCAAGAATAAAGACTCCAAACCATTTTAATATTTCAAATCAAAGACTGTGCTGGTTCCAGTCTCCAAACAGAAGTGGCATAGTGGAATAAGCAAACATGTTCATGTGTAAATTCTGGAAAAGAATTTTATTACATTACCTTGGAAAAGTTACTATATGTCTCTGACTATAAAATGGGGGGGTACATCTATCTCAGGAAATTAACAAAAGGCTATAACTGAAGTAATAAGACACTTCACAGTATTTAACAGGTGATAATTAGGCTATTAGTAATTACTAAGAGCCAACATTTGTAGGTACTTTCTAATGGACCAGCAGCTGTTATAATCTAATACACTACACAAAGGAGCATTATTAGCTCACTGTAGAGATGAGACTACTGATGCTCCAAACGGTCCAATAACTTGCCTAAGGTCACACAGATAGTAAGTGCTGGAAACAGAACTCAAGAGGATCTGTCTCCCAACACCATGCTCTTCTCCAAATACTATTCTTACTCTCACTACCCTATACTGTCTTTGGCATATAAATCCTTAGTACAATAACTGACATTATTTTACATCATTGGCTCTTTGATTTTTTTTCTGACTCCACACCATTTATATGCACAACACTCCCCCACTATCAGTGGTTTTCATCTGGAACAGGTACCAGAATCTGTGAAGAAATAATTGTGGGGTACTCCACATGACTGGAAAAGAACCTATGAAAGATGTGCTTTTCCCCTCACTTAGACTAAGAACCCTTGATTGATAAACAGTTTAAGTTATCTCTCAATCTCAATTATCTTTAGCAATGAGAAAAAATAACATACATTTATGTGCACACACAAATATAAAAGTTTATGAGTAAGAATTTTGAAAACCAATTTTAGAAATTGCTGAAGCAGGAACTAAATGGATCTTCTCCATTCTGAGAGAGCTACCAATGTAAAAATTTCCAAAAGTTAGATAAATAAAAAAAATGCGACAAAATGGGCTCAAATCCTAAAATCTAGGAGCAATGAAGTAAAAGTTTCACAAGTACATTCTAAAACTCACCTTCCTCCCATTTTGCCTCCATAGCCACCTCGGTCTCCTCCATAGCCACCTCGGTCTCCTCCATATCCCCCTCCTCGGTCTCCTCCATAGCCCCCACCACTCCTGTCTCCTCCGTAGCCTCCACTTCGGTCTCCACCATAGCCTCCACCACCACCACCACGTTCTCCTCCATAGCCCCCCCGACTTCGGTCTCCTCCGTAGCCACCTCGGTCTCCTCCGTAGCCACCTCGGTCTCCTCCGTAGCCACCTCGGTCTCCACCGTAGCCTCCTCGGTCTCCACCGTAGCCTCCTCCTCGATCTCCACCGTAGCCACCTCCTCGGTCTCCACCGTAGCCACCTCCTCTGTCCCCACCATAACCACCCCCACTTCTGTCTCCACCATAGCCACCCCCACTTCTATCTCCACCATATCCACTGCCACCACTTCTGTCTCCACCATAGCCACCCCCACTTCTGTCTCCACCATAGCCGCCTCGGTCTCCACCTCTGCCCCCACGACCTCTGTAGCCTCTCTCTCCACCGTAGCCTCTCCCCCGGAAATCTGTAAGGCAAAAATGTGTACCAATGAGGGCAGAAGAATAATGCAGAGCTTCCCTAGATGATAGCCAGAAGACAAGCACCAGGTAGGAGCTATTAAAGGGCTGATGCAAAGGACAAACAAACATACCTCCTCCTGAGGGACGAGAATCCTCTGGTCTGGGCTCATTGCACTGATTACAAGAATTCCTTCGAGCAAAGTTCATATTTCCACATGACCTGAGAAATGAAGAAAATAAAATGCTCCTAGATAGTTTCCGATAGACTCAGAACTGTTTCTTGCATCCTCCAACCCCAAACTCAATCACTAATCCCACCAAAGTAAATGAAATACTTACGGATTAGGACAAACCCAATCTCCATTTTTGGGGTCACCACCTCTTCCCTGAAAGCCTCCACGGCCTCTATATCCACCTCGGCCTGGGGAAAATAGGTAGATACAGGAGAAAAGTCAGTAGCAGACATTAACAACACAGAGGAAAAGCACCAGAAAAAATAAGTAAGTGTCCATTATTTCCTGAGCAGTTACCCTCAAAAATCAACCCTTACAGTAGGGTTTTATAAATCTCTGATTTGAGGCCTTAATTAGAAATGCAGAAAATATAACAGACCCCAGGCACAAATCATAGTATAAATAATGCACACATACAAAAAAAACCTCAATGTCCACTTCCTATGATATTGTACTTGGTTAGAGAATCTCAGTGATAAACACTAAGTGAGAAAATGCCAAATTAAAGGAAATGGACCAAATAAAGAAGCCATGTCAGGGAGCATAAAAACTCAGATAAATTACCTATGTAGATGTCATTTAAACAATTGTTTATGATTTCCAGGTGAAAAACAAATTTCTATGCAACTTTGCACAGGAATTTCTACAACCTTCTCCACTACTTTCTTAGCTATTATGATACTTTATTTACCTAATACCCTATTCAGTATCCAACCTTATTTTAAGATAAAAGGAAAAAGACCTAGGGAGAGAAAGGAATAGCAGCAAGTTCATGCAAGCAGGGACAGAACATGGACTCAAATTCAAACCCTGTATATACTATCCAGACCTATGAGCATCAAATATCTTACCTCGCCGCCCACCTCCACTTCCACCTCCTCTCATAAATTCAGGTCTTCTGGTGGCAAAAGACACTTTAATGATGTTGCCATGGAATTCCTTTCCTATGAAAAAAGAATGGTTTTGAAGAAACACTAATCCACACCTCCACCTCTGAACAAAAACGTAAAACTATAGGCTAGGGTTGTGGCTCAGTGGTAGAGTGCTTGCCTAGCACATGTGAGACACTGGGTTCAATCCTCAGCACCACATGAAAATTAAATAAATAAAATAAAAGTATTATGTCCATCTACAACTAAAAACAATTTTAAAAATAAGTAAATAAAAAATAAAACTATTTTAGGAATTTTTAATTTCAGAGGAATAACTGACATGCCCTCACAGAAATTTTAAACATGGTAGAGTTCCAAAAAGTCAAAGTAACTGCTAAGGCATGACAAAATCTAATGAACAGAGCTGATGTGAGACAGTCACTTCTTGTTATTTTTACACGAAGAACCAACCATAGAACAGTATGTGAACTATGCCACAATTTGTTTCATGAAGGGAGTGAATACACGTGCACATGAACCCACATATTCACATATATGCACTGCCCACTGTGTTTACCCTTTTTTGGCAGGGAGGTAGGAATCAGATCATGGGAGAGGAAGCTGCCAAAGTCAAGAAACTAATTTTTCACCAAATGCATTTAGTACAGTTTGAAATTGTCTTCCACCATTTGCACATGTATACGTGCAATTACTTATATACATACATATATATATATATACATATTCTGATGCTCTGGTGTCTTAGGGATAAGAATTATCTTTTTACTTTACATTAAACAAGAGAACCAGAAAAGTACTCAATGTTTCATAAAATGGTTATAAATCTAGAGGCTGTGGTTTCCTGACCAAAGCTGTAGTTTTTATAGCTGGCAACTTCCCATGAAGTCAGGTGTTATGACAAGTACTTTGACATAAGCAGCAAATCATATATCAGTCTTCTAAAAGCCATAAGATGACTTGGTTTAGCTGGGCACAGTGGTGCACACCTGTAATCCCAGCGGCTTGGGAGGGTGAGGCAGGAGGATCATGAATTCAAAGCCAGCCTCAGCAATTTAGCAAGGCCCAAAGCAACTCAGCAAGATCCTGTCTCTAAATAAAATACAAAAAAGGGATAGGGATGAGGCTCAGTGGTTAAGTGCCCATGGGCTCAAAGACTTGGTTTAAAAAAATAAAATAGAGACAGACAGGAAGAAGTAAAGAAATACAACTGGGTTCTGGAAGATACAAGTACAGAAATCTCATAAGTAGAAAGGGCATCAAGTACCTGTCAATCTAGTATGCTTAAGTACTTTGGAGACAGTGAAGTCAACCTGTTTAAGTTTGAATCCTGATGTTGTCATTAACTCTGTGACCTTAGAAATTACTCAATTTCTCTGTGCCTTAATTTCATCATCTGTGAAATGGGAGTAGGGTGTATGTCTCATTAGGTTACTATAAAGATTAAACTGAGTTAATGCATATAAAGCTCTTAGAATTGTGTCTAGCTCTGGGAGTCTACGTAAGTAGTAGAGCACTTGCCTATCATGAGCAAGGCCTGGGATTCAATCCTCAGGACCAAAAAAAAAAAAGTGCCCATCTTATAAATATGCAGTAAATGTTAGTTTTTATTAAGATAGGGTACTGTTGAGAGCCACAGCCGAAGGGGCCCCAGTAAACTTCCAGCTGCCAGCTGATGACTGGCTCACAGTAGCCCCAGCAAACTTCTAGCTGCCAACTGATTGGCTCCTCTGCGGTGATGCTCACTGGGCTGTTTCCCCGCCCTTTCAGATCACGGAGCTGCTCATTGGGGGACTTTTTTTGGCTCCGCCCACGCGGCCCAGCCAGTTGGCCTCAAGAACAGGAGTGGGAGAGGTTGAGAGGCTTGTGGGAAGCCAGTGGTGGCAGTTGGGCTCTGAGGGTTTTTCCTAAGGAGCTGTGTGGTGTGGTGTGTGTGTTCTAAAAATAAAGTTCGTTTCTTTTGACAAGTGGCTCCTGAATTGTGCCCAGCCAGACTGCGGCATTTGGTGGCCCGTACGGGGAACGAACCCGCGACCTTGGCGTTATCAGCATATTTGGCAGATGGACGTCACACACTTGCCAGAATTTAGAAAATTAAAATATTTGCATGTTACACTTGATACTTCTTATGGATTTTTGATGGGCTCCCTTCATGCCGGAGAAAAAACTAAAGATGTTATAGCCCATTCCTACAAAATTTTGCCACTGTGGGCGTTCCAAAACAGCTAAAAACAGATAATGCCCCTGGTTATACTTCTACCTCTTTTAAACATTTTTGCTCATCATTTGGAATTACTCATATAACAGGAATCCCATACAATCCACAGGGACAAGGCGCATAGTTGAAAGAGCTCATCAAACTATTAAAATGTACTTATTAAAGCAAAAAGAAGGAATTGGGAAGGGGTATGTATTCCTCAAAGATAAACTTAAAATAACCCTTTTAACTCTAAACTTTTAAAATTTGGATTCATCAGGGCTTAGTGCTGCGGAAAGGCATATGTGTCCAAAAAATGTACATAAGCCCAAGGTACTTTGGAAGGATATTCTAACAGGACAATGGAAAGGTCCTGACCCAGTAATTGTCTGGAGTCGGGGGTCTGTTTTTGTGTTTCCACAGGGAGAACAGCAGCCGATTTGGATTCCAGAGAGATTAACTAAGGTCCTGACCCAGTGATTGTCTGGAGTTGGGGTCTGTTTATGTGTTTCCACAGGGAGAACAGCAGCCAATTTGGATTCCAGAAAGATTAACTAAAGTGATTTCTACAGACCAAAAAGAAGATGATTTGGCTCAAAACCATAACAGCTGATATCCAAAACTCCTTACATCTGCGACAGAACCAGGATGCTTTTTTCAATATCTGTTTTATTATTACCCTTTCGCACATCATGAAGTTCTATTTTTTTTTAAATATTTATTTATTTATTTATTTTTAGTTCTCGGCAGACACAACATCTTTGTTGGTATGTGGTGCTGAGGATCGAACCTGGGCCGCACGCATGCCAGGCGAGCGCGCTACCGCTTGAGCCACATCCCCAGCCCCTCTATTTTGTTTTTTGAGCTCACACAGACCTAGGTTAATGTTTTGCTGATCAGTTCTATTTTCTGACTATAGAGT
The DNA here is from genome assembly GCF_048772815.1 of Callospermophilus lateralis. Classification (NCBI taxonomy): domain Eukaryota; kingdom Metazoa; phylum Chordata; class Mammalia; order Rodentia; family Sciuridae; genus Callospermophilus; species Callospermophilus lateralis. Next base: position 36,880,512 of record NC_135315.1, read on the forward strand.
TTTTAAACATTGCAATGGAGATTTCACCTGTAAAAAGCTATAAGGCCTTTACTATTATGTTATGTGATGTACGTATTATATTATGTGTGCACACTTGTGTTTTATGTTGTATGTTTGTATGTACATATGTTCATATATCATATATAATGAGCGCTCATGAAAAAATGGATCCAAATATTATTTTTTAATTCACGTGATTTAAATGGTTTAATTTAAATTGGGTAAACAGCTGTTGAGGATTGTTTTAATATGTGAACAAAAAAGGAGGTTAACAGATCTATTTGTTTACTTTCACCTTTCCTTTTCATTATATTTAATAATTCTGTTCAAAATAATGTAAACTGTTCAGAAAATTGTTTTCTTTTAGTGCCTTCTGGAATGTTACATAATTTTTTTCTTTAGCCATTATTGCCAGAATTCCTATCTTCATCCCAGTGCCGGTGAAGACAAAGATAAAACCAATCTACAGCTTCTGCAATAGCCATCACTGAACTGCTTGCAGAAATTGCCTGGACTATGTATCACTTGTATGCATTGTGAACTCACTTGTATGCATTGTGAACTATCTGTTGGTGCAGCGACTTGTGGTAGTGTTGGGTTATTTTTGCTGATGGTGTCATCAGTGATACAATTTTTTCAAAAGGAGCCGTCAGTTGGCTTGGTGTATCTTCCTCCCTTCTGCTTGACATGGTCGTTCAGCTAAAATTTGGGGGCCAACAGAGGTGGGGCAAAGAACCTCACCCCCCACCCCACCCCTGCTGGTACAAAGACCTATCCACAGGTGTGGCTGTATGTTGGACCGGTAGTCAATGATGGGTAAGATCCAATTGCAATGGTACCAACCTAAGACGGGAGGCTAATGCCTTGAGGTCAGCTCATCAGATGATGGGTAAGGACCATATGTACTATTGGACAACCTAAGGCAGGCTGGGTCCCTAAGCCACATGCTTGTTGTTTAAACAGAGAGGGGGAGATGTTCAGAGCCACAGGTGAAGGGGCCCCAGCAAACTTCCAGCTGCCAGCTGATGATTGGCTCACAGCGGCCCCAGCAAACTTCTAGCTGCCAACTGATTGGCTCCTCTCATTGGGCTGTTTCCCCGCCCTTTCAGACCATGGAGCTGCACATTGGGGGACTTTTTGGCTCCGCCCACACGACCCAGCCAATCAGCTTCAAGAACAGGAGGAGTGGGGGAGGTTGAGAGGCTTGTGGGAAGCCAGTGGTGGCAGTTGGGCTCTGAGGGTTTTTCCTGAGGAGCTGTGTGGTGTGGTGTGATGTATGTGTTCTAAAAATAAAGTTCGTTTCTTTTGACAAGTGGCTACTGAATTGTGCCCAGCCAGACTGCGGCAGGGTACAGAAAAAGTATAAAACAAAATCATGTGGAATATCATGATAAACTTCTTTTTTATGTTAAAAGACTGGAAAGAAAATTCATATTATCAGTACTATCTCTGTATGGAGATTATGGATATTTTACTCATCTTCTCTGGTTTTCTTCTCTTCAGTGAGGGAAAAGTCTTATTATTTCTTCAAAGTATGTATTAATTTCATATTTGAAGAGAACCAACCTGAATTTTAAAAGACTACAGCATCAACCAGGCCAACTCTCTATACTTATAGGATTAGGATTAGGCTTCATGTGTAAGGCATGATAGTAGAAATAAAAACTACAGACAGAGATAAAGCTCATCTCAATCCTAAAGTTATATACACACTCTGGCTTCTTCCAGTATTGGGGATTGAACCCAGAGTTACTTTACCACTGAGGTACATCCCCATTTATTTTCACTTTTTATTTTGAGACAGGGTCTCACTAAGTTGCAAAAGCTGGCCTTGGACTTCCCATCTTCCTTATCTCAGCCTCCTAAGTTACTGGGTTTATGTGAGTGCACCACCATATCGGGCAGCCCTATTTACTTTGAGGCAGTCTCACTAAGGTGCCCAGGCTGGCCTTGAACTCAAGATCCTCCTATCTCAACCTTCCCAGTGGCTGGGATCACAGGCATGTACCAATTTAACATGGCTGGCCTAAATGCTTAATATCTCTAAAAAGAAGGAATATAACCACTTTCTCCCAGTACATATTTGGACTTTCAGACTAAAAAACATACACATAACTATATGAATGAGGCATACCATCAAACCAGTCAATAGCTGCCTTAGCTGAAGGAGGATCATCAAAGGACACTGTTGCCTCCCCTTTTGGTTTTCCTGTGTCTTTGTCTGTGTAAAGATTTATCATTGGCTTTCCAGTTTTCTTGTTTGTCTGAGGGAAAAATAAGCTGGTGTCAGCATTTCAAGAATAATTGATCAAGTACTGTTTACATATTCAAAGATTTAATTTTTAAAATGAATCCCCATACATCCATACTACAAAGTACTATACATCTAATATAAAAATGAAGTTACATTTGGACAAGAAAACTATCCAAGTTACATTAAGTGAAAACCAAGTAATAATAATGTTATAAAGGCTGGGGATGTCACTTAGTAGTAAAGCGCTTGCTTACTGAGACCCTGGGCTCAACCCCCAATACCATACATACACACAATCTCTCTCTCTCTCTCACACACACATACACACACACACAGTTACAGTATACTGTTTATCTATGTATAATTTACTTAAACCCACAAAAATTAAATGTAGATAATGCTTCATTGCAAACAATACACCTTGTAATATATTTATAAGTCAGGAAGAATGTTTACCAAACAAATCAATAGGCTACCACCAAGGAATATAATGGGATTTGGCTGGAATGGGAGTAGAAGACAAGAAGTTTTACTTTGTCAAAACTGTGTGAACCTCTTAAATATTTCATGTGTAAATAATTTCTTAAAATATTGTTAACTCCCCAAGGACAAAGGAGTAATTCCAGACACCGAAACAAGCAAGGACAACTACAATTTGATTTCAAACAAATGCAAACTAATTTCAAGCAAGTGCTAATATTTATTTAACACTGTTCTAAAGGCTTTCTAGTTAAAGAGACAAAACTTGCATGAAAGAATAGACAAGACACTTAATTAAATAAACAATAAATAATTACAAAGTAACATATTATATATTGGGATAATATGCAGTACAGACATTAAATACCAAAGAGTTGTTAATAACAACTTGAAGGGCTGAGGTTATGGCTCAGTGGTAAAGTGTTTGCCTAGCACATGTGAGGTACTGGGTTCAAACCTCAGCACCACATAAAAATGAAATAAAGATACTATGTCCACCTACAACTAAAAAATAAATATTTTTAAAACCTCTTCATTCTTAAAAAAAAATAACAACTTGAGTTTGCATATACTGGCATTTCAGAATCTATAAAAATGTTTTCACTGGGCTGGGGCTGTAGCTCAGTGGCAGAGTACTTGCCTCCCATGTGTGAGGCACTGGGTTCAATCCTTAGAACCACATAAAAATAAATAAAGACATTCTGTTCACCTACATCTACCAAAAAAAAAAAAAAAAGTCTTCACAATCCCCTGTGCTTCTCACTGAGAAGTTAGGCAGAAACTATTTTTAGAGTTCTAGGATTAAAGCTAAAGCACAAGTGCTTGGTGTGGTGACGCATGCCTGTAAGCCCAGTGGTTCAGGAGGCTGAGGCAAGAGGATCACAAATTCAAAGCCAGCCTCAGCAAAAGCAAGGTGGTAAGCAACTTAGTGAGACCTTGTCACTAAATAAAATACAAAATAGGGCTGGGGATGTGCCTCAGTGGCCAAGTGCCCCCTGAGTTCAATCCCTGGTACCCTCTGCCCCAAAAAAGCCCAACAGCCAGAGCACAGATAGGCTATATAAAGATAGACACAAGTAAGGAATAAAATCTTCATAACTTTATCAAAGGCCTTTAGACATGAGTGAGCATGTCCAATAGAAGATTTTAAGAGATAAACCTTATTGAAGTATACAGGCTTACTATATAATTTATATATATTAACCAAGATATAATAGTAAGTATGACATTTTCAACATAAGCCATACTTTTTACTCACCTTGATGATACCTATTTGCTTAAAGAACTCTCCCACTTGATCAGTAGACACACCCTCCCCAAGTCCTTGCACAAAGATTGTGTTGTTATCTGAATTATCAGATTCTGAATCTAGGGGGAAAAGATTATCATTAATTTTACATATTCCTTGGTGTTATTACATCCTGTTCAGTAATCAAGAACAATAATTTATTGTTTGATGTTCAACTGTTTCTATGACCAAAATGAAAGGAACAATGTAAGAATCTTACATAAACATGCAACAATTATATGGTAGATCAATTCTTATATCCAAACTTCAAGTAAAGTCCATCATGACAACACTCTATGAGATACTTATAGACCAATTAAGGGAGATCCTAAAAAATCTCACTCCTTAGATTCAGATATAGGACTAAAGCTCATGAAGAGATAAAGAGTTATTTTGAAATTAACATTCCTTTCTCTGAAATACTTTAATTCTTTATGACAAATCAATTCTTTTAAGGCTCACTAATACAAAATTCCCCCAAATCTGATATTTTGGACTTCCAAGACAAGCAGAATTGCTGGTTTCCCCTTCACTGCAATAAGCCTTGTATACATCAGAGGGTAGAGGCACCTTGTACACACACCTTACCTTACACGCACACTTTTGGATTAGTACAACAAAGTAAGAAAGATGTACAAAAATTCAGTCCATCAAGGGATAATTCAGAAATTGCCATCCATATAGAATACTTTGGCATCTTAATAAAAACAAAAGTTCTGATTTCAATATATATTAAAAATTTTTGGATTAAGTAGATTTTTAACCTCTAAATCATAACTTTCAAAAGGTTCCATGAGTAAAATCTGTTGTCTTGAAATGCATTTAAAAATAAAAAGCCATTTAAAATTAGTGACCTCTCCTTATAATATGACAATTCTCTCATGTATGACCTCAGGTTTCTTAGGCCCAGTAAGAAATCCAACATAGGATTTTTTAAAACAGTTTTTCTATCTTTAATTTCCCAACAATACCAATCCTTTATGAACTCTAATTTGCAATAATTACATAATTAATGCTTATAGCAATAAAAATTCAAATATTTCCTCAAAGAAAAAAAGTAGAGCATAGGAAAGTACAAACATAGCAATTTCCCAGGAAACTTTTCCATCAATCCCCTGAATTTTTCTTTCTAACCTTTAAAAATAAAGCTTCCCAGTTCTGGCAACACTATCAAATTAAATCTTCTTTCTGTACTAATCCCTCCAAATATACACTTTTCCCTTCAAAAAGTGGAAAACTAACATTTTCTTAACTGCAAAATCACAAACTACCATAAATCTTACCAGCATCTGGTCTCGGTCCATAATCCCTGTGACCTAAGGGAAAAGAAAAGAAAAGCTATTTAAGGCAACTCATTTGAAATAATAAAAAACAAAACATTAATAATAACCAAGTCATGAAAAGTCAATACTTTCAAAATCCTTCAAAGTCAACCATCACAGATTTACAAAGTAACTAAATAAATTAGTTCTACTAAAAGTTTAAATCAAGATGAATGTCAACATTTCCTTAAACACCTGCCACTTTGGCATTATGCTAGTTTCACTTGTTAAGCTTTGATTATGAAGGCTGATTGAAAAACCCTAATAATTTAAGAACACCATGTCAGCTACCTTTACTTAACAAACAAACAAAAAAAAAAATTGTCAAAATCCAGTGAAGTTCTCATTCATTGGTCACCACAGACTCTCTCATGCAAATACACTGCATAGAAACCCATTGGACTTACTGAAATCAGCTTTGACTTTTTAATATTTACTTTGATATATATATATGTGTATACATATATAATTTTTTTAAAAAAGCACACAACACACACCAGCCTCAACAGAGTAAGAAAGGGCTTAGACTGCGTCTGCGGGACATTGGTGGCTTTTAGATTTATATAGCATTTCCACTGAAACATTTTGGGATACTCAGCACTTACCACCAAAATTTTTGAAGCCACCGCGGTCACCACCACTGCAGAGGAAAAATTGAAGAAATGATTTCTTCCTTAAGTCTCTAATGTGCTGAGCCCTGGGCTCAATCTACACTTAACTGTCACAAGTAGAGAGCCTAGGAAAACAGTAGCACTGCTAACTTTCCAGTAAATTCCATTACAGACTTCAAAATGTTTCTTCCATCTAAGTGTTTTTTCCCAAGGATGTATTTCCGCAAGCTGACTTTTCAAGTTATACAACATATCTTATATACCCATATTTTTAAATCTTCCCAACCCCAAGCCAAAAGGTCACTATTCAAACCATAGCTTAAAGCTGGAAGGAGCGGGTGTACTTTCCAAAGGTCTATTTTCTAAATGAGGAAGAATAAGTAAATAATAATTAAAAAAAAAAAAAATGAACATGAAGCAAGGTTAAGATTCTGGTAGAAGAGAGGTAAAAACTTGAGTACTAGATTCTGCTGTGATATCAAATTGTGGGTTTTATGAGATGAATAAAAAAAAGTGATATACAAATACACACAAAAGTAAAACTGAATGAAAATTGTCTTAAAAATTTAAATCATTCAGAAATCTGGTAAAATAAGGACTTAAAAAAGCATAACTTAAAATTACCCTCCTAATCCATATCCACTATAAGATACTATATCTCTTCATGTCCCAGCTATTGAGGTTCATGCTGACAAATGTTCTGTACCAAATCCATATCAAAACACTTCGGACAGAATGCATCATAGCCAAAAATTACAGCTGCCCATAGGACAACTTTATTTGGCAAATTTCCACTGCCAGATAAATCAGTGGTTCTTGTGCATGTAGCTTTATGTAAGAGATCTAAAACACTCTTCTCTAATCAAGAAACTCTTAAAAGCTTGCTTCTCTTGACTAAATGACATAATCCTTGAGATTCCTGTGCTGATACAGAAACAATACGCAAAGCATTCAAATGGTGATCTGATTTACTACTAGTAATAATCTTATTCTACTACAGCTCAAGAAGCTAAACCAATATACTAATGTCTCACTGCTTAAAAAGCCTCTGCTTCAATGATTACCCTTACCTCTAGGTGGCTTTTCTGAACCATCCAGAGAAAAACCATTCTAAATAAGAACAATTTATCCCTTTATAACAAAGATTTCCCTTTGCAAAAGAAAAAAAAAAAAACTATGCATTTTAAGTTGCTTTTGATTTTTGATTCCCAGGAAGGCTTTTTAACCAAGAGAATAAGGCTATTTCAAGGCTATGTACATAATATTAAACTCAGGCCATTCATATACACCGTTCTGTACTGAGTCTCTGAAAACCACTGTTCAGTATGGTACCCAAGCCTTTTCTATACTTTTTTCTTTTCTTTTTAACAAGAATTGAATCCAGAACACTTAACCACTGAAACATCCCCAGCCCATTTTAAGGTTTTATTTTTGAGACAAGGTATCGCTAAATTGCTGAGGATGGTCTCAAACTTGCAATCCTCCTGCCTCAGCCTCCGAGTCACCGGGATTACAGGTGTTCACCACCATGCCCAGCTCCTTCTCTACATTCCTAAATGCCCCACATACATATATATCACTCTGTGTGTGTGTATGTGTGTGTGTGTGTATCATTGCTAACTCTTTAAGAAATGAAAACATTAAAAAAAAAAAGAAAGAACAAATGTAGGAAACCAAAAGAGTTTTTGAGATTAATGTTAAATATTAAGCCCACATTCTTCTTTCTGTCAGGAGGTTCAAGTCCTCAGGATAATGGAGATTTTCAAAATGAAAAACTAGAAATCATATGTTTACAACCAAGTGCTAGAAAAGGGACCTCTTAATTACTCTGCTGACATTTAAACAGTACCAACTTTAAACAGCCACAATGAAAGAGAAATATGCAATTTCATATTTAAATACCCTAGTTCCTATCATTTCCACTCTGACCAACAATATAAATTTGAACAATCTTAAAAAAGGACACGCTTGAGCAGTTAAGAAAGGAAAACAAAATTAACCACATCTGAGTAAGTTTCTAATTCCCTATTCCTCCATATGATACTATTTTGTAGTCCTTACAGAGCATTTCCTTTGAAAATATAACAGCCTAAGATTTCAAAACAAAGACTATGAAAATGGTAATATCATAGCACATGGAAAAAGAACAAATCTTCAAACCAAGAGACCAACTTAAGTTGCCAAGGCTAGCCTTGAACTTGGCATCCTCCTGCCTCAGCCTCCTACATCTCTAGAATTATAGGCATATATATGCCCATTGTGCCAGCCAGAATCTGCATTTTAATAAGATCCCCAAGTAACTTAATAAATTCTATATTAATTAGTTCTATTACATAATATATATTCCCTCATAAGGAAATTTATTATATTAAGTAAAGTAAAAAAACCTCAAGTGGTAGTCACTATTAAATACTAACAGAAAAGGCTGTCTCTTCCTCTGGAAATAGTCCGAATTTCCCCTTGAATGCATAGTCCTTGCTTTACCCTACAGGGATCTCTCTTTCCTAAATATGTCTATGCCTCTGGGGGAAAAAGAAAACAAGGTATGTCTGTGGTTAAGAATCTTTCTTTCAAACCTATAGTCAAATTACAAGTCCTTTTTCCACATACTACTAAGGCCTCACAGCAAAGACATGAAAATACTTCAGCAATGAGTCAAGATGTTGCCACAACAAATTTAGTTTCAATCCAAAAAAAGCAGAAAATGTGTACACATAAAGAATTCTTGAAGTACATTTTAAGGTGAAGTAGTAAAGATATTTAACAGAGACATAAGCAAACTCGATTCTATTGCCTGAGTACCCCCTGAATAAGAAAACTAGCTGCAATATCTTCGACTCATCTGGAAAAGGTTCTCCCAATTTCAAAACCAAAATGAGCACCTTACCCTAGGTAGACTCAGAGTTCTTTCACTGTCATAGCATTACATAGTAAGAAAAGGCCATCAGATTCAATTTCATGTGCTTGTCAAGGAAGAAAAGGTTCTTTGACAATATCTAATCCAAACCTTCAATTAAAAAAACAAAAAACAAAACAAAAAAACACCTTACATTTATCTATTCAAGACTAAAACTGCCCAAAAGTAAAAGGACAAGGGACAATGCAGGAAATCTTTATTCCTAGAAAATTCAAAACCCAGAGAGAAAAGGCTTAGCTAAAAATTTTTTTAAATTAAAAAATCTACGTTGTGCTTTAGTTTACATACTAGTAAATCCAGAATACCGTTTTTTACATTGTAAGGAAATGACCAACATTAATTCCAAACGTAAATGAGTCATTTAAACATGACTCTCAAAAGTAGCTGTATTTATGTTTTATTTCCTACAATGCAATTTATGCATGGGAAAAAAGGGCTTTCCAGATTCAGTATTCATCAACATTTTAGGAAGTCAAGAAGCTATCATTCTATAACTGCACAGTCCAAAACATTATCCAATCCAATATCCAGAATATTATCCTGCAACTGTTGAACACCTGATATGTAGCTATTCTAAATTGAGATGTTTTCTAAACATACAAAATATAAAATGGAATTTGAAGTTCTAGGATGAAAAAAAGAATTTATACAATCTCATTAAGAATTTTTACACTTATTACATGAAATATTTCAAGTGTACCGGAGTAAGTAAAATCTATTATTAAAAGAATTTAACCTACTTCCAATGGGTTTTTCTTTCTTTCTTTCTTTTTAATTACTTTTTTTTTTTTTTTGCAGTGCTGTGGATTGAACCCAGAATCTAATACATGCTAGGCAAGCATTCTAATAGAGTTATACCTCTAGGCTTCTGTTTTCTTTTTTAATATGGCTTTTAGAAAAATTTAAACTACATATATAGCTTACATTTGTGGCCCACATGTGTATTGGCCAGCACTATTCTACACTGTCACTACAACATATACACATTTTAGAATATCATTCTTCTAAGTAGAAGATACTTAAAATTTGGAAAATTTGGGGCTTGACTTATGAAAACCTGAAATAGTTACTTAACTTGATGACATACTAATAGTGAAAAACATTATTTAAGAACTTCTTGCAATTTGCAAAGGAATAATCATAATGTTAAAATTTTAAAAACATAGGGAGAATTTATAGCCTTAGATTTTAGCCCACTAAGATGTCAATGCTTAATTATAGATGACAATAAAAAATTCAACTATTTTTGCTTTTTCAAAGATAAAGTTTAGGTTTTCTAGAATCCCTTAAATCTTCTCACATCTCTCTTCCATGTTTGGAAAGCTGATGACTTTCAGTCTGAGTTCTTTCTCTAGCCAAGTAATCATAGAATTTAAGTCTAAAAGTATCCCACCTTTTATCACATATTCAACCCTCATCCATACACTATTCCCCTACTTCTTTAAATATAAATACAACCAATGCCAGTTAGTCTTAAAACGATAGTAATTTTCAATACACTATTAAGAAAGATGAAACACAAATGGGAGTGTTGATGAAGACTAATGAAAAATGTCTGGGTATTTTTTGTATTTAAATGCAAACCCAAGAATAAGAAAGTCTTCAATTCAAAATGCTTTCCCCCAATAAATAAGCTAAAAAGCACATCTTAAACAAGATATGAATTTCTAATTTTAGTATTCTAAATGAAGTCGTATTGGAACACAACCCTGTTGATGCACTTATACATTATTTATGGCTGCTTTGATGCTCCAAGGGCAGAGCTCAGGAGCTGCAATAAAAACCATGCGGTGTACAAATTCTAAAACATTTACTATCTAGCCTTTCACATAATCTGCCAACCCAAAAGAGTTTAATCATCATCCATAACGATTTCTAAATAAGGCTTTTTTGAACATTTCATTTATTGGGGTTGGGGGACAAGACTACAGACCCCTTCCTCTCCCAATCTTTACTCCCAAACCAGATCAGCATCATTTTGACCAAATATATATAATGGAATTCTGCACAAGATTTTGTATGAAGGGGTTTCTATGGGTAAACAAAAGGTTTGAAAATAAAATACTTGGTCCATGAACTGGTATCTGGGTCACAAATTATACTGAAATGTATTGCCAAGGAGGTTACATTAATTAAAAATGTGACCCCTAGGTTGGTTCAGGTACTCCTTCATTCCTATCAGGAGACTCATTAAAGGTCCTTTCAACACTGTGTTTATGAGTACTTGCTCACAGATGAAAACATATTTATAAATATGTTTAGATATTAAACACTTCTACCTGTTCCTTACCCTCTTCCTTCTAAAGAGTGGAATTCCACCATCACAGTCACACTGTCATAGTTTAACAGATAATCTATTAGGTTACAATTATAACTTCTTTTTCTTTTCTAATTTTTTTTTTTTTAGTTGTTGATAGATCTTTATTTATTTATTTGTGGTGCCAAGACCCAAACCCATTGCCTCACACATGCCAGGCAAGTGCGCTACTGCTGAGCCACAGCCCCAGCCCACAATTATAATTTCTTTATGAAGAAAATTAACCTATGATGTACTGTGAAATGTACAGCACTCCAAGGTAGTCAATTATCCAAAATACATCACCCTGGAAAATCAAATCTATCTGACGATTGTCTTGTTTTAGGTAGGACGGAGGCTATCGGGTAGAAAGTTAACACTATGCCACTTAACGTTGTTCATTTATGCTGATGACAGACTGCTCTCTTTGCTAATGAAGAGGTATACAATGTATTTGTTTTACCTTGTAAACTGACTACCAATCAAAAGACTTAATGTGAACTCTCACAAAATTTTTCAAATGTGTTTAGAACTTGTTTTTTTCTATAATATCAAAGCCCTGTATTCTAAAAATAGAGAAATACAAGTCAATGAAACAAATTCCTGGCTCACTTGAAGAAATAGCAGTCTGAATGTACTGGTTTTGTTTCTCAGGTTACCTCAGGGAACTGAAAGCCCCTTTAGAGCAAGAGAGTCAGTACTAATACACTACTAAGTAACGGGCACTGACAATTTCAATTTCCAATGAACATAAATGATCTTTAAGCCTGTATATTTTATAAACAAATTTGCAACCCTATTTTAAGTCTCACCTGAGAAAAGAGGTGAACTACTTTTTCATTTGTTTTTAGGGTTGAAGTGCTAACCTTACAGATATATTTAAAAGTAATTTTGAAACCAGCTTTCTTAACATGTTACAAGTAAACTCCAGAACCTGACGATACTAGTAATGGGGAAAAGAAAAGCAAAATTAAGAAGTCATTCCTTTTCCACAGCTTAGTATAAATAAAAAACAAAATGGTATGTGATATTTCACTAATTATTTCAATATTTATTTAAGAAGGGGACAACATAATTACACTAAATCTCTTTTCCTACTTGCCAATCCCACCTTTCTACACTGCCTTGTATTTTCCCTGTTCAAGGGAATTCAAGATTAAGGAATAGTCTCTCTGACATCTAAACTAGAATTAACTTACCTTTTATTTTTTAGATATTAAATACTTCAATTCCCAGAGTCATCTTTTAAAGAAGTCTATATTCTAGATCTGGCAGAAAAAAACTAGGCCAGTGGTTTAACCACAACCTCAATAAATGACTTTCTCTACTGGTGTTTTAAACATACACCAGATAAAAAAGTTGCCAACATAGCCTATTCTAAAGTAATTTATGAGAGATCTTAAGACCAAAAACAAATTATTTTCTACCCTCTTCTCTATAACATAATCCCTTGAAATCTTTAAATTAGATACCAGAGTTAAACCAACAAACACCAAAAAAGAGAGAGAGAATGAAATATAGGCATCTGTATCTAAATACTTACCTTGATCCTGTCATAGGACCTCTTCCATCCTTGTCATATCCCCCACGCCCTCTACCTCCTCCCTGTGACCCGCCATATCCTCTATTATCTTCTCCATACCTACTCACATCACGACGGTCATCTACAAGAGAGAAAATATAACACATGTAAAATTAATAACTACTGTCATTCCTGATAAAATTTTCATGTAACAATCTTAAACAGTTTTTCAAAACACACATTATTAATGTTCTTTGGAAAAGATACATGTACACAGAACTGAAATGCAAATCATCATATAACCATCTGAAATTAAACGTGTTTGGGAATTGTACCTGGTTCAAATTCCATTCTGCTAGAAAATCAGATAGCAAAATGTTAATGTGGAATGGCTTGAGTTAAAATACCACCTTAGGTACAGAATTCTAATAACTTAGATAAACAGCACACTCCTAATCTTGGAAATTACTACTTTTTAACTCAAAAATATTTAAATGTACATCAAGCATAAACAAGACTCTCAATTATTCAACAGGGTTGGGAGGTACAGCACCTGCTTACCATGTACAAGACCCTGAATTCAATTCTCAACAGTGGAGGGAAAATCATCAAATGTTCATTGAGCATTTACTATGGATAAAGCCATGACTAGGCCCATAAGGTACAGAAATTAATTAAGATGGACATTTGCCCTTTAGTCATTCATTTTCATGATGTGGAAAGAACCCTAAATATCAGTGGTATATAAAGAAAGCTATGGAACAAGAGCAAATAATGACTAGTCCTTCTTACATGAGGTTAGAGAAGATTAATATAGAATAATTTCTCCAAATCAAGTATAACACCTTCGCCAAAAGAACTGTCAGCAGCAACACTGTCAATGATCAGAGTTCACCGAGATAAGAAAGAAAACTTATATAATCAACCATCAAAAAGTCACATGAGGGCTGGGGATGTGGCTCAAGCAGTAGCGCGCTCGCCTGCATGCGTGCGGCCTGGGTTCAATCCTCAGCACCACATACAAACAAAGATGTTGTGTCCGCCGAAAACTAAAAAATAAATATTAATCTCTCTCTCTCTCTAAAAAAATTCTGCACAGATCCTTTAATCTAATCTCAAATATACAAATAATTCTTAGGGAAAAAGAAAAGAAGGTCAATATATCTTACCTTGTGTGTGGTGGCTATAGTTTTCCCTTTGGGAATGATATGACTGCTGGTTTTGATTATAGGAATCATGTTGCTGATCGTAATTTGACTGCTCGTTATATGAGCCTTGCTGTTGATCATAACCTGACTGCTGGTCATATGAATCTTGTTGACCATAGTCTGACTGGTCATACGAAGGCGCTCTTCCACCTTGGCTAAACAGAAATCAATGATTTGAGAAATTTTATAGAAGAATTATACTTACTGCTGCAAGTTGACTGAGACTGACATAAAAGGTCTAGTCAGCTAGAACTCATCTATATCTACTACAATTTTCTCATGGATATTATTTGACTCTTTTAACTACAAAGGCACCTTATCACAAACAGAATGCCCTTCAAAAAAGACAATTTTACTATCACTGAAGAGGTACCACCAAAAACAAAACAAACAAAAAACAGTTGCCACATTACAGGAAAAACCACGTGTACCTTTGAAAACTGTAGTAAAATAAAATAACTATGGTTTTTATTTCTCTTTAAATTTAAAAAAGGATGCTACAAAGTATGGTAATATGTCTGACTCTTTTAACAAACATGTCACAGGTGATGAGTTCTTTTATAATAATGACACTGAAAGACAATATCATCTTAATAAAACAGTAAAACAACATTCATATTTTAAGTCTGATGAGTTACAGGAACTTGCTTTGTGATGTCATATTTTTGTCTGAAAAGACTACCACTGGGGCTGGGGTTGTGGCTTAGCGTAGAGCACTTGCCCTGCATGTGTGAGGCACTGGGTTCGATCCTCAGCACCACATAAAAATAAATAAATTTAAAAAGAAAAAAAACTACCAGTTTCATATTTTTGGCAATTCAAAAGGAAAACTCAGGCTGGTGAATGTGGCTCAGACGGTAGCACGCTTGCCTGGCATGCATGCGGCCTGGGTTTGATCCAGCACCACATACAAACGAGGATGTTGTGTCTGCCGAAAACACTGAAATTGTCTCTCCCTCTCTCTCTCTCTCTCCTTAAATAAAAACTAATTCTTTAAAAAAAAAAAAAAGGAAAACTCAAGCTGAGTGCAGTAGAAAGTACCTGCAGTCCTAGCTATTCGAGAAGCTGAATCAGGATTGCTTGAGCCTAGGAGTTTAAGGGTCAACACAATGGGACCCTACATCAAAAAGGAAAAATCCTAAGGACAGTCTGAACAATATGACTATTAATTACCTGCTCTCACCATGGGAATGTTAAAAGCCAACACTTAATTGGATTTGAACTTTGGTAGAAACAAACAAAAAAAAAGAACAAAAAAGGTCTCATACAGTCACATGTTATTCTGCATCAGAAGATCAGAATAATCTAATAAAGGCAGTTATATTCCTCAACTCCCTACCCAAAGCACAACTAAACTGTGATCCAAGTCCTAGCCCTTTACTTTAAAATGGTTGTCAAACCAAACCTAACATTTCTCTTCAATCTGCATTTATGTCATACTTTTAAACCTTTGCCCTTCATAAAAGATTCTCTTTAATACTTATTCCCTAAATTTGCACTTTTTTTCTTTTGAAAGTACTCTCATATCTCATATCTGTAAGACTGACAATTTGACATACAATTCTTTCCCTAAAGCTTTAACTGAATTTCACTTAGAATAACTTCTTTCACTGAAGACAAAAAAAAAAAAAATACAAAAAAAAAACCTGGCTGGAGACCTCAGTTTCTGCCTCATTTTTTAGCTATGTAACTTAACAAGCTGAATCATCTTAAAACTTTTCTGTGCCTCCACAAAATGAGAATAACTACTAACACCATCCCAGAGTGGTATCTGAGGATCAATCACATTAGGGAATGAAAAACCATTACAGAAAACATAACAATCAATAAAAGTTGCTATTAATAAAAATAAGCACAAGCCCTTCAAAACTAAAATTTTGAAAACTTTATAAAACCTACAATTCATTGGCTAATTTCACCTATGTATGTTAACAAAACAAATTCTAGATTATCTGATACAGTTATAAAGTTTTAGCACTTTTTCTAATTAATATTTTTGTCCCTGAAAAGCTAGACATTCAAATGGCTCAAAAATAAAATTGAGGCGGTAGCGGTGGAGAACTTGCCCAGCATGTGAGAAGTCCTGGATTTTATTCAGAAAGAAACTAACAAATAATTAAATAAAGTAGAAATAAAAAAGCACTGAGAAATTTAAAGCTAGGATTTTGGTAATGAAAGCTGTTTATTTCCACTGCCCAAAACAATCTCATTACTGTTTTCTTACCCTCCTGATGATTCTGTGTTTTGTTGTCCTTGGTTATTATATGATTGCTGGCCATATGAGCTGGGCTTTTGATTCTCATAACCACCGTAGGACTGTGAATAACCTAAAGATTAGACAGGCATACTACTTAGTAAAGGTTCCGATTTATGAATCTCTAAAAGAGCAAATTTAACAAGCCAGTCCAACCTGATTGGCTCTGTCCATAACTGGAGTAACCACCATAGTTCTGTCCATATGAAGAATCAGTCGTTTGTCCATAGCCAGAATAGCTCTGAAATTTAGGTAAATTTACTCAAGTTTCATTGCCTACTTAAGACAAAAAAAACAAACATAAAGAAGACAATTTACTTTTCAACCTACTTGTGGTGCTTGTCCATAGCCTTGGTTGCCTTGATTTCCATAGGAAGAGTAACTGTAAAAGAAAAATGTAATACTTAAAAAGAAATTTGCTTTAAGAAATTTAAAAATTTAAATGAAAAGCCCTGCCTTATTTTCAACTCTACTCAAATACAAGCTTCTTTTCTGAGAATTGTCAATTGCCTGTCTCAGATTCTAAAGTGAAAAGTGATGACCTCCCAGACTTCTTCAATGTCAAATACCAAAAGGTTTGCTTTGATAATTTCCCACCAAAAAAAAAAAAAAAAACACCCCAAATACAAAAAACAAAACTTCACCAGAGCTATAAAAAATTCCAAGAGAAGGTGAGTTTGTAACTGATGTAATTCTGCAATATGTATTTGGGGTAAAAATGGGAGTTCATAATCCAATTGAGTCAAATGTATGAAAGATGATTTATCATGAGCTTTGTAATGTTTTGAACAACCAATAAAAAAAAAATTCCAAGAGAATTATGCTTTGGGATAAATAATAAAATAAAAATAAAAAGATAGGTTACTGTCAAGTCTCATTCTATAGGCAAGTTTTTATTTAATCTCAGTTTAAGCAGAGGTCCAAATTTTTCCAATATTTAAGTCATATACAGAAATTTATAGCTACACAATGGTCTTAAAAATAACACTTAAGAGGGCTGGGGTTGTGGCTCAGCGGTATAGTGCTTGCCTAGCACTGGGTTTGATCCTCAGCACCACATAAATAAAGATATTGTGTCCGTCTACAACTAAAAATTAAATGAATAAATACATAAATAACACTTAAGAATGTGCTATTTCCAAAAACGGCATGTGTTATTTCCAAAAACAGCAAGGTAATATATCCATAATAAATATCTAAAGCAGGAAATATTAGAACTTTTTAACACTTTAATCAATTTAGTTACATTCTGACAGATTTCTTCCTACCATCTGCCTTACATAAAACATCTTTAGGGATGGGTTGTAGCTCAGTGGTTGAGTGCTTGTCCAGCACGAGTGAGTCACTGGGTTTGATCCTCAGGACCACATAAAAATAAACAAAATAAAGGTACAATGTCCATCTACAACTAAAAAATGATTAAGGAAAAAAAAAAAAAAAAAAACTTTAGCTTCCTAGAAAGCGCCTATGCAGTACTAAAAGTCCAGTTTAAATGCGTCAGTAATTAGAGGCATCTTCCAGAGTACTATCACAAAATGAAATTATACTGTATCCCTAGTATCACAGCAGAATCTGACAAGTAGTTCAATATTTGTTGACTGACTGAATGAATGAATGTACCTTCCCAGAGTTGAATTTTCTTTAATGTTGTAGAATGTGAACTCTAGCAAGAAACAAATTTTCTGTATATATCATGACTAATATCCAAAGAAAAATAAAACATTTGAAAAATGTTTTTTAAAAATACTATTATTTTAGAGCTATTACATGCTAAGAGAATTCCTTTAACTTTAAAAAATACACTTCACTGAATAAACTCTTGTCAGTTACCTACTAAGAGATAAATACTATCTTATGAAAATAAAAAATTTGAATCAGTTTTGCTTTTAGGAAGCTTAAAATCTGATGACAGAAGATATCTGACATGCTATTCTGAATATCTCACATTGGGCTGAAAACTGTTTATAGTATAAGCTGAAGGTTACACTCTGGTAAACAAAAGTAGAATATACACATTCACATAAACTTTCTTTTTATTGTAGACTTGGAAGGACTCTAAAAATGTTAAACATTTCTATTATAGTGCTTCAAGAAAATCTGCTTTATAAAAACATTAGCACACTATATACTGTTCAAAAAATGGAAAGCTTTTTCTAAGAACCTATTAATAGTTCAACTGCTTAAATCCCCTTCATAATTATTTCTTCTAAGAAATTTTCTAAAGAAAATAATCTTTACAATATCCAGGAGATTTGTTTTAATCTCCAGGAGAAATCTATATTTATTGTTACAAACAGCCATTTAAAAATGGAATGTTTCCCAGATATTTACATAGGGCAACTCTCTTTCCCATAATAAGCTAATATTTAATTATCTTTAGACATCCAAATACCAAGTCTCAAAAGAAAAGCTTGACAAAATTCATCTTATTTTTCTCAGTTGTAGCCTTTCATGATATTAAAGTGTATGTATACTTTACCTTTGCTGTTCACCCCCAGATTGACCGTAACTTCCAGAATCTAAAATACATAAAAACAATTTTAAATCTCACTTGAAATTGTTTTCAACCCTTAGACTGACGTTAGCCCATATGGATGAAACGCAGTAAGAAAATGTCAAAATTTACTGCAGAAACAAAAACTACAAATTAAATACCGTACAAGAAGAAATCTATACAAACAGTGTTTGTTTTTTAACATAACTACATCTTTGAAAACAACTGCTCTACAAATGTGTGCTGATGGTCACAAGAACCAAATGAACAAACGTGAAACAAACAATTAAAACGCATTCTTTAAAAAAGCCAGGCTGGTGGTGCGTATCTATAATCCCAATGCCTATAATCCCAGCAACTCAGGAGGCTAAACCAGGAAGATCCCAAATCAAGGCCAACCTAGGAAATTTAGCAAGATCCTTTAAAAGGGCCAGGGATCACCCTGCCCAAGTCACCATGGAGCAGGGGATGAGGGTTACCACAATGGAACTGAACACTCAAACATTTCCAAGTGTCTGCTGTGGGGCAGGCCTGGGCCAAAGTCCAGGAAGGGCACTGACAAAAGAACCCTAATCCCGGTGCTGGGACTTTGCGGTATAGAGCAGTTTTCAAATTGCAGGTTTCAACTCACCAAAGGTCATGGGGTCTATGTAGTGTGTTGCAACCAGCAATTCCTAAAAACAAAATTTGAG
Organism: Callospermophilus lateralis; assembly: GCF_048772815.1. Taxonomy (NCBI): domain Eukaryota; kingdom Metazoa; phylum Chordata; class Mammalia; order Rodentia; family Sciuridae; genus Callospermophilus; species Callospermophilus lateralis. The sequence continues at coordinate 36,899,850 of NC_135315.1, forward strand.
TCTATCCGAGGTTAAAAATAATAATAAAATAAGGGGACCTGGGATGTATTAGGTGGCAAAATACCCCTGGGTACAATCCTCAGTAACAAAACAAAACAAACACCCAAAGCTCAAGCCATATTTTATATTTATATATGAAAAGACATCTGCTCATGTTCCCCCCCAAAAGGGGAAAGGTATGCCAGGGTTACATTTACTAACATATCCTTACCACCCCAACATATACACCATTCTCTATATTGGACTGCTGTGATTGTCAGCACCAATAAAAGAGTTTCCAAATATTCGCTAAAAATTGCTCAGTCAATTTAACTCCAATTTTACCATGCTTTCAAGGACTCAGCCAACTAGTATACTAAACAATACCTACTTCTAGCCTCAATTATAGCAATAAAAATTACCAAGGACAGCATGAATTAACATGCCAAAAAAAAGAGAAAAAGTTGAACTATAAGTTTTTTTTTCTTTTTTTTTTTTGGGGGGGGGGGGTACCAGGGATTGAACTCAGTGTACCCGACCACTGAACCACATCCCCAGCCCTATTTTATATTTTTATTTAGAGTCAGGGTCTCACTGAGTGTTTAGCATCTCGCTTTTTTGCTGAGGCTGGCTTTTGAATATGCGATCCTCCTGTCTCAGCCTCCTGAACTGCTAGAATTACAGGCATGTGCCTACCGCGCCCAGCTGCTTTTCTCAATATTTCAAAGTGTCTAACACATCAAAAATTACTGAAAAGCTGAGGCCCAGTGGCGCATGCCTATAATCCCAGTGACTTGGGAGGCTGAGGCAGAAGGATTACAAGTGCAAAGCCAGCCTCAGCAACTAAGAAAGGCCCTAAGTAACTTAGCAAGACCCTGTCGCAAATAAAAAACAAAAAGGGCTAGGGATGTGGCTCAGTGGCTAAGTGCCCCTAAGTTCAATATCCAGTACCAAAAAAAAAAAAAAAAACACCTTTTAGCTTCTAATCAAGTCAAATGTATGGGTTCATTTATTTATAATGAATAGGATCAAATTTTTATGAGACTCTTGTAACTGCAAAATTACTGTCTCAAACTGCTGACCATTAAGCCCAACTTCACTCAATCTTAAACAAAAAATGTTGTTCAATAGTTATGAAACTCACCCAAAATTAAATTCATCCAATTTATATATATAAAGCTACTATATGAAAACATTGACACTGGCTGTACATATGAGTGACAACAAATTTGACACTTGTCTGCAATAAAGATCTCCAATCTGACTTAAGATTTTTTAAGATCCTTAATTTTAATAGTAAATATAATCTTAACACAAACTATTTTATGAATATGAAGGGCATAAAACTACTTAAAACTAAAAAAAAAAAACCCACTGTATATTACTCCTAAAAGTAATGATCAAAGAAAAACAGGAAAAAAGATATAAAATCTACTGAACCATAAGAGATTAGAAGCATCTATCCAATGGCAAAGGAAATTAGCTTCATATAAATCAAAGGGTGAAAAGGATTATGGAGGGAAAAACTGAGCAAAACTTAAGTCACTTGGAGAGGCATAAAGCTTCAGGTTAAACTGTAACCCAAGACATAGATTCGGATTCTCCCAGAGACAGAAAGGAGTACAAGATCCCAATGTATTTCCTTTCAGTTCAGGCAAAACTACAGAAGTACATAGCACCTATACCATCATGTGACCCTACCTCAAATCTAGTAAGTATTAAGGTCCTTAACCCATATCCAGTCCCTTCAACCCTCTGAAATACTGACATCTTTAGCTGGCTGATTTTGTATAAGGGCTCATGAATTATTTAGATATGCTTTTAAAATTTCCAGTGTATAGGGTTTTCTCTTTTTTTTTTCCCCTAAATATTTATTAAACCCAAAAAAGGTGCTTTATCATTTTTGGTATCATAGAACTTACTGGGTTCTCCCCCCTGCACCCACACATATCCCTTATGTGCTTAGAAAGAATTATAAAGTTTCTAAATTTGGGGTGAATTCTATATCTACAAAATCATGTTTGCTGTCTCTTTGGGCTCAGTCCTGTCACAGCAACATGGTTAGTCACCAAGAAGGTCAGAATGGTCATTAATATGGGAACCATGATGGTTTCTCCCTCCGAAAAATGAAAACTGAGGTCAGCCAGCACACCAAATACACGTTTCTTATGTGGCAAAAGAAAAATGAAGGAACAGGATATGGGGATCTGGCACTGTGATGCCTGGGCCTATACCACTACTTCTTTCCTCACAGTTAATTCTATCAGAAGACTGAAATAAATAATATCAGAATCTACCATTTAAGACAACCTCCAGCCTATAATAAATGGGTCAATTTATATGGCAAGAAAGAAAAAAATTGTTTAGTAGTTGTACCACTTAAATGTTTGGTTGTATTCTTATTGCTTGCCTTACCTTCAAGTTTTAAATCTTCCTGACTATAAACTTGTCAATTTCTCATACCATACACATGTCATTTTTTTTTTTTCCTTTTGAGGGTCTATAGTTAGGCATGTGATACTACATATATATCTTCCATGAATTTTCTTTCAACATCACACAAAGACACCTTTAGGGTAGTGTTTGCCTGGTCTTTTCCCATCTTACTTTCAACATTTATTTTTGTTGTGTATCATTTCTGAACAGCATATCACTAAGCCATTTTTTCTCATGTGAACCTTTGTCTATTAACTGGTGTTTTATATTTTTCTATTAGATTTTTGTTTATTCCTACCCTTTTAACTTAGAGCTTTTACATAACAGTTTTTCTTTTCCTTTGAATTCCTTTCCTATTTTCTTTACTCCTTTTTCCTACTGCTTTAGAAGTTATATTCGTGTTATATTATCATTTTTTTTCATGAGTATACTCATTTAAATAACATTTTCCTGAAAAAGTTCAAAATTATCTTCAACCTCCATTGAAATACAGACCTTTATACCCTAATGCCAATCACAACTTCTACCTATCATTTTGCTTTCATTTCATTTTTAATCATCTTAATGTTCAATGTTATATATGTCAGTATTTCTTATTTATCGTGCTTTTTTCTTCAACGTTGATTTTTACACTCCATTCTGACCTTCTAGATTTTATATATATTTTTGTTGTTTTGCAGTGCTGGGGATCAAACACAGGGTCTCACACAACCAAGTGCTCTACACTGAACTACATCCCCAACCCTGGATTTCACATTATTAATTCTTTCAATAGAGGACTCAAAGTGGTATTTGTAATCTGAGGTACATATCTGTATGAAAAAGTTTTGTTTTTTTTTTTTGGCGGGGGTGTTGTGCTGGGGATTGAACGCAAGGACATTTTATCACTAAGCTACATACATCTCAGCCCTTCTCATTTTTTGAGACAGGGTCCAGCTAAGTTGCTTAGGGCCTCACTAAATTGCTGAGGCTGGCCTTGAACTTGCAATCCTCCTGCCTCAGTTTCCTGGGTTACTAGGATTACAGACATTCATAACCACATATAAGGTAGTTTATTTAAGTAGAAAATTCAAGGTCAAAGGCTATTTTCCCTCTGAACACTGAGGATTAGTTCATTGTTTTCTATCCCCTTAAAATTTTAAGAAAACTATTATCAATCTTACAACCGTTCCCTATTTTCTCTGGTAGGTTTGTTATTTGCAATTCATAATTTACACTCTCACATTAACTTATATAGACATCAACATATTTTTGTCTCATATTTAAGACTAGTGCTCAATTCAAAATGTTCATCTACTTTGGAAAAGTCTCATCTTTTAAACTACTGATTCTTCCACTTTTTTATTATCAATCTCATTATTAGATATAACAGAACTTCCCAACCTTTTCCCCATGTTTTTTATCTTCCATTTTCACCTTTTTATCCAAGCTGAATTCTGGAAGATTAGATCTACCATCCACATTTACTATTTGGAAGACAGATCACATCAATCATATTTGTAATTATTTCTTTGCCTAGGTCTTATATTAAACTTCTCCACTTTTTTCAACTCCAGAAATAAGTGGCTCTTTTTCAAATTTATGTAGCCTGGGCTGGGGATGTGGCTCAAGCGGTAGCGCGCTCGCCTGGCATGCGTGCAGCCCGGGTTCGATTCTCAGCACCACGTACAAACAAAGATGTTGTGTCCACTGATAACTAAAAAATAAATATTAAAAAATTCTCTCTCTCCTCCTCTCACTCTCTCTTTTAAAAAAATAAATAAATAAATATTAAAATTCTCTCTTAAAAAAAAAAAAGAGTTCTTATCTTAAAAAAAACAAGTTTATGTAGCCTTTTACTCTTTTAGGTTTTTAATAACCTTAAACATATAATAGTTTCACATTATCATGAGTTCTGTCACATAATTCTCATTTTGGAAAATTTTTCCCTCATGTTCTACAATTTTTTTTTAAACTGTGAACTGATTTTTTTTTTGACACTTTTTTTGGATTCCTTGTGATCTAAGCTGTGAAATTTCCTTCAGAAAAGTTTTATTCATTTGTTTTTTACCAGAAACACCACTGATTTTATCAGCAAAGAAGTAATTTTTAAGTTAATTTGTCTTAAGGTTTCCTGAAACCTAAATGAATACTCAAATTGTGTGAAGAGCAGGCCTTATGTTACAAATTGTCAAGCAATGCATTTTACTCAGTGTGCAAGCTTCCTTTTTATCACTTATGCTAGCAGGAAGTATTTTTCTAGTTCATTCTTTACTGAAGATATTGTCCTTCAAATATATAATCTGTAAGCATAGGATTTATTTACGGGTTTCCGTTCTCACTACCTGATGAAACATTTTCAAGGTTTCATCTCCTGTCCTTCCATAGTTACTTGGACAATAAAACCCAATGAGATTTCAATGACATCCACATCCTCCTCTCCAGGATAACTACCAAGTTAGTTCTATGCTTATCAAGGTGGTAGCTTCATTTTTGGCAACAGGGTTTGCCCTTTCTTTTCCTAACTTTTTGCCTTTTTTGGGTGGGAGTTGTAGATTTTCAAGATATTCACCATGCGGCCAGAATAAGAGGAACTCTGACTCATTTTTTTTAATGCATAATTGATATCATACTTGTGATTTAGCTCAAAACTCACCTTTGTACTTGAATGTCAGATTATGACTTAAATATGTTTCCAATTTTTATTTATTACTTAACTGCTTATATTTTACTAGGTTTATGCCAGGCTTAGTGGCCCACGCATATAATCCCAGCAACTCAGGAAGCTGAGGCAGAATGATTTCAAGTTCAAAACCAGCCTCAGCAACTTAGTGAGGCACTTAACAACTCAGTAAGACCCCTGTCTCTAAATAAAATATATGTAAAAGGGCTGAGAATATGGCTCAGTGGTTAAGTACCTCTGGGTTCAACCATAAAAAATAAAAAGTAAAAAAAAAAAAAAAATTCACTAGGTTATAAGTCTATCCTGTCAGGTATCTGGAGTGACTGAGTCAATTTTATAGATTAAATTTACAAGTGTAGTCTGGAATGTTTATGGACATAAAATTAATGTTATTAGTTGCTTACGGGAGTTTAATATTAAGTTTATTAATTTGAACACCCATCAAAGAACAAGTCAAAAGCACTATTTTATACAGAGACAAAAGTATTTTATACATATTACAAAATGCAGAAATAGTATAACAAGGCTAAATAAAGCTTAAAGATTCTAGCTTTAACTGAATGTTAAATTAGAAAAGAACGCATATTAAGTAATGCTTTGAACAATTAAAAGGCCAATCTCAGCATTTAAAAAATTACTAAGTGACAAACACATGGGGTTTGGGTAATCTGAAGACTGGCATTAATCAGCTCCTACACTAATATGATACATAGAAAAGCCAAAGTTTTACAATGCAAACCCCTGAATTTTAATTTTCCATTAAAACTATCCAGTCTCATAAAAATAAACCATTTTTACATCAATAATAATATTAAAAATAAAAACAGACAAAAATGTTAATGAACACTATTCATTTAAACTTGATCAACTTATCCATAAGAGCAAATTTTTAATATTTTCAAACATTGATAAGCTACACAACTCCTGAGGAAATACTTGTATGCACTTCACTCGAGCTTTACCAGACTACATGACAAATTAATTATCTGGTAAAAGATGCACAAATGTCTACTCTGAAATAAAAAATCATTCCTCTTGGAATAATTAAACGAATTGAAGGCAAGGGGTAAATTTAATGAAACTATTGCCTCTTCCAGCAGGTGGGTAGATTCTATTTAAAAAAATCAATATTCTGGCTCCTTAACATCAACATTGATCTAAGGAAAGTACATCAGTCTCCTGTCCACTCTTTCTTACTAATTTGCACATCTTTCCATTCTTCTGCAAGACTGGATTCCAGGTTGGGGCAGCTGTTCTCTAAATTCTAACAGGTTAGCTCATACCAAAATATAACAGGCTGCCCCAACCATATGGCTTCAGGAAATGTTTTCACACAAAGTGATATCTAATTCTCACGATGTCATGTATCAAGAGGATACCTGGGTCTCTGTGGCCTGTGATGTAGTCCAACAGCAGAGTGCCATCTGTGATCTTGCTCGAACTGCTAAGTCAAGAGGACCTCCAGGTTCAGACTTTTTATTCTGGTCTAGCAAGATCTCAACTGGAGGTCCGAAAGTAAGTAAAGCCTCTTTTTCTCTTCCACAAAACAGACAGCTACTGTCAAGCCTAACTACTTGGTGGAAGAAACTGCCTTTCCTTTGCTCTCTAGTTACGAACAGGAGTTTATCAATAATAGACAAGGCTCATCCTCAAGCTCTTTCAGAACAAACAACTGGAGGGGAAAGAACGACAGAGGAAAGTGAAAAGGAAACTGAATTATATGCAAACACCCCCAGCTTGAATGCGGGTGGTTACTGTACAGGGAATGACATTAGGTACGACTTCGTGTAAGGCAATGTACTTTGAAAAGGCTCCCAGAGCGTGAGGGCCCCCACCTGATGAATGGGTGAGTCAGGAAGGCCCAGCTCCACTTCGCGGATGGGGAAATTGAGGAACGAGGTGGCGAGATGACTGGCCCGAGGCCTCGCTGAAAGATCTGAGGCGGAGCGGAGAACCAGAAGCACCGGTTCTCAGGCTGATGCTCGGATCTCGGATCCCGCCCCCCCGCCCCTACGGTGGCGTAGACGGCCTCCGCCCCCGACTCATACACACCCTCCCCGGGGAGTCGAAAGTCTCCTCAGGTTCCAAGGACAAGGCGAAAAGACCGGCCCCCGAAGCGCTCCCGCCGAGATTTGGAGCCTGGGAGCGTTGGGAGCGTGCGTGCCTCCAGTCCAACATGGCGGCGCCGCGTCCGCCCCCCCACCCGAACCTCCCTCAGGCCAGAGGCTTTCCCACGGGGCCCTCCGGTAGGCGGGAAGACAGCCCAACCCCGCCAGGTCCCTTCTCGCCGCTGCCGCTGTTCGCTGAAGCAGTCACCTACCCGACATGACTAACGGCCGCGGCGCGGAGCCCCCAGAGCCCGCAGAGAACAAGGAATACAAGAGCCAGGCGGCGCGGCGGCCGGAGCTGTTCCGAGCGCGGCGCGGCGGGCTGAGGCCGACTGCGGGGCCCCAGCAGCCAATCAGCGGACACTGGACGATACCACCGCGCCACGACAAGAGGGGTGTTTCTGCAGTAGGGCTCCCTCCGAAGTCTGAGGACTTCACTGTCCCTCTTTGTTCTCCCCTCCAAGAGCCATACCATTATTGAGAGGGAACAGAGAGGGGAATGTACCAATACCCTTGGCAGGCAGAGGAGGAAACTGGACTGACTCGCTCTGTCTTGTTTACAATCCTATTTCTCACTCTATGGGATCTGATAGAATTTGAGTTTAGGAAGCTAAAGGGGGATTATCTTATCAAAACAAACTATTTGGTTAGAAAGGCCTTTCTCTCCCTAAAATTGTAAATGGTATATTCTAGTTCGCTAGGTTTTTGCAGCGGAGAGCTTGAACCAACCACCTGGGGGCGTTCAGATTCTGAGGAGCTCTGGTACCCGACCTGCACAAAAGGGTGCATTAAAATGAAGTCACGCCAGACGCAGTAGCACACCTGGAATCCCAGTTGTTCGGTGGGCTGAGGCAGGAAGATCACAAATTGGAGGCCAACCTTAGCAACCTCGCAAGACCTTGTCTCAAAATAAAAATTTAAAAAAGGGCCGTATATATAGCTCAGCGGTAGAATGCTGCTGAGAATTCTCAGTATTGCAAAAAAAAAAAAAGAAAGAAAGAAAAGAAAAGAAAAAGAAAGAAAGAAACAAAGCACCCCTGACCCCGAGAATTAGGGAGGGCAGCGGATAAAGCTCTATTTTCAGTAATAACAGCAACTCTTCATTGTGTACACCTTACATCATCATATTTAATTCTCACAACAGACTGATGAAATATTTTCTTCAGGTTGCGGATAAAACAAAATTCACTTGCCCAATGACTTGCAGCTACTAAATAGCCGAGGTGAAGTTTAAAGTCGGGTAACTAACCATTGCTGTGGGTTTAATCAGACAGGACTAAGGACATTTTCCCAGAGGATATGACATCTGAGACAAACCCTAGCTGTTGAGCATAAGTTGACCTGGGTGAAGAAATGGGCAAAGGATCTGTCCAGACTAGTTGTAGAACAAGTAAGTACTGGAACATAGGTGTGGAGTATAGCCTCCAGGGAAGAGTAGTAGGAGATGATGTCAGAAAAGTAGGAGGCTAAATAGCTGAGGCCTTCCTTCTAAAGTACATTCAAGTTTGAACTTTATCTTCAAGGCAATGGGAATCACCCACCAGAGGACTTTAAAGGAGAAGAGTAAGCTCAGATTTGTATTTTCTAGCTGCAGAATGAAGGATGCACAGAGAAGAGAGGTGCCTAAGAGCAGAGAGAACTATTCCATGACAGATGCAATAACTCTGGTTAAGATCATAGTACCATAGATTCAAATAGTAGCTGTGGAAAGAGAGGTAAGTGTAGAGTATATCAGATATATTCAGGGGTGGACCCAGCAAGAGTTGGTAATCCATTTGAGTGGGAGGGGCTAGTGCAGAGAGAGGAGTCTGGGGTGAATTCTGAATTTCCTACATACACAAGTGGTCAGATGGAGATGTCATCCATTATCATAGGAAACAAGAGAAACAGGTTGGGATGGAGGAGGAGAAGTAAATTCAGAATTCATGCCTTCAGGTCAGAAAAAAAAAATGAAGTCACCTCACTGTATCTGCAGTAATTGTGCCCTCATCTCCAGATAGAGAGGATCACAGAACCCTCTGGACAGGTCCAAACAAGCAAGGCTAAAAGAATAAAAAATACTTTTTAAAAATTATTTTATTATGCATTTATCTTGAGACAGGGTCTTGCTGTGTTGTCCAAGCTGGCCTCAAACTCACGATCCTCCTGTCTCAGCCTTCCCAGGGGCTGGGATTACAGGTCTGCGCCACCATACCTGGCTAAGAATAAAAATTCTTTCATTAATAAAAGCCACTGGATTTTTTGGCATCTATATTAAGGAAGGAAACCCAGAAGAGATAAGAATATGCACTATTAGGAGAGAGTTGAGTAGTAGGGGGAGGAAGGAGATCATATTGATTCTATTTTTTTATCATTGTTTTTAAAGAAAGAAATGCAGAACATGTTGCTCATTGTTGCTCCTTAAATTTGTATCCTGATCCATCCATTCATTCATTCTTCACTCAACTACCATTTCCTGGGGTCTTCTTGGAAAGCCTTGGAAATAAAAGTTCTTCCAGGAACTTCTCTTTCTTAACACCGATAATACAAACCTGTGGCTCTGATCAACTGTTGAATGTGCTAGTGAAGCCAGATTTAAAGTTAGGTAGTCAGTGTAGTTAGGTAAATCGGGTCTAATATCGAGTAAGATCCAAAATGGAGGCCATGTTAAGAATGAATTCCAGAAAAGCAGAACAACTCTTGGAATGTTAATGAAGTCCAGGAAAAGCCCAAGGCCTTCCCACCTACATTCCATCACTGAAAGAACTATAAAAAGGGGAAACAACCGCACTTCCACAGATTCCACCTCTTGGGTCCCCTTCTTCCTCCAGGAGAATTTTTTTCTGCTGTCCTTTAATAAACTTCTAGTTTCCACTCTGACCTTGCCTCGGCGTGCTTCTCTGATGTTATACTTCAACATTGGGGAAGCAAGGACTCCGGTCAACAGCTGTAACACTAGGCTTAGAGGAAGCAGAAGTTGTTCTAAAAACACAGGTGAAGGGAACCTCATCCCTGTGAAAGTGAGGGGATATCAAGGAAGGAAGCCTGTAGGAGGTACCTGCCACACTGAACTTTGAATATTTATTTAGCAGGGGTACACCAGGAACAGCATGCTGTATTTGCTAAACAGCAAAGGGCCTGTATTTGCTATACTGGGTGAGTACAGCTTTGGGAATTACAAGTGGTTCCCTCTGGCTGATGTGTGGAGTTGCAAGGATGGAAATTTGTAATAAACAGAGTGAAAGATGTAGGCAGAGCCACATTCTGAAGAGCCTCTTGTGCCTTATGGGGGAGTGTGGACATTAAGCTTAAAACAACGCATTTAAGAAGTTAATTGAAGGAGTCACATTTAGTTTAGTATATCCATTATCTCTTTTAATCTTCTGTACAGGCTTATGAAATAAAGACTGTTGTTATTCATGTTTTGTAGATGAGAACCCAAAAGCTCAGAAAGGTAAAATTCACAAATTAGAGACAGAAACAGAGTTCTTACCAGGCCCTTGAGCCAAGCTCAGTGATCAGTTCATAGTGTCCCTGGTGGCCCAAACTTGAAACAGAGAACTCACCCCAGGTCTGCACTGCTTAGGAGCTTCTTTCCTAGGGTCTTTTTCTACACTGACTCAGATTGACTTGTGTATCCTGCCTTCGAGGCTTTTTGCCTCACAGATGATACCCCTGGGGATGATTATCTGCAGCAAGGCTTTAATCTTAATCCAGTTATTCTTCATACCACCAGATCCTGCTCTCTGGACATCCTGACCCTAGGCTAGATATTAAGGGAAGAGAGCAGGTGTATTTCACACATCAGTTTTAGCAGATGTTTCTGGGAAGATTTTTTTTTTCAAAATATTTATTTATTTTTTTTTAGTTTTAGGTGGACACAATATCTTTATTTCACATTTTTATGGTGCTGAGGATCGAACCCAATGACTCATGCATTCTAGGTGAGCATACTACCACTGAGCCACAACCCCAGACCCCTCTGGGAAGATCTTATTCCTGGATCTGTTTGCCCTGATCCATTCCTCATATCCTCACATAAGAAGCTGCCCCTTTGCAAGTTGTATAATTTCAGTGTCAGAAATTCCCTCAGGCAGAGCTGGGCCTGTGGTTCCGCAGTAGAAGGCTTGTCTAGCATACTCCAGGCCTGATTCCATCCCCAGTAAACACACACACACACACACACACACACACACACAAACACAAACACACACAGAGTCACTTTCAGCCAATGGGAGACCTCGTGAGAAATTAGATGGGAGAAGAAAGAAAGAGGAAGAAAAGGAGAAGAGGGTTCTTCTTCCCCTCCCCCTCCTCTTCGACCTCAGAGGATACCCAGAGGCCAGTTTCCCTGGCTCCTGGGCTCCAGAACCACTTCCTCCTCTTGTCCCTCCAGCCTATGACTGGAAGAATCTTGTTGCTACTGATAATTTCTGAGTTGCCTCCATCTCCTGTTGAGCTTCCCAACACTTCCACCACTGTCCTGCAGGCCTTGTAAGAACATTGTGAGGACAGTGGATTTACCTACAGTGAGTGAGAAAAGAAGCCATCAGAGGGAACAGAAAGGCCTGGCCTGTTTTACCAGGATTTCTCTGACTTCTGTTTTAAGAAAGTAGTAAACTGAGGGCTGGGGTTGTGGCTCAGTGGTAGAGCACTTGCCTAGCATATGTGAGGCACTGGGTTCAATTCTCAGCACCGCATATCAATGAATAAAATAAAGGTCCATTGACAACTAATATATATAGATAGATAGATAGATAGATAGATAGATAGATAGACTTATCTAGGACTTTCCTGTGTCTCCCAAGGGGTGCAAAGTAAGTGTTCCCTGAGCAAGTGTTTGTTGAAAGAATGACAGTCACTTTGTGCCAAGTGCTGTAGGCAGTGTGTAGCCATTGTCACCACCTCATCCCTCCAGGAAGGTGTCCCTGGAGCTCTGTTCCTGTGACCTTCCTCGAGAGCAGGCTTCCAGGATGATTTCCCTGACGTTCCAGCATTGCAGCTGGAGGCTCCTTGTAAATGAGCGGACTGCCCTGCCCTCCCGACTGTGGCAGGCGCTTCCTGTTTGGGGTGGAAAGGAACCAGACATTTTCCTGTTGGTAGGTCTTTTAAGCAAAGCACCAGATGCTGAGCAGGTCCTGGCCCAGCCTTTCGGGCCAGATGCCTGGTGGTTCAACAGCCTTTATGTGGAAGGGAAGTGGGCACAGCGCCAGATTGGCCAGGCTTTTATTGTGCTCCTTGCAAGTCCCCTGGGTCCTGGTGTGAGTAAAAAACAAACCAGAAGAGGCTGACGCCTTGCTAAACCTTGATGAGCATTAGGGGAAATGGGCTGCTCCGAGCCAGTGAGCATTGCCTAGGGAGAAGGTGCTTCTGCGACTGTGCTGGGGCTGGCTCTGGTGTGTCATCTGAATGCCAGCGTGCTCCAGCATGAGCCTGTGCACCGAATATCCCAGTGTACACTTGTGTCTGTGCTCCACTATCCAACACTTCACAGGATTGAAGTTACTAATTGCCTAGCTTGCTCCCCATAGCATGGCAGGGTAGTACACAAAGACAAAAATTCTCTTTGTCCCATTTAAAAATGGCAGTAACTCAAGAGAGGTTAGTTAACTTGCAAAAGGCACAGTGTGAAAAAGTCAAGATTTAAAACCTGGTCTGTCCCGCTCCACATTTCTTGCTTTTCCCAGACCCACACAAGCATGTGTGTGTGTGTGTGTGTGTGTGTGTGTGTGTGTGTGTGTGTTTTCAGGAGAAGGCAGGCAGGTACACTTGTGAATGTGATCCAGACTGACGAGCTCACACCCGCGTCTGCTGGAGAGAAGACATCTGTCTTCCCCAGGCAGAGGTGGCTGCCCGAAAGTCAGGGCTTCTGGAATTGCAATTCAGCCACAAATGTGAAGGCTTCAGTGAGTAATGGCCCAAATGATCCCGCAAGGTCCTCCTGCCTCTAACATTCTCAGGACTCTGGGGAAAGCCTCTCTTCGGCTCTGACTAGCTCATCTCTTGTCCTCATTGTTCCTCTATTCTTCCTATTCTTGTGGTTTCCTCGGGTTGGTCTTCCCATGAGTGCCTTTCTCCAGAGCCCAGAATTCCTTCAATAAAATCTACTTTGTTTTCTACACACTTCCTGGGAAGGAGGAAAGGGCAGAGACAAAGCTGATTGTTCCTCTTATTATCAAGAGAGAAACTGAGGCCTAGAGGTTTCTTGTCCCGGCTCACACATCCGGCCTGATTCAAGGGATCCAGCTGTGACCTTCTGTCAGAGGAGGAGCAATGGCCCCGAGTGGCAACTGCCAACCACTCCTTTTGGCAGGCAACATGACCATGGCAAGAGTTCCTCAGAAGTCCTGTCCACTCTGGGAGGCGCTGAGGATCTGAGCCAAACCACGGTGCTGAAGGAGGAAGGGAGGGGAAACGGCTCTTTGAAGAGGTATAGCCCAGAGGGCTTAGAAACCACTCAGCCAAGATGGGGGTGGGAAGGGAGGTGAGAACTAGACCATTGGAAGACCCAGAGCTCTCTCTCTCTCTCTTAGACACAGCTAGTTAATAGTCAGTGATTCTGTGAGTCTGGAATCTGAATTTTGGTACAGGAGGATGATGGGGATTGAGCCCAGGGCCTCTCATATGCTAAGCAAGAGCTCTACCACTGAGCCCCCAGCCCAAAAATCTGAATGTTTAATATATGATTTTTAATATATTTAATATATTTTTAATATATTTAATTTATTTAATATATATTTATTAATTTAATATATTTAATCTAGGTGATTCACTTCAAGTGCCCCAAAAAATCACATTTGATAAACTGGACTTGGGGCAAGATAATATAATATTTAAGGGTCCAAGATCTAGAGTTATACCATCCAAGTTTGAATCCTGGCTCTCCATTACTCACTTTTACTCAGATAAAGGATATAATATCTCTCTCTCTCTCTCTCTCTCTCTCTCTCTCTCTCTCTCATTTTATTTATTTATTTATTTGTTTGTTTTTGCGGTGCTAGGGATCAAACCCAGGGCCTTGTGTATATAAAGCAAGCACTCTACCAACTGAGCTGTATCCCCAGCCCCAAGGATATAATCTCTATGCCTCAGTTTCTTCATCTTTAAAGTAAGGCTATTTATAATAATAGTGTATTTCTCATAGGGAAGTTACAAAGATTCTATGACATGAATTATGTGAAATACATAACACATACACAGCATACGTTAAATTTGCAACAAGTATTAAGCATTATTATTTGTTCTGATTCCTCATTCCCATTCCCTATCCCCATTCCCACTCCCACAAGAGGAAGAAATAATGATATTGGATCAATATAAGGGCTTGTCACTGCAACATTGCTTTGGACAGGGTTCAACTTTTGAGCACATTTGAATATCTCTGCTTCAAAGCCATCTCCCTCCCACTACTCTCCAGATACCCTCACTGTGAAGGGTATGTGAAGTGAACTGACCTGCCTTTCTCATCTTCTTTCCTCCTTGGATCCCTTTCTAATCCCCCAAGCCTGCACAAAGTTCAAAGTGATTTGGCTCACGTTGTGTCCTAGAAAGTAAAAACAGACCACAAGTCATTTGTGAGGGTTTGTGGGTTCCTAGGTTTTGAAGAAGATCACAGAATTTGGTGCTTGAGGATTAATAAGTAATCTTCAAAAATGGAAGGAAACCAAAGCCTCCTGCTACCCAAACTCTAAACACTGTGTCTTCCTGGGAAATGGAGACATGAAAGGTATGGTTGAAGCCCAGGGCAAGTGTAGGGTGTGAGGTGGGGAGTGTTCTGCCTAAACATTTGTACACACTTCAAGTTGGATGGTACCTCAAGGAGACCACAAGCACAAGGAAAGTAGGAAAATGCCAGGATGTGATAAAATGAACCAACCAAGGAGACAAAAGGGAAACAGAGGAAATCACCTCTCAAATGCAGCAGTGGAGCTAACAGGTAGGTGTAGAAAAAGGCAGGATCAGTTCCTGTCTCCTCCCAGATATTCAACCCTTTAGAGAACCATATTTTCCCTCTCTCTCTTTGCGGTAAACCAAAATGGAGAATCTCTGGGATGTCTAAGCAAGAAGGGATAGAGAGATTCTGCCTAGAGAAATAATTGGCAAGCTCAGATTGAATTCTTGCTTGGCCCACAGTGCTCTTACCAGCTGATGCTTCTCAAAGATCCTTGCCCCAAAGTAGGGCTTTCTGGCCTGTCAAAATCCATCCATTGGTCAAGGCCACCATGTCATACCTGTGACTTATATGCACACACCCTAGAGTTGTCAGATCAAATAGAGGAGGCATAGTTAAACTTGAATTTCAGATTAATGAGAAATTTTTTAATACAAATATGTTCCAAATATTGAACGCCATCCACTTGTATTAAACCACTATTTGTTATTAATGGGATACTCAGGTTTAACTTGGGATCCTATATTTTTATGTGCTAACTCTGGCAACTCTGTCCCACTCCCCTTCAGAATCTCTCCCAAGGGCCATGGCAGGATTATGTTTGAAACAGCTGCCTTGTCACAATCTGTTATGTCCTTAGCAGAGAACTTTCATTCTATTCTACCCAGCTAAACTGGAAGCTCTCTGAGGGCAAGATCCAAGCCTCCTCCACCATCCTAGAGATGCCCACCCAATAAGGAATGCTCCTTATAGATATGCACAGATGCACCCTTAGCAAGGGGCAAAGAAATCCAACCTCAACTTTTTGCTCCTGTGGGATCCCTGGCACTGGACTGTATGTAACATGGAAGGGCCACTTTTTCTCATTGGTTTGTCCAGAGAAGCTGGGAGGCTGTTTTCAATTACTGTCATCAAAGAAATGCCTGTTTCTAAGATGTCTACTCAAAGAACGTTTTTTCCAATTTCTCCACCAAACTGGCATCTTTTCCTAAACAGCACAAAAGGGTCCTATGGAGCCTCAGGGTTAGAACTCCGCATTACTTTGGTTTGGCACTTTATAGATTCCAGATTATTTTTACATACACCAACTCATCTGATCCCACAAGGACCCCCCAGAGGTCAATATCATTGTTTTATTTGCGTTTTACAGATGAGTGAACTGAAGATAAAAGAGAATCTGCTCTCAATTGAGAAGGTAGATAATGAAAAGTTTACTTTGGCTCTGTAAGAATTTAAGGAAGGCTTTCGTGGAAACTTTTTCATTCCATTCTTATAATGACTGCATGGGGTATATAAGGAACTTTATACTCGTTTTCTCTTTTCATCTTCATGCAGTTCTGGGAATTGAATATTTTCTGCTCTTATTTTATTGATAAATAACCTGGCACTTGAAGTAGTTAGATCCTTTGCCAAAGATTACACGATTGCATTTATTAAGTGTGTGTTGCATGATGCCAGACACCACGCGCGGTTATTAACAAGGTTTATTAGATCATGAATTCCTCCCCACAATCATGAGATATCTGTATTCTTATTATCTTTATATATTGATAAGAAAAGCGGGTGAGTGACTGGCCTAAGACCACACATCCAGCAGGTGGTTGGTGCAGGATTCACAGGTCTATCAAAAAAAAAAAAAAAAAAAAGAAAGAAAGAAAAGAAAAAATTTTAATCTGAAACTCAAACCCAGTCCTGATTCAGTCTAGGGTTCCTTCTCCTACACTCCAGGGACTCACTCCCGGTCTGGCCGAAATTTCAACTACCTTCAGGTAGGCCAGAACCCCTCTCCATCTAAGTCTTAGGTAGTCACAACTGCCAGGAGACCATTCTTCCCGGGCCCTCTCTGCAGAGATCTGGATCGACTGAAGGTGGCAGGGAGAGAAGGGGTGAGCTGGGCGGTGGCAGACGCAGGGCGAGGCAGTGCAGCCAGCGGAAGAGGCTCCAGGACCTCGGCGCGTTCCAGCGGCGAAGGGTGGGTGGGGCGGGAGTGCCGGGCTCCCGCCCCTCTTCCCTCCCTCCCTCCCTCCCTCCCGCGGTCCTCCGGCCGGCGGACCCGTGGGCAGGCACTACTGGAGTTGGACTACCTCCGGCCGGCCCCAGACGAGCGCAGCAAGGAACTGCCCAGCGCGCACTGCAAGCCCCTGGGATCGCCCCGGTCCGCGAGGGCGGCGCAGAGGTGGCGCATCTCGGGGACCAGCGCACAGCTGACTGCCGGCGAGTGCCGGGCGCTCGGCAGCTCTCCTCACCGGGGGGAGCTGGAGCGCCGACGAAATGGTAGCTCGGGTCGGCCTCCTACTGCGCGCCCTGCCGCTGCTGCTGTGGGGTGGACTGGACGCCGAGCCCGCGGACCGCGCAGGCCAGGAGCTACGCAAAGAGGCAGAGGTAAGCCGTGTGTGCCGGGCGAAGTTTGCAGACAGGCCACCCCGCGGTCCCATCTGAGCAGACCATCTGCATTGCGTTCTCGCTGTCCTCCGCCCCCTGCACACTTGCACACAAAGAGCCGGGGCACAATTCTTCCCCATGCCAGGGTTGGGACCACACAGGCACGCGCGGATCCGCACTGACGGGCGGGGATGAGAGTAGGGACAGCGAAGGGACAGGGAAGCAAGAGCTGAGAGGGAATTCCCACCCTCACTGCCTAGTCTGGGCAGAGGTGACGTTCATTCACACAACGGTGGTGGTCTGGGGGGAAGCCCAGATGGGGTGCCAAGGAGAGGTTACTGCTGGCTGAAACTCCCGAGCATAGCCGGCTTCCCGTACTGGGCTGCCCTGCCCAGCTAGGGCAAGCCATTTAAACTGCGCAGAACTAGTTTCTTATGGCTAAGAGTAGGGTACTCTGGAGAAGTGCTTATAGGGAGCATTAAACAATGTTTCAGGACTGAACGTGAGAGAGGGGACAGGAAGGCCAAGGTGAATCTCAAAGGTTTCCCATTTCACTTAACTACAGTGGACTCAGCTGCTTTCTGTCGTTTACACAAGGGAAATTTTTGTGAAGTAGGGCTGCGGATAGATTTAGGTGTCTGTTTTCTAGATAAAAAGTAATTGTAATTACACAACCAGTGTCATTTCTTGCTTTCCCCAAAGATGCATCTCTGTGTCCTTCTTCTCAAGAATAGGACCCATGTCTCCACTCTTTTAAGAAGTGAAAATAAGTTTTCCCTGTGTCCTGAGACTCTTTCTCCCATAAACATTTCATTCTGCCCTAAAACTGCCTGTTTAGAGGTTCTCACTATCCACAATACTCCCCTTGTTTATGAGGGGCAAACTGAATTTGGGAAACCTGCAGAATGAGGAGGGCCCTCTATGACTCCTCCTTCCAACAGCCGGCTCTAGTCACTGCTCCGGAAGATTGTCCCTTTAACTCCCTCAGCCCTTACCCTTCCAAGTGCTGGTTTCTTGTTCTGTGCTTCCACTTTTGCATATTCAAGAAATCACTTTGCTTCTCTGAATTTAGACTCTTACAACATCAAGTGCAGAGTCCTTGAGGCCCCAGGAGAAGGATTCTGTCTACCAAGCCAAGTCTTGTTAAGAGTCCCACCCCACCCATCCCCAAATTGGGTCCCATGCAAACCTTGGCAGAGGAACAGACAATATCTCTGCTGCCCATGACTGTGGTGACCACAGATGGAGGATTTCATCTTGGGGTATGCTTGGGGAATTTAATATCTAGCAGATTGAGTCCCTTTCGATCTATTTAGTATAAACTGGGGGAAAGGAATTTTTAACTGTGAGCATAGAAATATTTTTAAAGCATAAAAAACTCTGAAAAAGTGTAATGGATGCATGTGTGTCTCTGTATGCCTATGCATATACATACTTATGTGTATGTATACATATATATATGTATATGTATGTATATATATGAAATTGTGTGTGCGTGTTTAATTGCATGGGCTTCCAGACCTGCATGCAAACCAGGGGGTTATAATGCCTATTTCACAGGATCGTTGTGTGGTTTCATTGAGCTCGTATATTTAAATGTTCAGCATAGTACCTAGCACACACAAAGCAATCTCTAAAAGGAAGTTGCTGTCAATGTTATTGTGGATGTTATAATTATCCTTCTCATTATTTTAGAAAACAGAATTTCAGATTAAAGTCCTGGCTTGGAGACTAGCTCTCCCTAACAATCATAGTGAACAAAATATGTAAGGCAACTATTTTCAGCATTGGAAAATGGGCAGCACAGGACTACAATTCCTAAGAGATGGTGTTACAGTTACTATGGCTACATTACAAATTACCCCAAAAACTTAGTGAAGTAAAACAATCCTTGATTAAGTTCACAGACACTGTGGGTCAAAATTACAAATAGGGCAATTTGGGGCAGCTTGTCTTTGCTCTGCGGTATCTGGTGCTGGTATCATCTAAGGGCTGTTTGCTCACATATCTGGCAGCTGATGCTGGATGTCAGCTGAGCCTCAGGTCTTCTCCATGTGGACCTATCCACACGGTCTGTCCCTGTAGGCTAGTTTGGGCTTCCTAACAATATGGTGACTGGGTCCTGAGAATGAGTGTTCAGGGTGGTGGTGGTCGGGGCAGATAGGTAGCTTTAGATTGCATCCTTCTTATAGAGTAGACTGGGAAATCACATAGCATCACTTTTTTTTTCTTCGATGGTACTAGGCTCTCTATCTCTAAACTACATCCTCAGGCCTTTTTAAATTTTATTTTGAGACAGGGTCTCACTGAATTGCCCAGGCTGGCCTAGAACTTGGTGTCCTCCTGCCTCAGCCTCCAGAATACCTAAACTGAGATTACAGGCTTGTGCCACCATGCAAAGCATCACTTCTGTGGCGCTTCATTGGCTACAGGGGTCTCAAGCCCTACCCGGGTTCAACAGAGACCTCACACCTGGTGGGAAAAGTGTCGAAAGTCACAGGGTGAGAAGAGCGCTAGCGTGTGAGAGAGATCATTATGGTCATTTAGGGAACTACAGTTATCACACGGAAGGGAAACTCTCAGGTCACCACAGCTCTTGACTCCCGGGACAATTCCCTGACTGCAAGGGGGGTGGGGGGCAGCTCGACCCCAAGTAGAGCACAGAGTCCTGGTTGAGCTGAGGTGACATAGGTCAGATGTAGCTAGAATCTGTGGAGCCGTGCCTCCTGGAGGCACTGAAGGGACTCCCACACCTCTGGGTGGAGGCTCACTCCAAGTGCTCTTCTGAGGACGGTGGTGGTGGCATATGTAGTTGGAGACGGTGGGAGGCTTACCAGAGAACAACAGTTATGTGACTGACAACAGAAAAAAGGCCCTAGGAGTCGAGCATTTCGGGAAAATCTTGGAGTTTGGTCAGCCAAAAATGGAAAAATCTTTAACACCCCAGGCGTCCACTTAAAACTCTGGTGGTGCCATGCCTTAGGGGTGAAGAGCATGATATAGAGTAAGCCCTACTTAAACAAAGCTCAGAAATGGCTAGACGTCAAGTACTTTTGCCCATGTCGTAATTTCCTTAAAAGGCAACCGTTCAAAACAAAATAATAGGATCGTAAATTGGATGTTATAACACAGGCCAAAGTTATAATAATAGCACAGGGATGGGGGGGGCGGAAAATGGAACTCTACTGTTGTGGATCAATACATTTGTGAATCGAAAGTGTCAGGTGTGAAGTAGGAGATGGGATGTGTTGAGTGACAAGTGTGAAGTATTCTAATATTGGTACAATATTAACTCCAAGGGGACTAAATTAGGTTAAGGATGTACTTAAAACCAAGCCTTGACAAGATCTGCAGCAAACTAATTTTTGCCTCTGTATATTTGCATATCCTAGATATTGCATATAAATTATCTAAAACATGATCTTTTTTTGTGACTGGTTAATTGGAAATTTTTGACACCCTCTCCCAATCAAGAGTAGAATAATGAGATTTAAAAAATTGGTAAAGATGGAGAAAACTTGAGCAACACGGTCAGGCACCTTGATCTAATTGATCTTGATAGAAAATTATACTTAAGAATGGCAGAATAAGGGCTGGGGATATAGCTCAGTTGGTAGAGTGCTTGCCTCACATGCACAAGGCCCTGGGTTCAAACCCCAGCACCACACACATAAAAAAAGAATGCCAGAATAAACTGGGCTTAGTTGCACATGCCTGTAATCCCAGTGGCTCAGGAGGCTGAGGCAGGAGGATCACGAGTTCAAAGCCAGCCTCAGCATCTTAGTGAGGACCTAAGCAACTGGGTGAGACCCTGTCTCTAAATAAGATATTAGGATGTAGCCCACTGATTAGTGAAACCACAGGGAAATTAGAAAATATTTGAAGTGAAGTAACAATAGAACATACTCCACATCAACATTTTGGGATATAGCTAAATCAGTGATTAGAGTGACTGCAGAGATTGAAATGCCTCTAGTGGAAAAGCAGAAAGGTTTGAGATCAATGATCTAAGCTTCTACTTTAAAGAAGCTAAAAGAGACAGAGAGAGAGAGAGAGAGAGAGAGAGAGAGAGAGAGAGAGAGAAATCATACATGCGCAGATTGAACCCAAAGGGCATAGAAAGAGAGAAATAATTAAAAAAAATAAGCTGTGTGATCATAGGCTAGTTCCTTTACCTCTCTGGATGTCACTGCAGCTCCTCCTCTGGAAAATAAAGGTATTTGGGGGGTATTTTTTGTTTTTTTTTTAGTACTAGAGATTAAGCCCAAGGTCACTTTACCACTAAGCTATATCCCCAATTCTTTTTATCTTTCATTTTAAGCCAGGGTCTCACTAAGTTGCCTACTCTGGCCCGAACTTGGAACCTCCTGCCTCAGCCTCCCAAATTGCTGATATTAGAGGTGTGCGCCACCACACCCTGCGAACTTCTTAAATGACTTCTAAGATTCTCTCTAGCTCTAGTGCTGTTGTTTGGCTTTGCTATATTTATCTGCCTTTGCCTCTGCTTCTGCCTCTGTGTGTGTGCGCGCAAGCGAGTATGTGTGTGCGCACTTGTGTGTGTGTGTGTGTACACATCACCTACTATGTGGTCACAACTGTCTGAATGTGTCTATGTTCCCATGTCACTGGATGTGTCCCTGCATCTTGTGTGGGTGTGTGGCTCTATGTGTCCCCTGTGTGTGTGCACACCAAGTCATAAAGTTGAGGATTTTCCGCAGAGGGCTTTGCCTGGGAGGAGGCTCAGCACTTACAAAGCTGTGTTATGAACAAGTTCATTGTCGCCCACTTAAGGAAAGCGAGAGCTTCTCACGGTACTAGAAAGTAGGAAGAGCCTCCACTGCTGAGTTGCAAGATTGAAAGTTAATGAACAGTGTCATTGCTCTGGCCCCCTCTCATTCCCAGCCAGGCCCTGTCCTGCAGTTTAGTGACAGACTGCCCCAAAGGATCGGTCTACCATTTACTTGGACCATCTTTAGAACAACCAGACAGTAGTTCCAAGACCTGCCTCCCACTCAGCTGCTCCCAGTGTTCCAGTACTACAATGGGCTGGATCATTTGTTTCTCTAGGGAGATGTTCAAGCTACAGTAGAGTATTCATCCCCAGATGCAATGTCTGTTTCTCATACCCCAGAGCCATTCATTTAACTTTTATGAATCAGAAACCTAGAAGCCTGGGCGTGGAAGCCATTCCCAAGAGCTCAGCATAATGACTCATGGGTACAGGGTGAATAGAGGTGAAGAAGAGATTCCGATGGGTCTCAGAGGACCACAAGTTGGTAGAAAAGCATTTGTTAAGTCAGTTTGAAAGTGAAGAAGTCTAACAAGAGTGGGTCATGGAATCAGGCAGGGAGAGTCAGTTGAACAACTCCTCCCTAAACTTGACATGGGTGAGGGCATTTTTGGTGCCCCAAATTCAGCTATACAAGCCTAGTGAGGTCCTGGAGTCCGTATAGTATGGCTTTTTCATAATATAAGGAATATAAATGGGATGTAGATAGAGGCGAGTAGTGTTTTTCCAACTACCTTAGGGACAGAAAAGAAAAAAAACCGAACAGACTACTGTAAGAGGTATCTAGGTTACGCCCAGACAGAAGTTTGTAAATATGAGACTAGAACAGGAAAAGTAGGAGAAAAGAAAGGGAGCCTTGGGCGGGACTTAGCTCAGTGGTAGAGTGCTTGCCTAAGTATACGAGGCCCCGGGTGGTAAGATCTCCAACAAAAGAAAGAAAAGAAAGGGGGAGGGGCGGGGAAGCCAGGAAGAAGGAAGGGAGGAAGAGAGGAAAATGGGGAGGGTAAGGCTTTTCCCAAAATAGAGCAGAGGAGCTGAACAGATCCCACTGCAGAGGGCCTTTCCCATCTCCCAGGGGCGGGAGTGAAGGCAGCCTCCTGAAGCACATGCTGGCCTTTGTGGGGACCACTCTTCAGTCCTGTTGAGCACCTGAGGCTTGTAGGACCTGCTTGGGGTGTTGGCAGGAGATGGGGCCCAACCTCTGTTTGAAAGGCTCAGAGTCTTCTGCCTGAGCAGCCTCTTCCCTCTGCTCTGCCCCTGGACCTCCCTAGGAGAAGGCAGGAGACCTGCAGATAGAAACATCCCAGCTTTTTACCTTCCTCTTGGTTTAGAGCCTGCCCTCTCCTTTGGTGTCAAGCCTTGGAGTCACTTGCTTGAAACAAAATAAAACCTCTGGGCTGGATGTCAGAGGATCTGAATTCAAGTATTGGTTCTGTCACTCACTAGGACATTCTAACAAGGCACAGAATTCCCAAGATTTAATTTTCTCATCTTTGTATAATGGGAATAACAACACCTGCCCTGGCTATGTTCTTGCAAGGTGATTGTGAGGCTCAAAGAGGGCATAATCCCTTGAAAATCTTTGTAGTTGTCAAAAGTCTATTGTGCTCCTGATTACCAGAAAATGTTTTCATGTACAGAACATGTTGGGGCAGAATGTGGCTATCATCCCTTGCATCTTGACTTGGCTAATAATACTACACATGTACCTGAAGCATATGCAAAACCTACAGAGTCACTATGGAGAAACAAACAAACAAACAAAAAATCATCAGGAAATACAATCTGAAATGGACTGTATTGAGGGTGAAGCAACGTGGTTTCTTCATGAGTTTGCCATTTTGCAATTTTTATTTTTATTTTTTTTAAAGTAGCTAATTTTTTTTTAAGAGAGAGAGAGAGAGAGAGAGAGAGAGAGAGAGAGAGAGAATGTCAATATTTATTTTTCAGTTTTCAGCGGACACAACATCTTTGTTTGTATGTGGTGCTAAGGATCAAACCCCAGGCCACACGCATGCCAGGCAAGCACACTACGGCTTGAGTCACATCCCTAGCCCCATTTTGCAATTTTTAAATTCTTGGTTTCGGCCAGCTCAGGAGTGAATACCTATAAATCCTACTTGGGGGGCTGAGGCAGGAAGATTGAAGTTGGAGGCCAAACTGGGCAACTTAGCAAGACCCTACCTCAAAATAAAATAAAAAGGGTTGGAGATGTAGCTCAGTGGTAGAACACCCCTGCGTTCAATTCCCAGTACCACACAGACATACACACACACACATACACATGCACACACACACACACACACACACACACAATCTTGATTTCATTTCTGTTGCTGAAACTCTTTAATGCACAGGAAGTGTCTAGGAATGAGTCATAGACTCATCTACTGAAGGTCCCTTCCAGCAATAAAGTTTTGTGGCCACAGAGGTATAAATAATATTTTTAATAGGACAACTGTCATGCAGCTTTTCCCAAGCATCTTCTTGAATTTTCATGATGCTCTTGTAAGACATTAAGTAACTGTCATCCTTCACATAGCTAGTCAGTTTCAGAAGCAAGGCTACAATAATAGAGCAGGAATATGTATATGAGGGCAGGAATATATACATATATTATATATATATAAAAAGGAACAGTGTGCACGTGTACTCCCACCCCCACCCCCATTTCATAGAAGACAAACCTGAGGTGCAGGGGTAAGTGGATAAAACTCAAGCCTCTGGGTCCAGTGCTCTGGCCCTGCCAGCCCCGTGACTCAGAGTTCTTGACTGAGGCCTAGGATTCATAGTTGGTCTCCCTGTTCAAAACCAACCAGAGTTTCCCCTCCCCTCAGACACTGAATGGACTGGGCTCTACGCACTCACCCAGGACAAGTCTGGGCGCATGAAGGACTAGACCTCTCAGAGTCACCGACGTCCCACCTGCCTGGCTGGTTTCAAGGGAACCATTTTCATTTTATCCAGACACCAGAGCCACTCCCAGGGACACTCAGAGGCAACTCCCCAGGAAAGTGGCCCCATCCTTAAGCAAGTGGGAAGGGCGTTGGCATGGGCTTAGGGCGGGGCAAGTCACCTCAGGGGCACAGCCCTCCAGCTTCCTCTCCATTCTGCTCAAACCTTGGCCTCCCCAGGAGATAATCAAGTCCTTCCAGGTAGGAACAAGTGGCCTGGGAACTACCTCAATGAAGAGGGGTGGGGATGACCTTTGATGGGTCTCCAGTTCCTAAAACACACCGGACAAGAAGAAACGATTCCCACAAACAGAAGCTCTGCCTCCCGGTCGGTTCTTAGTCTTTTCCTGGGACCCTGACCACACTGCCACCCTGCATCCTGGCCCCACACCCCTTGCTCTTTCTCCCATGCAGAGTTGGGTGTTTCTCCCACCTTTTCAGGGGAAACTGAGGCACGGAAAATGTAATAGAAGAGGTTTGGGGACAGCTCCAGGAGCAGAGGGAGCCTAACCCTGCCCCCTCCTCCCAGGATAGATCTGCCTCCCACCCCCAACAGAGCTTTAGCCTCTCAGCAGTGACAGTGATAAGGAGCCCCTTCCTGTAATGTTATTTAGAAATTTTTAAATATATGTGCACTCAGTATAAACTAAATTGAAGAGTCCATAAATCCTGATAATCTCTATTATAATACTTCAGTGCTTTTATGGAAATATAAAATATCAGATTCTCTGGGTGCCTCTGCTTGGCTGGTGTCCTGGGCACATGCTGATTCTGTTCATTGGGAGTTCAGCTCTGCCTTGCAATGGCAGGGTCCCAGAGCCCAGAACTCCCCCTCTGATGGGGCCCCTGGAAAAAGCCTCCACCCCACCTTGCCTGCCAGAGTACCGGCACGGCAGCCCGCCAGGAAATGGGAGCCGCCAGACCATTTCCCTCCCTCCCCCGCTCTGTCCAAGGCTTCCTAGTTCCAGAATGGGAGCCAACTCCCTGATAAGGACTGGGCGTGTTTGTGCGGAGAGGAATAAGGGCGTGCCAGCCAGGTTGACCTGTGACTCTGTCTCTCCCAAGTCACTCGCCCAGTAACACTGCTTCTAAGGAGACATTAATTCCCTGGCTTTCTTTAGAAAGTCCTCTGTCTTCACAAGAAGACAGGAAAGGGACCAAGAAGAGAACAGGCCCCTGGAGGAGTAAGGCAAGTGGCAGGTAGAAGCCCCTGGACTGAGACCAGAGGTGTAGCTTCCTTGTTCCAAGCAGTTTCCACGTTGCAGATGGGTGGTGTTTCAAAGTCTCTTGTTTATTTTCCCTCTGAGTCGAATCAACTGGATGACTATTTGTTGAGCATTTACTAGGTAGCAGGCACTATGCTAAGTATGCATTGCTTTGTTCAGTCTTTCTGTGAATCTTGTGAGGTTCTCACTTTGTGAGTGAAGAAAGGTTCAGAGAAATTGAGTCATTCACTCCCAGCCACCTAGCAGAGTCAGGATAGGGAAGAGAGTCTCAGTCGCAAGCTCCGGGGCTATTCTATGCTGCCAGATTATTTTGAGCAATAAATCATTCTCCTGCTCAAGCCACTAGAATCCCTTGGATCCATTGAGAATTCAAAAATAGTATACGTTTATAAAGAGAAAGAAGAAAGCAATAGTGCTAAAAACAGAAAAACAATGAAACTGACATGAGAAGTGTTCTATTGCCTAAGAAAGGGGTTCCTTAGGAAAGTGGCCTTCAGCAGGGTTGGCTGAAGACAGATGTAATTGAAATCCATAAAAAGGAAGCTGGGCAAATACCTAGGGTCTTGCCAATCCTGGCTTAGAGTCTAGTCTCATTCCCAGCCGTGTCCTTTCCTTGAGGCAACAGCTAGGATTGGAATTATTTTGAGTTAAGAAATAAGGTGAGGGTCAGAGAACAAGACAGAAAATGATCTCTTTACAGGTAACAAGAGATCGTGTGTGTCTGAATAAGAATTAAGCAGATGAGGTGATTATGTTTTTACCCAAGGTGACATCTATGGGGCTTTATCAGTGAGAAGGGGAGGTGTTTCAGCTCCCAAAGGGTAGGATAATGAGTCGCAAGCCCTCTCCTCTGGCCTCCAAGAGCTTTGTCTCTGGGAGAGCAGCTTCCAGGTATGTGAGGACAGGGGGAGGAAAAGGGACTCATACTGTGGGGTGGTCTCTGATGGCCTAAGTTCCTCTGAGGCTCTCATCCAGGTGTGGGCTTCATATCATCTACACGCTGAAAGACTCGGCAGCTTCTTGGAGCTCTAGGGTCACCGTTCTGACACGATCACATTCATGGTCCCACATCTCTTCTTCCCTTAGGCATCCACAGGCAGCAAATGGCACCACCTTCCAAGTTAAAAATTCAGAAGTCATCCAGATTTCTCTCTTTATGCATTGCCTACAATTAATCCCTCAGCAAGACTCAAATAAAACCCGCACTCTTTATCCTGGCCAACAGCCCGGCCTCTCTGACTTCATCTCACGCCCTGCTTCTTCACACTTACCCTGTTTTCTGCGATTCCTTAGACAGATGTCATCCTACCTCAGGGCTTTTGGATTTGCTGTTTTGTCTGCCTGTGCCGCCCTTTCCCACCTCAATGGGTGGCCACCTGGGTCTCATTCTTAGGAAACTGGATCAAATATTCACTCTTCAGGGGGCCCTTTGTGACCCCCTGATGGAAGTCTAGGTTATTCTCATTTATATCACTCAGAGTGTTTTTCTTCATAGCACCAATTTATCTCCTTTATTTACTTGGTACTGGTGTTTTTATTGTCTGTCTCTATCCAGTAGTGTCGAAGCTCCTTTAGAGATATCTTATTTGCCATTATTCCCAGCAGGGCCCCTAGTACATGGCATGAATTAACAAACCCTCATGAATGAAGGAAGACATTGCAGGTTTCTAGTTCAAATATGCATCTCTAGGAAGTCAAGATTTTATATCCATCATAAGGTTGAAGGTAAGCACATTGATGCTCACAGGGCCTTAATTATGCCTGCATTTAGTCGGGGAGGATAATTGTTTAGCAAGAATCCAGAATGAGAGAGAGAATTCCCAACCCAGACATGACACAGCCAGTATCTGATCAAATCCTGATCAATAGCTGAGCATTTTCTAAACAAGCTGACTGATTCAGAGCAAATTTGATGCATATTAATGGTGTCTGTCTATATACCACATGTATAGCTATTCTGCACACAGACACCGTGGTAAGTCCTCTATAAGCACTATTGTGATTAGTCCTCACACAAAAACCCTAGAAAGCAAATACTATTATTAAGTTTGCTTTACAGTTGAAAAACCTGTGGCTTGGTAACTTGCTCGCTGGGATTCAAGACCAGACCAGCCTCACTCCAGAGCTCATAAGGGTCCAGCATGCCCACTAGATTTCTAACAATGTCATAAGATGATGAGGAAGCCAAAGTTAACCTGAAATTGAGTCTGGGTCCTTATGATTTTTAAGCCCAGAATTCTTTTTGCTATAATTTACAGATGCTTTTGAGACAGGAGGAAACATTGGGCCAGTCTGTATGTGCTGTGGACCTTTAAAAACAAAGCGAAGGGAAAGAATGCTAGGAAACTGTGATGTTCCTCTCTCCCACAGGCATTCCTGGAGAAGTATGGGTACCTCAATGAACATGTCTCCAGAGCTCCCACTTCCACCCAATTCAGCAATGCCATCAGGTAGGAAGCAGGGATGGGAAGGACTTGGGCATGCAGGGTGCAGAGCGCCTGTCTTCTCCCTCCTCCTGGAGGGTGGGCAATCCATACCCCAGGAAAGCAGTCCTCACCCCTACCCACACTCCCCTTGTAGTCCTTTATCTCAATTCCTCCTGGCAGAGAGTTCCAGTGGGTTTCCCAACTTCCCATCAGTGGCATGCTCGACCATGCCACCCTTCGGCAGATGACACGTCCCCGCTGTGGGGTCACAGATACTGACAGTCATGCAACCTGGACAGAGAGGATGAGTGCGTTGTTTGCAGGACGCCGGGCCAAAATGAGGCGCAAAAAACGCTTTGCAAAGCAAGGTGAGCACTGTTGAAATCCAGCTGGGCTGGGACCACCCAATGTTCTGAAGCCCATGGATGGAAAAACTAGCCTGGGACTGGGCTTTGTTAGTAACCTGTCCTCTCTAGGGCAGGGAGGGGTGGGCAGATAGGATGTTTTGACACAAGGACCATAATTATGAATAAGGACATTTAAACCAGAATTATACCTACATTGATGAATTTTCATTGCACAAGTATTTCCCAGATCAAACCCCATCAAGTCCACTGAATTCTTTGATCAATTTTCTATGCAGAGCAGTTAAACTACGGCCAACATTTTTCATTTATATTAAATTCATCAGAATCAATTCTTTTTCATAACAATTATTTAACAAAGATGTGATCCATCTTTGTTGTGTTCAGACAGAACACATCTTAACAGCTTTATTGAGATGGAATTCATGTAGTATGCAATTTACCCATTTAATGGGTTCCATTCGGTGATTTTTAATATATTTGCAGAATTGTGCAACCACTACCACAATTGAATTCCTAATTTCATAACATTTTCATTACCCCAAATAGAAACTCTGTGCCCATTAGTGGTTACTCCCCATTGTCTCCTTCCCCAGTCCCCGTGGGAACCACTAATCTACTTTGTCTCTGAGGATCTGCTGTTCTGAGCTTTTCTCACAGCACATTTATTTATTTGCTTATTTATTGTAGTGCTGGGGATTGAACCCAGGGCCTTGTGCATGCAAGGCAAACACTCAACCAACTGAGCTATATCCCCAGCTCTCACAGCACAGTTTATACAACATACTTTCTTATTCTCCCTCCATCGATTTTGTAGCTTTGTCTGTTCTTACTCTCCTCCTCCTTCTCCTCCTCCTTTTTGTTTGGATTTTGTAATACTGGGGATCAAACCCAGGACCTCAAGCTCTACCACTGAGCTATATCCCAAGCCAGTTTTTCACAAACAACAAGCTATGTGTCTTTTTACTATCATGATGGCTTTTACTAAGTCAATTTTTCTCTGATCATTTTTTGCTTTTTCATGATTGGGAACAAGATGAGGTTTTCCCATCAGGTCTCCATGTAGAGTTAATTTTACTGTGAGCAATTTGGGGCCATTGCCACTTGGAGTTGTGTGAACTACTTTTACTGATAATATTCCTACGAATGGGATTGAAGGCATGGAGTGTGCTTTCATTGTTCAGCTAATCCATAAGGAAATTGTGGACAGTTGGAGGGCGGCTGTTCCCAGCTGTTTTCACATTCTGCCGCATTCACATGGCAGGCCACTTGGGGTGCCCTGTGCAGAATGGCCTCATTCCTGGTAAAGCGATGAGGTCTGGACCCCTGGGGTCAAAATGTCCTTGAATCAACATGTTCTTCATCCCACCGTGTTTCTGAGCAGCAGAGGGGAAGAGTGAAGTGGGAAAGGAGAGGCCTGAGCTCAGGAGGCCAATAGAACAGACAGAACCCATCCCAGGAACCGCAGCCCTGGGTTCATGTCTTGTGACCAGGGTTCTGTCCCTCCTTCTCCCTATTCTGCGATGAAAGTCTCAGCCTCCAAAGAAGAACCAGTCCCTGATTACCAAGAGCATAGTGGAAAGTGGGGTAGCCCCAGAAGCAGTCTCAGCAGCTGCACTGGGGGCCTGAGCTCTGCGGATGCTTCCATCTGGCTGTAACTTTCCTTCTCCTGCCCCAAGGAAGGATCTAATGGAGTGCCTTTGTCACTAGTCAATTTGGAGCATCCATTTTGGACAGAAGATAGTAGCACTTGGTTAGTTAAAATACAGAATGTCCAGCTAAATCTGAATTTCAGGTGAATACAAATTATTTTATTTAAATTTTATTTATATTTTGAAATTCAAACTTAACTGGATATCCTGCATTTTTTAGTATTTATTTTTTAGTTGGACACAATATCTTTATTTTATTTATTTATTTTTATGTGGTGCTGAGGATCGAACCCAGGGCCTTGCACGTGCTAGGCGAGCGCTCTGCCGCTGAGCCACAATCCCAGCCCTCCCCATCCCCCATATCCTGCATTTAAAAAAATTTTTTTTTAGTTGTAGATGGACACAATACCTTTATTTAATTTATTTATTTTTACATGGTGCTGGGGATCAAACCCAGGGCTTCACACATGCAAGGTAAGCATTCTACCACTGAGCCACAACTCCAGTCCTGCTCCTTTCTGTGCCGGCAGGTGTAACTTTTAATCCGCCTGTTCCTTTACAGAGCTAGTGAGGGCAGGAGGTCTGTGAGGTATATCTGGGGTGGTAAAGGCAGGAAAAGGCACAGGTATTTACTGAGCACCTACCACCTGCCAGTCAGCTCCACGTTGCTTTCCTATTTAAGCCTCGTATCTTACATGGGTTAAGTCTTATAGACCCCACTTTGTAGAAAGAGAAACTGAGGCATGGAGAAATTCCACAATTTATGTAAGTTCACAAGTGGAATTATTAGGCTCCCATTGCATGTTCTAGGACTCCAAGTTCCTTCTCAGACAGTGGCTAGCTCTCCCCCAACCCCTTTCCTCTTCCCTTTGGGACTTTTTTTTTTTTTAGTTGTAGATGGACACAATATCTTTAATTTATTTATTTATTTTTTTTAATGTGGTGCTGAGGATTGAACCCAGTTCCTCACACATGCTAGGCAAGTGCTGTACCACTGAGCCACAACCCCAGGCCAGGCCCCCTATGGGACTCTCATTGTACTCTTGGGGGGTACAATGCCAGGTACTACTACAAAACCCCGGGGGTCATCGTGAAAACCAGCTCTGTCCAACCAAGAACATAGGATGGGGCCTGAAGTGACCAGCCTTCTCCATGAGAATTGACCTTGAAAAGGATAGGGCAGAGGGTTCAGTCCACTGCCTTGGACCAGTTTCTTTCTTCCTGGAGGGCTCACCAGCCACCCATCCATAGCTTGTCTCCACTTCCAAGGAAGCAGTCATTTTCTTGGAATCCCTGGTTGTGTTCATCCTCTGTACCTCTGTCCCCCAACAAACACAAACATATACATATTTTTGCAGAGTTTTATCCTGAGATCTGTCATCTTCATTGGCTACCTAAAGTCAGAGAATTACTACCCCTGCTCTTTCTTACCCATAGAGAGGGGGCCTCTCTCTAATTGCAAACAGACAGGAAAAGCCAGTTTCCTGCCTATAATCCCAGCAACTCAGGAGTCTGAGGCAGGAGGATGACAAGTTTGAGGCTAGACTCAGCAACTTAGCAAGACTCTGTCTCAAAGTAAAAAATAAAAAGGGCTGGGATATAGCTCAGTGGTAAAGTGCCCCTGGGCTCAATCATCAACACAAACAAACAAAAACAAAACAAAAGCAGGAGAAGCCACCTCACATATTGCTAAAGGATTGAAGGTTCATGGCGGGAGTCTGGGAGTCAGTCACCCCCAGCAGGATGTGAAGGAGCCCAGCTCTGGATGGTCTGTGTTCAGGGAAGACTTACAGTCTAACAGAGTGTTCCTGGTACATAATGAACTCTTGGTGGTGCCTCTGGACCCCAGCGCCACCCCCCCTTCCCTGTCTCGGTCCCTTCCTTAGAATCATTCCCTCTTCCTTCTCTGAGGGTTGCTCACTGGCTGGGAGGCAGAGATTGGATGGATGCCAGACCAAACAAGTCCAGGGAGGCAGCATTGCCTTGAATGGAGCTCAGCTCAGGGGTGGGAGAAGGGACATGCCCCTCCCCTCCTCCCGTGGGTAGGGAGGGCAAGGGAACCCAGCCTCTCTCCTTCCATCTGGAGAATTTCAGCCCATGCAGGGCTGCTGCTTTGACCTGAAGGACTGATGTTCAGGCAGATTTACAAGGCTGGAGTCTTAGCAAATGGCCTTGCTTCTCCGTGTGGTATAATTGGAAGGAGCACTAGATTAGGGGTCTGGGCCCAGCTCAGCTACTCACTCATTCTGTGACTTTCAGCAGACCCTTTCTCCCCAGTCTCAGTTACCCCACTCTGGGCCCAGAAGTCCTGCCTTCAAGCTACAAGTCTTCCTTATGGGGTTGCAGTCTTAGCACCTGAGTTTGCAGGGTTCAGAAACTGCCCATGAGAAACTCAGGAGCTGGTCCTTCTAGTCACCCTGTTCCTGGGTGCCCAGTGAACTGCAGAGAGACCCAGCTGACCTGGGGCAGAGGCCAGAGTCTTAGCCCTTGTGGAGGAACTGAGGTTTGGGGCAAAGGGAGAGAAGCTCTTAACTAAGCAGATATGGAAAACTTTCCCTGGGTCTGTGACAAAACACACCCTTCATTCTTATTTGTTTTCACCTCAGAGCTCTCCAGAGTCCCTGCGGAAGTGAGGAGGAGGGCAAGGGGTCAGGGAAGGACCTCAAATAAATGGGTCTTAATGGTTGCTGGCCAGCTCCAGGCCCCGGGCCCTGAAAGAGCAGGGTGGAGCCTATGGGAGGTGGCAGGAGGCTGTGAGGGGTGAAGAGAGCGGATGGGGCAGTCACAGCTGTGACCTTTGGGCTTCTCTGTCCTGACACTGGAGGCAGAGGCTGAGATTTGTTGCTAGCAAGAGACACAGAGCTTCTTCAGATTCAGCCCAGGCTGTGGAAAAGAATAAGACCACAGGCCAGGGGTTCAGACAGACTTCTAGGCTTTTCCTAGGTAGAGGCTACATCTCCTCCATCATACTGGGACCTCCCCCACTAGACTGGGGACTCTCCAGGGCAAGTCTCGTCAGTCTGAGCAGTCCTCTCAGCAGAGGCAGTGTTTTGCAGTCAAATGGGGGGTATAAGTGATCTGATGGGGACATCAGATCAGAGGCTCCCTGGGCAGGGCCTGCCCTCCCCCCATTATACTGAGTCCATGGGGACAGACCCTCGCTCAGACCCAGCAGCAGGTGTGACTGACATGTCCTTTCTGACTGACAGGCAACAAATGGTACAAGCAGCACCTCTCTTACCGCCTAGTGAACTGGCCTGGGAGCTTGCCGGAGCCAGTAGTTCGGGGGGCTGTGCGTGCCGCCTTCCAGTTGTGGAGCAACGTCTCAGCTCTGGAGTTCTGGGAGGCCCCGGCTACCGGCCCTGCTGACATCCGCCTCACCTTCTTCCAAGGGGACCACAACGATGGGCTGAACAACGCTTTTGACGGCCCAGGTGCTGACACAAAACCTCTCTCCATATGGCAGGAGGGGAACCCAACCAAGAAGCAGTCTGTGGGTGACATCCCTTCTCCTCTGGCCATGGCCAAGCCACACCCTACACCAAAGTGCCCTCAGATTCCACATCTAAAAAATGGAAACAGTGGTTCCTGCCCTAGTACACCTCACATGTCTGTAGGGAAGTCAGATAAGGTTCTGCTTAGAAAATGCTCTGCAAATTCTAAAGAGTATTATTTATTCTAGGAGAATCTTCTGAGGTCCCATCATCCATCAGGACTGGCCTTCTCTTGTTCTCTAGATCAGACCCTTAAAAAACAACCAGAGGTCACCACTTTACCCTGCTCCTACCCTCTGCCCCCCAACTCACTGCCACAGTGGCTGCAATAACACAAGTGACATTCTATTCCCTGATAGCTACAGAAGTGCTATCCTGCAGCCACAGCTGGTTTCCTCTGTCCCCACCCCAATGGCTTCTGGCTGCAGTGTAAAAGGTACTCCTTCCATTCTGCCAACACTGGCTGTCAGAACCCGAATATGGACTATTTGTGGGTCACCTCTTTCCTAGTATGGAAAGGAAGTATGATCAGATCCCTTTGGGGTGGGGACTTAAGCCCTGTCAGGCCTGGGAATTTGGGCTCCCACCTCTCTTGCAGTTTTCTGCTCTCCCTCAAGCCTACCTGTATCAAGGAGCACTGCTAGGTCCTGCTGCTGGGAGGCCAGTTAGTACCGGAAGAAATCCAGGCTTTTCCAGAATCTACATATAGCATGCACACATGCTTACATGTAATGCATGTCATTTGTGATATCTATATGACATGTTTACTTTCATACCCAGGCAGAGTTCCAGTACCTAAGATGGTTCTGTGCTGGAGCATGGGGACATTGGACTCCCCAAGCAGCTCTCTGTCTTGGGACAGTTGTCTTTTTGAGTTTGGTTTTCTTCTTTCTGAGACCTGTCTCTCCATCGCCCAGTGAGAGCTGCATGGCATGTAGCCTACAAGAAATGGCTCTAGGCATATTCAGATTGCCCCTACCTTGGCTGACTCTCCACCCCCACAAGGCCCTCCTTTTATTGCCAGCCTCCCATATTTGTCAATCTCACCTGGCCTGAGCTCCAAGAAGGCAAAGCCAAAGGACTTTCAACAAGCTTCTAGGCCAACATTATCAAAGAGCAATGTTCTGACCCCTGTGTCATAAACTGCTTCTGCAGAAAGTGAATTGTGAGGGGTGGGGCCCTGGATCTAGGCTGTGTATGGGCTCCACTAAAATCTCTGATCCAACCCAACTCCCTCTGCTCACTCCTATGACAAATAGAGAGAGAGAGGCTACCTAAAGAACCCTGGGAGGGCAAGAAAGCAAGAATACCTAAACTTAGAAAATATACATACACATACAAGTCCTCTATATCATAAGTTTACAGATTGATGAACTTTCATACACCCAGTATCCCAAACAAGAAACAGAATGGAAGGACCTAGCATATGTTCCCTTCTCAGGGTAACCACCAATCCTTACTCCTAGATTCTTTTTGAAATAATTCTCATATAGCATGTATGTTTTAGGGACTGTTCTAACTTGCACATATTTTTTCACCACGCTTTGAGGAAGAAGCTTATTGTCACCATTTCCATTTTCAGACCAGGACAGGGGGAGGTTAAAGTTGCCTGTCCAAGGTCACACAGTGGTAAAACTAGGATTGGAACCTATGCAGTTTAACCCCAAGCTGAGTCTACATCATGGGGCCTCTTAGAAGTTCACACCCCATAGTTTAGTCATCTGTTCACCACTCCACACTCCAGCTCCTTAAGACTTAACCAGGAGGGAAATTATGCAGCAGAAAACAGCCACAACACACAGGGGCATTTGCGTTTGGGGCGGATTGGTGGGGTAGAAAGTCGCGGGCCGCTGCTCCCCCTGACCCTCTGCGCCGCCTGCAGGGGGCGCCCTGGCGCACGCCTTCCTGCCCCGACGCGGTGAAGCGCACTTCGACCTGGATGAGCGCTGGTCTCTGAGCCGCCGCCGCGGGCGCAACCTTTTCGTGGTGTTGGCGCACGAGATCGGCCACACGCTCGGCCTCACTCACTCGCCGGCGCCGCGCGCGCTCATGGCTCCCTACTACAAGAGGCTGGGCCGCGACGCGCTGCTCAGCTGGGACGACGTGCTGGCGGTGCAGACCCTGTATGGTGAGCCTCCCAGCCGTGCTTCTGGGCCACCCTGACGAGTCTCCGTTCCCGCCCCCTCCCCTCGCAAGCCGCCAGTCCTTAGACCCTGGCTCTTCAAACAGGGTCCTCCACCCTAAGCGCAGGAATCTGGTTTCCCCTCACCTGACCTCCCAACCCGGAAGCCCCAGGCTCCCCTCAAACCGGAAAATCCTCAGTCTTCTGCTCCCACCCCTGCATAAGTTCCCAATCAATTCCTGGGTGGATTCTCCCCTGCTGCCTTCCTTGCATTCCAATTTCTGAATTCCTGCCCAAACTCCAGCTTTGGCAGCTCCTCTCCCATCACATCCTAGTCCATTACTCAAATCCGATTCAGTTCACCTCTCTCCCATCCCGGAACCCAAAGCCCTCATCCCTCCCCACAATCCCATTGGCTCAATGCCCCCTCGGCACGTTGCTGATGCCCAGGTACTCCCAGTATCAGCCTCGACCTGGTATGGACTCAGACAAGATCCTTCCCCTAGAGCAGACCAGGCCAGATCAATCAGCTACTGTCTTGGGACCTGCTTCATAGTGCCAAGGGCACAGCCGGGAGCCCTGGGTTCAAGTCACTTGCCATTCCTGATTAGCAGTTGCTCTTAGGCAAAAATATTTCCCCTCTAAGAGCCCTCACTTTTCCCTTTTGTAAAAAAGGAGAATAATAGAGGTCCTGCTTAATAGAGGTCCTACCTGGATGTTGTGCTACTGTGGGTCTGAGCATGCTTTGTAGCCTGGAAAATCTACAAAATGTAACAAAGATGGCTGCTATTTCATTAGTGTTTACCACAGGCCAGGCACTTACACTCAAAACATGCCCACCAATTAAATGTCTTTTGGACCACAGATAAGGATAATGGGCTTCAGAGAGGACAAATAACTTGCCCAAGGTGGCAAAGCTAGGAAATTGAAGACCAGGATTCAGGAGCTGATGCCAAATTTCTGCCTCACTCCTCTGATAAGTGAAGGCTAGTGAGGTAATTATTGCCATTGTTGTAAGTTATCACAGCCCTGGGGTCCTGAACCATGCCATCATGCCACCTGTGTTGCCCAAAATTTGGAGAAGATGATTCCCTGCCCTTCTTAGTTCCAAACCCTAGCTTTGTTTCCTGCTCCAATTGTATCTCAGGCTGTTGGGTAAGAGACAAGACTCCTGGGTTAGTGTTATTATGGCTAACACCAACAACCAGGGCAACTCTTATCTCCACTCCCACCCTCCTCCTTGCCCCTCATGTGAGACAATCATGAAAGGAATCAAAGGGAAGGGTTGAGTACTCAACATACCCCCACCAGTCTGTTCTTTCCCTCTTCTCTCTTTACCCCTAAAGGGAAGCCCTTAGGGGGCTCAAGGGCCATCCAGCTCCCAGGAAAGTTGTTCACTGACTTTGAGGCCTGGGATCCCCATAACTCCCAAGGCAGGCACCCTGAAACCCAGGGTCCTAAATACTGCCACTCTTCCTTCGATGCTATCACTGCAGGTAAGATGGTCCCACTCGTGCCTGGCTTCCTTCTTTCCTTCTTCATATCTCCAAGGGTCCCCAGAACTGGAGTACAAGGTGCAGGGATGGATTACGAAGCCATAAATCCCAAGCTACAAGCATTCTGCACAGTAGCAAGCTCACAGAAAGCCAAGTACTGCTTCCTCCTGTCTACATCTCCTCCAACTGTCCCTTTCGCACATCACACCCTCTGCATGTTGATTTGGGAAGCTGGGTTCTTCATAATACCTTCCCTGAAACATGGCAGAGGTCAATGGTCATTCCTCAAGGTTCTCTTTTTTCCAAGCAGATGGGGACCAACAAGTGTACATCTTTAAAGGGAGCTACTTCTGGGAGGTGACACCTGATGGCAATGTCTCAGAGCCCCACCCACTACAGGACAGGTGGGCCGGGCTGCCTCCCAACATTGAGGCTGCTGCAGTGTCATTGGAAGATGGAGACTTCTACTTCTTCAAAGGTATCAACCTTGAGGCAACTGAGAAAATTGAGGCTTAGAGAGAGGAGGTCAAGAGAGGGGAGGAGACTCATCCAATGAGTCTCTGGTAAAGTCTACCCCACAATGAACCAGTGACCCCAGGAACATACTACCAGGAAATTCCTTTCAGTGATGGAGTGGAGAGCAGCAGGTGTCAAAGTTGTCCTGGGGAGCATTTCAGAGAAGAGTCTAAAGGGAAGCAGAGGACTGCTATTGAGCTCTGCCATTCCAGAAAGAATGGTGTCTTCTAAGGAATCCTGTGTGAGGTTGGGGTTGTCACTTAATTTTTAGAGCTTGCATTCCTTCAATAGGGAAAATAATATATTTTGGGGGGGAAGGAGGATAAAAATAATGGCCAAGAGTGTGCAGTATATTGCTATATATGTCATAATTCTTTAGTAGATAGTATTCATTCATTCCTTCATTCATTAAACCAATGTGGAGGCCCTTCTATGTGCCAAACCACTGGAAGTGTCAGGAATGTGGCCATGAACAACAACAACAAAAAAACCTTGCCTTTTAAAATTAGTAGACGTGAAGAAAGTTCCAAGACTTCCCTGTGTTCCATTCCTCCCCCCAGGGAAGGGACTGTGCCCCCTCTCCAGGTCCTACCCTGCTCTCCCTGCAAGCGCAAATTGATAGGTTCATTCTGGGCTGTTGGCTCTCTGCTGACACCTGCTGGAAGCCTAAACTATAGCAGTCCCTCCCCTACAGTATATAACTAACTTGTAGTATGATCCATTTTGGTAGCCCCCATTAACCAACAACCTTGGGCTTCAACTTGAGTGGAAGAAGGGAGACAGCAAAGGAGTGAAGACCAATGGGTGGGACCAATGGGCTCCAGCTCACCCTGTCTTTCTCAATGCCCTACAGGGAGTCGATGCTGGAGGTTCCAGGGCTCCAAGTCAGTGTGGGGTTTTTCACAGCTGTGCCGGGCAGGGGGGCTGCCCCGCCATCCGGATGCAGCCCTCTTCTTCCCTCCTCTGCACCGCATCATCCTCTTCAAGGGTGCCCGCTACTATGTGCTGGCCCAAGGGGGACTGCAAGTGGAACCCTACTACCCCCGGAGTCTGCAGGACTGGAAGGGTGTCCCTGAGGAGGTCAGCGGTGCCTTGCCAAGGAAAGATGGCTCTATCATCTTCTTCA
This sequence comes from Callospermophilus lateralis, assembly GCF_048772815.1. Taxonomy (NCBI): domain Eukaryota; kingdom Metazoa; phylum Chordata; class Mammalia; order Rodentia; family Sciuridae; genus Callospermophilus; species Callospermophilus lateralis. Next base: position 36,939,453 of record NC_135315.1, read on the forward strand.
GAGATGATCGCTACTGGCGCCTGGACCAAACCAAACTGCGAGTGACTGCTTCAGGCCGCTGGGCCACTGAGTTGTCCTGGATGGGCTGCTGGCATGCCAACTCGGGAGGCACCCTGTTCTGAAGGCAACCCATCACCTAATGAACCCTCGGTGCCTTGAGGGTCCATTCACATCCCAGATGCAGGGGCAGAACCTGACCTGGAAGTCCCCGCCTCCCTGCAGAAGACTGAGCCGCAAAATCTTCACCAGGAAGTTTGTGTGCTTTTGTTCCTTGGAGAACACTGCTGTTCCCACTATATGGAGGTGGGGGTGCAATCAAGCCAAGGGGAAGGAAAAAAAGATCCCAGATCCCACAATTCTTTCCACCGAGGACCTCTTTCATTCCCAAGCCTCAGATATTTTGATTCTTCTGCTAATGGTTGTGTTCTGTCTGCGAGGAGACAGCAGCACTGGAATCTGACCAGGAGGGATGCAAAACTCCGGAGGCAGGAGACTATTTTGCAAGCTAGACCCCTTCTTCTTAGGGTCTCCGGGCTCAGTTCTTGGTAGTGTGTCTTATTTAATCAGACCTCACCCCAGTAAGCCCCAATGGGGTAAAGGCACAGGGTCTCTAACCTCAGGGGCCCATTGGGGATTCAGGATGCAGAACAAGAGGGAGACTTGTTATGGGTTTCCAAGGCTTTTGTCTGGGGCAGGAATAAACAGTGTCATCCCCAGCTGGTGGGCCTGCAGGTGGGAAGCAGCCTTCCTTGAACCAGTTCTTCCATCCTTTCCAGTGACAGCAGATGTGCAAGAAAGATGGACTATAGCAGTCTCTACCGTGTATATCGAACTTGTAGTATAATGCTCTTCTATCCAAGCCTGGGCCAGCCAGCTACATGTGAATGGGGGCTTCTGCCTCTCCTCAAAAAGCAAAATGTACTCATCCCCCCCACACACACACACACAAACACCCCTGAGACAGAGAACCCTTGCAGCAGGGAGAAGTCAGAGGGCTTACAGTGAGGGATGGGGTTGCTGCACTTCTGCTGGTGCTCAGGATGCAGCCTCCAAAAGGGTTCTGCAGGTTGGGGGAGGTTTTGTGCTCACAATGGCCCCATTCTCCAGGCCACACACACAGCATTCCCAGAGCTCCTGCTGTCTGGCCAAGAATAGCTGGGATTCCTGGAGAAGAAATCAACTCCCCAGCCTCCATCTTCTGCTTCAGCCAGTCTCCGCATTTATTTTAGCATCTAGTTCTCTTCCCTCCCCTCCACACCTGCCAGTGCCTCATCTGCACACACATTGACCTCAGCAAACAGCTTCCAGGGGAGAGGAGAATGGTCTGGGAGGGTTCCTCCCTTCCTTCCCGAGGGGCATTGCTGGCCCTGTGCCAGTCTTTCTTCTCTGTGCCGTGGGGAGACTGGCCTTGGACTGCCCTTGGATTCAAGGGCCTTGTGCTACCCTGCCCCGGGGAGAGGAGAGAGGTGGCTCCCTGCCAGCCTTCTCTTGTTGACTTGAACCCAGGGAGGGGAAAGAGTGTCTCATCTTCCTTACTCCTACTTAAAGCCACCTCGCCCCCATCTCAAGGCACTGACACTTTGATTAGAAGCTTTATTGAATGATTTGAAGGAAAGGGGCAACTTTTCCGAGGGATGAGGAAAACCAGAGGTTACTTTTTCTAGGAGATGCCTCTGCTCACCAGGCTAGAAGAACCTGAAAGAGATGCTTGTGAAACTGTGTCGGGAACGTGAATCAGGTGGTGGTGACGGCTGGGTGCTCCCTGAGGGCCAGAGCCCTTCGAGAGGACTATGAAAGTAATGGGATTCTAGGTTACACAGAGTCCCCCCATGCAGAGCCCAGCATAACCTAGAGCCCCGCTAAATGACAGGTGGAAACCCCTCACCTACAGTGGGACCTCTTGCCGGAGTGAGGTGCTCTGGGTACAGCTCGAAGAAGGGGTAGTTCTGTGGATCACGCTGGAGGGGGCTAGCTTCGTGGTAGAGAAGGTTGCAGGGAGTTTGACATTAGGCAAGGTTGGAGGACACAGGCTGAGAGCGGAGTTGCTCAGAGCCCTCAGCCGTCTCCGCCTTACCCAGATCCGGGTGTTCCAGAACACAGTGCGCGACGTAAGCCGGGTGGCTGTGCAGGCTCTTGCATTTCTTGCAAAAAAGGATCTCGCAGCGCGCACAGCCCCCGAGGCGCGGAGACCGTCGCGTCTCCAGCACGCACGGCTCCTCCGGAAGGCTTCGCTTCCTGCGGCCGGGAACCCGAGCTTTCAGTGCCCTGGGCCTTCCATCCTCCCTGGGGCTCAGCACCCGGGTCCTGGTGCGGGGCCAAGGAGCATCCTCACCTTTCGGCAGGAGCAGCCAGGCTGCCGAGCAGCGCGAAGGGGCTGAACCAGCCCCAGAAGCCGCTGTCTGAGCGCCGCAGCAGCGCCACCTGCTGGGTGCTGGACTCCTGGCGCAGCGGGTAGTAGGACACCGAGAGCCGCTCGCGGCCTTCCACCCCCGCCTGGCGCGTCACCTCCGCGTCCTCTGCCGCGCTATCTGCGGTCACATCCTCGTCCTCCTCCTCAGACCTCTCTTCCTCTTTCTCCTGAGCCGCCTCCTTGGCGCAAGGCTCCTCCAGCTCCTTCTTCCACAAGGGGGTCTTCACACCTGCGAACGAGGAGGAGCTCAGCGCTGTACCGTTGTCCCTGGTGGAGGACCTGGGAACACTTGACTGTGCAGGGTTCTGAAGGACGGTGTGTGTGAGATGCCCCGACCAGCTGGACTCCTTGAGAGGGTTTCAGAGTATGGAACATTCCCCGGGGAAGCAGGGCTGCCAAGCTAAGGATTTGGGACAAGTGACCTCATTTGTGTCAAGCCGTTTCCTCATCTGTGTAGTGAGGTGAAGTAGTGCCTCACCACCTTTCTTTTCTTTTTCTTTACTTTCCTTTTCTAATCTCGGTTCTGAAGATTGCACCCAGTACCTCACTCTACCACTGAACTGCATCCCCAGATCACCACTTTCTTCTAATTGGCTCTAGGGGTGCCTGATCTCTGGGTAGGCTATCAGTAAACATTAATTGCATGAGTTGTCTTTTAATAGGTGGTTGTTTGTATTTTTTTTTTCTATGTGAGCTTTCCCTCCTCAAAGTGGGACTTGTCTTAGGGAGCGCCAGCATCACTGGTGGTAGGGTGGACAGGACTCTTAGTGATTAGTAAAGCTATCTGTATAGGCAGACAGAACAGAAAAAAAAGATCCTTTCCATGAACCAATCAATTAGGAAAGAGCTGCCCTGGGGGTGGACAAATTAAGAAGAGATGCCTCTTCCTTCAGGCATGACCCAATTGCCAGTAGATTTTAAACACTACTGCCCACTCTTACTGGCACTTTTGTGTTGAGAGCCACAACTCGGCTGTGGCTCTCAACACTTTTGTTCAGGGCATGAGCTCCATAACTTCAAGCTAATGTGGAAGCTGGTGTCCACCTGTCAGCAAACATTCATTCACCCAGCGCCTGTATCTGGAGAGCTAGATTTATCATGAGAAGAAAAGGGAAGGCACAATTCTGGGAGTTTGTCCTGGAAGGTCAAGAAAAACTCCTAGCCAGGCAGGGTACTCTGAGGGAGAAAGAGTGCAAATTGGAGACCAGCCTCAGTAAATTATCAAACCCTGTCTCAAACTTAAAAATAAAAAGAACTGGGGATTAGAGCAACTAATTGCCCAGCATGTGTAAAGCTCCAGATTTGATCCTCACTATTGCAAAAAATAAAAGTATAGATCCCTTTCCATCCTATTTAAGCAAAAGGGAAAGATAATTGCTATTCTAATCCCTGTGGATCCAGCACCAACTGTGTGTAGTCATTGTTCTCTTCCTACACCAGATCCCTTAATCTCCACAACCCTTTTGGTAGGTGATGCACAGGTGATAGCGGGGCTTCTGAATGTGATCCAGAATGTTTGAAATGTTTAAGGAGAAGTTGTTTCAAAGGTTCTGCCTGTTCTTGGTATTGCTAAAAGTGGAAAACCAGGGGTCCGTTGCACTTTTACCTAGGAAAACAGATTAAATAGTCTTCTGGTTTTGAAAGGCCAAGCCTGGTACGCAGCCAGAAAGGAATGCTAGGGACACTTCAGGAGGAAGAGGAACAGAAAATGGGTTTGAAAAGGAAGGATGGGACTTGGAGTCCAGCTTGTCCTTCATCAGTGGACACCACTGAACAATCTGATGGAGGGACATGCTCAGAGCTTTTTTAGGATGTTCCCTCTGACAAGATGGAGGAGAACTACTTAAGAGTCATTACAATGGTCCAGACCATAGAAGACAGAGATCCAAACAGAAGCAAGCTAGAAATAAAGGAGATGTGTCGGAAGCCATTCTCACACGTGACTGGGTGACTCCCGGTTAGGGTCTGAGGCGCTCTGGCTGTGTCGGAGCTTTCCCGGCCCTCTCCTGTTGAGAGAACCTGTCCGTGTGGGGGTGTAACTGACCACTGACCCCGGAGGCCCAATCACTGACCCTGACCTTGGAGTGCGGCCCCCCTTCAACCTTCATTGGATGGAATTCTCCCCTGAATTTCTTGCTCCCCAATAAAAGGCTACTCCCTGGCGTGCTCGCGCTCTCTCTCTCTCCTGCTAGCCCTGAGTAATCCTTGCTGCCCTGCCGGGCGGTTAGAGGAGGGAACCAGAGAGGGGAGCCGTCTCGGACCTGGTCATAGAAAAAGGTAACTGAGTCTGTGTGTTTATTTCGATCTCACTAGCTAACTTTTATGCCAAGAACCTCATTAATGAAACCATTGCGCTGGCCGCATGGTAGAGAGATGTCAAGAATATCCCAGAAGAAGTTGGGCATGGTGGTGCACACCTGTAATCCCAGAGACTCAGGAGGTTGAGGCAGGAGGACTGCAGGTTCAAAGACAGCCTTGGCAACTTAGTGAGGCCATCCCTAAGTAACTTAGAGAGATCCTGTCTCAAAATAAAAAATAAAAGGGCTGGGGATATGGCTTAGTGGTTAAGTGCCCCTGGGTTCAATCCCCAGTACCCAAAAACAAACAAACAAGAAAAAGGAGAAAGGAAAAGGCTTGTAGCTATGAAGATAGGTAATTGAGAAAAGGCTCAACTTCTATTCTGGGGTTACCATGGTGATGGGTGAGTTGGTCCAGGCTGGGGTCAAGATGCCCCATCCTCTGGCCCCTGCCTACCACCAGCCCCACTCACCATACTTATCCATTCTTTCCAAGGCTGTGTGCCTGCTTCTCCAGATCAGGGACTGGGATGGTGAGCAAGTGCCCAGAACCCATAGAACTTGATCTGGTCTCCACTCTCTGTTGGATCACAGGGGGGTGGGGTTAGAACCTCATCTGCTGCTGGGGCTCCACTCTGGAATAATTGCCTTTTCTAGAGCCTCCAGAGGCACTCAAAGTCCTGGGGTCCCCCACTTTTCCTCTGGGGAAGGTGTTAAAGGAGACTAGAGTGGGTCTTTGGTCCCTGATAAGCAGAGTTTAAATCCTAGCTCTATCATATAAATATTCATGCTATCTGACCTTCAGCAAAAAATCATTGCCCAGAACAATTTGGCTAGGCGACCATCACTGGAGGCTACTTCTCTGAACATGGACACCATGAACAATCCTGAGTCATTCCCCAGGATCTCATGCCCCTGGCAGGTACATCTGAGGCGATTCTGTGACTTTTAGGGGGCATCCTACCAAAACACCACAACAAGAGTCCCCCCAGGCCCAGTATCCATCTCATTCTGCCCACCCCCCAACCCTGATCCGTCCAGCAGTCTTTTGCTCTCTTAGGGTGTACAGTCCCTCTCTTAGGAGCAAGAACTTTGAGTTTTGTGGGATTTTTGTAAAAACTCGAATTATAATAAAAACAGATTGATAATAAAAGCAGATTGAATGTCACAGAGTAACAGTCCCCTAACAGTCATCAGTGAAAACAGCAGAGCCAGCAGGCAATTCCAGCAGCAGCAAGAACAGCCATCTTGGGAGACCCTATAAAGGGCCCCTGATAATGAATGCAAACTCAGAATTCACTAGTTGTCTATCCATAAGACACAGTTTAAAGTCAGAAGAGAGCTGGGCACTGTGGAGAATGCCTGGAATCCCAGTTAGATGGGAGGCCAAGACAGGAGGATCACAACTTTGAAGCGAGCTTAGGCAATGTAGCAAGGTTGTTTCACTGTACAAAATAAGTGGGGATGTAGCTCATGGTAGAGCAACCCTGGATTCAACCCCAGTACTTGGGGAAAAAATAACAAAATACCTTGGGTGCAGTAGCACAAAATACTCAGGAACTCAAGAGGCTGAGGCAGGAGGATTGCAGGTCTGAGGCCAGCAGAATAACTTAGTGAGGCCCTAAGCAATTAGCAAGACCCTGTCTCAAAATAAAATAGATATACATAAATAAATAAAAATAAAGGGCTGGGGATTTAGCTCAGTGGGAGAGCATCCCTGGGTTCAATTTCCCAAACAAAAACTAAACAAAATAAAATTGGAAGAGAATGAGCTATACTTATTGGCAAGTTGGAGCATTATTCTCTGCGGTTCATAAAATCATGTCTAGAGAACAAGATGAAGTCAGTTACCAAAAGTAAAGCTACATTTTTTTTTCATATTAAACTTTAATTTAAAATTAATAGTATAAATACCTTATTAACTTCTAATAATTAGGTATAACAGATATGCAGTATTCATTTTAATTGAGCAATAGAGAGCATAAAAGAAAATGTATCAGTAAGGTAGCATGTAAGCGCCACCGTATGGGGATTATCTGTAACAACATCTTACATTTGTATAACAAAAGGGAACGGGAGCTCTTGAACTTTGAGCATATGTCATCAAAGCTGTATTTAGCTGGTCAAATATTAGAATGCCCAAGTAGTAATGACTCAAACTTCATAAAATTTATTCATTCACTGAATTAATCTGAAGGCAGAGGGCTCTAGGATTGGCTCAATGTCTGGATGAAGTTATTAACAGCCTTGTACATTCTATTTTTCCCCCTCTGCCTTCCTTATCTCCTTTTGGATGCAGAACAACTTGCTGCAACTCCAAGCATCATGACCTCATGTGACCATGACCATGATCATGAGTTTTCAGAAGCCCTCCCACAGACTTCTCATTGAATCTTAATAGCCAGAATTGGGGCACAAACCCATTCCTAAATCAACCAGTAGCAAAAAGAAATGGGATTGTCCTACCTTTTAAACCTTCTTTCCTTGTTCCCAAAGGAAAAAAGGGCCAGGCAGGCCCCAGGACTTGTTTTAAGAACCCTTAGGAAACAGAAAACCCTCTAATCACTGAAAATGGACACTACATCTTCTGCAAATAGGACAGTGTGGGGGCAAGACTGTCCTTCTTCCTTCTTTCCCTGCCTTTCTGCTACCCAACCACTGGTCTCGTCCCTCTTTGCCCAATTCCAGGCAGTTCCTTGGATCCAGGGTACACTGAAATCTGATGGGTCAGTAATTGCCTTAACAGTCTAGGAACTGGATGGTCCACTACCAGCCTCTCTTTCCTGAGGATGTTCACCCTCCAGGAGGCCTGCTGTACCAGATCTTAGATACCATATTGTTGCTGTGGGTCCCTCAGCTATACTCAGTCACGGCGGGTATGGATGTGGAGTCAAGACACAGACATCCGGAGCTGGTGAGAGCAGGCAGGTGACAGACCTCCAGTGGACCTCCTGCAAGCTCATTTAATGCGGAAGAGGTTACAACTGATCTAGGGCGCATCCTCCAATCATATATAAGCAAGCAGGTGACCTAACATTTAGAAACCAACCATCTTATGGTCAATGTAACCATACTATGAGGAAGTTCTCAATATTGCTACTCAGTGGAAGGCAGTCTGGAAGGATCATTGTCCCTATGCAAAGGGGGCCTTATGAGTTGGGGGAATCATGCCTCAGGCCTTTGTCTCTTGGTTCCCTGTCAATGCTGACCTCAATCACTGAGGATGTGGTTTCACTCAGATGGTTCCCTAGAGCAGAGTGCCCCATCCTGCAGGTGTTCCTGCCAGGCCTGTATGAGCGTAGGTTTTCCTAGCACTCTGAGCTACTCTAGCTGCTAGCTGCAAACGGAAAGTCACTCCCACACCATCTCTCCATGAACTGGCCCAAGGCAACACCTACACACTCCTGTTCAAATGGTGAGAAAGCCTGCTGATTTCAGTGCAGCCATTTGCCCTTGTTCCTGTGATGGAGCAACAGTGAAGTCACCTTTCAGCTGGTCCTGGATGGCACAGAGCTCCAAAAGGTGAAAGGGGGAAGGGCCTGGGGCCTCTGGGTAGAGGATCAGCAAGGAGATCAGGGATCAGGGATCAAGTCCAGCCTCATGAGCCCTGAAGGATATGTGCACATCGTCAGGGGTCTGTCGTTGTCAGCAAACAATCTTGGCTAAACAGAGAAAAGGAAATTTCTGAAAGGATATTGACTAGCTCCACAGAATCACCAAGAAGATAGAAGAACTGGGCTTTCCATACAGGCAGGACAAAGGCAATCCGGGAGTCCAGAACCATACCTAAAATTCTGCCAAAGAACATGGATCATGAAGGGTTGAATCCTTGACTTGCTGCCCCTACAGTTCTGGGAACCAGGTGTGTATGTCACCATGGCTGCCCCCAGAATGGATTCTTTGTTGCTTCTGGGTGTCACTGGCTCCCTCTCTTGGCCCAGGTGGGTGGGTTTGATTGGTTGAACCAAAGTCACATCTGGGGTGGGGCCTGTTGAACTTCCAGGATTCTTCTGGGTGGGAAACTCCCCAAACGGGCTGGGGATGTGGCTCAAGTGGTAGCGCGCTCGCCTGGCATGCGTGCGGCCTGGGTTCGATCCTCAGCACCACATACAAACAAAGATGTTGTGTCCGCCGAAAACTAAAAAATAAATATTAAAAAAAATTCTCTCTCTCTCTTTAAAAAAGAAAGAAAGAAAGAAAGAAACTCCCCAAACATGCTTCCAGGTTCAGAATCTCTGCCACATAACAAACGCCCTTTATTGATTACAGGCAGGAGCGGGGAACTCCACCTTGTTCACTGTATTTTTTCTTCCAAATTCATTTGCCTGTAACTGACAGCAGACCAACTAGTGTAAGGATACAAGGGTGGGTGTACCTTTCTCTGTCACTGCTCTATCTGTGTCTTCTGACTACTTAAGATGTTCTCTGACCTAATAAAAAGAGGAGCACAGATTTTTCTCATTCCTTACAAAAATCCCAGCTCTAATTTTATGTATGTCATTAAATCTTCCAATGGCATGCATTTCCACCCAACTCCCCTTCAGAATTAACTGGATGGCTATGTTAGATTCTATCTAAATTCCTGGTTTAGGGGGTGTAGCTAAGGGGTAGAGCCCTTGCCTGGCATATGTAAGACTCTGGGTTCAAACCTCAATACCAAGGAAAAAAAAATTCTGTTCTATGATTAAAAAAGTAAATATCTAAATTCCTGGTTTAGGGGTGTAGCTAAGGGGTAGAGCCCTTGCCTGGCATATGTAAGACTCTGGGTTCAAACCTCAATACCAAGGGGAAAAAAAATTCTGTTCTATGATTAAAAAAGTAAAGACCATTTTTAATTTAAGAAGACTAAAAAAAGGAATTTATTGACTCATGTAATCTAAGTGTTGGCAAGAAAACAAATCCACACCTAGCCTATTTCTGTCTGACTCTTGAGCTCAGAATGGTTCATACTATTTTTAAAGGGTTTAAGAAAGAAAAGAAAAAGAATAATAGGTGACACAGACAGTATGTGACTCTCAAAAGCCTAAAATATTTGCTTTGTGGCCATTTACACAAACTATGAATTAAAGTCAGAGAAAGGCTTTGCTTTGAGACTCTCGTATGGCGAGGAGTGTAAGTGATCCCTTGTCTCCATTCTTTCCTTTAGTAAAAGGACATGGGATCACCAGCTGCAGTTTCAGCCTGCCTTGCAACTCAGTATGGCCCGATGCTTAAATTCTGATCAAACGTGTAAGAGTGGAAGGGATGTGTGTAACTTCTGCATTATTGTTATTATTTTTATTGCTGTATTGAGGATCAAACCCAGGACTTTGTGTGTGCTAGGCATGAAGTGCTCTCCCACTGAGCTCCATCCCTAACCTCACATTGTGTTCTTACAAGGGAAGCTGTCTGTCCCATGTCTCTGTTCTCCCTTCCTTAACATGGGGGGATTCAAAGTCCTGGGAAGTCAGAACTGATTGTTATATAACAACAATAGCCAAAGAGAGTGACAAGATAGAAAGAACCTGGGTGTCTGTTCAAGCTCACTGGAAGCACCACTTGCCTATGAGTCACTGTTTTGGGGGTTTGGGGTTTTAATTGTTGTTTTTGTGGTGCTAGGGATTGAACCCAGGGCCTTGTGCATGCAAAGCAAGCACTCTACCAACTGAGCTATATCCCCCGCCTAGGTTGGTTTTTTATCATAGCAACTTAGCCTGCCACTAAATAACGGAGGCAGAAGTGTGGTTGGCCTGAAAACAACAGGATGAAGGGCTTGGGTATCCTCGGGTTCTCTCTCCCTCCATCTGTGTGCTCTTTGTGTAACAGCTTCATTCTTGCCTATTGCAGAAGGACTTTCTCTGTGTCCTGGGAATATAGATTCAGATCTATATCCATAAAGTCTGATTGGGAAAAAAAAACCCCTGCTTCTATAGCTCCAATTTGAAATGCCCAGGGAAGGGCTCTGTTTGAACTAACTTGAGTCTTATGCTCACTTCCTACATCAGTACCTCTCAGGTGGGTGGGGGAAGGATTCCTCCCTGCCCCAGTGGACATTTGACAATATCTGGAGATATTTTGTTTATTATTAGGGGAATGGGGATACTACTGACATTTAATGCCTAGAGGCCAGGGACACTGCTATGTGTCCTACAGTGCATAGGACAGCCCCCACAATAAAGAATTATCTAGCCTAAAGTATCAACAGTGCCAAGGCTGAGAAACGGTGTTTTAAACCAACCTTGTGGATTCTTCAAGAGTTATACAGGCTGGGCATGGTGGTACATGCCTTTTACTCCAGCTACTCAGGAGGCTGAGGCAGGAGGATTGCAAGTTTGAGGCCAGCTTAGGCAAGTGAGACTCTGTCTTGAAATAAGGAAAATCAATAAAAAGGTCTGGAGGTATGGTTCAGCAACTCCACTCTAGTAAGCATGAGGCCTTGGGTTCCATCCCCAGTACTGCAAGAAATGTGAGTTCTTGGCCCACCTGGTCCAAGCCACTATTGCTCTTCCTTGCATGAGGGCAGTAGATGAACTCTTGCCTGACTCCACCTCTGGTCCTGCAGTCCTTCTCCACTCAGCAACCTGCTATAGAAAGTCCTTCCTTTACCCAAAACTCTCCAGAATATTTTTCATTTCACACAGAGAAAAAAGCCTAAATCCCTTGAGTTAACCAAAGGCCCTGCATGATCTGGGGCCCCATTTCTTCTCAGCCTCATATCCTTCTTCTCTTTGCTATTCTTAGAATTTGCTGACCAAGCTCCTACCTCAGAGATTTTGCACTGGCTGTTCCCTCCACCCAGGCATTGTTCCTGCAGATAGTTGTGAATCTCACTTCTCCACTTCTCTCAGTATCTGCTTAACTGCCATGCTCTCAGTAAGACCCTCCCTGGCCACCTTTTATAAAATCCCCCCATACCTTCATCTCTCCTTTACTCCCTTATTTTTCTCCCTGGTGTTTATTGCCATCTTACTTACCCTAGATTTATTTATCTGTCATCCATAATGCAAGTAGCCTCCATGATGACAGACACCTGATCTTTTTTTGTTTCTTGCTGTATCCTCAGGCCTACAATGGTGTCTGGCACATGGTAGGTGCTGTGACCATGGGAGTGAGGCACTGTGATCGACAGCAAGTTCTAGAAGAATTACATGGTTAAAGCAAGGGATGGGGCAGGTTTTCCAGAGAAGGTGAGAACCACGGTGCAGACAGGGGTGCTCGGAGAATCATAGAGAGCTGGGTCCCACCCAAAACGGTACCCGAGTTCTGATGGTCTGACACTTTCACACATTATTCCTTTATTCCTTACAACACCCCAGAGAACTAGACATTACCACTCCCATTTTACAGTTGGGAAACTAAAGCACTGAGAGGCTAGGGAGTCATGCCTCTTGCACAGAGATTTCAATAAAACTCCTCTGTCTTTGAACTCTATTGCTGTATCTCTTTCACACTCTTCTTCCAGTGCTCACTACGAGGGGCCCCATCCCTAGCCCTGGTTCTCTTCCCCACACCCCAGAAGCCCCCACTGGGATCAGTCTGGTGAGAAAAGCCATCCCGAGCCTCTCTGCCGAGCTCCACCAGCTCTCCAGGGCTGGCTGTGTCTGGCAGCCCGTGCCTGCCGGAAGGGTTAAGGAGGAGTGTTTGTAGCAAATGCTGTCTCCAAGGAGAGGAGAGGAAAGCAGAGGGGGAGGCTGATGGCCATGCCAGGTTCCCTGGCTGGTGGTAGTGGCGGGTAGGAGGCAGCCAGACTGACCCGTCCAGCCCTGGGGGCGAGAGAAGTGTCCTCACCTCCCCCGTTCCAGGGGGTGCTGAACTCTGAATGGGCTGGGCAGCCTGAGGGTGAAGTTGCTGCAAGGCCACCAAGTAGGGAAAGTTCTGGCAGGGACTAAGGAATGTGGGGGAGTGAGGGCCCGGCCCAGAGGCTAAAGCCAGCAGCAAGCAGCAGAGCCGGAAGTCCTGGGCTCTCCGAGGGTGGAAGGGGACCTCCCCTACCCCGAATCCAGGAGGTCTGGGCCAAGACCTAGCAGGTAGCAGGAGTATAGAGGCAGCAGCGGGAGAGCAGAGGTGCCCACCTCCTCCCAGCTGCAGTACCAGCCATGTCTCAGCAGGGGGGATACAGGAGGAGGCCTGGGACCCCAGGGCTTCCTGTGCGCAGCATCCGGCCCTTCAAGTCCAGTGAGCAGTACCTGGAGGCCATGAAGGAAGACCTGGCTGAGTGGCTGCGGGATCTCTACGGGCTGGACATTGACGCAGCCAACTTCCTGCAAGTTCTGGAGACGGGCCTGGTGCTCTGCCAGCATGCCAACAACGTCACTGAGGCTGCTCTGGCCTTCCTGGCTGAGGCACCTGTCCAAGCCCAAAGGATTCCCATGCCCCGGACTGGGGTTTCCTGCAATGGGGCTGCCCAGCCGCGTACCTTCCAGGCCAGGGACAATGTCTCCAACTTCATCCAGTGGTGCCGCAAGGAAATGGGCATCCAAGGTAACCACCCTGTCTCAGACCCTTATCTTGTGGGGTGTTCATCCCCTCTCTGAGGGCTAGGCTAGATCTGGGGGTGAGGAGCCTGGGTGTTCCTTACAGGTTTGACTCACCTCTCTTCATCCTCTGTCTCCCCATTGCTTAGCAAATCCTCCCCAAATAAATATTGATGATTCATACAACAAACATACATGAAGCACCTATTCTGTATTGAGCACGTTGCTGGGCATCAAGAAGAGAGGGGGATGAGACCCATTACCCAAGGAATTCATGATCTAGCAAGACACATAGATACAAACATTACAGCCCAGGTGATGGATGCTCCAAGTCCAGGAGAATGTGCCAGGGAACCAGGAAAGAAATCAGTGACCTGGTGATGTAGAAGTGGGAGCCCAGCAAGGTTACACAGAGGAAGGCAATTTGGGTTAAATCTTAAGGAGATATGAGAAGTTTGGGGAAAAGAGAATTCTAGGCAGATGGACAGCAGTGACAAAGGCACAGAAAAGGTGCGGCATTTGGATGATTGTGAGAGGCTGGGGCATGGGGTGGGGGAGGGTGAAGCGGAGGCAGGAAGCCCAACAAACAATGGCAGGGAGGGACACAGGCATGCTGGGGCTTGCCGGATTCAGGGGAGTGACATGTCAGGATCTGTCATCTCATCGTACTTAGACTCAGGAATAGGATGTGCCTGAATGTTGTGCCATCCTCCAGGCCAAAGATGGTAGGAGTCAGGCAGGAAAAGGGTCAAGGTTAGGCACCTGGCTGGTGGCAAGGCATTGAGGAGCAGGATTGGAAGGTTAATAAAACTGGTGTTTGGGCTGAGGGTCTAACTCAGAAGTGGACTGCTTGCCTGTCAGGCACGATGTCCTGGTCCAATCCCAGCACCACTAAATAAATAAAATAAACAGGTGTTTTATGGAGCACTTACCCTGTGTTAGACATTATCTGTAAATGCCAACAACTATTAGCTTATCCAATCCTAACAATAACCCATGAAATAGACTACATCTCCACTTTGTAGAAGAGAAAACTGAGACTCAAGTCACACAGCTGGTAGGTGGGAGAGTCAGGACTCACCCTTATAAGGCAGCATGTGCAGAGCCTGGGTCAAGGTGGGAGAGTCAGGACTCACCCTTATAAGGCAGCATGTGCAGAGCCTGTGCTTGACCCAGACTGGTTTGACCTGGGCTGGGGGTTGAGTCTAGGTGCACCACAAATGGGGGAGGTGAAAAACCCTGGTGGGAAGCAGGACAAACTGCTTCCTGTTCCTGGACTCAGCCTGGGAGCTGAGTGCGGAGAAGGGCAAGGTTGAGGGAACCCTTTCTCTTCTCTACAGCCCACAGCCAGGCTCATGCTTCCTCTGTTGTTCCTCCACCTCTTCCCAGCCCCAGCTTCCACTGTGAGGCTGGCTGCCTTGTCTGCACCCAGCAGCTGACCAAGCTGCCCAGACCCCTCCTGCTGGCTGTCAACCACCCCAAGATCCTGAGACCTGAGCCCTCTTTCCAAATGTGCTACCTGGGTCTCGGGAAGACCCCGGTGCTCCCACTAGGAGGTCAATGGGGGACTCACGCTGCCTGTGCCGCTTCTCCCCTGCCCCACACCAGAGGTGCTGATGTTCGAGACCGAGGACTTAGTGCTGCGCAAGAACGTGAAGAACGTGGTGCTGTGCTTGTTGGAACTGGGCCGTCGCGCCTGGCGCTTCGGCGTGGCGGCACCCACTCTGGTGCACTTGGAGGAGGAGATCGACGAGGAGCTGCGGCAGGAGCTGGCCTTGCCCCTACCAGACCCCCCGCCGCCTGCGCCCCCCAAGCGCCATCCTTGCCACTTCCGCAACCTGGACCAGATGGTGAGGTGCCCAGCACGCGCCCTCAGGTCGTTCGCCACACACCCCCTCCCCCATCCCAGCCAGCCCTCTTTGGGCCACCCACTGCTTGTGCTCTAATCCCAATTGTGTGGCTTTAAATCACGTTCCACTCTGAGCCTCAACCTTAACCACACGCTGCTGCAATAGCTATAAGTGTCGCATATCACTTTTTTTTTTAAACCAGCCCAGCCCTGCTTGGCTCTCATTCAGCCCCGGTGGGATGGGTGTGAAGAATAGGGATGATGACATCCTCTCCAACACTCTGGCTCAAGGCCAAGTTCCACCACTTCACCACTATGTGACTTTGGGCAAATCATTTAATCTCTGTGCCTCAGTTCCCTCACCTGTAGCATAGGGACTGCAACAGCACCTACCTTCCATGACTGCTGTATTAATGGACCAGCACATGTCAGCATGTGGAATAGTCTGCAGAGAGGGGACACTTCATAGGATCGGGTGTGCTTGCTGTGATTAACCCCATTTCTTCCATTGGAAGAAAGGGAGCTGAGGGAAACTTAACTAAAGGCCTATGATGCAGTGGAAACTGAACTCTGACAGGCTTACCAGATTCTGCAGTCCACTTACTTAGCCATTACACCACCACTTCCATCAGCTGACCCTCAAGGGCATTGGACATAGATGGCTGCTCCCGGTCTTCTCATTGGGTCTTCTCTACCCTCTACTTGCTTCTCAGCCCCCAGCCCTGACCTCAGCAGCAAACTCAGGGGTGGCTCTGGAAGCAGGGCAGATCCCATTTAATTTGACCCAGAGTAGGGGAGGGGACTTGGGTGTCCAGCAGAGGGGAGGACTGAGCCTTCTGTCCATTGATTGCAGGTGCAGAGCTTGGTGAGCCACTGTACGTGCCCAGTGCAGTTCTCCATGGTCAAGTTGTCTGAGGGGAAGTACCAAGTAGGGGACTCCAACACCCTCATCTTCATAAGGGTAAGTCTGGTCTGGGGGTGGAGGGGCCCCTACTCTTAGCAGAATAGGGTTTCTTTTAACAGATGTTGGCCAGGATTAAGGGCAAGGACAGGAAGCCACCATACCCCCCAAGCCATCAAGCCTTGGGGCTTTCCTTCTACTTGGAGATTTCCAGGTCATTCCTGGCAAAGTTGGCAAGCCTATCCTCTCCTTCCATCAAGGAAATTGGAACCAGTACCTGCCATTACTTCCATTGTAGCCCAGTCTAGAGAGTACCCTCAAGAACAAGTGGGGTATGAGGAAGATACCCTCACTTTACATTCCATTCTACTCTACCCACTGGTTTGGTAAGAGCAAGGGGCCTGAGAACCCTAAATCTGTGTTCAGTGCATGGCCCCAGGCACATGTACCCCAGAGTCTCCCCTCATATGGCTGGCTCTTTACATTTCTGCAAAGTGAGTAGCAGTACAAGCTGAGATGTGCCTCCCATTGGATAATAAACCTCCTGATACCTGGGTGCACCTCACCAGAAGTGGTCTGTGCCCAGGGACATGGCCAAACCCTTTCCTTGAGTACAGGCCACACCTGGGAGCAGAGCCAGAAACCTGAGCCCTCACCCAGAGCCTGGGCAATAGCCTTGTAACATAGGTAGGGGCAACATATGGTGGCCCCACTTTTCAACTGAGGAAACTGAAGCCTGGAGAGACTATGTGACTTGCCCCAGTGTGGAGTGGGGCGGGACTCTCAGAGGTTCTGTCACAAACATCACAGAGGCAAGCCAGAGGCAGTTGGGACCCATTTCAGACACAACCAAGGGCAGGAGCCAGCCCCTCTGTAGGGAAGCAAGAGAAAGGAGTGCGCTGGGGCCTGACTACCTGATGCCCATGTGGTCCCTTGTCTAGTTGGGGGACAACTTTCTGTTGGTCAGTTTTGCCACCACCCTTGACAACATATGGAGGTGACCAGACTACAAAATATGCCCGCTCCCAGTTACACGTGTGCAAGGGAGTGCCTGTGTGTGATCAGTACACGAATGGGCATATCCCTGAGTGTGTTTCAGAGGCCTTTGAGAGGGTCCAGGAAGAGGGGATGCTCTCCACCCTGCCCTTAACCTCACCCTTGCCCCCTCAGATCCTCCGGAACCATGTGATGGTGCGTGTAGGGGGCGGCTGGGACACGCTTAGCCATTATCTGGACAAACATGACCCCTGCCGGTGTACATCCCTCTGTGAGTCACCTAAGAGTCTTCTCCCTGTGGGGCTGGCGGGTTGGAGAGGTGTAGCGCTGGGTTAGGAGGCCAGCAGCTGAGATGTGTGCCCCTATGGTGGGGCAGTTATGGTGCAGTACTCACTACAGCCACAAGGTGGGGTGCAACACATGCAGAATCGACATTTGGTCAGCGTGCACCTAGGCAGAGCTTAGGTGCAGTGGTGGCACCAAGCATGGTCTTTAGTCCTTCATGATCTCCTTCAACATCTCAGGCTTCCCCAGATAAGCATAGAATCTACGTAAAAGTTTTAATCCTGCAATATAATACACAGCTTGAAACAAGGCCCTCAGCTGGGCCCTCTGACCAGATTGTGTCCCCTAAACTTTTCCTATAAAAAAACTAGTGCTGCCACTGTAGGCCCCACTATCTTTAAAGTGGGATGAGGGCAAAGCACAGCTGGGCAAGGGGAACAGTGAGTCCATCAGCATTGAACCCTTCCTTCCTCTCTTTCTCTGGGATACTGGGTTGGTAGCCCACAAACAGGGAAGCTTCCTGAAGCCCCCAGGCTCACTGGTGCAGCATGAAGTGAGGGTGCAGGAGAGACCCTCACAGCTCCAGCCCACAATGACCGTCAGCCGCTCACAGAGCCCGAAGCCGCTTCCCGTCGACTGGAAGACATACACCTCTTCAGGCCAAAGGTTGAGGCCTGCTACTTCCCCCTCCCCCAGACCCTGCAATGAACAGGGAGCAGGGGCAGGGGACCTCAGAGAGATGGCTTCATTCCTAAGGTACAGGAGAGGGATGGGGAAGGGCCTCTTTCTTCTTTGGAGTCCATATTCTCAGAGGCTGCCCCACCCCAGATAAAGGGAACAGCACCACCCCCTTCCCCTTCCCCACACCAAAAACAAAACAAAAAAACTCAGATATTTGGAATCAAGATAGTTCCCATTACTTTGGGATCATTTAGGTACTTCCTATGCCCACCCATTTCATAAACAAGGGTGCTGAGGCCCAGAAAGGGAACAAAGCCAAGGTCCTTCTGCCACTTCATGGTAGAGCTGAGACTAAAACCTACCCTCAAGACAGGTGTCCTCTGGTTATCAGACCTCTCTGGACTGGTCATCACTCAGAGGATCTGAAGTCACCACAAGCCTGACCAGATTTCCTCCTATTTGATATTCAGGGAACCAGGAGAATAGACTTCATCAGGGACTGATATAAGGGGAACTTTGGGACAGTCATGGGGCAGAAGGCGCATTTGTCCCACTCAGCATGAAGTCTAGTTAGCATGGAGTCCCAGTGGGGGAGAGGCCATTCTTCCCAGAGCCGGGGGACTGCACTCAATGACCCTGCTGCCTGGATAAGTCTCCCCTTCCAGCCTGTGATTCTCGTTTTCAGGTCCCCGGAGAGGCTACTCACCCCACCTCGGAGGCAGCTATCAGCAGGAGGCAGTCCACCCAGCCCCCAATCCTCCTCTACCCATAGGAGTCGAGACCCACAATGCACTCCATTAGGGAAGAGAGAGGACAAATACCCCAGTGACCTCTCCAGGGGAAGGACTCCCACATCTTGGGTTCATGAGGAGAAATCCAGCCAGGGAATCCATGCCAGGGTCCCTACCCCCAAGAGATTCCAAGAGGCCACCACCAAAGGGACATTGGTAAGAAGACCTTCTCTCCTGTCTTGTCCCTCTGGTGCAGCCCAGCCCTCAGGCCTCGGGCTGCCACTTCAGAGTAAGGCTAAGGGTGCTTCCCCCCAACTCAGGGAACAGGCATCTGTTCGTTCTCCATCCCCTGTCAAAGGACTCACCAGGATCCCCATCCAGCGGTCCCCTGCCCACCCCTCCACCCCAGGAAGCTGCTTTCCAGGCACTACAAGTGGAGGTCCCATGGCAGAACCAGAGAGAGGCCCCAGTCCATTAAGGGTTGTCACTGGGGACCTGGCTAGCTCCAGACATGGGGACTGCTCTGTAGAAGCGAGGCAGAGAGACCAGCAGACAAACAACCAGGTCACTCCAGAGACGGGAGCACCCCAGGGCCTGAGCCCACAGGAGAGGGAAGGGAGGTACACACCACTGGCCTTGGGCAGAATCAAAGAGAAAGACATCTACTGTAGCCTTGAAGAGGACATTGTGGCCAACATGAAGCTACTAGAGGTGGGGGGTGCCCATCCCCAGGGCACAGGGTCTCGAGTTATCCCTCGTAGTGGAGTCTATGTCCCCAGTCTGGGCGGGCAGTGGCCTGAGCCTGGAGGTCCTTATGACAAAGTCATCCAAGAACTGGCTCAGGGACCCCCACTCCTTCTTAAAGTGGATCTGGGAGCCTGGAAGGGAGCCCCTAGCAACTCCCTTAAGCCAACTGTTACCACAGGCCCTGGAAACCCAAAAGGGGAGCTGGGAGCCAGAGAGAGTGAGCCAAGGGCAAGAGCAAACCCAAGTGCCATGGGCACCAGGATGAGGGAGATCTCACCTCCAAGAAGGCAGGACTGCTCAGGCCCGACTGTGTCTGCCAGCCTGGAGGCCCCCAGTTCTGACAAAGCCAAGGCATGCCTGGGCAAAGGCAAGAGAACACTCCGGAAGCCCCAGAGAATCCCGTCCATCTATAAGCTGAAGCTGAGGCCCAGAATCCGGCCCCGGAGAGACCACAGACCTGAGAAACGGCCTTCCCGAATCCCCAAGCCACTGGCCTACCTCCACCTGGGTTTGGCCAGGGCACCCGCTCAGGGCAAGCTCTTGAGAGCTGCACTGGGCAGCCAGGAAGGGGAGGCATCTCAGATGGATGGAGCTTCAGCAGGCAAGGAGAAGAAAGAGCCAGTCCCCCCCCAGGAAAGCAGCTCCCAGCCTCAAGTAAGGCAGCTGAATCAAGTCCTACTCCTACCAGAGGAAGAATCTTGGGTCTGAGGAGCCTAAATATTGGGGAGAAAGGAAGCAAAAGAATGCCCAAGTATTCGAGAAGGGAAATTCCCTCACCTCAAAACAGGGCCTTGGCCAGGGGCGGACCAGATGATAAACATAGACTCAAACTGTTCAGATGAGCAAATGGGCAACATACTATTTCTATTCCAGCATTAGGCCAGGGGTAGTGGGGTGATCCTATATCTTATTGTCCTCCCTCAAATAAGCTCCCTGACTCCTGACTTCTGGCCATACCCACCTGTTTCCACAACTGTAAGTTATTCAACACATGTGGGTCTGTCCTTGAGTCCCAAGCTTCTTGAGTCCCTCAGCATTGTGGAGGTTCAGGAAGGTGTGTCTTCAAGCATTATCTCATGCGACAGGTGGGGACAAGGTGGAGGGAAAGGTTCAGCCCACCTTGCCCAACCTCTTTCCTGGAGGTGGCAGGCTGTCAGCACCAGACAGGGACAAGGGCAGCTCAATGCAAAGGCTTCTTCAGGCAAGGACTCCAAAGCTCTGAAGGGTCAACTGGTTGGTGCAGAGTGTTCCTAACACATTTATGTCCAAGAAGTTAAGATTGAGAAACCACAGAATCTCAGCCCTGAATGGGAAGGAACAGATGCAGAAGCAGTTGGGGCTGAGTCCTGTTATGAAAAATTTCCAGAGAGTGGCAAGCAGAAAAGTCATTTCCCTCCTGGATGGTTTCCATGAATTGGAGGGTTTGGGGTTGGGTGAAAAAGAGAAGTCTCCCACTCTTATCCTTTGATCTCTTGGTTGACCTGGCCTTTGGGACTGGGGGCTATCTCATTACCCTCACTCCTCTTTCACACAGAGCTCAGAAGGCAGGCACCCTCCAATTCCCTCCCTCCATGAGGAAAAGCCAGTCGACACCTTGGTACAGAAACAAGGGAAAACACTCCCTGATTTTTAATCTGACTTCCAATAACAGCTCAATGGGCATCACACACACTTCCAGACCCTGTGGTGGGAAACCCTGGTGAGGGAATTGGGGGAGGACAGAGACTCAAAATGGGTGCAGAGGGACCTGAAATCCAAGACCTGGAGTGAAGTGGTGGCGGTGAGAGGGGTTGGACAGAGGGTACATTCCAATGGCTCCCACGAGGGCAGCCAGAGGCCTGGGTCCCCACCCTCACCTCAGGAACCTCAGAGTTGGGGGTAATAGGGCAGATGAGATGCTGTCATCCTTAACCCCACCTCCTGCTGGGCCAGGAGGTGGGGGCACAGGAGACAGAAGGAGGCAGGCCCTCTTCCTTACCCTCCCAGCCACTCCTAAAAGCGTGGGGAAGGGGAGCCACCTCCTCTGTTTTAGAGCGGGGCTCAGAGAGAGCAAGTCACTTGCCCAAAGCAAGTAGCACAGTGAGACTAGAACCCAGGAATACTGGACTGCCCAAGGTCAGGGCTGTTGCTCTAGGGCTGTGCTGCCTCCAGCGAGTGGAGGGAGTGGGAATCGGTGGGCGGGGGGAGCTGGAGAGAATCACAGATTCCCTCCCTTACTGAGTGCCATAATAAATTCCCCACCCACAGCCCTTACTCCAGACTCGCCTCCATCACTGCTCTGGGCTACTTGATTTCCTGGTCTATGTGCTTCAGCCTTACCTAAGGCTGGATTGTTATTTGTTCCCCTCTTTTAGCAAGGGACCTTGATATCCTCCCACCATTCCAGGGCTGAGGGCTCAGCCTCAAGGAGAACTTCCTTTGGATGGGGGTGGGGAACATGGCATCCCTTCTCCCTCCCTCCAAATCCCCCAGCAATCCCTCAAGCCATCCCTATAATCTTATTATTGTTATTTCTAAATCGGTACAAAACTGACAGTGATCAGCTCCGGTGACGAGAGGTAGAAACCCGGCCAGGCAGCCGGAGAAAATGGGGGCGGAGTGAGTTAGGGCATAGGGCCAACTGCTGTTGGGACAAAGGGGTGTCAGATCCTGAGGGTGTCCACCTATGGGTGGAGATGCAGGCGTATCTCCCCCAAGCACAGGGGTTCCCATAATTCTTTTCCTGGCTCTGATCCTGCCCAGATTAATAAAGGTAATCTGAGAGC
Source organism: Callospermophilus lateralis (assembly GCF_048772815.1). NCBI lineage: Eukaryota > Metazoa > Chordata > Mammalia > Rodentia > Sciuridae > Callospermophilus > Callospermophilus lateralis. The sequence goes on from NC_135315.1 coordinate 36,961,568, forward strand.
TGAGGCAGGCGGAGTCTGGGGTAGTCAGATTGAGATGGGACAGGGAGACACAATGGTCACAGGCATAACCTGACCCCCTCCTGGGCACCATCCTGCCCACCACCAACAGCCCCCCAGAACTTGACATCCCCCAATCTGGCAGACCACCCAGTGCAGGAGGTAATAGAGGACTGGAACTTGGCATCATGGAAAGGAATCTATCCTTTGGGGGATTCCCTCTCCATGCTCTGCCCAAAAAACAAAAAGTTTTAACCCAGGAGGTGATCTGGCTTTGGGATCAGGAAAAGGGTGAGGGGCACCCGGCAGGGACGGACCATCGAGTTAAGGCTGGAAGGTAGGTTGTTGTGTCTCTAGGGGCTGCTGTGCAGGGAGGTCTCCCTGAAAGTGGGAGAGCTCAGCCTTCTCCCCCTGACTGATCTGGGACCTCAACCCTTGGACCCCTTGATCTGGATCCTTGGGCCACCTGCCTCTCTCTGCCCTGTGCCAGTGGTGCTGACGGTCAGAAGGCCTGGCATCACAAAGATGCCAGGATCTTCGAAAAAGGGATGGATGAAATGAGAGCCCTGTGAGTGGAGCTGGGGGGCGGGGAGGGGGATTGGAGGGTGGATAAGACAGGTGAGGACTAACAGACGCTTGGACAGTCAGACACGGAAAAGGAAGACACTGGGCAAAGACAGACACACTCTGGAAAAGATAAGTGGGGGCCTGGCCAAGGTAGCACCTCCTCACCCCACCCTCCATTTCACACACTCACCCCCAATCTCAAATGGCTGTGGTGCACTTTCAGGCCAGGCCAGGCCCTGCACTAACTACAGCACTGAAGGTGGCTGCCCCAGGAAGACAACCGTGGGAGAAGGGGAGTACTGAGTAGTTAGCGGAAGCTCCCCCTTGCCCTCTGCCTCTCAGAGCACGTGTGGAGGTGCTCGTTTGTGGGGTGCCTCAGGCCAGGACCTTCAGAGTTCTATTCTGCTGGCTCCCGCCTCCAGCCCCAATCCAGGAAGCAGCCCCAGCACCGCCCTGCCCTCCTCCGGGGCCAGCGGGTCTGCAGCCTGTGGCTGTGCAGGGCGCCTGTGCATCACATGATGGCGCAGCGGTTCCGGCGCAGAGCGCCTTGGAAGCGCAGGGCAGCGTGCACGTGTTTGCAGCGGGCGCAGCCGACGCTCTTGAGCAGCTCGCTGAAGAGCAGCAGAATGTGCCAGTTGTACTTGGCTGAGCATTCCACGTAGCCACACTTCCAGGTCTTGCGCACTAAGTGCGACACGTTCCAGCGTGGGATCACACGACCGCGCTGCAGGTCCCGCTTGTTGCCTACGATGATGATGGGTGTCTCGGAGGTACCAATAACCCTGAAGGGTGAGGCAAGAATCTCAGAACTCTCTCAGTTTCACTGGGCTCTACACTACAGTATGTTCTGTTCCAGGTACAGCTTTAAGTCCTTGGGTTAAGTTATATTCTCTAATCAACACAACTGATCCAACAAACAAACCCCCCAATTACCAGATATTTATTGTATCTCCATTTTATGGATGAGGAAACTGAGCCTTATATGTTAACTGGCCTATAGACATGCAGCTGAGTGATCCTGGAAGTCCTGTTCCTGGAGACTATGCTCTTAACCACTCCACTATTCTAAACACCCCACAGTTAGGATCCCAAAATGAGTTAACAGAAGTGGGGACAGAAAAATATGAGTATGTGCATATTTGAATGGGTGTGTGAGAACCAGAGGGCACATACACTTCACCACTATTCCTTTTCCTCTGGGGTAGGTTAGCACTGGAGCATTCATAGGGTGGCATTAAATGGAATCATAGCCCCTTACCGCGTCTCCAGGATCTGCTGGCGGATGGTCTTGACGTATTCAAAGCTGTCAAAGCAGCAGATGTCGTAGACCAGGATGTAGGCATGGACACTCCGGAGTCCCCTGCAGCAAGCATCTGCCCACTCCTGTAACACCCAAGCCAGTGCAGGAGTTAGAGCAGCCATGAGAGCTCCCCAGCCTCCTCCCAGCAGACTGACAGTGCTTTCACTTGCCACTGCATCAGAAGCCTTCCATCTGTCCCCAAGGAGGCCAGGCCCAGAGGGAATGGAGGTGCTCAGTGCTACAGCTTCCCTGCCCCCAAGCCAGGACAAACCAGGTCACATTGACTGACCTCTAGGGTCACTGCTCGGTCTTGTGCACATCTGGAGGTTAGATCTGCCTTGTAACATTTTGCCCCCTCATCCATCCATCCAGTGCTTTGTTCAACAAGCACATTTATTAAGTGCCTCTAAGATCTCAGCCCTGAGCTCGTTATTAGGCCTGCTGAAATCCTATCTCCCAATACTCAACTGAAGTATCTCCTCCTCTAAGAAGGCTTCCTGATTTGCCAGCCTTCCAGCAAGCAGGAACTATTCCCCTCATCTCCTGTATTCTAACAACCCTTTGATTATCTCCTGGGGAAACGTGTTCCATTTTCAATTTCCCACATTTGTTGTAAGCTCCCAAGAGGGCTTGGCCAGAGGGCCTCACTTGACACACTCCTTCCTCTGCTCAGTGCCACTGTTGGCTTTTAGCTGATGCTCCTCAATGGCACTACAAAGCATAGTGAGCTCTCCATGGTCCTGAAGCCCACCTTGCCTGAGCGGAGATCAATGCCTCTAACACTGCCCTGAGATTGCTACCTGATGGGTCCCTTCTGTATACTCCTTTCTCCCCTAAGGGTTGACAAGTAGAAAACCTGAGGAGAAAAAAATTGAGACTGGATACATAAGGAGGGTAGGGTGGGGATTCCACCCTAGAGCAGGACCCCAGAGATGGACCTTCCTGAATGTCTGTAGTAACTTCTCAGGGAGAGCTGCAACTCAAGATGAAGAGGCTCCTAGAAAGACTGAATGTGCTAAAGAGAAGATTCCTTATGAGATTAATTAGCTAATTAACCTGCCAACAGATGCAACTGCAAGAGAAATTTCACAAAGCCAGTGTACTGAAAGAAGGGGACTCCTGGAGTTGGGGGGGGGGGTGCAGAGGCCTTCAGGGGCAACGGGAATCAGGTTCTTCTCCTTTGAGGTCCCATGCAAATGATTAGGAGGGGGCCAAGATGTAGTTCAATGGTAAAGTATGTCCCCAGCATGAAGGAGGAGGAGAAGGAGAAAGGAAAGGAAAAAAGACTAGAAGCTGGTGGAGGCATGTCCCCTATGCTAATATGAATTAAGTTGGGGCAAGGATTGGGAACAAGGGAGAACTACAGCTGGCTCACCACCTTGAGGAAGGACTATGAGGAAAAGGATTTTGGTGGCAGAGGTGGAGAGGGAAGTCTGACTTCAAAACAGCAGTTCCAGCTGAAAGGTTTGGAGGATGCTGCAGTGGATCTCCCCAGGGAGATGATGTGGCATCTATTCTTTGTGCTGAGGTTTTAATTTTTGGTGCAGGGAGAGGATGCTGAGAAAAAAATCCAAAACTGTAGGAAACCATGAACTGGCTTCCTCTCAGACCAGGGAAGAATGCATTCTGTGGGACACAGTGACCCTTGGGAGCCAGAGACCTGCATGTGTATGAGGTTTTCTGTATCCCACACAAAGAGTGGAAACTGGTGGGAAGAGAGAGGGAGGAGAGGCTCCTACTCTCTGCAAGCTCTCTTCCAGGGATAGGGAGCAGCTGCCAGCCTTCCAGGGTGACAGCCCCACCTTTCCCCCAACATGCTCCCTCCTCCAGGGGACCTCCAAGCTGCCTCCCACTCACTTCTCTCTGGGGGCCCTAAAAGGGACAAGCAGAAGGCTTCTGATTGGCTGAGTTATTCCTTCATCCCTTGATTGAAGGGAGGAATCAAGAAAGCTCAGCTTTCCTTCCAGTTTGCTCTGTGCAGGGTTCTAATTTGTTCCCCACAAAGACCATTTTAGAGCTGTATTAAGACAGAGAAAGAGGGGCTGAGCATATAGCTCAGTGACACAACATATACTTAGCATGGTTAAGGCCCAGGGTTTAATCCATAGGGTGCATGCATGTGTGAGTGCACACGTGTGCACATGTGTGCATACGTGTGCGCATGCATACACACACACATACACAGAAGGAGCTATGGAAACTGAGTCTTGTTCCAGGGACATAGAAGCTGAGAGGCTCAGCCACCTGGGGCTCAACCATGCATTTGTGGGTATTTCTTTGGTAGGATGCATATGCCCTCAAACCTCAGCTTCCTTCTCTGATAGAAGGGTCAGTGGAAGGAACAATTTAAGCTTAGACCTAAGAAATACCACTCTCCTGGGCTGGATCTCATTTGACAATGGGGAAGAATGTATTTTTTTTAATTTTCAAATAATAGCCATCAGGATTCTTGAGTTTATACTGATTTCTGGGGCTTCTAGGGTCCCTTCTTAGTGTTTCTCTGCCCAAAGTCTCCTACCTGTGCTCCAGGAGTAAAATCTACCAGAGTCCCGGGTCAACCATGAAGAAAAAGGCCAAATGATCCAATAGAAAAATGGGCACAGGATATTAATAGTTCTCAGAAAAAGAAACACAAAGGCCTTTAAAACACATGGAAAAATACTCAACTTCACTCATAAGCAGAGATGCAAATAAGGATTACACTGAGAATATAATATTTCATCTCTCAGACTGTCAAAAATATAACAGTTTGACAATATACTCTGAGAGTAACAGGTTCTCAGAGTAACAGGTTCTCAGATACAGCATTTTATAGAGGGAAATCTGGAGATATCTTCTGAATTCTAGGTATATTTGTCCTTTGATCCAGCAATGCTATTTCTATGAGTCAAACCCATCTATCTATCTATCTATCTATCTATCTAAAATGTACATGTATATATATAAAATGACTTATGCACAAAGCTATTCATTGAGGCTTTGCTCAAAACAGCGCAAGATCAAAAAACACCCACTTGTCCAACAAGAAGGGATCAGAGGAACATCTTTTCAATGGAGTACCGTGTAGTCATGAGAAAGGAATGAGGAAGTCCTTTAGATATTGACAGGGAATGTCTCCAGGTTATGATGTTAAGTTAAAAAAACAGACCAGACTTGGTGTCACACACCTTTAGTCTAACCTGCTCTCTGGAGACTGAGTCAGGAAGATTTCAAGTTCAAGGCTAGCCTGGGCAATTTAGCAACACCCTGTTTCTTATTAAAACAAGAACAACAACAAAAGAAACGAAGTACAGGGCTGGAGGTGTAGCTTAGTGGTAGAGTGGTTAGCATGTGCAATGCCCTGGATTCATTCTCAGCACAAGGAGGCGGGGGAAGAGCACTCTCTATGATTTTTGTTTTTATGTAAAAAGGGAAGTGGAATAAGAATACATTTTTTATTTGAGCTAAAAAAAAAAGAAAAATCACTGAAGTATGACTGAATAACCAACGAGGGGCTGGGATATAATACAGTGGTAGAACACTTTAGCAAGTGTATGGCCCTGGCAGGCCATGGATTTGATCCCCAGTGCCATACAAAACCAAACCAAGCCAGCACAGTGGTGCATGCCTATAATCCCAGGGGCTTGGGAGGCTGAGGCAGGAGGATTGCAAGTTCAAAGCCAGTCTCAGCAAAAGTGATGTGCTAGGGCTGGGGTTGTTGCTTAGTGGTGGAGTGCTTGCCTAATACATGTGAGGCACTGGGTTCGATTCTCAGCACCACATGTAAATAAATAAATAAAATAAATGTCCATCACCAACTAATAAAAATATTTAAAAGAAGAAAAAGCAAGGCACTAAGCAACTCAGTGAGACCCTGTGCCTAAATAAAATAATACATAAAAGGGCTGGAGATGTGGCTCAGTGGTCAAGTACCCCTGAGTTCAATCCCTGGTACCAAAACAAAAAACAAAAAACAAACCAATGAGAATGGTTACAGAGTGTAACCATGGGGTGAAGGGGGCAGAGATGGGACCAAGATTTCTCTAGACCACAGTATTAAAGATAGTTTTAAATTATTCAAAAATTATAACTGCGTTGAAAATAAATAATGTGAATAAAGGAACAAAGCTTAGTGGCAGGCTAGGAGCAAGATATGAACATCCACTCAGGCTACGATCAAAGCCTCCATTATAGAGAATAAGAGGACCTGACCCCAGGATCTGCTCCCTGGGACAGCTCAGCCACACTGCTTCTGGACAGCTGTGTGAATCAGAGGTTTGTCTTTGATGCTGACCCCAGGCACCTAGGATAGGAGAGATAAGCATCTCTGGCAGGTTGGGCCAAGGTCCTACTGCACAGGGTTGCTGAGACAGTGCTAAGCTCCCCACCAGCACTAACCTCCCAGCCTGAGAGATTGCTGTACCTTTTTTAAAAATAAGGTACTCATTCTTTTTTTTTTTTTACATATTTATTTTTAAGTTGTAATTGGACACAATACCTTTATTTTATTTATTTTTCTGTGGTGCTGAGAATCGAACCCAGGGCCTTGCACATGCTAGGTAAGTGCTCTACTGCTGTACCACAACTCCAGCCCTGAGATTGCTGTATCTGCTCAGTCATAACTGCCCAAGGCTCCACCTGCTCCTCCTTCTGTGGCTCCACCACAGTGCCTATCTTTAACTGCAAATCTCTGTATACTCTGGACAGAGGCTTCCTTTATGAGCAAACATATCTTGGAGCCCAGCTTCTCTGTCTACCCTACTCTCTCCCAAGCCACAGATAGAGGGAAGGAGGCTGGGACCTTAGCAAGCTAGGGGAAGGTGCACTTAATCTCCTCAATCTCCAGGGGCACTGGGGGCACTTAAATCCAAACACTGCAGAGAGGGTGCCCAGCAGGCTGATCCTGAGATTTGAGGAAGGAGGGATCACCTAGGAAAAGAGGCCCTTGGGCAAGACCCCAATCATTATTGGGGTCTCCAGAGTCTCTAGAACACTCTTTTTCCAGGTCCCAGCCTGTTCTGTTGTCCCTTTTACAGACAATGAAGATTTAAGTCAGAGTCTGAGGCTCAGAGAAGTAACAGGCAAGCAGCATTCTCTGCCCTTTTCCTTACTGCTCCTTACCTGTCTATTTAGTTAACATCACCTCCTATAATGCCCCCACACCTGAGTGGATTAGATGCCTCCTCAAGGGCAGCCTTAGCTCACTCCTCTTCTCCAATCATAGCATTTATCATACCATATAATACATGTGTTAGTCTTCTCTCAACAGACTCTGAGTTCTTTGAAAGCCAATTCCATATTATTTTCCTGGCCATTCTGCCCCGTGCCCAATGCAGGGTCTGGCACACATTAAACAGTCATCAAATATTTGTTGAATAAGCTAGCATACAAATGTCTGGCTTCCTGGTGCAGCTCTAAGCAGGTGCAGTGCAGAGCTCTCAAATCCAATGGCAGAGCCCTGGCAACAGGACACAGCCTGAGCTGCTTGGAGTCCAGCCTCCTCAATCCCACCAGCCATGGCCCTCAGGGCTGCTTACCTGCAGTGTGTTGACAGGGAAGGCGCTGATGGGCGGGAAGTCCAGGATCTGGAGGTCGTGCACATGGCCGTTCATGACCACAGCAGGCAGGTAGAGGCGGCGGGTGGTGGTGGGCACGCAAACCTCGCTGAACTCGTTGTACAAGAACTGGCGCACGATGGCACTCTTGCCCACACCTCGCGCCCCAAGCACGGCCACCCGGTAGGTGGAGACCATGCCTCCCGCCCCACTCCGCCACCGCGTCCTTGCCTGGGGCTCTCCCGGGCTGCATATTCCAGGGGCTGGGGGCTCAGCCACCGTCAGGACCAATCATTGCTGCCTCTGATTGCTCTCTGGGCCCTCTGTGGCCTCCACCTGGACTGGGGGACAAGAGGTGGGCTTAATGCACAGGCTTATCCCTGGATATATCCTATACTTTTCCACCTCTGGAACTTTGTGGAAGCTGTCACTGCCACTTTTCTGCCCTCCCTTTCCCAGAACCTATCCAAAACCTCTCTATCCTTTCTATTCCATTTTTTTCCTGCTGTTCCACCAGTATATTTCATTTGACTTGTGTTGAACCTGAGTTTTCACCAGGTCCAACTTCCCAACCATGGTAGACTGCATAGCAGAGTGGAAAAAGCACTGGGCTTGGGTTCAAAAGCCAGCTTTCCCACTGAGCCTGGGACAGGACAGCATCTCCTGAGTCTCTCCATCTTATTTCTAGGCAAGGATGTCTTAGGGGAGGACTTTCAGGCATTTTATGGAGAAACAATTCTTTCTTGTACAGATCTGCCCCCCACAGCAGCATGTTACTTCCGGGGAACTATGGAAGTAACTGCTAGCAGTCAGTCTCTAGTCACCATGATGACCAAAAATGACTCCCACATTTCCCAATACCCCCAATTAAAAACATAACTAAAAACCCAAAGACTTAGAGAAGTGAAGAACTCTTAACCAGTTGAATTGTCAGCTAAGTCTAGCTGACAATGGTGGGGATGCACTAGATGACCACATTAGCTCTGGGACAGCAGCACCACTGAGCACATGGTTAGCACAGGGTAATCTCCCTATAGGAGAGAGACTGTTATCTCCACTTCAGAGAGGAGGCTGAGTGTGCCCAAAGTCACACATTTGGGAATGGCAACTACTTCATACTATAATATTGAAGTACTTCTCACTTTCAAATGTAGTGATTCTAAGTGGTGACTGCCTATAGGCCAAGGGCTGGGTCTGATTCTCTGGCATTCTTTGGGGTTCACAGGACTTGATACAAAGCTGGTGCCCAGAAAAGGGCTGCAAAGCAACTATACTTTGAGAGGGATCCATTAGGTTCTTGTTTGTTCAGTTTCCATGAATTTTAGAGCTTGGGTATAAACTTCAGCTTTGATATTTCTATGTTGTGGGATCAGTGGGCAAATCACAATATTTAAAATGGGGTTAATAACTCCCACTTCTGAGATAACCCCAGTAAGTCTCATAGCCAGGAGAAAGAAAGAACTTTTCTTCTCTTGGGAATGGCAACCCCCATTACTACTAGGTCTAGGACAGGTGGGTTTTCTAGATTCCGATGGGGCCATGCTTTCCAGGGTATGTACATGCTCTTCCTTTGTAGACATAGCTGAATGTCCTCAAGCTGTCCTGCATCAAAGGACTCAATCTATGGGGTGTGTGTGCATGCAGTATAGTAAATTAAGGGCAGGATTTGGAGTGAGAAGTGCTGGGGTTTGAGTCCCTGCTCTGCTGTCCATAAAGTGTCACCTTGGGCAAGAAATTCACAGGGTGTTGTGAGGTCATGCATGTAAAGACCAGTGCCTTTACACAGAGTAGGGGCCCAAGGAACATTGACTACTGTTACATGCAGAGGCGTATGACTCATTTGAGGTTTTCCACAATCTCAATGGGGCCCTCCTAGCAATCCCTCCTATCCACTGTTGTATGGATTCACATACATGTGATATGTCTGTGTGAGATTCTTCTCATTTTATTGAAGGAAAAAACAAAATTTAAAACCCAAAGACTTAGAAAAGTGAAGAACCCTTAACCAGTTGAATTGTCAGCTAAGTCTAGGACCCTGATGTCCTATGCATCCCATACATGTCCTTTCCCCAACAGGTGCCTGTACACTTACGTTCCCCCACAACTGCAGAAGTACCAATTCCACTTCCCCATATATCCCCTAGGCCCCTCCAGCATCCCTGGACACTGCCAGCTTGGCAGAGAGACTCAGCTGGGTTAATTACATAACAAGCAGGTGGGGAGGGGGCAGTCCTAGGGGAGGAAAAAAGGGCAAGGGATGCCAGAGTCTGGCTTGTCTCTGGGTGTGGCAACTTGGGGGATTCTAGGATGTCCCTTACCTGAAGATTCTGCTGGATACTACATTCCCTGTCCACAAAGCAGCCCTTTCTGGGGAGTAGCAGAAACGAAGGCAGGGAACAGCCCTGGAGGCAGGGAGAGGGTACAAGGGGGTACAAGGCTGGCAGGGGCCAGCCTCCTAGAACTCATCAGGCCCAAGTGTGGCCCTGTCCCCAACTCAGAGGTGACCAGCGTCCCTTCCTTCTTCCCAGCCAAGGGTCCTGGGTCTAAAAATTTACTAATGCCATATGCCTGGTTGGGTGGGGATGAAAGGGTCCGTCCTAGGAAGCAGGGCCCAGGCCCCTGAGCTCCCTTCCCAAGGCCTGCACTCTGCAGTGAGTCTGCAGACAGCGGCGGGCAGGAGATGGGCCACACACTGGGGCCAAAGCCTGGTTCTTGACCCCTTCCCTCCCCCCGGACACCTGGGTCCTTGCCCCCGACCAAGGAGGGCCAGGGCTTTTGCGGATCCCGAGGGCCAGGTCACGGGTCCGCCAGCTGTTTGTCCCCACCACGTTCGCGTGGGGGAGGGTGGAGGGCACGGAGGATGCTGGGCTCCCCACGACCTGCCAGGTAGGAGTTAGGGGGACGCAGGCGCCCAGCTCGCTCTCCGCCTCCAGCACCTCACAGGCACCCCCGGCCCCCAGCTGCAGCTCTCACGTGGCCGCCCCGCGCCGCTTCCCCGCCGGCCCCCTCCTCCGTCCCCGCGCCAGTCGCCCGCCGCCCCGGAGGACCCCGACCCAGCCCCGACCCCGTCCGACCCCGGGCCCAGCCCGCTCCCTCCGCCGCTTACCCGGGGCCGTGCTCGCCGCCCCCTGCCCTGGCCGCCGGCGGGGCCGCGCTCCCCCCGGGCTCCGGCGCTGCCGCGGCTCCCCGCCCGGGGGGAGAGGAGGGCCGCCCCCCGCGGCGCAGAGGGCGCGGGCCGGCGGGCGGGCGCGGGGGCAGCGGCGGCGCCGAGGGTCGCGCTCAGCCCTGCTCTGCCGGCCGCGCCGCCAGCTCGCGCCCGCGGGAGAGGGGGCGGGGCATTCCGCTGGGTCCCTGAGCCCGACGGATTCCTCGGCAGCCCCGACCGCTTCCTTAACCCCTAACCTCGACCTTCACCTCCCCCGAGACTCTCCCTACGAGAATTTAGCTCGAACCTGGAGTGGGAAAAGGGGACGGGAGAGACTGTGAAGTCTGGCTGCGTTCCAACTCCTGCTCTCGGATCCTCTCATCCTCTCCTAACCCCACCTCAAATTCCCCGTCACCCACCTCCCCAGTTCTGTCCTTCTGACCTTTACCAGTCCACTCGATCAGTTACTTGCAGGAGCCCAGTGTGTGCCCCGCACTGGGGACTAATCGTCCAGGCTTTTCTCCTCCACCCCCAAAGAGGTCTGAGCAAAGGGGGTCACTCTCCTCCTTCCCTGCGGCAGTTAGAGGCAGACCAGGCTAGCGCAAAGCAAAGCTGATCGCCTGCCAATGTGTGACCTCCACTCCCGAATGAAAACTGCTGTGTCCCTTTCCTCTTCAGTCTGGAGCATTTGCCAGGGTTGAGGGCAAAATGACCCATGTATTTATTGTAAAACAATCATCATCAACATCATTTCATCACCAATAGCTAACATTTATTGTCCCAGACAATAAATGTGCTAGGAGCTTTGCCTGAATACTCAAATTTAATCCCCACAACGTTCTTTGAGGTGGATTCTGTTCCCCTGTTTTGCAGATGAGATCGCTGTGGATGAGAGCAGCTGAGTAACTTACTTATCTGCAAAATGTGGGAAACAAATGAGAGTCTCTGGCTGGGTAGCTGCTGGGTTTGGCATGGGGCTCACAGTCTAGTGGGAAGGCCAAAAGCAGACAAGCCACTAGAAGGTGTGCAGTGTGTCAAGACAAGGTGCTGGGGGAGGACAGAGATAGTAGTCCAACTCCTTAGTGGAGTCAGTGGAGGCTTCAGAGGAGGCAGCTTTCAAGGAAGCAACCTTTAAAAGGTTGCTTAGGGAACGGGAAGAAGGGGGGTTATAGAAGAGGACTTGCAGACAAGAGAAGTCAGAAGCAATTATAGAGATTTGAAGAATCAGTCCAAGAACTAGACAGAAGCCCAGAAAGTATGGTGAGAGAAGAGGCTGAGAAGTTGGTTAGGGTGAGGTCCCAAAGTTCCCGAGTGCCAGGATGAGTTCAGATAATAGCCCTGTGCTGAAGGGGAAAGCACAGAGGACTTTGGAGCAGGATAGCATGGTCAGGTTGCATTTTTTATGCCATTAGGGCAGGGAGAGGGATGGCCTGAGAGATCTGCCAAGTATTTTCACCATTGGGGCCCTGCATCTTCCACCATGACTTTCCATTACTATGGGCCCCAGCTCTCCCACAGAAACCAGTTTTCTTCCTCCCTTTGGGTTCTGTATTTTGGACACCTTCCCAATTGCTCCCCACCCAGCTTCTGTCTAGGCACAAAGCATGAGGCTGGGCTTCAGAATCAGACAAAGGTGGATTTAACTTCTGGGTCTGTCACTTACAGTGTGACTGAGACAAGTAACTTTTGCTTTTTATGAAATAAAGATGTTATTAGTTGTTGAAGGATATGACTTCGGTGTGTAGAATCCTTAACACAATGCCTGGCAAGGAACAGCGAGTCTCAAGTGTGTGGCCTTACTTTTTCTTGTCTTTTTAGAGATACATAGCCATTCTAGGGAAGTGGGGCAACACCCTGAAAAGTGTTTCCATTTGTTCTAGGTTGGCTTCTAGAGGTCTTGGATGTGGGTAGGAGGAAAAAGCCTGGGGCAGTAGCTGAAAGCAAGAATAGGGCTGGGAAGGATAGTGCCTCTTCCCAAAGCAGAATTCTACTTTATCAGGGGTAGAGAGATGGAGAGAAATCAGATGTTACTGTCCCCCGCCAGGATCATTCTGGGGTCACTGGGAGCCTTTTAATTTGATTAAATTGTCTAGGGCACTGTTTGTCTCCTTTGGTATCTGAAAATCATTAATCCTTCTCCTGCCTGAGGATCCCTGGTTTCACGTTATTCCCCTGGGACATAGTTCCATTTCAGCTCAAGGCGGGCTAGAAATAAGAAACTGAGTAATGCTTGCACTCTGACCTCTGGGTCAGCCTTCTCAGAAACATCTCAGCTTATATTAGGGGGAACCCAAAGCCACGGGTTAATTATGGAGCTTACTGGCTTTCAGTGGTAGGTCATTTTTTTTTATTAAAAAAAAAAAAAAAACTAATAGTATCTTCATAGAGTGGCAAATTTGCCTGAATTTAAGGCATTGAATTCATTTTGGTTTGCTGAGAGTTACTTTAGGTCAAGAAAGCATACACTCCCAGAGGCCTGTTCCTTCTCTTTCTGTCATTAGGGTTACCTGAGTGAAGACATTTGAGGGGCTCCTCCCCTGAGTCTGTCTGGCCTTGACTCTCAGGTGGCTCTGATTGAGTTGAGCAGGCCAGATGAACCAGCTGATCAGGTTCCATGGATCCATCTGCACCACATGAGGCCCCAGCATAAAGTGGGACAGAAAGGACAAAGATCTGAATCTGTCTACCTCTGCCCCCGCTCCATTATAGCCAAGGATACCATGGGGCATTCAGAAGCTGATTGGCTAGATCTTGGGGCCTCTGACTATAAGTGGAACATGAATGAAATCAGGGAGGGAAAACATGAGGCTAGACTTGAACCTCATCCTCTCAATACCCACACAGTTGGAGAAGGGGGTGAGTGGAGTTCTCGCAGCTCAAGTGTTGGGGCTCTTCCCAAAGGAGGAATGATCTTAGAGATAGATGGCAGTCTTGTCCCAAAACAATGCTGCAGGAAATTAAATCCTTGAAAACCACTTCTCCACCTGAGAATCTGGGTCTAACCAATCCCCCGAATTAGTCTTTCCCTTATTGGCCGCATGGAGAACGGCAGGGCAAATGCTACATGAGAATCTGAAAGGGCAAGTTTAGAGCCAACTCAGAAACTTTTCAAGAAACATCCTTGTTGCTAATAGCATGTCTGGGGGCAGATTGGGATTCTAGGATTAGTGTTCAGGAGATAGAAATGGGTAACAACGGGGGAGGTGTCATCTTTCCCAAGTGCCATACCAGGTATTAAAATAAACAGGCTCTTGCCTCCTGGAGCTGGGGGTGGCAGGGAAAAGAAATCTGGGTCCAAGCAAAATCAAAAAAAGCATTAATGCAAGAGGTGGAAGTAGGAAGGCCCAAACCTGAGAGTCCTCAGCCGTTTTCTGGCCTCAGAAACAACATACCTAAGATCTCCGTATTCCCCAGTTACCATTCTAGGGGCAGAAGACAGTGTAATTGTAGGTAAAATCTGGGGTCTCTGTGCCCAGAACATACTGGTCTTCTAATCAGATGTGACGAGAGCTGAGGAAAGGCAGAACCTATTAGACAACCTTTGGGGGAATGAAGGAGGAACTGGAATGGATCAGGGAAGGCACAGACGGGTCAGAAGTCCTGGCTCTGGTACATCTCGCCTGAAAAATGGGGGTGATGAGACAGACGAGGGAATAAGCAGGTACCATGTGCGTGGAAGTACTTTACCATTTCTCCCCTGCCACAAGAACACAAACTTTACCATAGAAGAGGAAGTAGATGAACAGGTGTCTTTCTCTAGCAGTGACTTAAAATTATAAAAATATTTTTTAGTTGTAGATGGACACAATATCTATTTATTTTTATGTGGTGCCAAGGATCGAATCCAGTGCCTCATGTGTGCTAATTAAGCGCTCTACCACGGGGTTAAAAACCCCAGCCCTTTTTACAATTTTTATTTGTTCTTTTCAGTTATAGATGATAGAATATATTTTGACGTATTATACATACATGGAGTATAACTTCCTATTCTTTTGTTTGTCCATGATGTGGAGTTACACTGGTCATGTATTCATAAATGAACCTAGGAAAGTTATGTCCAATTCATTCTACTGTTTTTCTTGTGCCCATCCCCCCTCCCTTACCTTCATTCCTCTTTGATTCTTCTCTCCATCCCCACCCCTTATTGTGTTAGCAGCCACATATCAGAGAGAACATTTGGCCCTTGGTTTTTTGGTTTTGACTTATTTCACTTAGCACGATAGTGTTCAGTTCCATTCATTTACTGGCAAACACCATAATTTCATTCTTCTTTATGGCTGAGTAATATTCCATTTTGTATATATACCAGCTTCTTTATCCATTCATCTGTTGAAGAGCACCTTGGTTGGTTCCATAGCTTGGCTATTATGTAAACTGAGCTGCTATAAACATTGACGTGGCAGAGCCAGGGCCTCTGACCCTTGTCTGTGCCTTCCCTACTCCACTCCAGTTCCTCTTTCATTCCTCCAAAAGTTCTCCAATAGGTTCTGCCTTTCCTCAGCTCTTGTCACATCTGATTTGAAAATCAGTATGTTCTGGGCACAGAGACCCCAGATTTTACCTACAATTTACACTGTCTTCTGCCCCTAGAATGGTAATTGGGAAATACTGAGATCTCAGGTATATTGTTTCTAAGACCAGTAGTATGCTGATTTTAAGTTCTCTGGGTATATGGACCGAGGAGTGGGATAATTGGGTTAAGTGGTGGTTCCATTTCAAGTTTTCTGAGGAATCTTATTGCTTTCTAGAGTGGTTGCCACCAATTTGTAGTCCCACCAGCAATGTATGAGTATACCTTTCCTCTGACATCCTTGCCAAGATTGTTAATTGTATTCTTGATAATTCTATCAGTGATTCTTACCTCTGACAGTATATTAGAAACACTGGGTTTTTTTTTTTTTTTTAGTTTTTCCCTAGTTTCTGCCCTAGACTCATTCAACAGAACCATCTTTTTTTTTTTTTTTTTCCCCATTTCCAGATGATGTGTACCCAAAGGCTGAGTCTCTCCCTGGAGAATTTCTTTGCCTAAAGGACATCACTCTAAACTAATGACTCCAAGGGGTAATTTCAGTAAGGCCCCCTCTATTTTTGACCCTGAACCTCAAGACCAACCTGACCCCACTCCTCCCCATGTATTTATCATTCATATTACAGTTTGACCTAACCACAGCCCAACAACTAGGAGTTCCTGGCTAGTGCCAGGACATCCAAGTAATAAAAGTAGCCATGGCTCTGAGTACCACTTAAGTCTCCCAACTGGACTAGCAGTGGAAAATGCAGGAACTTGCCCAGAACCCCTCATTCCAACCTTTCCCCCCACCTGAAGGCTGTGGGAGATTTCAGTGTGTGTCAGCTCAACAAAACCCAGGGGCAAGTTTGTATGTGTATCTCCCCCCAAGTGCTGGGGACTAAACCCAGGGCCTTAAGCATGCCCGGCAAGTGCTCTACCACTGAGTTACTTCCCCAGTCTGTGACAGTCATCGTGACAGCACCTGGGCTGTGTCCCCAACAATACAAATGCAGGTACTTAGACCTGAACTCCTTGGGAATCTGGCTAGAAGCAGCAGTACTTCTATTTGTTTGGGAACATGCAGCTCTGACTCCACGACTGAGAGGCTTTTGCAAGTTGAGAGCTAAGTGAGGTGTCCTGGGAAACTGAGAAGCTCAGCTGTGCTTCTCCTACCCTTAGGCCCTGTTGGTGGGCTACCTACTCACACATCAGAAGAAAGCCTAGTGCCCCTGGCAACACTTGCCAGGGAAGACAGAAGGGCTCTCCTGAATACTCCCTGCCTGTGGAGATGCTTGTGGTGGCAGTGGTTTGGGGCTTGGTCAACAGGAGCCTCCGCTGAGGTATGTGATTCTTCCTCAAGTCAATTCCTCAAATAAAATTAAATTAAATTAAAAAAAAATTTTTTTTAAAGAATGGTTAACTAATGTTCTGTCTCTACCTGACCAGCTGTGTTTTGTCCTAGAGTTTCGTTCTGGGAACAAAGTACATACCACAAACTTTTGTGTAAATGAGAATTTATTGACGAAGACACAAGGTCAAGCTTCGCCCAACCCCACCCTCCCCAAGAACAGATCCCAATAAGAACAAAAGAATGATAAAGCATTCTTAGGGCAACACTCCCCCCCCCCCCGCCCATCTCTCTCCATCCCAGGCTTCACAACACAGGCACAGGGAACAGGCTTGGGTGAGGACAGACACTCAGGGTATCTCTGACCAGCAAGAGTTCTGGGTGTGTGTTTGCTTCCCTTGCCCTTTGTTATGATGCCAACTGCCATTATAGAGGAAAGGAAGGGGGTGCTGGGCAACCTCCAATAGGTTCCTCCAATCTGGCCCAAACGAAGAGACTGGAAGGGAAAATGTAGTGGAGGCAACAGGTGGTATCTCTAGGGAAGAGACTTTTTTATGTGAAGTGGAACCCTCCCTGACTGCTCAGGGTGTGACAGGAGGAAGAACAAACACATTGTGGATTGGCTCAGTCAGACTGGCTAGGAATAGCAGCTGTTCCTGTTATTGGTGGGGAGGCCGAGAAGTCTCAGTTTTAGGGGTTGAGTGACATATCCTGGCATAAAACTGTGTTCTGTCTGCCCTGACACACTTTTCTTCTGGAACTATGGTTTGCTTTGAGATGAGAACAGTGTTTGCAGTGTGAACCTTCTTCACTACTCGTATCCCATGACTCCATGAATGAGTCCCAACAAGGGAACTTTATCAATTTGTTTTTCTACCCCTCACATCACCAACCTACCCATCTCCCACACACATCCTGTGCTATTTCCTACTCCTCATGTGCCTGTAGTGAGTGAGGGACATATTTCCTTTCTCCCACCCACTAATTCTTTTCTTGAAGAACCTTACTGTTTAAGAAACTGCTTTGGAGGACCCACTCCCTCCAAGCTTTGCAAAGGTACGAAGCAAGATCATTTTGGACATGATGGGACTGGTTTCTTCTCGTTTTCCACAATTCTCCAAGTCCAATGGGTTAGGTATGAGTCTAATATGAGGACTGTGGACCCTGGGGTGCCTCTGACTTAGGAGACTCTGAGCAGAACGTGTTGGCTCCTGAATACCAGGTGCCAGACTATGCCACAAGTATCCAAAGGTCACACAGTGTGAACACTGCTAAGCAATGTGGTGTTTTGGGCATGAAGCATTCCTTGACCAGTTGTCCCCACTGTGTTCACATCTCCAAAATCCCTCCTTTTTTTGTTCCTGTGGTGCTGGGGATTGCAAACACCCTACCACTGAGCTACATCCCCAGCCCTCCTCCAGTCTTTTGAGATGACAAGAACTGCTTGAACTTCTGGGATGATCGTAATTTGTTTTGGAATCTGAATAATACAAGTAAAGAGCAGATCAGAGAGCAACATCTCTAAGCTCACTTCATCTCTACACCCACCCTGCTGACCTTGGGAATTAAGGCTCTAGGAGGACAGGGGAAACATCAGCTATACCTTCATTCTGTCATCCAGATGTACCTTCAAGCAACTGAAAAGATACTCTGCTGTGACCTGATGCTAATCAGTACTGAACATGTGAAGCACCACCGAGCAGGCAGAGAAAGGCAGGAGAAGGCCTTGAGGAAATGAGCAGTAGTGAGACAGTCCCGCAGTGAGCACAACACTGATGGAAAATTTCGGGGACCCAACCTCAGCTCCACTACTGGACAGCTGACAGGCCTTGGCCATAATACCCTTTTTGATTTTTTAAAAATATTTTTTAGTTGTCAATGAACCTTTATTTACTTATATGAGGGAGTGAGAATCAAACCCAGTTTGATTAGTACTGGTTAGGTACGTGCTCTATAGACTACCACTGAACCACCACCCAGCGCCCCCTTTTGCTTTTTATCTTTCTCCTTTGTAAGAAAACAGAGTTGGATAAAGTCATTAAAGTTTGTTTCAACTTGAAAACTGATTTTAGATGTCAACTGGACCTGAGGAATACAGGGAACAGGGCTGGGAGAGGTCATTTTGGTTCTTGTTCTCTTACCTCTACTCAAATTCCTTAATTAGTCTTATTAATGGGTTAGTTCAGTGGAAAGGAATGTAGTCTTAATTTCTTTCAGCTTTGGTGCTGATGGGCTCCATGTTTCCTGTACCCTGAAACATCACTGACCATTCCCAACTGCAAGGCCATCAATGACATGATAATATGGTGGGTGACGGCAGCGGGGAGCACAAAGGCTTGCCTGAGGAAGGAGAATGGAGACAAAAACCAAAAGAGCAAAAATCCAAAAGACCAGGGACAAGGCTGCCACAGATGAGGGACCCTCTAAAAGAGTGGGCTGTAACTGCTTCTCTTCCTCTAGGACTGCTGTGAATGATGGCCACTTGTTTTAACACTTTCTACGACTACCTCAACTTCACATATGTACAAAAATATAAAACAATAAAGTGCAGTTTATGTTTCAGTGACACTTTTCCTTGCTTTAATGTTTGTTGTCTTTTTCTGCTTTTGAAATGAGCTCTTGATTACAAAATATCAAACTACACTCAAAAGAGGGTGTAGAAAAAGCCAGCTGTTGGCACAGCACGGAGAAGCCCACAAGTAAAGACAGATAGCAGCAGCAGGTGGCAAGAGGTGGGAAGTGACTGAAGCAGTGGTTACAAATGTTCACAGGAAGCTAAAACTATCCAACAAGTTGTGCTCTAATGTTAGCACAGGTTAGACTAGTCACTACCTTGGTGGGTGGCCTCAGTGTGTTTGAGTTCAGATTCTATACAATTTCTTCCAGTTAAGAATTCTTGGCTTGCACCAATCACAGGGACGTTGGAGGGTACTGGACCAGTTTATTAGTTTTTCAAAATGCTGTCGTAGACCTGATAGATGTATTGAGAGACTTCAGGAGCTCTACACTTCAGGGACAGCTGTTAAGAAGAAAAGAAGAAGGACTATTAGTATGGAGGTTGGCATTACTCTAAAGGTATCCAAGCATTCAGTTCAAGAAAATTTCTGATACAATGCGAGAGAACCTTCTATCACTGGAGTAGCCAAACAAATAGATCATGTTACTAGGTGCTGTGGATCCTAGAATTTCACTTTGACCAATATCAAACTGTGCTGTCTTTTTACCGCCCTTCTATGTTGGTCTATGAGGTTAGGAAATAATCCATGCTAAAAACATCAAAGCCTCTGACAGCAAGGGAAACAGTCATTCTAATGCTTTACCAAGAGTTACAGGGATTACTATACAAACAAAAAAAGAAAGGCAAAAACCCTTTTGGTGGGGCTGGGGCTGTGGGCTCAGTGGTAGAGTGCTCACCTAGAATGCATGAGGCACTGGGTTCGATCCTCAGCACCATATAAAAATAAAATAAAGATACTGTGTCCACCTAAAACAAATTAAAAAAAAAACAAAACAAAAAAACAACCCTTTTGTTGATGGTCATTTCAGCTGACTGCCTCAATTCCTCAGACAAGGAGGAATTGTACAATCAAGTCAAATAAAAGCAAAAGTTTGGTTAAGTCTAAGATACAAGTCCTTTCTAAATTATACTGGGGAGAGCATGCATTCTTTTTTATTGTTCTTTCTGGGTCCTGGGGATTGAACCCAGAGCTTCCCACATGGTAGGCAAGTGTTCTACCACATTGAGCTACACCTCTAGCCTGAGAGTATACACCCTTAAGAAGGGAAGACAAGAACTATCAAGTGACTTATTGTAACTGGACAGCAATTCGTGCCAAATGCTTCATCTTTCATTTTCTGCCTCTTTAGACAGGCAATTTAGATATTTCTGATACCACTTCTACTCCTCCACCACTGTCTCTTCTCTTAGTTTAATGAATACCAAGTTAAACACTGAGGATTTCACTTTGTGGTTCAAAAAGAACAAAATTTAAACCCAGGTTTGAACTCCTTAATTGTATCAGATTAGGCAAATTATTATTGACAATAACTTATAAGCAAGCAAAATATATTTTAGAGTAAGAAAAAAAAATTTTCCCCTGGACTATTGACATCATTGCTCTTTTTAAGTCAGGACAGAGCAACAAAAGTTTGTATTTTTTTAGATTATTTTCCCTCTTTATTCTCTTATTAAAGAGACTCTGAACAATTAAACATAGATCAATAGTGAAAATATCTTTGGAAAAGAATCAAAAAGATATTGGTCGATGCTGAATTTTCTGAAAAACTAATATCCTAAAAACAAAAAATAAAAGCAATCAAAAAAAGAAAAAACAATCAGAATATTTTATTTTAAAGTTTTAACGTTCAGTCTCCAAGGCTGCTGTTTAATATCAGTCAGAAAGATAACTCTGATAAATATAAAAACCAAAAACAAACATCCAACATAAGAATTCAAATACACATGGAAAATAGCCTCCTTCCACCCAAGTTATAGCTTTAGGCGTTTCACCAATTTTTAAACTCCCTACAGAGGCAATTCTTCTACCTCCTCCTCTTCAGCCTTTCCACTGCCAATGTTGTGGAAACTTCTAGTGGAGAATATGTGGGTTCAGAGGAGGAGGTGGAAGAGGAGGAGAGGAAGCTAAAAAGAACAAGAACAGCTTAAGGGAGTTAACTCAGACTAAAGAGGGGTAGTTCCTTTTTCCTAAAATACTGTCCTATATTTTTTCACACCTTTTTAACAATACTTTAGGTTCTGTTGCTTAGAGGTTCCTTTTTTTGTTGTTCATGACTAGTAAGGAAATACTGCTATTCTCAACAAAAGCCCAAAGTGCTGAACACCATGAATAGTGGATTGACCAGGCCTAGATAGACCCTGTCCTGTCTAAGAACACATGCTTCTTCACCTGGTCAAGTTATCTTTTCAGGTAAGACTGACTTATAGAGATATGGCCTTACACTTAAAAACTTTTTTTTTTTTTAGTATTATATCCATTTTATTTCTCTGTATAATTGAATGTTATTTGACCATAAAAAGAAATATTGATATAGATAAACACACTTTCTTAATGAAATACAGTAAGGACTGGATTAGAGGAAGATGCTTTATCAACCCCTTAGGAAACTAAGGGACCATTAGTCCTTCAGGCACTAGTATAGACTTAACCACATTTTTTTAATTTTTTTTTTTTTAGTTGTAGATGGACACAATATCTTTACTTATTTTTAATGTGGTGCCAAGGATCGAACCCAGCACCTCACTCATGTTAGGTGAGTACTCTACCACTGAGCCATGACCTCAGCCCCTTAATCAGATTTTGTTCCTTCTTAATACCAAGCTAAGAACAGATCAACAGTGCTTAGGGTGATGGAGGGAAAGGAATAGGTCTGGGTGATAATGAATCTACAGCCTCACTGGGGAATAGATTAGATCTATGTCACGTGATATGATGAAAGGTTCAGAAGGTCCTGTGGGCAGAGGGAACCTGGTTACCAGATGGATGAGTAACTCAAAGAATAAAGGAAGCCAAATAAATATTTTAAAAGACAGGGAAGGATGGAAGGTGGGTGTGGCTAAAAAGAGATAACTTTAGGACAAGATCTTGAGGTACTCTTTCTTTCATTTGTATTGTTTTATGCTGAATTTATTCCTAGGCCTTATTTTTTTCTTCCTTCAATTTCTTCTGGGATATTTTCTTCTGGGCACTCTCTTGGTTTAGAACAGTTTATTCCATTTCAATAAAGATCTTCTCAAAGTGGCAGGGGGAGCTCATGATTGAGTTTATGTGTATGTGAGTATGTGTCCTGGGGGGGTTTGGGGATTGAGTCCAATGGTGCTCTAACACTAAATTATACGTCCAGCTTTTTAAAATTTTATATAAAAACTGATGAAATCTGAATAAGGGATATAATTAATCGTATTGTACCAATGCCTATTTTCTAATGAAGTATGGGTGTTCTTTCATTGTCAGTGGCGAACACTGGGAACTGTGTGTTCTATTTAAAAATTTTGAGTCTTTAATTACTTAAAATAAAAAATTTTTAAAAATTCAACAAACTTATGTTTAGGACAGTGATAGTACCAGGTTCTTCTCAAAATAAAGAATATGGAATAGGAAGCATCAATAAACACCTGACCTCTGAACACTACTCATCTACTTACAAAGAATAATTATGCTCCTTTAACCTAGATGAGATGAAAGATTGTATACAATAAAATCATGAATGGGAAGCAAAAAGAAACACATACATGCACACAGCACACAATTAGAGCCAAATTTCTAGGAAGTAAAGAAATTATTTTATAAGACTTTGATTTTATAGTGAAAACCTGTCCTTCTAGTAACAGTACTGAGGGGTTTTTCTCTTGGGGAATTAAAGAGGTCTACTCTTCGAAAACAAAACAAAACCCAAAAACAAACCCAAGGGATTAGTGGTGGGAGGGAGGAGTAACACCGTACAAGGGAAGTTTGAAGTTTTCCTGCTCTCAGATGCTTGAGCAAAAATCTAACTTAAGGGACTCAGCATCAGCAACTCACATGTATAGAAGCCATTCCTGTTTACTTCAAGAAAGGGAGCTGGTGGGGAAAGCACCAAGAGTCTTCAGAGCTGGCAGGGCTATTCCCTTGATGTAAGCTAATAAAAACAGACTTAGCTGTCAAAACTAAGAAATGGGGTCATGACGTTTCTTAGTCAAACAGTTAAAAGGCTCCCTGGATTTATTGACTATTCAATATTGAAAGTTACTTATTCAATATTGTCACTTGCCTGTCCCATCCTTCAAAACTGCCTATTAGAAAACTCAAGTATAACACAAGAATAAGACACCCCCCACCCCCGACAAACTCAAGAGTTTGTTTTATCTTTTCAGAATGCAGATGACAAGCAGCATCTTGTTGGAAGATCACATTTTACAACAATAAACAAATGCCCATTGCTTATGGTATCAATCTTTGCTGGTTAACAAAGAAACAGCTTCTGCCTTATATTGTCAGAATTTTTACTTTAGTTCAGTGTAGTACTGAAGGAGGTTTTTCAAACTGAATCCCCTTTCATGCTTGTCAATGTATATTCCATTTTGCCTTACTTTTCACAATATGCATTTCAAGACATACAAAGGCACATGTGTATATGACTCCGATATCCTTAGGTCATAGACTTCCAAAGCAGGAAAGATCCTCTTATAATCAGCGAGGAAACCATCTTCATAGTGGCTTGTTATAGTACCACATGCACAGTTATGGTAGTTAAGTATTGACTTATATTTGGATCAAGTTGCCAAGTTTTGTGAGCAGCTTGCAAGAATGGTTGTGCCACACTCCCTGTTGCCAGAGCCACCATGCCTGTTGCATGGGGCAGGCACCACAATGAGGAGGTCTTCTATCAAGGCAATCAGGGAGTTCTTTATTGACTGATTATGGGGGATACCTCTGATCTGAAGCATCTCCTCTGGGTCTTGTGCCAAGCAAAAATGGAAGGGTTCTTACCTCCCTCCTCTAATCCATCTCATCCATTCTGAGAAGGGTCTTACCGTATAATTGGGGTTTCCTGGCTGGATGCGTAGCTCAGCCAAAATCCAAATGCCATTAGTGAGCTTCAGGGATTGGTATAGCATGTCCTGCCCTTCCACATTCCTCTTGGCAATGGTATAAACATTGTTGTTTTGCAACTTGCTGGAAACAGTGTCTAGAAATAGATTCAAACCCCAACACCTTAAGTTAAAATCTCAAACAAATTTATGCTCTCTTCTGACATCCTTATGAGGAACATGTGCTCAAGTTCCTGATAAGTACAAGTTCCTAACAAATGTGCAGGTACATATTTCAGGAAGCCCTTTTCCCACACACAGCAAAAGGTGAGAAACAGGCCTTTAAAGTACCTCCTATTAGATTCCCAAATGGAAAGCTGAATAGGGTGCACCTAAACAATGGGTTCAAGAGTTACCTGTGGGAATTATAAAATAGGTGAGCCTAAGGGTTTAGTATATCAAACACGGTGGCTATGTGAATGAAAATGCTCTGAAATGCACAAGATCAGAGACAAGAAATGTAATAATTCCTAGAATGCTGATCTCAGATCAATGAGGATATAAAGACTGATAATCAAATCTATAATACTTCCTTTCCAAGTCACTATTACTTTACTGTGAGCCACTTGGGTCTCAATAACAGGATCAGAAAAGGGCAGAGTTGCAGAAGTCCTTCAAGTCAAATTTATTAACTGGGATATTTAAGACTTTTTTTTTTTTAAACAGGCAAATGATTTCTTAAAACTTTAAAGAACTCCATGTCTCTAAATAAACCATGAAACAACCATCTCAATATAAGGCTCTGCAGAAGACTGAAGCTATACAAAGGTGACTGCAGCCAGGCCTGGATATAAGTCTTCTTAGTTATCAACTCTGGCTATTCCAGAATTAAAGATCCCCTTTCTTTGTGAGATGCTGCGACATCAGAGAAAGAGAAACTTCCAGAATAGAGATGATAACACTACCTTATTTAACTGTTTATTATGTTCATTTCTGATGAGAATTTAAATTACTCATGCCTCTGTCAGGATCCAAATTCTCCCACATAAAATTCTATCCTATTCTTGTGTGCTTTCTAGCAAAAGGTAGCCAAGATAAATAGTCTTATACCCTCTTGAAGGGTAAGCCCTCAGGACAGGGATCCTGGAGTTTTTCACTGTGGCTTACTATAGTACCTGGAACACAATAAGGTAACTGTCATTCATATCTATGAATATGCCTCTGACTTGGGTGTTGAAAATGCCAATATTTACATAATGCCATAGACACTAAAAACCATCTCCACAAATATAGGTGAATTTGAAGGTACGACTCACCCTGATATTTTTTTACTGTACACAAACCAGCAATAGTTTGGGGAAGGATGAACTAAAGCCCCATTCATTAAGTATTTTCATCACACTTATTTACTACTTACCTTTTCCTCTTTTATTTCCAAGGTTTTTAATAACACCAAGTAGAACAGTTATAACTTATGAAACAGCTCTGAGGAGCCAAAAAGTGTATCTCAGAGTACTTATATATAATATTGGTAGAGAAGAGAGCTTCAGTATGCTTTGCAATCACCTTGTGGGGGGTCAGGCAGTTCTGGCTGTCATCCTCATTCCCACAGTGAAGGGTTCTTGCAGCTTAGACTGGGTTGCTAAGCAACATCACCAGTCGGAGTTTGGCTAATATCTTTTGACAGGATTGTCTTGAACACACAGAGGCTCGTGTTAAGTTGAAAAAACTATTATTCCTAACCTTTCAAGGTGTTTGTCCATTTCCCAGAACAAGAAAATACATACATAGTAGGAACTTCTATTTTAAGTTCTGCATAGGCATGTTTGTTCCAGACAATGTGTATAGCAATGCCCAGATTACTAGACTTCTTATGATCTTACCACCTATGCAAGAGATGACAGGCCAGGAACTTAGCTGTGTTCATACTGAATGAATGGTTGTTGTATTGCTACTTCTATCAGAGGATGGAATGAAAGGAGGATTTCTAACATAAGTATGTGTGAATCAGCTTTTTTTTTTTTTTTCTTTCCTCCCTTCCCTTTTTCCATCATAGTGCTGGGGACTGAACTCAGGGTCTTCTGCATGTAGGCAAGTTCTCTATCACTGAGCTACATCCCTAGCCCCTTTGAAATTTTTATTCTGAGACAGGGTATCACTAAGGCTAACTCAGCCTCTCAAGTAGTTGGGATTATAGGTGTGTGCCACCTATAATCGTTTTTCTTAAATTAAGTCACACTTCTTCTGGCAGCAATAAAGGTAAAGAAGGTTCCCAAAGCAGAGAGTGGGAATCAGGGAGTTTGCATTCAGGCACCAGCTAGAGCATTCATTATCGAGTTCAAAACCACTAAGACTGCTGGAAAAAACACTCTATCATTTGAGCAAACAAACTAGAGTTAAGAGTTGACTGGGAAAGTTCCCATTTTTGAAATATTCCAAGGGATGGAGAGAGCCATGACAAACACAGAAATATAACTCATTACCACTTAATGCCCATGTCTGAAGAAATATCTTATCTCACACTACAATGTCTAACTAGTGAAAACAGATATACCATGTCTCTGAGCTTTTTTTTTTTTTTTTGAGGTGTATAGACTTTGAATTTTTAAAATTTACAATACATTATCACAAAGTGCAGGAGCTAGCAAAGGGCAGTCTCTGAGCTTTTAAGAATATGCTAAACACTTAATTAAAAAAAAAAAAAAAAAGATTTGTAGTCAGACATATTGGCACATGCCTGTGATCCCAAGGCTCAGGAGGCTGAGTCAGGAGAATGGAGAGTTCAAAGCTAGTCTCAGCAACAGCAAAACGCTAAGCAACTCAGTGAGACCCTGTCTCTAAATAAAATATAAAATAGGGCTGGGGATGTGGCTCAGTGGTCGATTGTCCCTGAGTTCAATCCCTGGTACCCCACTTCCCCCAAAAACAAAAATGATTTATAGTATTGTTTTCCACACAGATTCATTTTTCGATAAGGCTAGTGATGCAACTACTTCTTATGCACTTATGATAGTGTTCCCAATTATATGTACTAACTCCAAGTGTAGGCCCAATGGTTAAGATGCAAAAGAGATTCAGAAAGATCTCTTGACTCCTGTAGAATTGATTAGTGCTAGGAAGCAAGGAGTCCTGTCCATTAGTGCCTTTCTGATCTAAAAATGTTATTTACAATAAATAATGGCACCATAAGCACCCTTATTGCATACCCCTTTCTATTAAGGTCTGATTATTATTAAGACTTGGGAAGAGGGTCTCTTTCTTCTTTAGAAAGATGGGAAAAAGCAAAAGTAAAAGCTCAATGCTAGGTTGATAAGTCCTTTAAGCCTGTGACTTCTTATAACCCTCAGAGTGCTTGTTCCATCTGTCAAATGTCTACGCTAGCACAGAAAAGCTATTTTTAAGTGTTGGTGCTATTGTGATTAGGGCAGAGCAGCTGGAAAAGATGTTATTTTTAGCTCTTAGCTAGACCCAGGGTGTTGAATCAGAAGGCACTAAACCTGCAAACACTCCTGTTAATAGAGCCCTTAAGACTGGAAAGAAATGTAAAGGCCAGGACACTCCAGACCTTGGGGTGGAGTCAAAGGAAAAGTTAGAAAGGATTAGTTACAGGAAGTGGTCTTACAAGATTAGCAGTGATTTAGTGTGTGAAATGATGGCCTTGGGCTCCTAGAGAAAAAGAATTGGCTGGTTTTCTGTATGTTTCATGTGCTCCACTGCAACAGAGCAGTGTCACTAGAAAACCAATTCAATAGTATTTGGAGCACCAAAGGCAGAGAGGGATTGGAGTGGGGCCATGGCAAAACTGGTCAAACTGAATTTGCTTTGAGATCTACATCAGAGGATATGGCCTTACTTGGAAAAAGGCCAGGCATTTCTTCTTTGGCAAGTGAAATACAGCTTCAAAACTCTCACCTTGAAGCAGGGTTATAATAATTTTTTTTCTATTATTTTGGCAGGGCAAACTAAAGCTCTCATTCACTCCAACTTCCATTTTTTCTTTATGAAAAAGCACGTCTCTTTCACACTGGACCTCTAAAACCAAACCTAACTTCCAATTACTGTGGCTTTTCTTGGCTACATAGACCAAAATTTCCCAGATCACGTTCAAGAAACAATGATATTCCATGAGACATTAAAAAGCACTTCATGATTTTAAATTCTATGATCAAATAAATTCAGCTAACACTGAGTTAAACAGTTTCTTTAATAAAGCCTTCTCTGAGCTTTTAGTGTGTGAATGTGCAATGGCAACTTTTTTGTTTTTAAATATTATTTTAGTTGTAGTTAGACACAATACCTTTATTTTATTTGCGGTGCTGAGGATCAAACCCAGCGTCTCGCACATGCTAGGCAAGCACTCTACTGCTGAGCCACAACCTCAGCCCCTGCAATGACAACTTCTAAGAGAGGCATATCATATGCTGTATTTTTCAACTTTAATTGACCACAGAGGCTACACCCTTTTTTATTGAGGAACAAGTGATCTCAGGAACATGCTATCTGAAACGCTGCTACTGGATCAACTGCCACAAGGGTGATGGTTAATCCAGGTCCCGTCTCTTCCAAGTGAGTGTAGAGACCCATTTTGGTTTTTACCACTAGCTCCTGTGCATTTTAATGGTTTCTTGAAGAATAGCTTGTTCCATGTAAAGTTGTCCAACCTCCTGTGCTCACCTGATGAGGTTCATGGTAACTGACCAGTCAGTCTCAGTGAGAGGGACAGATGACAGTCACCTACTTATGACATGGCACAAGATGAAGAGAATCAACTAACTAGTTATTTTGATAGAAATCATAAGAGTCAACACTCAACACCTCTCTTAAGGGCTGAGGAGGTATAAGGTAATCCTTATCAAAAGCAAACTTCTGCATGAAGTTTATACATTCAAAAAATGTCAGTCTGTCTGTCTTTTATATCTGAGGGCTCAAGCAGGGCTTGTCTCCTGAATCTCTCAAAGAAGGCCTACATCCACATCACATTCAAAAGAGGCATCACAGGAAGAAGCTGATCACTTTCAGATTTCAAAGCTCTATATGAAAAGATCTATCTGAACACAAGATGAAAACAACACAGAGATCCAAAAAACTAAAATTAAAAACAAAAAGTTGGAACAACTTTCTTTTTTCTTTTGGCAGTGCTGGGCAAGGCAAGCACTCTACCAACTGAGTTATATCCCTAGTCCCCCTGGAACAACTTTCTGAATTGCCATATTGCCTCTTTCCCCCAATATCCTGCTCCATCTTCAAGAGAAGATAGAAGTGTGCTGAAAGCACCTTATGAGAAATATTAAAGTGTGGAAGAGGAAATGATGGGGAAATGAGGAAGAAGGAGATACTGACCAAGCACCAAGGCTCATTTTCATTTGAATTCATAAAATCTTTATACTGAGACAAATGAAGGGGGTGTCGAAGGGGGAGAAGAAGGGAGGAGGCAGGCACAAAATGCAGGACTCTAAACAGTGAAGAGCTTCTTCCACTTCAGTGAAACAAAACCCTAGGGAATGACAGCTGCTATTCGTTTCTCCTCTTAGGTTACCTCTTTTTATGTTCTATTATAGTAATAAAATTAACTACCAAAGAGTCTGGGGATTTTTAATGGTGAATGAAAGAGGATAAAATCATCATATAAAAGCTGATACAAGGCAGTAAAGAAAAAGGTTACCATCCAGGCTTTAATCAACCACAATGCATTCTTTAATTATAAATTAAAGAGATTCTAAATACAGGATTCTCAGAAAGATAGCGACCTTTCCTTCAATATCAAAAGGTATTGGCAGAAAAGATGAAATGGTCCTTTTAATTATTTGGAAAGTACATATCCTCAAAGGACACTTTAATGTTTAAATAATATGATTACTTAAGTCATCTGATTAACCCGGTTAATCAGATGTTTAAGTAATATGAATCACTTGTCTTCAACTACTGAAGAATTGTGTAGATGGATTCTTTCTAGTCTGTTTCCTAAATCTATTAGCTTGTAATCTAGTGACTTATATCGAAATATCCCAAGTTTGTAAAGAGAGCTTTGCAAAGTAATGTGTCTAACACTTACCCACTGGAAACATGTTAGAGATGTGGAAAGAAAGAGGAATATAAAGCAAAGATAAAACCTTAAAATATCTAATTGGCTTACTAAGATGAAAATGAAACTTAACTATTACTCACCAGCATTTAAATGGCATTCCTTAATCTGAAACTGAAGTTCATTTTCATTGGGAATATCCTTCCATGTTGCAAGGAAGACCTGGCGTTCTGTATTGGGAAGCAGGGGGAAAGGGTAGATGTATTGTCAGTATTGTCATTTCTGGTGCCTTGCACATTTCCCCTTTGGAATACTAGCTCTTGCAATACAGCCAGCAGCAGGCTGGAACTGGAGCCAATTTTTATCTATTGAACTGGTATTATAAACTCCAGATCAATCAACCCCTCATTCAAAAGCATGAAGATACACTGGGAAAGAGTTTTTCATTTAGAAGTCAGTTTTGGTTCCCTTGTTTTCCTGTTTGGGTGATTTTGGGTAAGTCCTGTGACCTTTCTGAGCCTGAACTTCTTCATTTATAATTACATCTGTCCCAACTATCCCCAAAGAGCCACTGTAAAGATCAAATCAATTAAGCACCAATAGCTACTAATATAGGCTAGTTTGCTTTTTTTTTTTTTGGGGGGGGGGCGGGGAATGGTGGTATGGGGGATCCAACCCAGGACCTCATGCATAAGTGCTCTACCAATGAGCTACACCCCCAGCCCTTTTTATTTTGAGACAGGGTCTAAATCGCCATGGCTGAGCTCAAACTTGTGATTCTCCTGCCTCGTCCTCCCAAGTTGCTGAGATTAAGTGTGTGCCATTGCACCTGGCTGAAAGGCTAGTTTTTAATCAGGTAGTGGTTTCTTAAACAAGGGAAGAGAGAAATGTCAACAGCCACATAGGGAATACTAATGATTTATTACAAATTACTGATTTATTATCTTGAGGAGGTATGAACTTAGTACAAAGTGTAACATTTATACGTATTACCTCATTAAGTCATTATAAAAACAATTTTCATTTTGCAAACATGAAAACTAAAACAGAAAAAGCTAATCAGCTAGCCCATGGTCACACAGTCACACAGCTAATAAATGGCACAGTTAAGATCAAGTCCACGTCTACCTTTTCCCCAAACCTCTTACACTGAATCTTGGTGTACTCCTCTGATTGGAACATTCAGATACTGAGTGCTGTGATTTAGAGACCAATGGTAACACAATAACAAAGTGACTCAGGCAAATAAATAAGGAACAATTATTAGGGTTTTAGGATATCCTTACCCCACTTTTTTTTTTTTAAACCACAAAATAATATGTATTTCCCGGGCTATGTTCTCTTGACATTCAGAGGAAGGGCAAAGGTATATTTAGCAGAAGGACAGGAGGATGTACTTACCCATTTTGCCATCTTCTACAAAAAGCACATTGAGTGGGATGAGGCAGCTGAAGTAGAAGACATCAATATTGTTTTTAACAGCCACCTGCCAGGAAACCAACAAGGGAAAATGAGGACATCAGAGGGGGCCAGGTAGGAGGGGAAAAAAAGTTGTGTGTCTAGAAATCTATCTGCTTACTTCATTCCTCTTTTGGTCAGTGAAGGTGTCCTCAAATCATGACACACTAACCTATACACTGCAAAACACATCCTTTATTACACCACTGTCATAGAACTCTGACCACCTGCAACTCTACTTTTCTCCACAAAGGCCATCTTCACGGCACAACTTCTATACCTAGAATAATAATCTATTTAGCTATTTTTTTGGTTGTTGTTTCCATAATTATTTATTTTGCTGGGTGCAGTGGCACATTCCTTTAATAAGTGATTTGGGAGGCTGAGACAGGAGGATTCCAAGTTAGAGGCCTGGGCAACTTAGTAAGATCCTTCCTCAAAAAAAAAAAAAAAAAAAAAAAAAAAGCAGGTTTTGGGGTGTGCTGAGATGTAGGTCAATGGTAGAGTGCCCCTGGTTCAATCCCCAGCACCACTAGAAATTTTTTTCTTCAGTTAATTGTTTCTATGATTGTTAATAATAGCTGTTAGCACCTACTAAGTTTACTTACTAATGATATTAATATCTAATCCTTTTTCTAACTATCCCTTTTGAGGCCTAACAAAGTAAGTATCATTCATCTCTCATTTTACAGATGAGGATACCCAGGTTCAGAAAGACCAAGCCACATCTAGGATCATACAGCTACTATACAGAAAAATCAGACTTCAGACTTATATTTGTCTGACTCTAAACCTTGATCTTTTTTTTTTCTCTCTACAGCAACTAGCACCATATTGCCTCATCTTTGTTTAGATATGTGTTTTAAAGTTATTTCTTGTTTCCTAGGTCCTTCTGTTGGAAAATGCTTGTTGGGTCAAACATAGGTAAACCTGATGATTTTAAGAAGTTTTCAGCCTTTTCGTAAGCAAAGAAATGAGCTTTCCACTCCTTGGTTCAAATCTCCAGTGACTTCCCATCTCACTCAAAATAAAATCACAGTAAACAACTGCCTATAATCTGGCCATTACCTCTGATGTCATGTTTGCGACCCTCCCTCATTAGCTCCACTCAGTCACAGCAGTCTGTTGCTCTTCCTTGCATACACCAGGCATGCTCCTACTTTTTGTATTTGCTCTTTTTTCTATCTGGAATGTTCTTCCTCTAGAAATCCACATGGCTTTCTCCCTGCCTCCTCTTTAGGTCTTTGCATTAATGGTCTTTCATGATCAATGTATTTATAAAATTGCATCATTCAACCCCCAACCCTAGGAGTTCATACCTCAATTCTCAGCCCCCTCCATTGTCCTCACTACCATCCAACATACTTTTTTGTTTGTTTGTTCATGGTTGTGTCGATGCAACATACACCATTTCCAACCAAGCACAAATTCTAAAAAGGAAGGGACTTTTGTTTACCACAGGATTATTGGTTTCTAGAATAGTGATTGTCAGAGAGTAAATATTGAATATGATCATACAAGCTTTTTTTTTTTTTTTTTTTAATCTCTTTTGGCTTTTTGGAAAGGTTCCAAAAAAGGTTTTATTTTTTTTTTTAACTGTGCTTCCCTTCCCTTAACAGAATAGCAAAGCATGGACACACTGGAAGTGTGTGTGTGTGTGTGAGAGAGAGAGAGACAGGATTTTAGATGCTTAGCATAAAGTAACCCATCAAAAAAACAAAGGTTTTTTGAAGTTCCATGAAGTAAATTCTATCATGCATCCATGTTTGGTTTTTTTTCCAATTTTTTTTAGCGGTAGATGGACACAATATCTTTATTTTATTCATTTACTTTTATGTGGTGCTAAGGATCAAATTCAGTGCCTCACATATGCTAGGCAAGTGCTCTACCACTGAGCCACAACCCCAGCCTTCTATGTATGGTTTCAAAATGTGTTTCTCGATTTACCTCTGAATAAAACTAGTGCTCCATTAAAATGTGCCTTTGTGTACTCTTTAGCTTCAAGTGTCCCTACCATGGTGGGGCATGACCAACCAATGGTTCTTAAAACTGAATGGATTGAAATTGGCATAAAGAAATATATAGAACAGAAAATATTGTGCCTTTCTTGGGCAGTAAGTAATATTTCCTGTTTTGGTTTTGTCTTTGTGTGTGTATGCACAACATGTAAAACACATCTGTTACTATAAGCTGCTAAAAAGCATAAAAGTCACAATACTCACAAACCAAATTAAAAGAAGTGAAGAAACAGGTTCAAAGAGCCAAAGGACAGAAATGCACACCTCAGCTTCCACTTTGAGGGTACCCAAAGCAGACCACAGATGATACCAAAAAGATGATCACTTAATCCTCTGTTCCTCTAGTATGTCACGTGCAACATGTAACCATAACAATATTAACTTGCTTCTCAGGGACATTAATAGGAAGAGCAAATAGAAATGATTAAAAGGCATTTTGAGACGAAAAGTGGCTATAAATGCTTAATAATAATAATGTTTTTTAAAAGTTACTTTCAGTTGCTGCTGAGTAAAGAACAGCCTGTCAGCTTTAGCTGCACCCAGCAATTAGTTTCTTTCCATAGTAGAGGAAGCCTGCTGCAGGAGCTGCAGCCTTTTCAAGGGGGCACAGCTGGAGATGAGCAGGCTAAATTAACATCCTAACCTTGTTTCATATACTCAAAGTATTAGAACAAGGTATGAGACGAACTCAGTCTCAACTTTGGCAAATAAGACCTCTAAGCACACCTCTCACTGCAGGTAACCAAAGGAGGCACCAACACAAGAAAAACCTAGTCCAGCAAAACATGGCTCTTCTTGAGATCCTATCATCTACTCTTCCATGACGTCACTTATGACCTTTCCAAGTCTCTGAAGAATATTTTTTTCTTTTATTCCTCCTCTCCATTTAGCTTCTGGAAAGATTATTTGCAGGCTGGCCCAAGTTAGGACCAGGCAGTGACGCCAACCATCCCCAGTTCTCTGAGGAATGATGATTCAGATGTGTTTTTTTTTAAGCACCACACAGCCTAGTCAACAGATTCTAGGGGAATGGTTCTGAGTGACAGGTTTTTAATGGCACTGAGTCCAACTGTGGGATATATGTCAGCTGAGATTCAAGCAGAAGCGGCCCTTTCTACTAGCTACTGGAGTCTAATCGACGTAGAGAGACTATCTAAGTACAGCTTAAAAATATAGCAGAAATACTCATGAAACCCTCCAAAGAAAATGTCAATTTATTTTCCTTCTGATGCTAATTAAGTTTAACTTGAATAGCATCTTTGATTCAATTCCAATGCTAAAATTCAAACAAGAATTCTCTGTTTTTTCTTACTTCACCCATTAGATCAGGTGGATTGCATGATAGCTGAGCAGCCCTCAAATAGTATCAATCTGCTGCTCATTTCAACTAAAAGCCAGACCTGTTCTCAGGACATATTAGGGCGTGGTTTGCTATTAAGAGTATATGGACAGTGAGGGCTGGGGATGTGGCTCAAACGGTAGCGCACTCGCCTGGCATGTATGCGGCCCAGGTTCGATCCTCAGCACCATGTACAAAACAATCTCTTTGCCAGGCCTGGTGTAATCCTCTAATCCCTTTGCCACCTATAATCCCAGCGGCTCTGGAGGCTGAGGCAGGAAGAACTTGATTTTAAAGCCAGCCTCAGCAACACAATTGGGGGCTAGGGATAAAGCTCAGTTGGTAGAGTGCTTGCTTTGCATGCACAAGGCCCTGGGTTCTAATCCCCAGCATTTTCCCCCGACCAAAAAAAAAAAAAAAAAAAAAAAAGGTAGGGGAGCTGGGGATATGGTTAAGCACCCCTGACACCCCCCCCCCAAAAAAAAAGAAAAAAAAATTCCAATTTCTTTTAGAGTTTTTTTTTTTCTTTTTTAAATTGGGATTGAATCCAGAGGTGCTTTAATATTGAGATAATCCCCAGACCTCTTCATTTTTTATTTTGAGAAAGAGTCTCACTAAGATTGCAGGTGTCCTTGCTAGGTTGCTGAGACTGGCCTCAAACTTTTGAACCTCCTGCCTCAGCCTCTGGGAATATAGGCATGCACCATAGTGTCCAACAAGCAGGCCTTATTTTCAGAGATGAACAAAACCCAAAGGATATTGAAACTGAAATTCTATGACTCCTCCTGTAGTCCTTACTCTGCCATGAGATTTACTTAAAAACTTTCAAGTAATACAGACTATGAACTAGAATGTATGTAGATTAAATTAGAGAATACCAAAGAGAAGATTAATATTTTTAAGTGGCATGGATAAGCAATGATTTAAGATATGCTTAATGGACTAAATTTGTCAAAATTCTGATTTGGGCTGGAGTAAATTAGAATGATAAACTCCAGGGCTGTCCACTGGGAGAAGTCCAAAGCACAGCAGGGTTAGAACTACTGAAATCAAGTTATGTAACTCTTCTAGCAGCTGGCACTAGATTCTCAAATATAGCTT
This sequence comes from Callospermophilus lateralis, assembly GCF_048772815.1. Classification (NCBI taxonomy): domain Eukaryota; kingdom Metazoa; phylum Chordata; class Mammalia; order Rodentia; family Sciuridae; genus Callospermophilus; species Callospermophilus lateralis. The sequence continues at coordinate 36,997,435 of NC_135315.1, forward strand.
TAGAAGCAACCCACTGGTAGTCATCACCTCTGAACTACAGAAGGTAGGGCTAAATTCACACCCATCAAGTCCTAATACAATCTCTAGTTTATGGACAGTCAGCTAGGCGCCAACTCATTCCCAAAGTAAATTTCATTTTAGGGGGTCTCAACTTTTTACTCCTTGCCTCTTAATTTATAATCACACCTATTTCTATCAAAGTAAACTTTCTTGAAGAAAGCAAAGAAAATCTGTAGTTGGAAAATGTTAGGCCATTACCTTTTATTTTTTAAACAAAACATTATTTAAGAAATTTTTTTTTGTAGTTGTAGATGGACAGAATGCCTTTGTTTATTTTTATATGGCGCTGATGATCGAAACCAGTGCCTCACACATGCTAGGCAAGTGCTCCTGCCACTGAGCTACAGCCCCAACCCAAATATTATTATTTTTTTAAAGGCAAAAACATTACCTTCTGAGTACTATCTGAAAAAAATTGTTTTCTTAAAGCAAAGAACTGAGCAACGAGACAAGAAAATATTACTTAATCATTTAATTCCAAAATGATTAAGTAATATTTTCTTTAGTCTCCAAACCATAACTGATTATGACTATATTTGCCAGCATCCCTGCTTCTGTTTTTGTTTTTTTGGTACCAGGGATTGAACTCAGGGACACTCGACCACTGAACCACATCCCCAGCCCTATTTTGTATTTTATTTAGAGACAGGGTCTCACTGAGTTGCTTAATGCCTCACTGTTGCTGAGGCTGGCTTTGAACTTGCAATCCTCCTGTCTCAGTCTCCCGAGCTGCTGGGATTACAGGCATGCCTGGCTGGTTTTTCTTTTTAAAATCAGACTGACATCTACAAAAATGCCTTTTCTTAAACTTGGGCTTTCCTGAAGTGGAATAAAAGGAAAAATAAATTCAGACTGAGAACATTTTCATTATAATCCCATTTGATTGGGCTGGGGTTGTGGCACTGGGTTCGATCCTTAGCATCACATAATCCTACCTGAATTTTAGGTCCTCAATTCAGACGGAAATTTGTTCTATAAAACCCTAAAATGTACAACCAAGATCTATAAAATCCTAAAATGTAAAACTAAGATCTACTACAGATAGAATCTAAAGGAAGACATATTTTAGCTCAAGTGAACAACTTCCTAATAGGGTTTAACAAAGATAGAATGGTCCATTTTAGGATAGTATTCATGTAGATGCCAACTTGCCAATCAACTTAAATGTAGGGTAAATTCTATTAGCAATAGATACTGTTTGAAACAGACAATATTAGAGGTCATTCTTTCCAACCATAAGATTTTGTATTCTTCATATGTACTTGCTCACATGGATTAAAGCTTTTCAAAAGTTTTTTTTAATATATATATTTTTTAGTTATAGATGGACACAGTATCTTTATTTATTTATTTTATATGTGGTGCTAAGGATTGAACCCAGTCCTTCACAAGTGTGAGGCAGGCACTCAACCACTGAAGTACAGTACCAGCCCCTAAAGGTTATTTTTTGTGTTTTTTTTTTTATGATACTAGGGATTGAACCCTGAGTCTTGTGCATTCTAGGCAAGTACTGTATCACTGGACCGCAGTCAAAGACCTCAAAAGTTTTATGAGGGGGCTGGGGCTGTGGCTCAGTGGAAAAACACTTGCCCGGCATGTGTAAGGCAGTGGGTTCGATTCTCAGCACCATAAAAATTAATAAAAATAAAGGTCTGTCAACAACAACAACATAAAAAGTTTTATGAGGACTTTTCTGTACAGACCTCATATTATCAAGCCTCCATAATCCTTACATAAAAAATTGTGAGAACATTATTTTCTTACCTCCTAAACCATGATGCAAAATATAAGAGAGTAAATATAAAGGGGTCTGGGGATATAGCTCAGTTGGCAGAGTGTTTGCCTTGCATGCACAAGGCCCCGGGTTCAATCCCCAGCACCAAAAATAAACAAACAAATAAATAAATAAAACTCTCCAATGGACTTTAATTCAGCTTAGGAAAACCTCGGTGAGTTTTTCTTAACTTTAACTTGTAATGTACCTTAAGGATTTGAGTGAATATTACCAGCATAATGAAAACAGAGATTAGAAAAAATACCTTTTCCTTAAAAATTCAAACTCCCCTAATAAACAAAGACCATATGGTTAAAGCTATTTCTAATCATGTAACAAACTGATTCCACTTTTTATCAAGTCCTAAACTTATGATAAAAGGCTGTGATTTTATAAATGAAAGACCACAAATCATTTTTATTATTATTTTTTAATTATTATTTTAGACCTACTTTTTAAAATTCATATCCTTTGCTCAGGATCCTAGCATGGTTTCTGTTTCTTGGGTAAGCTTACCTCAAAGACCTTCCCTGAACTCCTACTTCTTTTTTTTGACTGAGCATTGAAACCAGGGCACTCTACCAAGAAGCTATCGTCCCCTGCCTCAGCACCTTGGATAGTTGGGATTACAGTGTGTACCGCACCTGGTCATGGGCTCCTTTTTATGACAAACTAGCTTGGGCGTTTTGAGAACTGAGTTCTGGGTTTCAGAACAACTGTCTCCTGCCATTGAGGACAGATTTCTCATCCACCAGACCACCTCTGCTTGCAGAATATATCTTATTTTTTTGCAGGGATGGGGATTGAATGCAAAGGCCTCCCTTACACAGAATAGGCAATGCTCTACCACTGGACTACATGCCCCAGCCCAGCTAGAATTTTTGTCTACTTCTTATGTGTAGTCATTCAAGCAGGGCAGTTGCTATTATTAGGCCTATTCCTAAAAGATAACCTACATGCTGGGGATACAGATTAGAGGCAGAGTATATGTCTGTCATACATAAGGTCCTCCCAGTACTGAGGGGAGAGGGAGAAGTGGGGTAGAGCCCAGAAACTGGTAGTTGAATGGTAGTTAACAGGAAGACAATAAATAAATAATAAGATACTGCTTTAGTATACAATCTTGGTTATCTTTTGCAGCGGGCAGGGCAGTGCTGGGAATAAAACTCAGTGTCTGATACATGCTACACAAGTGCTCTACCACTGAGCTATACCTCCAGCCCAAATCTTGGTTATTTTGACAAAAAAAGATAAGAAGTATCAACAAGGGCAATCTAGTACTAAAGGAACATAAGATACTAAATTTCTCAGATGAAATTAAGGGATGTGTGTAATCCTGATGTGACATGAAAAATATATCAGACTTGCAGCAGCAGTCACAAGAAGTATTTTCATTTTTTTTAATACCTTTGTTTATTTAGTTTTTATTTTACGTGGTGCTGGAGATCGAACCCTGTACCTCATGCATGCTAGCTAAGCACTCTACCACTGAGCCACAACCCCAGCCCACAAGTACTTTCTACTTTCTTTGGTAGCAAAATGTTTTAGTATTTCATAATTAAGAATTCAATATCTACATATTGTTTATGGAATATTTTAGGTTTATAGGATTATGTGCAGCACTAGATCTATGTGTGTGACTTGGGAATCTCTCCATTACTCCTGGAATAGTCACCACTTCAAGAACTCAAGTGTACACAAAAGCAGCACTATGGAGCCATAAAAGCAACTGGAGTTTGCAATTGTGGACTCTGGATGACAAAAGGAAGCTTTAACACTGAATTTGTTTGGATTGTACAACAATCAAGAAAAGTCAGCAAATGCCAAGTTGGTTTGCTTAATTTGACCGAAGCTGCTGAAAAGGTCTTTCGCTTGGAAGCATTTACTAGTTTCTCTGGTACAATAGCTACAATTGTGGGCTTTCTGAGTGTGAATGGACATATGCAAGACATGAAATATCAGGGACAGGCACACTATCTGCAACTGTCTCACAGACTGGGACTATAACATAGGAATCACAAGGGATAGAATTTTCCTCCAGGGCCACACATTAGCAAAAAACTCCTTTGGCTGACAAAGATCTTAAAAGATATGTGGTAAACAGGACTGGAAGATTATATCCTTCGTAGCTAGTGTCTTCAGCGTTTTCTGCCCTAATCATTCAAAGGTTAAATAAACAGAACTGGTGACAGAACCTTATTTCAGAAGACTTTCAGAGAAAAAACACTGAGATGTTATATCTATTTCTTTTTCCTAATTAACATTTAGCCTCTTCCTCAACTGTGTTTTTGTGAGATTGAAACACAAAAAGAGATAAAAATATATTTAAAAACATGTTTATATATATATATATATAAAATATATATTTTATATATATATATGAAAACACACACACACACACACACACACACATGCTTTATCCACAGATTCACTTCTAAGTCTCCTTTATAAAATAGTATAGAAGGAAGGAAAGAAGAATTAAGAAGGTACTATCAGTGCTCTTAGGAAAAACAAAAAAACACAGTACATTGAAAACCCCATTTAAGTTTCCTTTCTTCTGAAAGAAATTCTGCCATAATTAAAGGAAAACAAAAATTGTTAAAGCCATAAATTCATAAAAACAAGAAGTAAAAATCTTAGTACTAGAAAACAGGTAGACTATCAATAATACCTTAGAACTTTAAAAGGCTTAGGATTGGAACCACCTTTGAAATTGAACAGGGGGTAGGCATTAAAAGAAAGATTGGCTCTGGATTTGAGAAGGATTAGGATGCCACCAGGAGTCCTGATTCCCCACCACAATTCTATACTGCCAGACACTGAGTCCCTGTTCAAAACTGAGGATTAATTCTTTTACAGAAGACAAAGTATATAGCACTCAGAAGTGAATGCCAGACAAGGCTGAGGGGTTGAGGATTAAGCAAATTTATGCAGAGTGAATGCTAAGAGTCTCCATCCTTCTTTCCTGACATAGTTCCCAGAAAGCAGGCACAAAGCCTTTATGTTCCAGACAGGAGACTCAAAGATGATTTTTGTTTTGTTTTGTTTTTTGGTACTGGGGATTTAGTCCAGGGGCACACTACCACTGAGCTACATCTCCAGCCCTTTATTTTTTGAGACACGGTCTTACCAAGTGGCTGAGGCTGGCCTTAAACTTGTGATCATTCTCCATCAGCTTCCCAAGTTACTATATCAGGAAAATGGGAATATGGGAAGTATGCGTGTAGATAATAGCAGTGAAGGGGGAGATGTAGTCCTAAAACCTGAAGTCCTAATAAAAAAAAAACATGTAATTAAGAGACAAAGAGGTAAAGGTCAAAAGAATCATCTAAGCAAATTAGGATTGCCTCTGTGGAAGAGGAAATTGGGGTCCTGTTGAAAAAAAAGGGTTGGAGACTAGGTTTTTCTTACTATAGAATAGTCAACTCTTCAAACTGTGCTTTTATGATTCTGGCAAGCAATAACTTCAAAGAATGATGCTATCAATGTTCTCAGAAAAGTCTACATCCCAGTGAAAAAGGAAGCAGAGCAGCTGTGTAAACTCTACAGCATCTATGCTAAGACCATGACCATCCTCCTCTCGGAATAAACACAAAACATGCCATAATTCCACATCTCCTTGCAGACACTGACTTGAAGCAATGGTCACTTGTGTCTAAAGTTTGAAGAAGTATATTGGGAAAATGTTTCTAAGCAACTAACAGATGAAATAATCAAAGTCATTTAAAATCATTTAGAGAAAATTCATTTGGACATCTGTTAAGGTTTTTTGTTTTATTTAAATAGAGGAAATTCATTATTATTTTTTTTTAGAAATATAATTATATGATATAAACTCAAGAGACGTTCCCAATAGGGGAAAGTTTAAATTTAATCTCTGTTCTCTGTTAATATTTATAAATTAAATTTGTGTGTGTGTGGGGTGTGTGTGTGTGTGCTGGGGACTGAACTGAAGCTTCACATATATTAGTCAAGTGCTGTACCCTGAACCATGCCCACAGCCCACAAGACTTTTTATAACTAACATGAATGAAGCAAAAAAAAAAAAAAAGTTTATAAATTTGAATCTCTACTAGTTGTTTAATTCCTGTATCTAAAGCATAATCTGCCTTACATTTTAAGAAGAAATGGTATCTTTTTAATCTTAATTTATAATTGGTTTTTCAGACCATAAGCTAATGTTTAGTATAATCCCATATTTATTTTATTAGTGCATTATAGTTGCATATAATGGTGGAATTTGTTACATATTCATACATGTCCACAATATAATAATATAATTTGGTCAATATAATCTCCCTGTATATCACTTTCCCTCTGCTCCTACTTCCCCTGGCCCTTTCCCTCTACTCTACTGATGGACATTTAAATAAAATTCTTACAAGTATTTTATTATAGTTTTGTCAACTGTGTTTATTTTGTCCTATACACTAATACCAAATCAGTCAAAAAAATCACAAAAACGCACAATTCACTCAAAATTTCTTTTCTCCCCAATCCCCCAGTGCCTGCAATAATTTCATGGTCTAGAGTACTAAAAAAGTATTAGTTTTTCTACATAAGCTCTTGAACCTAAACATTATGTAAATACGTTTAAATGCTTGATTTTTTTTTTTCCTAGTGTTATCTGCATCTACATGGTCTAACCTTGTAGTAAAATTTTGATTCTTTTTGTTTAGATAAGGACAGGACAAGGGCAGAATGAAAGCTGAAATATAAAGTAACTCATCCACCTTAAGCTAGCCATTAGTTTCAACTGCTACCAGAAGATGTTAAATAGAACTGCTCATAGGGAATTTTTTTTTTTTCCAATTGTTTGCTTTTCTTCTCCATTGGGACATGTTAATTAGTGAGAGAACTACAATTATGACATCCCTGAAAGAAGAGAACCCCTGGGAAAAATGTGAAGAATCTGTAGTTAACTACAGATGGAAAACTTTTAAGTATGATTTTTTTCTTTCTTTTTTTTTTTTTTTTGCAGTACTGAAAACTGGACCCAGAGGTTTGTGCATGGTAGGCAAGTGCTTTCCCACTGAGATACATCCTCATTCTTTAAAAAAAATTTTTTTTTTGTAGTTGCAGATGGAAAGAATGCCTTTATTTTATTTGTATATGGTGCTAAGGATTGAACCCAGTGTTCTGTCATTGAGCTTCATTCAGCTCCAGCTCCAGACCATATCCTCATTTCCTTTTTAAATTTTACTTTGAGACAAAGTAAAAACTAAGGGCCTCACCTAGTCACCCAGGCAGGCCTTAAACTTGCAATCATCCTCCCTCGTAGCTGGATTATAGGTGTGCACTACCACAACCTGTTTTTTATAAAATCATGTTTGTAAATTGCTAGTCCTAATACCATATCATACTTTTGAGGGGGTGGTTTGAACTAAGATCCAACTTTAGGAGGATTTCCATTTGGGATTTGGTGAAATGGAAATGCAAGTAGGAAAGTTATTCATTTGTTTATGTTATTTTTAAGAGTAGAAAATTTGCCCTGGTTTCTGTGACCCAAATTTGCTTTCCTATTCTGAAAGAAAGCATTCTTGCATGCCTGATGACTATCCTCAAATATTATTGGCTTGAGGTTCTGTAGGTCAGTGGAAAGTTAGATTTCAAGAAAAGAGAACAGATGCAGATTTGGGTTATTTGCTTCAGGATCTGAGCTGGAAAAGCCTGTTAACACATTATTCTCATCATGTAACAGCCAATTCCTACTGCACAGTAAATCTTGTTTTATTTTTCTGGTCTGAGCCAAGTTATATTGTGCCTCACCTGTCTACTCTTCAAATCATTACTCCCTTTGCTGAAAGAAGCAGCAGGCTATTATTGTGGCAATAAGGTATTTGGTGAACTGGCAAACAGGCCTGGTGCACTGAAACTTACACTACTGAAGAATGTTTAGTTTTAACTGTCAGTAACTTACTGTTGCTGTCTATTGTATTTCCAGAAGATAGTACAATGGGATCTTACCTGTCTTGATTGGAAAGTTGGTATTTCTTTCATCATTTCAAAGATATTCAGTCTCATTCAAATTGCTCTATCATCTCAATTTTTAAGTGGAGTTAGGGGATCATTTCTTCTTTGTCCTTCACAGTGGACACCTTTTTCTTTCCTCTCTTCCTTCTTTGGTTAAATCGTGAGCTCACTTTCAGTTGAATTCCCCCCCGCCCCCGACCCCCACCCCGAGCCTAAAGCATGCTAAAATTTGGAACTGTTGCTAAAGGGCTGCTTTCCATTTGTTTCTGCCAGGCACCCCAGATTTCACCAGTTCTTGATCAGCAGCAAAGGCGAGGTGCTAAACAACTAAATGACCCTATCTCTACATAAAATATAAATCAGGGCTGGGGATGTGGCTCAGTGGTTGAGTACCCCTGGGTTCAATCCCTGGTATACCTGCCCCCCCCCCCAAAAAAAAAGCTAAGAAAAAGGTTTCCTAACATTTAATGAGTAAAAGAATAAATAAATAATTCTGTTAAGGCATAACCTTTGTTCTTAAAAACAAAGTAAAATTATTTTCCATAGTTATTTCAAGTTCTATTCCACAACTAATATAAGGCAGAGAAAGGGTGCTATGATTGTCCTCTAACAGTTTATGGCTGGTCTTTAGTTGTGCTGGTGTTGAAGGAGGGAGGATGGCCTAGTGGGAGAAGGTTAAGTCACTGGGTACCCAGCCTTTGGAAGACATTAAGGAAGTCCTTATGGGACTCTGCTCAGGTCTTGTGAGAGCAAGTTGTTATAAAAAGAGCAAGACTGGCCCCACTTTGCTCTTTGGCTTCTTGTCCAGTCATGGTCACCTCTCCCTCTCACACATGTTCCTGCCAGGATGCCATCCACCACTTGATGAAGCCAAGGGGCAAGCAAGTGTTGGCACCATGCTCTTGGACCCCCAAAACTGCTAGTTGAATAAATCTGTTTTCTTTATGAAATACCCATCCTCAAGTATTTTGTTATAACAAAGATACATGGGCTACTACAAAGGAATCATTTATATAAAAATGAAAATTGGCAAGATATCATCTAATACTACCCAAGTAAAGTAAAACTGACCTGTAGGTTATTCAGAGGTTCCATCTTCATGACTGGGCCCAAGGTATTGAGAGGCAAGGAGACATCAATGCTCTGGTTTGGCATCAGTGGTGTATGGATGGCCAGAGGAGTGCTTGGGATGACACCAAAGCTTGAAGAGAGGATGAAGAAATCATAGAAATTAATCAAGATTTAGCCAGATCTTTCGGTTTCAATGGCTTTCTACTTCATTTGAAAAAAAAAATTTTTTTTAATACAATTAAATGCAAGGAATAGTAGGAAACAAGTTGCTCAATTCCAACTTGCTATAACATTGATGATGTCATACCTCTGATTTCCATTAAATGCATTTGAGGAAAATGAAAACATTCCTAAGTACAGAACTATTTTGCTAATGCTCTTATTCTCAAAGTTTATTCCATTTATCATGCCACTAGAGAGGTTTGATAAGCATTTCTTTTTATAAATCTTTCCTGAGGCCTGGGGTTGTGACTCACTGATAGAGTACTTGCCTAGCAAGTGTAAGGCACTGGGTTTCTCAGCACCACATATCAACAAATAAATAAAAGTCCATCAATAATTAATAAAAAATTTTTTAAAAATAAATCTTTCCTTAGATAATTTTGGAAAGAAGATTTAAGAATCCCCATTCTGGGGGCTGTGGCTGTGGCTCAGTGGTAGAGCACTCACCTAGCATGTGCAAGGCGCTGGTTCAATCCTTAGCACTACATAAAAATAAATAAGGGGCTGGAGCTCTGGCTCAGTGGTAGAGCGCTTGCTTAGCATTCGCGCGAGGCACTGGGTTCGTTCTTCAGCAGCACATAAAATAAATAAAATAAGTATTTTAAAAAAAACTTAAAAAATAAAAGTATTGTGCCCAACTACAATTTAAAAATATTAAAAAAAAAAAAAAAAAAAAAAAGAATTCCCATTCTGTTAACAATTCCTGGTGAGGATGTGGGAAAAACCTAGTACAACCACTTTGGAAAGCAGTATGGAGATTCCTCAGAGGACTAGAAATGGAACCACCCTATGACCCAGCTATTCACTCCTTGGTATGTGTTTAAGAGAGCTCAAATCAGCATTCTAGAGTGATATATCAATATCAATAAACATTTATGGCAGCAAAATTCACAACAGACAAGTTATGCAACCAGCCTAGGTATCTGTCAACAGACAAATGGATAAAAATAGGTGGCTTTAGGGCTAGTGATATAGTTCAGTGGTAGAGGATGTATCTATAAAGTTCAATCCCCAGTACCCCAAACCAAATAAATAAATGAACGAAAAAAACAAACAAACAAATACATAAATAATTTGTGCTTTAAATAGCTTTAGAAAGGAAGTCAGGGCTATAGTATTTATAAAATAACAAAAGGGATGATTAGAGATAATTAATTATCTATTTCAATTGTCAGAATGGGTAGAGAAATATTTGTTGGGCTGGGATTGTGTTTCAGTGATAGAGTGCTTGCCTAGCATGTGTGAGGCACTGGGTTTGATTCTCATAAACAAAATAAAGATACTGTGTCATCTATAACTAATAAAAAAATTATATAAAAGGACTGTTTGCAGTCCTGGGAATCGAACCCAGGGCCTAAATTATTACTGGGACAGAACACATGGCAGGGGCATGGTTCCAAATCTTCCAATTGCTCTTCTAAGTACAGAATAAAAGGCAAAAGACAAGTAGAGAGGAATGCAGGTTATGCACATTTCCTTTATTACAAAGGATTTCCCTAACAGCCCTGGCCTTTAGCAGGGTCAACTACTCAAAAATGACTGGAAAAATAACTGGTCTTAACAGAAGGAAACACAAACTTCTAGGTACTAAAATAATCTTTCTTTCTCTCTCTCTCTCTCTTTTTTTTTTTTGCAGGGGTCAGGGGATACCAGGGACTGAACTCAGGGGCACTGGACCTCTGAGCCATATCCCCAGGCCTACTTTGAATTTTATTTAGAGACAGGGAGAACTGTTTACAGCCTCACCTTTGCTGAGATTGGCTTTGAACTTGAGGTCCTTCTGCCTCAGCCTCCCAAGCCACTGAGATTACAGGCATGTGCCACACCAATCCTAGCCTAAAATGATTTCTGATGTGCCAAACTCTCAAATCCAAGATACCAAGTATTTCTATATGATTAGAAATAAATCAATCACTGATGCAAATTATTATTAACAAATTTATTAAATCTGCTTTGAGGGTCCAATTACTACTTTGTTACAAGCAGAATTGTATATCTTGTATTTACAAATGAATGAACCCACTGTTGAAGCCTAGCAGCCAGTTTCCTGAACTGCAAAATTTAATAAAACAAGTAATGTTTGAGAAATACAAGACCAACATTTTACTTCTCTGTGTTCTTTTTATTATTAAGGCCAAGAACTCATTTCTAAGAGCTATACACAATTATGTGTTTAACATGCAGACCGTCTTCCATATTTCTGACACCTCTGTACACTAGTTTTTTCTTACCAAAACATAAACTTTAGACATCAGGTTTCTTTGGTTCACAACTAAAGCACCAGTATCTAGAAATGTCTGGCATATATATGCTTAATAATTATCTGCTGAACAAACAAATAGATCCCAATTAAGTTTGTTTTAATTATTTAAAAATTCTAGTATTAGACTTCTTTAAAAAAAACAATAAATAAGTTTCGATTTTTTCATTCCATATGGATAAGTCTGTTTAAAGGATTTCATTGTTTAAAACACATTTAAATACGCAATGTATTGAATCACATGCCTATAATCCCAGCATCTCAGGAGGCTGAGGCAGGAGGATCATGAATTCAAAGCCAGCCTCAGCAACTTAGCAAGGCCCTAAGCAACTCAGTGAGACCCTGTCTCTAAATAAAAGATAACAAGGTCTGGGGATGTGGCTCAGTGGTTAAGTGCCCTAGTACCAAAAAAAAAAACAAAACCAAATCCCCAAACAAAAAAACACATGGATGAGTACACCCCTACCCCATCCCCGTGCTCAAATTATCCAGGGCCTGCAGAGTTGAAGCTGAAAAAGGAAGATCCTGATCCCAGGGTCACTCTAAATTGAGTATCTGCCCACCTATGAGTTTTTTACCCATGGTTAAATGAAACATTCTCTTATTACACACAAAGTACTCTGTTACGTTGACATCAAGCCAGGGACTCTTATTTCTTACCTATTCTTGTTAAACTGGATTGCAAAGTCTGTCATATGTTGCAGAGCTTTGTTGGTGAAGTTCATTTCCATATAGATGTGCCCTTGGCGGTGAGTAAATGTTCCTGAAATCTCTAAACCTTTAGCCTTTACTGCTGGTAGCCAGACCTGAAACAGTATGAGTCCAAGACAACAAGATATGATTTATCTTGATGTTATTTCCTTTTTTACCAACTAAAGATGAAGCCAAGATTTCATTTCCTCAGGCAATTATGGTGATTTTTATGCCATAAACATCAAGTCAAGAAGGGTCTGGACAAAGTAGTATTTTCTGAAATTTGTGACTATTCTCAATTATTTAAGAATATGCAAAAAAACCCAAAACAAAAAGAAAACAAGCATCTACTGGTGACCCAGGCCCTTTCTCTATCCTCTGGTTAATTTGGTAATTTTACTGTTTTTGAGTATTACTACCAAAATACACAATACAAGTAAAAGAAAAATTCTGACAGTATAATTTTTTAAGAAGTTCATCATTATCAGTAATCTCCTTAGGGAAAAAGACCATGTCTTACCTATATTTTAACTCTTGCTCTTGTTTCTGATAAATAGTAAATACTCAAGATTTGCTTAAGTAATCTGAATGCCTTTTCTTATAGATATAATTGATTCATTACCCACCCCTTGGTCCCACTGTGACATTACTGGCTTATACCTGTTAAAAACATTTAAAAAAAATTTTTTTTAGGTTGTCAATGGACCTTTATTTTATTTATTTATATACGGTGCCGAGAATCAAAGCCAGTGCCTCACACATGCTGGGCAAGTGCTCTGCCACTAAGCCATAACCCTAGCCCAAAAAACATTTTTTTAAAAAATTAGAAATTCATGAGCTGTTCTGATCAGCTAAGACAAAAAACCAGAGTTTGTGGGTGGTGAATAATCATGATAATATACAGAAAAAGAAGAAAGGAGGGGAAGAAGAAAAAGAAAAACACTTGTAAGTTTTTTTATATCTACTTATCAGAGGGTCAAAATTCAAAAAACCGAATAATACCCAATGAAGAAGGATATAAGAAACTTGGCACTATTATATTTTGTTGATGAGAAAGAAATGTGACACTACCTCTTTGGTATGCAAGATAGTAATATCTGTTTGAAAATGTTTAAATGATCAAGCAAATTGCAAGATAACCCTATAGATACACTTACAGTACTAAGTTGTGCCAAAACATTATGGCTGTTTTGTCATAAGTTTGGTTATTCTCTGCAATGGCTGTATGCACAGCATTATGACTCCTGGAATAGACAACTAGTCTACATCTTGATAGCAAGGATCCTCCCCTAAGAGTTAGATGAGCAGGCAGAGAAATCAGGAAGCAAGCAGATAGGCTGGTCTTCAGAAAATCAAGATATAATAAAGTCAAGCCTGATTTAGTACTTTTCCAAAGAGCTTAAATAAGCTTTGTTTACAGGGTGTTTCCCTGCCTTATATTTAAATTTCACCATGAATGACATTATGCAAGGTTGAGATTGGAAGAGCCCCAGGTTTGAGACACAAACCTCTATCAGAATTCTAAAGAGGTCCACTAAAATACATGAAAAGCAAATCTGAGCACTCTAGAATCCATATGTAATACCAATAAGGAAGGGAGAATAAAAGGAACAAGAAATGAAAAATGGTACTTCTCTCTGCTGTATCTTTTTCCTGCTTATGTACTATATATAAGATTTTCACTAGATTCACTTTACTGTTGACAAACTAGACAACATTTCTAAACATGAGAACAAAATCCAAATACTTAATATTTCCAATTTTAAATCTAATTATAAAAATGTTTAACAAGGATTCTATCAATGCTTCCTAGTGTTAATTTTGAAGTTGTCTTATATTTCTCTTTCAAGTTCCTCAGTACAAGAGCCAAATCTTGGATGTGTTAATAGTAGAAGTAACACAAATGTTAGAAGTGATTTGGGTTTGTCCATTAAGAGGGAAAAAATATATTGCTATGCTAACTCTTTACTTACAGCCTTAGGAGCCACGTATCCACCAGGTGCCATTCCTATCCCTGTGGAAAGTTCAAATAGGTCATTTAGACCACTGCTGACCACTGCAGGAGTAGGTGAAGGAGCAAAGGTGGCAGGCACTGATGACGGGATGAAGGACTGTCCCACCTGCAGGGGAGAAAAAAGGGAGAGAGAAGATCAGGAAGAACAGATTAACAGTCCTTAAAATGCTATTAGTTTTAGCAGTATTGATATATCAATAAGAAAACACCATAATTAATGATATTCTTAGCTGCCAGATTAGTATATTGTCTTTTTAGTCATCAAAGTTATTTTTTCATTACTAATAAGATACACACACTCTTCAGAAGACTTATCAAGCAAGAGCATTCAGCAGGATACAGGAACATAGTGATCCAAGATTGTGTTTCCAATTTTAGCTTCCATGATTCTGTGCAAAAGGCCTATAGATACCCTAATAAAGGGGGAGTTGATTTCTATAGAAAGAGGGAGAAGCATCCAACTTAAACAGCAGTTTCATTTCCACTTGGGTTCAGCCAAATCTTATGTCCCCATTTAGGCATAAATATCTAATAGGAAGCTCTCCTGGGGGAGATGGTATTCACACTCCCATTAATGAGGAGCATCACTGAGTCCAGGTGACTTTCTAAAGTTCTTTCTAGATGACACCAGGGAATAAGAGCATTCTCCAGTCAAGATGGGAGGTTCCATTTCCTTCAGCTCTTTAATGTCAGAAACACAAAGATCTCTATAGGCACCAGAGCAATCCCTGAAGATATCCCTAGATCACATGTGGCACATGACTCCAAAGATTCCAAATAACCCTATACTACTATCTACTCCTCATTATTACTATAAAGGTTTTGGTGTGCAGTGCTAGACAGCAGCAGTGGCTGGTCTAATGTGTGCAAAGGAAAGGCATCAATCAGGGAGCAGTGCTTCCCATGGTGAAAAAAACGGATGGCACTTACTGCCGGACTTCCTCCAATGCCCCCGCCAAGGTCACTGCCAAGCTGAAAGAGAGAAAGGAGAGAGAGGAGAGAGAGGTAGAGTTCATTTAGCTAAGTACTAGATGCCCATATAGAATCTGAAAATTTCTACCGAGTTGTTGGAAATACATGCCATTCAACTTGTCTGTCAAAGCCTAAGAAAATTCTACATTGTAAAGAAATATGACCTAGGGGAACCCAAATGGTAGTAGTGGTGGGTGTGGCAGTTTTGAGAAAACTTGGAAAGAAAATGGAGCTGGGACATCTCAGGGATGTTTCAGATCCAGTCTTTCCACCAGGATACACAGGTACAAACCCAAACAAGATTTAAAGAGTGTGCATATTCCAAGAAGTTCTATTTCTAAGCAGCAATGTTTAAAATGTTTAATTCTTTAAAAAGAAATTTAAAGGGGAGAAAAAAAGGAAAAGTAAAGAAAGACCAAAATAAGCTTTGATCTACAAAACCTGCTCCCCTCAATGAGATGGTGGGAACCAAATCAGCATTGAGCTGCAATTTCAAGCTTTAAAAATTATAGGTGGAACAAAAGTGATGTTTCGAACGTTTGTAAGAAAGGAAACAGCTGGGATGGAAAGACATCCTGCCTGGGGAGAAGTGGATAGGCATGAAATGCTTCAAAGCCCTCTCAAAGTCAATACAACTAAGGGGGAAATGCTGTGATTTATTTGGAGTAGGTCTTTTAAAAGAATGATAAGCATGAGAGAATTAGACTAATTGAATTAGCTGGCTGACAGGAAAATAATTTCTACATTGTTATAGTCTTGCCCATTTTGAATTCACCCTGAAGGCAAGCTCTCATGACAAAAACATTAAAGAAGAATGAAGCTGAAAATAGCTGGCATGCAAGAAATTTAGTGCACACACATATACAATTAATGGCACTGTTTTCAAAGCATAATCTTTTTTTTTTTTTTTTGCTACAGTTCCGTATTTGCTTCTTCCCTAGTTCTCACTATGTACCTACAATAGTAAGCAAATGCTTTGTCTACTCTAAAAATAGACTACAAGTCTAAAAACTTTCTTTTATTTTCTTTCATCAGTTGTAGAAATTTAGAGATCATTGTGCTGTGATTGTTAAAAAACAAAACTGTAATGCATCTTCAGGATTTGGGAAAGAGGATTTATTTACCTTGTCTATAAACTTATAATAGTATATAAAATGGTGTCGCCAAAATCTAAAAATCAATCTACACAAAACCTTTGAGGTCTATCACAAAATTTTGTTTCCAGGCTCAGAGAATAAACTTAGAAGTCACTTAATAACAAGCATGCTCTGTAACAAACTACAGAGCACTCCAAACCAGAGTCAACATTTCCAGAAGCTGGTTCCTGAAGATTACTAAATGGTGAGACATGGGATGAAAATCACATAGTTAAATAAAGAGGTCATCCCAGCCAAGAATTTGAATAACTGGAAAAGCGTGAAAGCAAATAGAAAAGACATTACGCATCTGCTTTTCCCCTGGCTCTAAAAAAGCACACAGCATGACATCTGAAAATCATGAAATTCCTTTTATTCAAACAGACTTATATAACATTTACTGCAAGCAAGGCATGCAAAGATGCAAAGCAAGGCAATAAGAGGGCTGTACAGATAAACAGAACTAGGCTTTTCAAACTGGCAGGAGAAATAAAACATGAATGTGAAATCATACAGAATACTAAAGTAAAAAGAGGGAAGTTCTGAAGGGAAGAACCTCCTTCTGGTTGAAGAATAATGAAGAAAAGATTCAAAGAAGTGGTAGTGTGTGTTTATCATGAGAGGGATTACAAAATGCAAAAACAGAGGAGGGGTATTTATCAAACAGGATGAACAAAGGCTGAAAAAGAAGGCATAGAACCATGATTAGGAAAAATGAATAGACTAATTAGACTGGAGCATAGATTTTTTTTTTTTTTAAAGTTGCACAAAGTATGTCTGCAAAGGCAGTCTAATTTGGGGACATCTTTAATCTTTAAGTTTTAACTTCCCCTTTATAGAAATCTGGAGGTTTCTTAGACTATGATTCAAACTTTCAAATACTAATAACTATTTTTATTATGTACAGTAAGTATGATTTTCAAACTTACATACACAATGGAACCAATCATCTGTTTGTGCGTCTTTGTTGGGAGGGGAGTGTTGATGCTTTAAAAATGCTATTAGCCAGGAGCAGAGATGCACTCCTGTAGTTCCTGCTGGCAGTAGGATCACTTGAGCTCAGGAATTTGATAATAGCCTTGGCAACATAATGAGACCCCCATTTCAAAAAAATAAGATAAAAAATTAAAAAATGTTATTGCCTGAGTCTTATTCCCAGAGACAGCACTTTAATCATTCTAAAGGTTAGTGTGGGTATCAGAATTCTGAAAAGCTCCCCTAGTTGATTCTCATGTATAGTCGAAGTTAAAAACATTATAGAGAATTAATTATTAATTGGGGTATACATGGTTCATCTGTTCAGAAATTACTTTAGAGCTTACTTCTGAATAAAAAGGAGGTCAGAATTTGGGCAAAAAGAAAGAAAAACCGTTTCTTTCTAAGGAAGGTGAGGAAAGGCTAAACACAAAAACCACGGAAAGGGCTCTAAAAAACATCTCATTTGTACTGATACTTTGAGGTGGTTTTATGACCTTCTATTAGGCTTACTCTTTATCCCGTCAACCACTTCCTCCTCTGGCCAGGTTCAGAACCTAAGCTTAGAGAGAATTTTTTATGGACCTGGTTGCCACTCAGTGGTAAAGAGAAAAAATCCAAAACAAAACAAATGGAAAGGAAACAGTAGTAAATATGCTAAATACAATAAAAGGTATTGAGAAAAAGTATTCATTGGAATTTTTTTCAATGTTTTAGTTGTAGTTGGACACAATATCTTTATTTTTTAATGTGGTGCTGAGGATCGAACCCAGGGCCTCACATGTGCTAGGCAAGCACTCTACCACTGAGCCACAACCCCAGCCCTTTCATTGGATATTTTAGAACAAAAGAAATAAAGACCCGTTTATAGCCCTTTTTATTTAGAATTTATTCCTTGAATATCATGTGAACATTGTCTTAGATGGGAAAGACACAAATATAGTCTCTCCTGTGGTCAATTTTATTCAAAACAATGGAAGAAATTGAAAAACAACCCTGAGACTCCTTTGTTTATGATAAGTATATCAGAGACAACTAGCTAGATGAATCAAGAACTCTTGTGGTACGTATACAGAATGGAATATTACTCAGTCATAGATAAGAATGAAATCATGACATTTGCTGGTAAATGGATGGAACTGGAAGCTATCTTGCTAAGTGAAATAAGCCAATCCCAAAAAACCAAAGGCCAAATGTTCTGATATGTGGATGTGGACTCACAATAGCAGAGGGGAGGGAGTAGTGTAGGTTCACCAGATTGGACAGGGGGAAATAGGGAAGAGTGAGGGAGGATGGGAATGGGAAAGACAAATTGGACATAACTTTCCTATGTGAAAATATAGGAATATAAATACATATATGAATACATCAGGGTAACTCCGCATCATGTACAACACAAGAATCATGTACAACCCCATGTATGTATGATATGTCAAAATACATTCTACTGCCATGTATAACTAAAAAGAACAACAACAACATACGCACCAAAAAAAACCACCAAACTCTCACTTGACACAGACAAGGTCGAAAGGGTATCAGAGACACACAGCCAGTAATGTAAAATTTCACCTAATTGTGCCATGTCCCGAGAGTACAGACAAAGAACAACTTCAATATGTGTTTTCTAACTATACCTCATTCAGACTTTATTCTGCATCTTTTCTCTTAACTAAAAAAGGTCCCAAGGGAAGCTTATCCTCCTCTCCAAAAATATGGCAAGGTGCTAGCACACTGACTAGGGCAGGGAAAGTGAGTAATAAATATATGACAGCAAGGATGGAAGCCAGTTACCCAGTAAATGACCTTACCTATCTACTATAGTGACAAGCAGGATGAAGCAGAAAATTAAGAAAAAAATAATAATTAATAAAGCTGAATAAAACTCAGGAAACTGGTTGTATATCAGCCTGAACTAGACAATAACCATTTCTAGCTCAGTTGCTGGTATTATTCAGAGTCAGGTTCATCTATTAGGGAATACTCTCTGGGCCATACTTATCAGGAGCCCATATTAAATTAATACTTGTGAAATTCAGAGTGATATCGGTTATCCAGTGAGCTAGTAGGAGTCAAGAGTGAGAAAGAAAGAGTGTAGAAAATGGCTTTACTCCTGGTCTCAGGTATCTAGATATTGTTTAAAGTATCTCCTGGAGTCATCCACAGCCCATTGTTCCCAGGATTGCCTTACTGAGGCTGCCATTTTCTCCATGAAGGAAATAATGTCAACTACAGGCCAAATGAATTGGCACAGAGGAAGGAGGGAGAGGTGCCAACTTTAGGAAAAGAGTATTTCAAATGCTAAAAACTGAGAATTCTCCTAAAGATCATTAGCTGATGCTTAAGTTCAAATTTTCTGCTAGTGGTATAGTTCCCCCAGTCCCCAGTCTAAATCATAATAGCTGTTATCACTAAGAATGAAGTTAACATTTGGCTAGTGCCAAAGTCTGCCTGACTCAAAGAAAAAAATGTTTTTATCAAGGAATATCAGCTGAGATGGCCATTAAGGTACATCTACTTGCTTTTAAAACTGTGAAGCCTGTCTGGGTATACTTTTTATTTTTTTATGATAGGTGTTTATCTTAAGCTCAGATATTTTTATGCTCCTGTCTACAGTGCTTACCTCTTTTATGTCATGCTTCCCCAAACTCACTGAATTGAAGGGAATCCAAGGAATGCGTCAGGCAATACGGCTTACCAGTTGTTTATACTCAGGAGTCAACAACAAAATGATGTCGAAATAGGATATAGTGATTCCCATCACAAACAATAAAACTGTTTTCAAAATCCCAGTGGAGTCAAAAACATCTATTTTTCTTATTAGGGCTTAGATATTAGAAGGCACACAGCATCTCATAGGTGAAAGCTTGGTTCTCAGCATAAAATATAACTAAAGAAATGGGTTAAGAGACTTTATAACCAGCTGGGCACAGTGGCACATGCCTGTAATCCCAGTGTCTTGGGAGGCTAAGGCAGGAGGATTACGAGTTCAAAACCAGCCTCAGCAATGACAAGGTACTAAGCAACTCAGAGAGACCCTGTCTCTAAATAAAATACAAAATAGGGCTAGGATGTGGCTCAGTTGCTGAGGGCCCCTGAGTTCAATTCCAGGTACAAAAAAAAAGAAGAAGAAGAAGAAGAAGAAGAAGAAGAAGAAGACTTTAACCATGCAAAAGCTATTTAAGCAAACTGATGGCTAAAAGTAGACCTCACATGGAATAGCAGAACTGAACTGAAATCATATAAAATCATCAGAATATTCCTTGAGGGAGGAAAAAAGGCTTCTATCAGTAGTAAAGTAGGACAACACAACAGATTACTTTCTGGTAGGGGATAAAAAGTTCTCACGATGGCCACAAAACTTAATGTTGAATATAATAAAAATCCACAGGAAAATCTCTGCATCCTGTCTACCTGTCCTTTGTAGTATTTACAACTTTGCTAGCTATGTATGTATTTATCACTTATCTCCCCGCCCCCCCCCACACACACACTCGAGAAAATAAGCTTGCAAGGAGTCTTCTGTTCACAGCTAAATCCCTAGGACATACAATAGAGCCCAAATAGTAAGCACTCAAATATTTATTGAATGAATTAGTGTTCTAAGAAACTATGTAAGTAGAGCTACTGGCAATATTTCTTGGGAAAGAATTTTGAAATGAATCATTTTACTGGTGAAGATGATCACCGAAGGGACAGAAAGTTAATAAACTTATCTAGAACACAGTATCTTCATCAACACAGTATCTTTATCAACACTACTAATACATATGAAAAGAACCAATGGGGGAAAAATGAACCCCTCGAGGCCAAAGCTTTTTCTAGAGAGAAAATGTATTATCTGTGTGGTTCTGATAGCAAATTTTCAACAAAAGAATTCCTACACATCTTTTAATTGCCCTGAAAATTCTAATGCTTTATTAACTCATTGTTCACTGCCAAACAGATGGGGAGATGAAATTTCATGGTGGTACTTAGAGAGGATAAGATGAACAAGAAAGTCTTTTTACAAATAAATACAGTTCTACAGTTCTCAAACCTCTGGGAAAATGGGAAGGTACAGCATAGAGGCACCCAGGGAAAGCAAGCCTTGTGCAATTTTACATTCTAAGCCCTAACACATCAATGTTTAGTTTGTGTTTATATTACTCAACATCAAGTAAGACTGGCATTCCAAGACATGATCAGTCAGCTATGTTTATCCTAAAGTTTCAAATGAAGCTTGCACTTTGCTGTGCACTCTACAGATCATGTACTCCATTTGATAAGGATGAAAGTTAGGTGAAACTGGACCTCTATTCTACATTCTACAAGGTGAAAAGAACAATGCTGGGTTTGAACCAGGAGCACTCTACCACTAACCTGCACATACAGTCCTTTTTATTTTGAGTCAAGATCTCAATAAGTTGCTGGGAATGGCCCTGAACTTCTGATCCTCCTGCCTCAACTTCCCTAGTCACTGGAACTGCAGGCATGCACCACCGTGCCAGGCCTAAGCTTTGAAGTTTTGAAGAAATCCTGGATTCAAGTTCTAATTTTGATTTACTTGCTATGTGACCTTCAGCTTTCTGTAAACTGGAGCACAAATACCAATTATACTGTTAGATTACTCTGTGGATTAGAATTATAAAAGTTCTAGTACAACTGGCACTCAATAATTAGCAATTATTCCCCAAAATGACTGCTATAGTTTAGATAAAAGTGTCTTCAAAAGGTCTATGTGTTAAAGACTTGGTCCCCAGCTCATGGTGCTATTGGGAGGTAGCAGAAAATTTAAAAGATGGAACCTAGTAGAAAGGTCATGAGAGATGTGCTTTTTAACGGGATAGTGGAACTCTGGCCTTTTCATCTAGCTCTCTTTCACTTTCCAGACATAAGGTGAGTGGTTTGGTGCATCACGCAATTGTGCCATGATATGCTGTCTCGACACAGACCCAAAAGCAAAAGGGCCAACTGAGCATGGAAAGTGAGCATTAGAAACCTCTGAAACTGTGAGTCAAAAATTTTTTCTCAAGTCTGTTATGTTAGGTTTTTGTTACAGTGACAGAAAGCTAACTAATAACACGGTCTGAAGCCAGTATTGACCAAACTTATGTGTTAATAAAAGATAATGCTTATAGAAGACACAATGGAAAATTTACTAGGTAAAACCAGGCAACAACTTAATAAAGATGTCTCCACATAACAAAACTCTAAAAAACTACGCCTGTTAGTCACTGCAAAACTACTCCAAAAGAAGAAAAGTGAAAGTGCAAAATCAGTATGAATGATGAATTTCCCATTGGCTAAAAACTCTCAATGCTATTAATAGAGTACTCATGAAAAAAATATCTGGAAGGTAAAAGCCTGTAAGTAACATTGTGTGAGGTTTTAAAACACATATATCAGGAGTTAAGAAAAGGCCAAGTTCCCTTGCATGCCATTACACATGAACTGGGCACACAATGTACTGTTCACTAGTATAAAATCCTTTAACGACCTAAGGAAAGGGTACTCTGGATAGTGCTTTCTTTTCATTTTAAAATACATACCATCACCATTTATCTAAACAGAATAATGCACAACACCTTGCATGAACAAAAGACAAAAACTTAAGGCCTCTGTTGGCTACTGACAGTAAAGGCAAAAATAATTGGGATTCAATTATTAAAAAATCCTTACTGATGTTAGATCTCCTGAGCACATAATACATGTGCAAGAGTTATGCGCATGGTCATTAGGTCACGAAACCAGAAAGATCTAGATTGGGGAAAAAAATCAGACTATGCAGAATAAGCAGTTTCGTAAGTATGTGAGGCATTTATAATAATGAATAAATAAATGAACAACAACAACAACAAAAAAACAAAACACAACACAACACATATATGGCTTCTAAAACAAAGAAACAAAAAAAGACCAAACAACTACTTTTGTAAGCCTTCACTTAAATAATGTACCATATTATGCTCTAAGTATAGAGCAGATCAACCACATAAATTACTTTACTTAAATTCACTACATAACAAGGTGACAGTTAAGGAGGAAACTACCTGTGAACTATAAGTAAAAGAAAATGTGCTAAAGGGCAAGGAAAAAATAAGGATCTGGATGTTTCAATAAGAAGATTAAAAAGAACAGGTAGGGAATTCATTTTGATTTACGGCCTGTGCTGAAAATACATTCCATGTTTAATACTCACCTAAATCAATGATTTTCAATGGTAACTGCCTCCTAAAAAGCATGCAACAATCAGCCATCTGGTAGGGTATGATATGTGTGTTTTCTTTATTCACATCAATATCCCCACCCCAATCTCCTTTAAGAATTACATGTTATGAGACATTATCATTGGTGGAAGAAGGCTTGAATGCAGATATGCTGTGTCAAGTAATGAATGATTCCTGACAGTTCTAGAAAAAGGCCTCAATTCACTAAATCTCAAAATTTCACAAATATGATGATGAAAGAAGAAAAAAAAGATCTCATGGGAGGATCACTGGGATATAAAAAGATTAAAAATGACTTCTAATGAATATGGAGTTTTAGGAAAATGGGTAGACAATAAAAAAATATATAAAATGTCCTCAGTTTTTAGTCTCTGATAATGGAAATAAGGAAAAATAAAAAGGACCCTAGGATTAAGTAACTATCTAAATTAGTCAAATTTAATTGCCAATTTCTGATAGGATCACCTAACACAAAATCAGAGATGTCTGTTTTTGTAGGACATGCCAAGAAGTTTTATCAGAAAATAGCATTGTTTTTAAAATTACTATTACTTTATTTTTTTGTGGAAGTCATTGTCTTAGCTTAGAGATAAGCTATCCAACTCCATCTGAGATTTTATTTAGCTTAATGTTCTCAATCCTGGCTGCAAAATTAAAATAAGATGCATAACTTTTTTAAAATAGCAATGTCTAGATCCCACCTTGTAGTTTTGTTAAACTGTTCTTGGGCCCAAGTATTGATTTTATTGATTTATTTATGATGTATGCAGTGTTGGGGATTGAAGCCAGAGCATGTGCATGTAGATAAGTTTTCTACCACAGCTTCATTCCCAGCCCTTTTTATTTTTGAGAAAAGGTCTCACACTAAGTTGCCCTGGCTGCCTTGAACTTGTGTTCCTCTTGTCTCAGCCTCCCAAGAAGCTGGGATTCCAGGTGTCCACCACTGTATCTAGATAATACTTTGGTTTTTTTTGGGGGGTAGGGTACTAGAGAATGAATCCAGGGGTGCTTAAGCACTGAACCACATCCCCAGCCTTATTTTGTATTTTATTTGGAGACAAGGTCTCACTGAGTTACTTAGGGCTTCACCATGGTGCTGAGGTTGGCTTTGAACCCACATCTCCTGCCTCAGCCTCCCAAGCTGCTGGGATTACAGGCATGTGCCACCATGCTCAGCAATAGTATTTTTTCTTCTTCTTCTTTTTTTAAAATATTACTAATGCGGGACTAATTACCTAGAGTTGAAAACCATGAAGAAGTTAGGAGCCACCAGGTAATATTTCCTTAGCTGCATACCTCTGACCTCTATGAGAGGGGTTCTGTAAGAAACCAACGCTAAAAGCAGCAGCAACTATCTAGAGTCCTGGATGATAGCTGTTATGGTTTAAACATGTTAAATGCTCATGTGTTAAAGGCTCAGTCAGTCACCAGTTGCAAGTGACTGAATCTTTAGAAGGTGGAGCCTACTGGAAGTAAGTCAAGATAATTGGGGATGTGTCCTATAAGGGGATATTGGGACTTTGCTCCCTTTCTGTCTCTATTTTCCAACTGCTACGAGATAAGCAGCCTCCTCCACTACATTCTCTGCCACCACAAGTTCCACTTTACCAGAGGCCCAAAGCAATGGAACCAAGCAATTGTGGACTGAAAACTCTGAAATTGTGAGCCAAAAAAATTCCTCCTTATAAGTTGATTACCTCATGTATTTTGAGTATACAACAATGGAAGACTGAGTAACATAACACATTTCTCTGAAGTGATCACTGAGCTAACCTAAATGCCCTTTGCCAAACAACCACAAAATTTTAACAATGGCCATATTTTTATTATTTATTTATTTAGGTACCAGGGTTTGAATCTGGGGCATTTAACCACTAAGACACATCCCCAGCCTTTTTTTTTTTTTTTTTTTTTTTGTATTTTATTTTGAGACAGGGTCTTGCTAAGTTGCTCAGGACCTCTCCAAGTTGCCGAGGATGGCTATGAACTTGTGATCCTCCTGCCTCAGCCTCCTGAGCCAGGGACTTTACCATTGAGTTACATCCCTAGCCTTATTTATTTATTTGCTGAGTTGCTCTGGCCCTTGCTGAGCTGCTGAGGCCGGCTTGAACTTGTGATCCTCAGGTCTCAGCCTCTGGGGTTACTGGGATTACACAACACCCAGCTGGGGGTCTGAGTCATATTCTAATACAGAGCAACACTATTTTCCCTAGAGGGTAAAGAAAGACTTCAGTAATGTCACAAGTTTCTTGCCCTTCCTCAATTAGTTTAGGGGAGAGAAGGAGCGCTCTTTCCAGGAATGAGTTTACTACTGAAGTCAAGAGAAAAAGGTGTCTTGAGATTTCCAGTAGCTATGGTTCAAACACCAAGCTCAAGTGGTTCATAGTGGTTACAGGTATTCTCCTTACTATGCTGAAGGTGTCCAGGGACCAACAGCTTCTCCTGGGAACTTAGAAATACAGATTCCCTGGGCTGGGAATATAGCTCAGTTGGTAGAGAAGTGCTTGCCTTGCATTCACAAGGCCCTAGGGTACAATCCCCAGCATCACAAACAACAACAACAACAAAGAAATGCAGGTTCCTGGGTCTTGCCTCAGACCAACTAAATCAGTAATCTTTCCTATACAAGATTATCCAGAAGATATACACACATACACTCCTTCTCCCTAGTTTTGAGAAGTGCAGCTGTAAGTCAAGAATGTTTTCAAGAAATGTCCCTGTCCGTATAGATTAAGAAACTTTGAAGAATTACTTTCCTTTTAAAATTAGATTATTTGCCCAACAACAATAAAAGCAGTTTTAAAGATGGCATAGTCCATTGCTGCCTTAGAAACTTATCTTCCACACAGTCAGTTTCAGGCCTGCTTTGTGACACTCTTATAAAAAGAATCCTATTTCTCTGAGTGAATATGAATTCAATCACACATAATCGAAAGCAAAATATAAGTACTTTTTTTCTTATTTTGATTTCTGGGATAAATTATGTACCAAAAGAAGCTCAAAAAATCTGTACTGTAAAAACTTTCTAGTGCTATAAACCAAGGATACCATTTTAAATCCTCAAGTCAGGAAAAGTTAAAATTTAGTTACCTAGCAATGACTACAAAATATTTATAGAAATCCAAATTGAAAAATCATCCTACTTCCCCACACCAAAAAGAATATCCCTTACCAAAAAAAAAAAAAAAAAAAGGCAGATTAAAATGAAAAGAAAGAGAAAATGGAAAACAGCCCATGTGAACTTTGGCTAGTACAAGCCAAGCAAGTTCTAATAGCTTTTCTACTTATAAGAATTCTAACACATAACTGAATATCCATGTAATATATATAGAAGTAAACCTCATTGGTTTGGGGATTTGGGAAGAATTAATGTCAAGTCAAATGGAAATAATGTCTCTTTCTTTCTGTCCTAAAAGTGGATCAGGAAATAAAAAGTGTAGAATCCTCCATCCCTCAATGTCACTCTTAGTGTCAATGAGTCCACTATGCCATAAGCAAGCCACCAGAGAAAGTAGTAAGCAAAAGTTGTTAAGACATAAACTTGAGGAGGATGCAATATTCAACCTGTGGTTGATGTGTCAAAAAAAAAAAAAAAAATAGGAAGAGCTATTTTTAATTTTATAAGGGATTCTTGGGAGTCTCCATGAATATTTAAATATTCATTTGTTCATCTTCTGGTTCTATAAGGAGGCTAAACAGCAATGTGGAATATAGAGGAAACTATTCTGCTTATACAATCAGTCAAGCCCACTTATTAAAGAATATGAAAAGCAAATGCTATATTCACGAGGAAATAAAATAACAGTGATCATTTGTGTCAATATAAGCTGAAGTCTATTGCTTGGCCAGTGTATAGATTCTGGAAGCAGTGACTTTCCATTAGTAAAATGCACAACCCAGAGAAATATGACTGTAACCCTATTTCCTCAGACTCTTCTAGTCAAAAAACAATGCCACCTGTACTGGCTGGCATAAACCCCAGATACAATATTGCTCATAAAGTATAAGAGATGATGCTGAGATATGTATCAGAGAATGAGGTGTTTTGTTTATGTATCTCTGGGAACATAAACTTTTCATAAGTATGGTATTTATCTTCCAGGATGTGGGGAAGCAAATCAATTTATTGGGCATCTTTATAGCCATGGGTTGACAAACATTTCATTTCAACTGTTTAGCTAAAAGAAACACTCTAATTCTGTTTGCAGGGAGCCATGTGATGAGACCAGTTATTTTCCTGGTCTTCTCTCTATAGAGTGAAGGTCACACTTAATATTTCTCATTTATCTTGTTCAGCAACAAAAAATTAATCCTGGTTCCTATTAATGGCACATATTCACAGATACTCTAGACTTTGGAGCCTTTTAGAATCCTGGAAGCTAATTAAATTGGAAGTATAATAAGAAAGAAGAGGTGGGGAAGAAGGGGATAAATAACCAATCAAGCAGTTCTTCCCAACTGTAATACAGGTACCTTTTATATAAAAATGGCTCATGGCTGCCACAACACTTTTCAGAATTGGAAAAGGCAAAAGCCAATAAAAAACTTAAAAGGTAGAGAGACTTGAAAACCTCAAAACAAGATGATCTTTATATGAGGCCACTTTAATGCTCTTCAGGTCAAAAGTAGTATTTACAGGGTCAATCCAGAGTTAAGAAGCAGGAACAATAATATACTCCAGAAAGGATATTAAGATTGCTGAACAACAAGATTCTATTTAGGGGCAAGATAATAGAATAATCCTGTAAACTTACAGACATGCCTAGTACCAATGATGAACAGTATTGTAATTAACCTAAAGACAAATAATCCTGTCCTTTATCAAAGGACATTACTGCTCATTATGGAAAGATCTAGTTCTAAAAAGCTGAGTAAAAATAAAAAGCTCTAGCATAATAAGAACTAAAAATAACCAAAGAATGAGAAGAGAGATACTTACCAGACTATCAAGTCCTCCTCCCAAGAGATCGACTGCTCCCATCTGCATGGAGGACACCTGTGGCACATTGACTGGGGGACCAAGGTCAAGATTTAAAAGATCCCCTAGAAGGTCTCCTTGAGAAGGAATAACCTGAGGCTGTTCCAGGTTAGTTGCAGTGGTGGTGCCAACAGGGCTGTCACCTGCGTCAGTGCTGCAGTTACATATACACAGAGAAAAGAGAAAAATCAGTTTCATATAGGACATAACAAGGCAGCAAGGGAATATCAGATTTATAACTATAAAACATTTTAAAATTCAATTAGAGGGCTACAGATGTAGCTCAGTGGTAGAGGTCCTAGGTTTGTCAACCCCAGCACCAGAAAAAAGAAGTAAAAATTCAATTAAAAAATTGAATCAAATTTTTTTCTTTAAAAAAATATAAAAAAGCCTAGGTTAAGTTTTGACACACTTGAACATAGAAGCCAAAGGAGAATGAAAAATCAAAGTGCAGAGAATAAACAACAAAAACTAAGAAGAAAAAAACCAGCGAAGCTCCTGATATTACTGGGGAATCTGGAAGGATGATAAAAATAATAAGATGCTAAGGAATTAAATTTTGTTTTGCCTGTGTTTGGTGTTGGGAATTGAAATCAGGGCCTTGTGCATGCTAAACACGTACTCTACTACTAAGCTAAATGGATAGGCCCAAGACCCTCAGTTCTTAATTCCTTTAGTTGTTTCAAGTAAGCAAAATGAGTAGAGAAGTCCAACAGGCAGAGGGACTGGCAGTGAGAGACAAAAAATTTGGGAAAAATTCATGTACATATCTTAGGTGAAATCACCAGAGGAAGGTGTGGTAATAAGAGCATGGGATCAAGAATCAGAAGACTAAGATCAAGTATTGATTCTACAATTGCAAGTTACACAATTTTGGACAGGTGACAACTTCAAAGTTTCCTCATGGATAAAATTATAACAATATCATTCAAACACAGGGCTTTATTTTAGAGCAAGGATCAAATAAAAATATTATGTAAGTGGTACAGTCTTGTATCAGTAGTAGATATGGTTGGTAGGTAATTTCCCTAAGGGAATACAAAGACAGACATGGAAAAAAGAGTGTTCAGACTGAGCCTTTTGATACAATCAAAATTAATGGTCACAGAAGAGAATGAAATAAACTGAAGATTAAAGAGAAAAATGATCTAAGAAAGATAATTAGAAGGAAATAAGTATCAAGGAAGCCACAGCGAGAAAGGGTCAAATAAAAGAAAGCAGTCAAAGGGGGAAGTACTTTCATATACACCTGGCAAGAAATATATGAAATCTTCATAGATTATTCTCTACACATGAAATTATGTCATCTATGATCTATGCCACTTAGGAAAGTAAAAAAATAGATGATTTATTTGTAATTCAAAGAAGATGGTAGAATTGGTAGTTATGCACATTTCTTTTTCACTATAATGGAAGTAGGAGTAATATGACAAAAAAAGTGATTTTAGAGGACAGAAGTAAATGATCCTGTAGATTCATAATAAATATTAAAGAACATGATAAATCATTAGTATACATTCTTATTAAAGGGAAAATACAAGAAAATTAATAGTGTTTCCCATTGTGAACTTAAATTGCACCAGAGCAATATTTTTAAAAAGTGAGGATTTTTCTAAGTTAGACAAGTTATTTACCACCTCACCTCCATAGAGCAGCTGGTATAATATGTGAGCATATTAAGAGAACATGTCCCTTCTCCCAAGTTACTTTAAAAGATAGTGAAATAAGCACTTTTAAACCTTTTATAAGAGGTAGAAAAGCTTTTAAGTACAGCTTTATTTCATATCAAAGTGTATACATATTAACATTATACTGCAGAAGAGAGCTAAGTAATGTGTCACTTGCAGCAAAGCATCATCCTCATTTGTATGAAAAGGTATTTTTCCTATGTTTGTATATCCTTTAAAAACAAAAGGCAGGAATGATTATTAATCAGATAATAATATTATGTATGAATTTGTGTTTCTTTTAGATAGTTTACAAAATAATTCTTTCTTTGTGTTCAGAAAGAGTTGTTTCTGTTTGTTGATTTGCTTCATTTCCTCCTCCTATTTATGGGTCAAAAGTTATGAGGAGAAGGCTAGATTAAATGGCATATAAATTCAGTTACATAGGCAAGTTAAAATAGAAAATCCACATCTATATAAAAACTTGAAGCACAGGCCAGGAGAAATACTAGGATAGAATACTAGAGATACTAAAAATACACAGTCATATTTAGAGAATATTGCACATGCTTGCCTACAAGAAGAAATACCCTAATCTGTTCTAAGGACTAATCTTCATGAATCCACACATCTCCTTTGGGTTAAAATCATAGCACTACCCTAAAACCAAAGACTCAATTCAACTAACAGCAAAGACTAAAGTTATATTTTTTTAATTATCACTTTCTTGAGTGTTGCCACTTTCTTTTTCTTTTTCTCTGTGCCAACAGTCTGGTAAGACAGAGGTCAAAATGCTGACTTACACTAATTTGTAAAGAAATAAATTCTATGCTTTTGGTGACTCATGAACTACTTAGAAACACACATTAAACAATGGTATAACACGGTCATTAATGGAAACCCAGTAATTCTAACTACTCTGGGAGCAAAATTATCTTTTTTTTGTGTGTGAATTGAACCTGGAGCTTTACACATAGGCAAGCACTCTAGCACTGAACTACATCCTCAGTCCTTTTGGGAGCAAATTCTACTTAGTTTTAAGATTTATTATGATTGATAAAGAAATTAGATTCTGAAGTTTCTAAAATCTCATTATAAGGACTAAAAAGTATTTCCCCCTCCTTAATTAAAATTTTAAGGTAGCTACAAAATAGGAGCTCCATGTTACCTGAAAGCCTATTCATAACAATTTCCTGATGATCAACTTAATATGGCAAAAAAGGGGCACAACTAACTAAAAAAACTATGCCCAATTAAAACTATATAAAATTTGGGCTGTTTATATAAGATAATTCTGTAAATACTATTTTATTAGTAGGTTTATAGTATAAGAGAAGCAGTATCTACAACTTTATCGATCAGCCTCAACCAAAGCTACAGTAAGAGATAGAGATAGCTAATGTATGAAGAGGTTTTTTGCTAAGTTTTCAACTCTGGGAATATTTCTAGCCTCATCTTACTGAAGACTCAGGCAACTTTCAGACTTCATCAATTTAGAAGGACTTCTCCACCATAATCTTCTAAATATTATTATACACCTAGATTGGAATACAGAGGGACTTCCTAGGGCAGTATAGTAGCAGGTTTGAAAAATGCATAGCAAGTTCTTATCTAGGCTATAAAAGCAAGAGGAAGAGCAGTCTGTCTAAATAGACACTTCTCACTCATATTTGGTTCACCTACTTACTTACCTTCCATGATGAATTGGCAAGTGCTTGCGATGGATCCCATGACTCCCTTCCACAAAAGCATTGGGAGGCTTATGGTACACAGAGGCCAAAGAACCAATGTGGCAGATTAGTTCATCCAGCAGAGTTGGCTCAATAAGGTCCGTTTCCTCAGAGATCAGTGGTTTCTCAGACAAGACTACTTCTTTGGCAGTCACAGGATCAGTTGAGAGAAGGCGCCAATAAATATAGCCCCGATCTCGAAGGTCAGGATTATCAGAATCCTAATTAAAAGGCAAGTACAAAAAAGTTTAGATGGAACTATTCATATAGAAACCCAAACTGCTGGATTATCAGGCAATGCTGTAGTGATTATGCAAACTAGCTATTAAGGAGGTGTTCCACTGAGACTCAGTATAATTTTCACACAGTCATAATCCCATAATTTCTAATGTTTCAAGAAATTTAAATATAATTTGAAATGGGTTAATCCTAAAGTTCGAATCTGAAGGGAAACTGGGAAGAAGAAAACAAAGTTTAATCTGGTAAAACTCAACTGGTTGAGATGGCCTTGAGACAATAACTTATAGGTATTTTCTTAAAAACCACTATAAATACTAGCAGGACTATTCATAACACAACTTACATATATTTCACCCAAACATTCTTTCTTCACTTAAATATGTATATACTTCTCCTTTGCAGACATTGGCTAAGTAATAGAAATGAAATACCACACATAGTACCTGACTTTAAGGAACTCACAGAAAAACCAACTATTAATATAGTGTGAAAGGTACTATTATCAAAATAATCAAAACAACATTAAAGACAGCATGTAGTACTAAGGGCTTTCAAAAGGGATGGCACTTGAATTTAATGGTTTTTCATTGTTATAGCAGTTTTAAAATAATTTTATATTTATGCTCATGGCTAAAAAATTTACCAACTCCATACTACAATTTAGAATTGTATAATATAAAAAAGAAACCTCCCCCAATTATCCAAACCTCTCCCTCAATTTCCTATTCCCCAGATAGCCTTAATTAGTAATAATGCTATATATTTTTCCAGACAGCTCAACCACACACATTTATTTTATAATAACCATTTCATATTTTATAAGGTTCTGTAAGTTGCTCTCTGTATTGACACACAGAAGTGCAGTTTCCTACTGTATATAAATTTATGCATCACTTTGACTAATTCCCTATTGATGGACATTTAAATTGTTGTCCCTTTCTCCTCTGCCTTCTCACTTTATATGCACTGTTATGATCACTACAAAGTAGCAATAAATATCCAGGTATCTACCTCTTAGGGTATGTCCATATAGCAGCAATATGACATTGTTCAAATGGCATATTATTAAAAACAACAATAAATCCGTTTCATTTCTGCATTTAAAACTCACACATATAAATTTCTTTAAAAAAGGTCAATATGAGGGATTCCACATGAGTTCTAAGGGAGCAGATAAATTGATTCATGATTTGGCTACTTAAGGACACTTGTCAATATGAACAACCACTCTGATGGGTGCTTTCCCCCTCCTCCATCACACAGAGGATTTTTGGTTACTATTAAAATCTGAATTTGAAAAGATTCTTGGGTTGTAGGTTCATATACATCATCTCATTTGACTTTAGCACTTTTCTCAGCCCCAGCAGTCTTTCCATGAAGTTCCTTGAGTTTTCCTAGTACAAACAGACTTCAGCATTTTTACTTTTTCAAACCAAGATGAGGCTAAACAGATCGGCAGGCTTTTTTTTAATGTTTTTTTTTTCCCCAATGTTGTCTAGAATTAATTTATTCATTACTTTTTTTTTTTTTTTTTTAACTTGTCTACAGCTCTTGGGTCATGACTTCCATCATCACCTTCTTGGTTTGGTAGTGGTGCAGAGTGTCTGTCTTCCATATTTGATTGCTACAGTTTTTTTTTTTTTTTAAATAAAACACACGCAGAACAAAGCAAATAACTATCAGTAGTCTTCACATCAACATGAACTTCAATTCTTTTATGCCATGTTTTGAAAATGAAAGACATCTGTCACAGTATGATCCATGCCATGAAAGTAAGGCACTTTTTACCCTGAACACCCTTAGTAATTAGTACTTAGTAATCAATAAATGGGCCAAGGAACTGAACAGACATTTCTCAGAATATACATTCGATCAACAAATATATGAAAAAAATGTTCAACATCTCTAGTAATTAGAGAAATGCAAATCAAAACTACTCTAAGATTTCATCTCACTCCAGCCAGAATGGCAGTTATTAAGAATACAAACACAATAAGTGTTAGCGAGGATGTGGGGAAAAAGGCACACTCATATATTGCTGGTGGGATTGCAAACTGGTGCAGCCAATATGGAAAGCAGTATGGAGAATCCTTGGAAAACTGGGATTGGAACCACCATTTTTTTTAAAAAAAAAAAAAAGAGAGAGAGAATTTTAATATTTATTTTTTAGTTTTCAGCGGACACAACATCTTTGTTTGTATGTGGTGCTGAGGATCGAACCCAGGCCACACGCATGCCAGGCGATCACGCTACAGCTTGAGCCACATCCCCAGCCCTGGAACCACTATTTGACCCAGCTATCCCACTCTTCAGTCAATACCCAAAGAACATAAAAACAGCATACTACGGGGACATAGCCACATCAATGTTTATAGCAACACAATTCACAATAGCTAAACTGTGGAGCCAACCTAGATGCCCTTCAGTAGATGAATGGATAAAGAAAATGTGGCATATATATATATACATACACGCACGCACACACACACACACACACACACACACACACACACACACGAATATTAAAAGAGAATAAAATCATGGCATTTGCAGGTAAATGGATGGAGTTGGAGAATATAATGCTAAGTGAAATTAGCCAATCCCCCAAAACCAAATGCCAAATGTTTTCTCTGATTTAAAGATGTTGATTTATAATGTGGTTGGAGGGGGCATGGGAGGATTAGATGAACTCTAGATAGGGGAAAAGGAGAGGGAGAGGAAGGGAGGGGGCATGGGGATAGAAAACATGGTGGAATGAGATGGACATCATTACACTAAATACATGCATAAAGACACGATGTGACTCTACTTTGGGTACCAGCAGAGATAAGAAAAATTATGCTCTATATGTGTAATATGAATCGTAATGCATTCTGCTGTCATATAGAATTAAAATTTTTAAAAATGAAGAAAAAAACACACACAGAACAAAGCAAATAACTATCAGTAGTCTTCACATCAACATGAACTTCAATTCTTTTATGCCATTTTTTGAAAATGTAAAGATATTAAAGTCACAGTATGATTCATGCCATGAAAGTCAGGCACTTTTTACCCTGAACATCTTTAGTAATTAGCTGAAATTTTCTAAATGCAATTTCATCCTGAAGATGAACAAGGTTTCATTCAAACACATGACTCTTTAGGCCAGGAAATGCAACTTTGGTTCTTGAGTCTTTGTGATTAGTGTTTTCCCAGTATTTCTTATACTGAACATAGCAAACAGGTGCTTTCATAACACAACAATCTATCTTAGAAAATGATAAATCACTTTCTTCTTGGTTCCTGTTTGCTGCCTTGCGTAAGGCACTTGTTCTTGACCAACTTTCATGGTGCTGTACGGAATCTCAAAAAGATCCCTGGTGGTTTTGACTTCACAGTTTCAAATTATTTTTCTCAGTTGTACATGGTTTAATTTGTACTTAGAATGAGTGTTAAAGACAAAAAAACAAAGAATATTGTGATACAGAAAATTAATAAAGCATTAAAATGGCAAATTTTATCTCAAGGAAATCTATCACATTCAAAGGTTGCATTATTCTAACAGAAATGTTTATCATATGTAAAGGAAAAAAGTATATATAGGTCATATCAAAATTTCTCTAGTATTTGAAATGCCAGGGTTAAAGAATAGGAAAGAATGATAAATCAGATGCAACTTAATTAATTTTATTATATTTTAATTTTTTTAGGAATAATTTGCTCCTGAGGAAGTATTTATAAATAATAACCTGAAACTTCCTCACTTAGACCTCTATTTGGAAAGAAAATTTGAACATTATATGAAAAGAGTGAATTTACTCAATCATATCCTGAAAGAGTAAAGTGGCAGAAATAGAATCTTACCACCCAATTCAAATTAACACAATTCAGTGGACTATACTGTGCTTAAGTTAATACTCACCAGCTATAAATATTAGGTTATTATTTTATAAACTTGAGAAAAAGAAAAAACTTTCAATGGAAAAGGCTTTCATAAATATACTTAATTACTCTTATGACAATTCCTCAGATAACATTAACTAACTGGACAGAAAAGGCAAGCCTAGAGAAAGTGCTTTTATGTATAATCAAACATAAAATGATCATACACAAATATCTTAAAACTAACAGAACGCACTTATACATACTGACTTATATGCAATAGTACTTCAGGCAGAAATTATGTATTCTCAAAATAATTCTTAATCTTCAGACTAGAGGGGCAGGATAGCATAGTAGATAAGGACATGGACCCCGAGACATACCAACTGGGCTTAGGTCTCTCAGTGTTTTAGTTTTGACATCTACAAAACAGGAACAATAACAGCACTAGCTGTTATTAGTATTAAGTAAGTTAATATGTAAAGTGCTTTAAAAGAATGCCTGAAACATTGTAAGCACTATACACGTGGCTGTTACTAACATTTTATACTAATCTCTATAAAGACTAAAATCAGGAATAGTTTGTTTACACCCTGCCCTGTCCCTGGAAAGCATTTTAACAAACCTTACAAAAATGAATCTAAGGCTAAAGACTACAAGTTAAAACTAGAGGCAGAAAAACGCACACTACAATAACCTGAATACTTTCCATATTCTCTAAGGTACTGAATAAGCAATGTGACGGGAAAAAAAAAAAAAAAAAAAAACTTGATCACTCAGGTAAGGCATTTTGAGGAGTAGTCAATTACATATCAATACACCAGAAAATCTAAAAGTTGTTAGAAATTTGATGGGGTATCATAAGGAAGAAAATATAATGAAATAAACAACAACTCTAATAGGATAGTTTCTCGTGATAATCATTACTGGTTGATAGTGCCACTGTGATTCAATAAAAGCAATGCTGTTAGTGTTAAAATATAACAAGTCCAGATACCCAGCTTTCTATTAATCCGGCTTGGTTCACAGATGAATTTCACACTATCTGTAAGAACAGAAGGATCTTGAATCCTTCTCACTCAAATTTTTATAAATACCGATACATAATGACATTGAGTTTGAACTTGACAAGAAACCAAAACACAGCTCTTCCAGGCTGCCTGCTAAATACAAACACATAGGCTTTAACAGACAATGAAGATGGAGAGTGAGTTGAGAATTTGTGAAAACAGAGGCAACAACCAAGACACTTTCTTGATTATTTACAGGTGAGCAGAGAGGGAGCAAGGTCAAAATTCCTTTTGGAAATTGTTTTGACAGAATGTGAATTGCTCCAATTCTGTCATTCTACATAAGGACTTGAAGGTTTAAAATTAAACATAAAACAGAGTGCACAAAAAAAGATAGAAAAAAGAAATTGTTTTGAATTCATCTTAAGAAATACGAATAACCTCAGAGTTATTAATCAAGGATCTAGACACAGAAGTCTACAATGTTCAGTTTGATTCAGATAAGATTTCAAAGTGCTCTTTACAAATAAATTTTTAAAATGTATAAAATTAGTAATAGGAAAAATGACAGCTGAGAACTAAGCAAAGCTGTATACAGGACTTTAAGTTTTAATAATATATATCATTTGTAAAGAGAAGGAGAAAAATGGTAAATTAAAAATCTGAATTGATTCCATGTGCATACATCTTAATTCTGACAGCCAATCTGTTCTCAAATTCAATTAAGAAAATCACTAAATCATGATGGACTGAAAATCATTATACTAGTTACACTAGAAAAAGTAATTATTTTGATTTCCATTGATCCAAAATGGTCACCTGGTTTTTAAGATCAGTGGCCACATTTCTGAAATTATAATCCATCTGAACTTCTTTTCTTCAACAAAAATGTCATATAATTCCAAAGAGGGCCAAAAATATCTAAAAATGCAAGGAAGCAGCAGAAGCACTTTAAAATTATTTCCAAGAGAAAGGTAACCCATATGTGAGACTTTACTGAGGTATATGCCTTGTCTACACAGTATTTTTTTTTTTTTTTTTTTTTTTGAGAGAGAGAGAGAGAGAGAGAGAGAGAGAGAGAGAGAGAGAGAGAGAGAGAGAGAGATATGCCGCAGTCTCTGGCTGGGCACAAATCATGAGCCTCCACACAGCTTGTAGATTCAAACAGCAATTCTTTATTCCCAATCTCACACCAGCCGTCTACAAACACGTTCTGGGGAAATCCACATTCTCTGCCCGAATCCACCACTCCTCTGGGCTTCTATCTCCCAAATATACTGTCTGACCCTAAGAACTCAAGAGGAACTCAGGCAGCAGGATATGCCCTATTCTAAACGGGGAACACCCTAATCTCCTATTATGCTAAACCGGGGACACCCTAAACACAGATCCGCCCTGGTCCTTGAGCAAGGTCACCTTTCAGGAGTCCTTCCACTAGACAGCATGGGAGTACGCTGGCAAGGAAATTGTCATACCTACTTGGCTGATGGCTCCCAGCAGAGAGAAATTTTTTAATATTTATTTTTTAGTTTTCGGTGGACACAACATCTTTATTTTTATAAAGCGCCCCGCCCCACACATGCCAGGCAAGCGCACTACCGCTTGAGCCACATCCCCAGCCCATCTGCATAGTATTTTATTTGAAAACCAAAGTCACAAAGGAGAGGGTACCATCAGACTTGATATTGTTTCCACATAAATATACCCACCATTAACCTACAGAATCTAAGTTCAATTTTTATAAATCATCATGAAAACTACAGCCAGTCAACTTATTTAAAAGCTATACCAACCAGCATGGAACATATTAAGAGAAATTGTTTTAATAATAATAATTTAGTAAAATGTAAATAAATACCATACTTTTTGAAAACTTCCCTAAAATAACCTTCTTGGGAAGAGTTTCATAATTTCCTACACTTTAAAATAAGACAAAACAACCCCTCCCATTTTTCAGATTTCTTACCTGTGTTGCCAAACTCAAGACCTGTTGGACTAACTCCTGTGTTTCTGATGGCTTCTTGAGAAAAAGTTTCACTATGGCAGTAAGCAGAGTGAGCTGCACCTAAACAAATAAAATTAGATAAAGTGAATGGCACTATATTATTCCCTAGTATCATCTCTGAAGTGATGTTTCTCCAACTATGAATTACTTATGGAGTCTGTTTGATTTTTGGTTAAGAGACAAAAGTTAAAACTCAATCAGTATCAATAACAGCAATCAAAGTTATTCTTCTGAAATATAAGGGCATTTAATTGAAAACTCACTAGGATCCTATCCTAAAATTGCATTTTTGGCATAAAAAAATGGCTTATTTCTGGGCCAGGTTATCTCCTATATTTTTTAAAGTACATGCTAACAGGCTAGCAGCATAAAACTGGTTCCTGACCAAGTCTTACCTCATTTCTTTCTACCCAAAGCTAAAAGTTTGAAGGGATGATGAAACTATCTGTCAGATAGGGCAAGAGTCAAGACTGTGCAATTCTATCAGATCTCAGTCAATTAGAAGTCGACTGCTGGGCTAGGGTAGCTCAGTAGTAGAGTGCTTACCTAACATGCATGAGGTCTTGGATTCAATCTCTGACACCACAAAAAAAAAAAAAAAGTGGACTGTTGAACCACAAAGCTACTCTGTGTTCCCTGTATTAAGCCTGTTACTATAATGGGCCAGTGTCTGGGGAGGCTGGGGCAGGAGGATCTGAAGTTCGAAGCCAGCCTCAGCAACTTAGCAAGGCCAGAGGCAATATAGTAAAATCCTGTCTCAAAGAAATGTAACTCAATGATAAAGCTATAATAAAATAAATAACATTACTATAATGGATTACACACATGAACTTCTATTTGCTATGAGTACAAATGCCAGGGAGAAAGAACTTACTAATCTGTCTACTTCTCTAGGCCTAAGCCTCAATTTTTTGTAGGGAAGAGAGACAGAAGATGGGAAGGAGACTAATCCATAAGAGAATCTTTTCAAACTTTACCACAGTCCCACATGAAAAATCCCTGCTGTAATGAACCAAGGCCACTACTAACAGGAATGTGTACTCACCCTTATGTGACAAGACGAAAGAAAATAAAAAGCTGATTACTGTCAAGTACAGTTCTGGACTAGCAATGGCAGCAGCACTAACAACCTGAATCTTGTACGAAATGCAAACAGTAAAGCACATCTCAGACCTACTGAGTCAGACTCTGGTGGTGAGGCCCAGCAACCTGTATTTAAAAAGCACTCCAGGTGTTTCTATTGCTCACTTGGTTTGAAAACCACGGGTCTGAGTTATGTAAGTTTATTACACTAGAAATCAGTACAACTGGAAAAGGATCATACCCCTGGGGATAAAAATGAACATACTATATACACACACACACACACACACACACACACACAGGGAGGGAGGGAGGGAGAGTGGGGGGGAGAGGGGGAGAGAGAGAGAGAGAGAGAGAGAGAGAGAGAGAGAGAGAGAGAGAGAAAGAAACTGCTTATCTTTTACTTTCTCTGATCTTTCCAAAGAGATCTAGGACACAGGACAGCTGAGGACTTACTTGGGTACTTTCATCATGAAAACCCTCCAGAAAGCTCTCTAGTAACTCATCTGCATTGTCAATTCTTTCAGCATACTCTCCCACAATCCATATCATAGCTGCTCGAGCATCTGGCTCATCCAGTGAGTCTAAGTTTTCACAGAGAGTGGCAATGATACTTTCATACCTAATACAACAAAATGGACTATGGTTACCAAGGACAAAACTCAGAACTGCATTTAATAGTGAAGGATAAAGGCAAAACCATGGAAGAAGGACCCTAAACCAAACCACTGAATTATAAAAATTTTTATTTGAAAGAACATAAGAACTTTAAGTCAAATGATCATAAATGCCTTAAATTTCCTATTATGCTTTTCTTTGTTGCAGGGAGTGGGGGGATACTGGGGATTGAACTTAGGGGGACACGATCACTGAGCCACACCCCCAATCCTATTTTGTATTTATTTAGAGACAGGATCTCACTGAGTTGCTTAGCGCCTCACCATTGCTGAGGCTGGCTTTGAACTCTTGATCCTCCTGTCTCAGCCTCCCGAGCCGCTGAGATTACAGGCATGCGTCACTTCGCCTGGCTCCAATTGTTTTAATAACTAGACCTTAATAAAAACTCATCAGATATTCTTTTCAGAAAGAAAAATTAACATGTGGTGTAAGGCAATAGTACTATCTTATGTTTCTAACAATCTTTTTTACTACTAAATCAGAAAATTTTCCTCTATACTATTATTGCCTTCATGGTAGAAAGGAATTAAAAACCCCACTTTATTTTGTTTCTCTCTCCAAAACACACACACACACACACACACACACACACACACACACTAATGACTTGGTTTTCCAAAGAAACAAGTAATTCAAATACTTATATTTTGTTTTAGAGGTCTAAGGCACCTATATTTATCATGCTGAATCCATCTCCTTCACTAATATAATTTTAAGCATCAAGATAACACCATATAATAAATTACATTTGGACAACTGCATAATACACTTGTCAGCCCTACTTCTACCGATCAAATGATGCTCTTGACTATTTTCTTAGAAGTAAACTACTATCATAATCACTTATTAAGACAAATCAGACACACTTCTCTATCAATCATTAAGATATACAACCATACTCTTACTCTAAAAAGTTTAAAAATCTGACCCTCCTTTTTTTCTGGGAGAATGACAAAAATCTATGATGTTCTTTCCAAAAATTTCTAAAGCTAAGAAAATTGTAATACACACACACACACACACACACACACACACACACACTGCTTAATAAGCCATTCCCATGTCAAACTATTTCCACTAATTCTTAAGCATATCACTAGGCAGAAGCTTATGTACAGGTATGCCTATGGTTATAAGGCAAAATGAGATTTAGGATGCTCAGAAGAGCTGCTCTTATTTCATTCATATTTTTTAGTTGCTAGCTTTTAGAATCAATCCCGAAAGAGAATTTTTGTCCATAAACCAAGACCCCCTCAATCTGCAATTTGTGAAGTGAAAACAGATTTTGCTTATCTGTATGAGAGCAGCTATGACATTTCAGAAAAGGTCTGAAACTGGTAATTTACTATTATATGCTCTATAATTTCCCATGAAGTAGCAGGTACCATGTAAGGTGAAGAGTATAGCTGTTACCTTCCTCGCTTTTATGGTAGGGTGACCATAAGTTTTTATTACTCAAACTGAGACATTTCTGAGGAAAAAGTACACAATCATAATTATGGCTGGGTAACGGGCATAAACTAAGGGCATGCCCAAACAACATACAGTTTTCCTACTTAGTGATTCTGATATACTAACTTTAATCTATGCCAAAGACTCTGTGTGTTAAGGTAGGGCATCATTTCTTCTAAACATAGTAAAGCAGAGTGAAACTCAGGTTTCAGTCCCTGTACTAACCACTTTTTATATTTACAATTTTTAATAAAGTATCCTAGTGTGGTAAGTTACATTAAAAAGAGAATTTTCCTGTGTTGCTGGGGGAGGGGCAACACTCCACACCCAGGCCACTTTGGGGTACACCAGGTTTTTCGGGCTAGCCAACTTCCCAGTGCCTTAAACATTTCCTAAATGATTTAAGGAAGAGGGTTAGAAGAATTTGGACATACTTGTTGGGATATTTGCGGAAGATGTCCCTGATGACAACAATCGCCTCTTGAACCACATAGTTTACTTTGGTCTGGATTAGATCAAGCAATGTGCTTACGCAGCGCTCAGCAGATTGCTAGAAAAAGGAACATAAAAAATGAGAAGGCAGATGATCTATCTAATAATACTACATCAACATAACAAGATTTGAAACATACAGATGCATTGATTAATGATCAGGCACTTAATTTCAGCAAACTACTGCAGAGACTGAATTATAAAACGTTTATCTACATCAGAAGTTCTAGATACACACCAAATTTTATTTATTTATTTATTTTTAAATTGGTACCAGGGATTAAACCCAGAGGTGCTTAACCACTGAGCCATATCCCCAGCCCTTTTAATATTTTATTAGAGACAGGGTCTCACTGAGTTGCTTAGAATCTCGCTAAATCGCTGAGGCCAGGTTTGAACTCGAAATCCTCCTGTCTCAGCCTCCTGAGCTGCTAGGATTACAGGCATGCACTACTGTGTCTGGCTAAGTGATAGGTTTAAAGAAAACAGTGTCAGGGCTGGGGATATAGCTCAGTTGGTAGAATGCTTGCCTTGCATGCACAAGGCCCTGGGTTCAATCCCCAGCACCATTAAAAAAGAAAGAAAGAAAGAAAACAATTTCAACACATATCCTAAAAATCAAAGACCAATCTATCAAATGTTCCAAACGTTTTATGGATTACCCACAATGTGATTCTTAATGAGACACCAAAGGAAGTATACAGCATCACCTAAGAAGTGTTCTTGTCAAAAACCCTTAACATGTCTAGGCACACACCTGTAATCCCAGGAAATCAGGAGGCTAAAACAGAAGTACCACAGGTTTGAGGCCATCCTCAGCAACTCAATGAGGCCCTAAGCAACTTAGCAAAACCCTTCTCAAAATAAAAAATATAAAGGATTGGGGATGTAGCTCAGTGTAAAGCCCCTGGGTTCAATCCCCAAATCCCCGGTATCCCAAAAAGAAACAAACAAAAAAACTCAACATGAAT
The DNA here is from genome assembly GCF_048772815.1 of Callospermophilus lateralis. Taxonomy (NCBI): domain Eukaryota; kingdom Metazoa; phylum Chordata; class Mammalia; order Rodentia; family Sciuridae; genus Callospermophilus; species Callospermophilus lateralis. The sequence goes on from NC_135315.1 coordinate 37,040,964, forward strand.
TTTACCAAGCCTCTAGATTTAAATATTTTAAGGGGATAGAGAAATGAGATCGATAAAATCACTAATATATAACAAACCAAATTTAGCCTCTGGAAAATTCTGTGAGCCTTCAATAAGTAATAATTCCTCATAAGGGACACCAAAATAAGTAAATAAAAGACTTAAAAGACATATTAACCCAATGTAAGGTGTGGACCTTGCTTAGATTTTGATTTGAACAAGCCAAATGTAAAAGATAGTCTGATGCTAATTAGGGGAAATTAAACATGAGCTGGTCATTCAATAAGATTAAGAATTATTTTTAGTTTTGGGGAATGTCAATTTTATTGTGACAATATTTTTTGCTTGTTTTTGAGATACTGGGACTTGAACCCAGGAGTGCGCTTCCATTTAGTCACATCCTCAGACCTTTATATTTTTGAGATGGAATCTCCCTAAATTTGCCCAGGCTGACTTAGAATTTATGATCCTCTTGCCCCAGCCTCCAAAGTAGCTGGGATTACAGTCATGTGCCACGGCACCCAGCATAACAATATTTTTTAAAAGAACCTCATCTTGCAAGACATGGTAGTACACAACTATAATCCCAGCAGGCTGGGAGGCTGAGGCAGAAAAATTACAAGTTGCCAGCCTAGGCAACTTAGACCTCGGTTCAAAATAAAATGGACTAGGGATATACCACTGTGGTAAAGTGCCCCTGGGGTTTAATCCTCAATAACAACAACAAAAAAAAGAGCCTTCATTCTAGTTGGATGATATCTGTTGCATTAAAATAAAATAGTACCTCTCACCCTTGAGCGGGGAGGAACATCAAGGAGATAAGAGAAACAGAATATTTCCTTAATAAAATCTTCTAAAAGTCCTATAATAATTTAAACTACCCCAAGCAAAAATGTAATAAAAATGCTAGGTAGACGGCAAGTTCGAGCACAAAGTTGGTAACTCAGGGAGACCCTTACTCAAAATAAAAAAATAAAAGACGACTATTATTTCCTGTGGTGGCACACACTTGTAATCCCAGCATCTTGGGAGGCTAGCCTCAGCAACTTAGCAAGGCTCTAAACAATTCAGTGAGACCCTATCTCTAAATTAAATATAAAAAGGGGTGGGGATGTGGCTCAGTGGTTAAGCACACCTGAGTTCAATCCCTACTATCAAAATATAAAAATAATAAAATGAGTAAAAAAAAATTCATGTTGAGTTTTTTTTTGTTGTTTGTTTATTTCTTTCTGGGGTACTGAGGATTTGGGGATTAAACCCAGGGGCTTTACAACTGAGCTACATCCCTAACACTTTTTATTTTTTATTTTGAGAAAGAGTCTTGCTAAGTTGCAGAGTATTCAGCAGCAAAGCACCCCTGATTTCAGTCTCTAGTACTGAAAAGAAAAAGAAACAAACCTTTAATCTACTAACTATGTGCTTTATTATTTTCATAAACTTTAAAAATATATTTCAAAGAGGGACTGGGTTAGACCCTCAGTATATCACATAAAAATAAATAAAAGGTATTGTGTCCATGTACAACTTAAAAAATAATAATAATTGTTAAAAAAAATGTGTTTTAAAGAGAGGAATGAAAACACTCAGAAACACAAAATTTGTGATTTCAACTCCCACTGGACACATACCTCCACCTTGATGGCACATCGTCCAATGGCCCGCACAGCTTTTCGAACAAAGTCCACATCTACCTCAGTGGCATATTCTTTTAGTTCTGCCAGAACCTGTCAAATATTGAGGAAGTGGGTAATAAATAAGGATTCTAAAATAGCAACCTCACTTCTTCTGAAGGCCAGACCTTAAGCTCTAAGTCACCAGACCTTAAGGTCTAAGTCATCATACATTTGAGACTACTTAAAGTCTGACCTGAGCAATGTTGGCTTGGGATGCCAGACGAATCATAATGTCCAGTTTCTCTAGTTTAACATAGATGGGATCATTGTACTTTACAAAGAAGACTTTTATTTCCTGCTTTAAGATTTCAGGCCTGTGGAAACACATAAACACAAAAAAGGGAGGTAAAGGCACATATTTATTGATATATCCTTCTGAGTCTGTATTAAATCTGTACCTCTTTCCATTCCACCACCCAGAAAAAAAAACCTTACAAACTTCCTCTATACTCCTCTACTTTTTCTTTGCAATGCTAGAAATTAAACCCTGTTGTTCTGCTATATAACATTTTCATTTTCATAAATTTAAAAAAAGATTAACAATGACCTATCAAACACTGATATTAAACTTATTTCAAAATTACAAACATTTTAATCACCAATTCACTATTTCCAACCTTTTTTGGACAATTAGGTTGATGTTCCTCAGGGCAACATATTGCACTTCTGGCTCCCCAGATAGCAAAGTGACAAGTGGAGGAGCTAACTTCTTCAGCAGCATATTATAGTAGTCAGAATCCTTGGGTAACAACTCTAGAAACTTCATTAGGACTTTCACCGCTGAAAGCACCACGGCTGAGTTGGCATGGGACAGCCGGGGAGTTACCCGCTCGCAGATGCTGAGGGCAGAAAAGAAAAATTAATACCTTAGGTTATAATTTCTTTGCTCAATCCATTTTATGAGGTAATGCTCAGAGTCCCATGGCCCAGGTATCAAGAAATTAAAGAATCAGTTAGAAAAGTCAAATCTCCATGCTTAGTCAAATGGCGATCCAACACTGCAGAAGCTTCATTCCCAGAAAACTACAGGCAGAGCAGGGATATCAGAAGACATCAGGAAACCAGCAACAGGGAATGTTCAAACTGGAAGGAAATTAGTGATACCCCAAACACTTAAGGCTCATGCCATTTACCTTCTGGTTTTATAGTCCTCTTTTGTCTCCCCATATTATGTTAGGGCTCCCTGCCTCACAGCCCATTTCTATTCAACCTATAAGAAGTCAAATTAAGCATTCTGAGAGTTATTTCGTAGTAAGAGACAACAACCCACTTGTGATTTAAGGTTTCACTGTAATATAGAGGACAGGAGTGAGTTGGCAAGAAAAACTACCCAACTCATGCCTCAGGATAATAAGAAAAGTTCTGATTTTTTTTTTTTTTAAAAATATCAGAACATCATTGTAATATTCTCCCAACTTCTTCCCCTTCTCCTAGTCCCTGCCACCTATGCATAGATGCCTCTTGAAATATTGGATATTTAATTATCTATGCAGTATTCTCAGGAACTAATCTATTTTTGATAGTTCTGGACAATATAACTTTCCTTAGCTTACTATCTATATTAAGGATACAAGATATGCAGGCTATGTTATTCTCTCCTATACCTACTTGGCTGATTCCTCACCTTACTGATATCACCTTCTCAGTAAGCCTTCTCTGACTACTCTTCTTAAAAACTACAATCCCTCACCTCCAAATGCCTAGCATTTCTTAATCTTTTCCTTTCTTTGTTTTACTTGCTAGCAACTATCACCATCTGACATATTACATACTGTATCGTATTATGCATATTATACATACTCCTACACCCATCCCTCAGAATAAATCCTCCATGAGGATCCTGAGTTTTGTCTGTTCACTGCTGTATCCTTGGAGCCTACAGAGTACCTATCATTCAGCATGGGCTGAATATTTGCTGAGTGAATGCATGGATGAGTTTTAATGTCAATAACCAACAAAAAATAAGTACATTTTGTACTTTCAATGATGGAAGAAAACTACTGGAGGGTTAGTTAAGTCCACAGTGAATAATTTCCTGGGGAACTGAAGAGCGTTTACATTCTAATAGCTTGGAAATCAGTTTCAGCCAAGCAAGGAAGGTTCTTATTTAACATAATTAAAATGTCAACTTTAATGAAGAGCCAATGTTTCTTCAGAAGTATCTGCCTAGTACACTGCCTACACACACAAAATGCTCAATAAAAATTGGTGATAAATAAAAAATATGTATGTGTAGATGAATTCAGTAGTCATTTCTAACAGTAAAGGAAAATCTGTAACACTAAGGAAGTAAAGGGCTAAAAAGATCAAGATGTGATTTCCAAAATCTCCAAATTCAGACTGATATGATTTCTATAGGTAATGGGAGGCAGCATATATTTTGCTGACTTTAACATGCTTTTTCTAGTACTAAATTATAGGTATAGTTCAGTTAAATAACTATAGTATGAAGTCACTTACTATGTATCAGAATGAAAAGTGTTATCATTGCACACATTCAATAACCTTTTATTTGCCAAATGGCTAGGAACTAAGACATGGGAGACAATGAGGGAGGTTTAGCAAAGGTACTGCTCAAATAAGAAATGAAAAGCATACATTTCTTAGAAAGTTTTATTTTTGGCATGGTTTACTCCACAACCTAGAATGTTCCTGAATTCAGTGAGAAAATGTTTTGGGGATAACAATGTCTACCCCCACATGTCCCTCAATTTCCTCAATCATATAGACTATGATTCTAACAGTAGAAACTATAACTTATTGAATCTGGCAAGACTCTTAGCTATTATCCAGGAAAACAGACTGACCTCTGAGCTTCCCGATCATCTTTAGGGTTGTAATTAGACAGGCAGTCCAGGATGAAAATCTGGCCCCATTCTGTGCACTCATTTAGAGCTGTCAGCAGCTTATTAATGTTCTGAGGATTCAGATCAAGTAAGTTGCTGTTTGGGTGAGACTCACTGATTTCAGATAATGCTGCCACAGCATTAGCCACCACCTGGGAAACAAACAGATATGACCTTGATGCACCCAGAAAAGCACAATGATGTCCAACACTTATTCAACCTTTGCTGGATCACTTTGTAGATCTCAATTCATAACCATTCCTGGACATTTTATCTAGTCAGGCAAATATACATATTTTAAAATATATTTTAATATATTTTTAAAACACATATAAGACACCAGTAATAATATATATAGCTTCCTAGTGGTCAAGGCAATCCAGAATTATATCTATTAGCAGAGTCCACATGTTTTATTATAAAAATGTACATTAACTATTCTAATAGTACTCAAATTATAAAGACATACTAACAGCCATAAAAATGAAGTCTAAATAAGAAATATATATATCAAATAATGGGAAAATCTAGGTCAATTTTTTTTTTTTTTTTTTTTTTGGTATTGGGAATTGAACTCAGGGTGCTTTGTCACCAAGCCACATTGCTAGCTCCCCCTTTTTTCTAAATATATTTATTTTTTAGTTGTAGTTGGACACAATACCCGTTTTATTTGTTTATTTCTATGTGGTGCTAAGGATTGAACCCAGGGCCTCCCACGAACTAGGTGAGCGCTCTACTGCTGAGCCACAACCTCAACCCTCTTTTTATTTTTATTTTGAGAGGGTCTCGCTAAATTGCTAACACTGGCTTTGAAAACTAATGATCTCCCTACTTTAGCCTCCCAAGTCACTAGGATTACAGACATGCACCACCGCACTTGGCTCAGACCAAATTATTTTATAGGTGTGTATGCATAATGGGGAGGTGATAGTGTTGATCATAGTACAGGTCTTGTAGTAGGAAAAGGTGGACTTGAGACCAGCTGCTAAGAGAATATATAACTCTGAAGATTCGGTTTCCTTGTCTGAAAACTAGGGAAAACTGAATCCATCTCATAGGTTAATTAAGTTTGAGAATAAAAAAATCAAATGACATATGTAGAAGTACTTTAGATAGTCTTATACAAATTTAAGATGGATGGTTATACTTCCATAGTTCATCAAGTGTAAGTTATAGTTTTTCTCATTAAGCTCTCTGAAATTGGTATGCATTTTACAATCAATGACCTGGCAGTTTAAGAGAAAACTTTTCAGGGTGGGGATTTAGCTCAATGGTAGAGAGCTTGCTTTGCATATGTGAGGCCATGGGTTCAATCTCTAGTAACACAAGAGAAAAACAAAAGAAAGAAAACACTTTTCTTTTCTAGTAACACAAAAAATAATCATGCATCTTATAATCAATGAAACTGTAGACTCAATGAACAGTATTCCAAATATATCCTTGTTTCAGAGAGTACAGTAAATTAAAAATTGCTATCCTAGATAAGAAAATACACCTTCATCTGAACTCAAATTTGTGAATTATGTAGTTACAAGATGAAGTCAACACTCTACCAAAATTAGATTATTTCTAATATAACTAAAAAATCTATAACCAATGAACATCTAGTTATTAAAAATTAAACACTCAAAATCTCACAAAAATATTATCCTACAGCCATGAATAAGTGAATTTTAAAATGTTTTGTAATAAGAATCCAGTGTTACTAAAGATTAACAAGGTGAAGCTGGATATAAATCTGCTCAAGTATAATGACATGACAAGGCTGGGGTTGTGGCTCAGTGGTAGAGTGCTTGCCTAGCATGTGTGAGGCACTAAGTTTGATCCTCAGCACCATATAAAAATAAATAAAATAGAGGTATTGTGTCCATCTACAATTAAAAAAAATTTTTTAAATGACATGACAGCTTCATTTTTTAAATGACATGACAGCAAACATTTATATATATATATATATATATATATATATATATATATATATATAAATTATTCTCAAAAAATGTCAATCCAGCCAGACACAGTGGAACACGCCTGTAATCCCAGCAACCTGGGAGGCTGAGGCAGGAGGATCGAGAGTTCAAAGTCAGCCTCAGCAACTATTAGTGAGACCCTGGTCTCTAAATAAAATATAAAAAAGGGCTGGGGATGTGGCTGCTCAGTGGTTGAGTGACCTTGAGTTCAATCCCTTGTACCAAAGGGGGAAAACAAAATTTAAAAAAAAACTTGAGAAATGGAGTTTTGAAACAACCAGAACTTATACTTCATTAGCTTCAAAAAACGTAGTGGCTATAATTTAGCTACTGGTTTTAATATCTACATTATATGCATAGCCTGAAGATTGTTCTACTATATGATTTTGCCTTAAAGTTAAATGAAGAGAATTTAGCAAATAATACACTATCCATTATTATGTAAAAGATAATGACGGCATAAATAGAATAATCTCGCACTGTAATATGGTGGTTAGAACAAAGATTCCAAGATAAAAATCTCAGACCCACTTAGCAAAAGATTATGTGAAAACCAAAAGGCATAAGAAGACTGAAACAATCCCCTCTGGGTATTTCATGAACAGGAAAAGATACTTTATTTCTCATGCTTAATTAACTCGATTAATCTTATTTTAGTATAAAAAATCAGAATGTCATATTGGAAGATCAAATGCCTATTCTGATCTACTGCTGCCAATACATGCCCAATCTTGATTTCCAGTTGTCTAAAATAAGCCTCCTACTACAATTACCATTTCTGCTAGTGAAATTCTTTTCTGTTTTTTTTTTTCTTTTAAGCTAAATAAAAAGGCCCTATAATAGAAAACAAAGAAACCAAGAATTAGAATTTCTAAAAAGAACAGGAATAGAACAGAAGGATGCTAAACAGAATGAGCAATTAAAATTCCTCTGTTATCATTGGCAACTGGAAATTAAACTGAGTATATAATGAAGCTAATGAAGTGTAAGTTCTGGTTGTTTAAATAGGCGACTTTGGGCTGGGGATGTGGCTCAGGTTGTTTAAATAGGCAACTTCGGGCTGGGGATGTGGCTCAAGCGGTAGCGCGCTCGCCTGGCATGCGTGAGGCCCGGGTTCAATCCTCAGCACCACATACAAACAAAGATGTTGTATCTGCCGAAAACTGAAAAATAAATATTGAAATTCTCTCTCAATAAATAAATAAATAAATAAATGAATAGGCGACTTCACTTATCGTCATATTAAAACGAGAGAGAGAAAAGTTAGTCCTACTTGAAGATATAGAAAGATCAGATCAAAAGATTAAGCTGTTGAGCAAAGATGATGAAGAGAACAGTGATCAGTGTCAGTCACTGCCTGTGTCAGTGACATGCTAGAGTATGGATGCCCTCCTGCCCTGTGCCAAACCTCTGCTCCTCTAAAATTCCTAGAGGTTCTTTCCATTCTAGTTCTCGACTCTTATCTCCTAATCTTCACATCCAGACAGTTATACAGGCCATGAGGAAGTGCTTCAAGTCCTCCTAGTCAGTGAACTGCCTCCTCCACTGTAATGGAAACCTGAAATAAACAGTCACACTGAATCTGAGATAAAGAAAAGGACTGTCTTTAAGAGAGCAACTAGGTGGCAAGGACCATCATTTGTTGATGCTTACACTATGTGTCTTTGGAATTTTGTACTTTGAACACATATTGTTTGTTTTTAAAAAATAAACTTTTAAAATTACAGATTGAAATTAAAATTTACTTCTCCAGACAATAATATCATAAGCATGGGATTTAGTAAAACAAACAAAAATATCACAGAAAAACAAATTCAACCCTTATAGTAACTGCCTTAATTTCTCTGAAATATTAAAACAAAGTTATGCCCTTTCACTTGATACAGCACTTTGATTTTGAATTATTAAGATAATCATATGCAATGTATCCTCCCTAGAAAACTGGCATTTCTTAGGAAACATTGCTACAATATTAGAAAAGTTAGTTTCTAACACAGAAAGGGGGTTGGGAAACAAAGATTTGCTTTGAAAACAAATTTATAAATAGGGTTTCTTAAATGAGCTTTCTCAGTACATGAACTGACTTATAAAAAGTTGGCCTGCAGGTTTTACAAAGAAATATACCCATTGTAGTAAAAAATAATCAAACCCCAAAAACCTACCTTCTTTTTCATCTTGCCTCCTAATTATGGTTAAGTTCTAAACATTCCCTACCCTTTCCCTTCATAGACCTAATGCAATATAGATATAGGTATTAAAAACTTTATATATACATATGTCCACAAAAGTATATGTAGATACTCATAAAGTCACACTCCTAGACAAATCTTTTTTCTGCCTTATTAACAGACTTCTTTGTTGGTTGATTGGTTTGTACTATTAGGGATTGAACCAGAGGGCTCTACCATTGGGTTGTAACAGCCACAGCCTCCCCCTTTAATATTTAATTTTTGAGATAAGGTCTCGATAAGTTACCCAGGAGGGGCTATTGAACTTGCAACCCTCCTGACTCAGCCTCTTGAGTAGCTGGTATTACAGCCATGCACCATTATGCCCCAAAAGATGTCTCTTCTATTTGATAGTTCTTTATGGACCCCTGGAGTCATCTCAACTTTTTGTTAAGGTAAGCAATTTGTATTTTGGCTTACTTTATATTATGCCTAATCAAGTTATATTCCCAAGGGATAAAAGATTATAATAGTTTAAAAAAATTATTGGAATTCATTTCTCTCCTTGTTTATTTTCCCATTTCCCTCACAACCTCTTATATGTAATTTTGTATAGCAATGAGGGTCTCCCTCCATTTCCATGCAATTTCCCTTTTCTCTCCCTTTCCCTCCAACCTCATGTCTCTGTTTAATGTTAATCTTTTCTTCCTGCTCTTCCTCCCTGCTCTGTTCTTAGTTGCTCTCATTATATCAAAGAAGGCATTTGGCATTTGTTTTTTAGGGATTGGCTAGCTTCACTAAGCATAATCTGCTCTAGTGCCATCCATTTCTCTGCAAATTCCATGATTTTGTCATTTTTTAGTGCTGCGTAATACTCCATGGTGTATAAATGCCACATTTTTTTTATCCATTCATCTATTGAAGGGCATCTGGGTTGGTTCCACAGTCTAGCTATTGTGAATTGTGCTGCTATGAACATCGATGTGGCAGTATCCCTGTAGTACGCTCTTTTAAGGTCTTCAGGGAATAGTCCGAGAAGGGCAATAGCTGGGTCAAATGGTGGTTCCATTCCCAGCTTTCCCAGGAATCTCCATACTGCTTTCCAAATTGGCCACACCATTGCAGTCCCACCAGCAATGTACAAGAGTACCCTTTTCCCCACATCCTCGCCAGCACTTGTTGCTGTTTGACTTCATAATGGCTGCCAATCTTACTGGAGTGAGATGGTATCTCACAGTAGATGGGGTAGAGAGAGAAGATGGGAGGGGAGGGGGGATAGTAGAGGATAGGAAAGGTAGCAGAATACAACAGTTACTAATAGGGCATTATGTAAAATTGTAGATGTGTAACCGATGTGATTCTGCAATCTGTATTTGGGGTAAAAATGGGAGTTCATAACCCGCTTGAATCTAATGTATGAAATATGATATGTCAAGAGCTTTGTAATGTTTTGAACAACCAATAAAAAAAATTATTGGAACTTACTACATGCCATTAAATCCTCATAAAAACTCGGAGGTGGTTGCTATTAAAATTCACCTGCTCTGGATAAAAAAACAGGCTTAAAAGCTCAGTGACTTGCTTAAGGTCAATGCAGCCAAAAAAAGATATTGCTTGAACCTAAACTCAAGGTCCATGTCTGATTCCAGTATCTGAGTACTTACTAATCACTCTTGTCTCCAGCATTTACATACATCCCTAGATCTGTGAACTTCAACTGAGAGAAAGGAAGAAAAGCAGCACAGGGTGAAAGATAATAGAAGCAAAACAGGGCTGGGGATGTGGCTCAAGCGGTAGCGCGCTCGCCTGGCATGCGTGCAGCCTGGGTTCGATCCTCAGCACTACATACAAACAAAGATGTTGTGTCCACCGATAACTAAAAAATAAATATTAAAATTCTCTCTCTCTCTTTAAATAAAAAAAGGTGGGAGGAGATCTAAAAAAAAAAAATAGAAGCAAAACATCAATTCACAATAGCTAAATTGTGGAACCAACCTAGATGCCTTTCAGTAGATGAATGGATAAAAAAATGTGATATATACACATAACGGAACATTACTCAGCATTAAAAGAGAATAAAATCATGGCATTTGCAGGTAAATGAATAGAGTTGGAGAATATAATGCTAAGCGAAATTAGCCAATCCCAAAAAAACAAATGTCAAATGTTTACTCTGATATGAGGATGCTAATCTATAATGGGGATGGGTAGGGGAGCACGGGAGGAATGGAGGAGGGAGAGGGCATGGGGATAGGAAAGACAGTGGAATGAGATGGACATCATTATCCTAATTACACGTATGAAGACACGAATGGTGTGACTCTGTGTGCAACCAGAGACACGAAAAACTGTGCTCTATATGTGTAATATGAATTGAAATGCATTCTGCTGTCATATATAACAAATTGGAATAAATAAATTTAAAAAAATTATTTCCAGAGAGGTGACATGAAAATTTATATGAAGACTTTTCTACTTTGTATATTTCAGAGATAATCATATCCTATCAGTACTTAAAGTAGCAAAATTTACTATTCAGCTATAAAATCTGATTTAGAAGCTGTATCTATTTCATATGCAGAAATTCTGAGGACATAAATTTGACCTCTTTTTTTTTTTTTTTTTAAAAAGGAGCAAGCTGGAACCGTGGGTATGGTTAGAATAAAAATGATCCTTAAAAAAGAATTCTAGGAGAAAGTCTAGATACATACTTGGAGTGGAATATTATAGACAGAAGCATCTTTGTGAGAAACCTCACACATTTCTCTGTCCCTTAGAATGCTTTTCACCCTACACTCTAATTTCATTCTCCTTCATAACCTAAGAACCCAAGAAACATCATTTTTCTGTATGGTGACTTCCTCCTATTAATTAAACTAGTATTTGGAGGGCTTTGATTTCTAACAATGAACTTCAAGGTTACAATAGTCTGAAAAAATTTATGCTTCGGTTTTCCTATTCAGTTTATAATTTTTTTTTTTGCAGGAGGGTGCCAATGACAACCTGAATAAAGTGAAAAAAATTGAAAGTAATAAGATAACTGATCAAAACTGTTTCCATATGAAGAAACATGTGGTTTACATATTTTCATCCATTAAGCAACAGTTTAGAAAATTGTCATCTCCTTTACAGAGCGGCCTCAAATGACATGTAAAAAACAAGGCAAAATGTACTTAATCTAAGAATTTCAGTCATTATTCTCTCTTCGTAGACACAATGATTGTGTAGTACCAGTAAAATTTCTCCCCCTCATAAACAAGTAAATTTTGAAGCTTATACTATAAGCTAAAACACTGTCCAAAAACATCAACTGAAAACAAGTCGACCACATCGTGTTCTATAATATTCCATTTTCCCAATGTTCTTCCTTGGAATGAAAGCTAAAATTACCTAGTTGAGCCAACATACCTCATGGCAAGAAAGTCTGATTACTTATTAACAAGCAAGATTAACAAATAATAAAATTCATTTTATGTGGCTTAAGATATAGTCTGACAAAATGCAAATATTCTCAAAGGCAAAACACTACAAATAAATACCAACAGACAAAAAGTGTTCCCCTAACAAAGAGTTACTTAGCCCAAAGGTTCTAAAGTTAATGAAAGCATGCTGCAATATGAACCAAACAAAGCCTTATCTCTTACACCACTTATGATCTCCCTTTTGAGAGTAAAATATTCCCATGCCAAATTAGAGCCTTGAGATCATCTTAAAGGAAAATGAGAATCAACTTTCAACTTCTGGTAAGCAACTCAAACTACACATAAAACAGATTCAGTTTTTAGGAAATTTCTGATGAGAACTGCTTCAAAGGTATATTTTACTTTGTAAAAATAATTCTGCAATGATATGGTAAGTAATAATATAAAGTTCATTTGTTGTAAAATTGTCCTCAACTTTTAAAATTTAAATCTTTAAAATCACTAATATCCAGCACCACGATCACTATACAAAAGAGAATATATGTTTGTCATTATTGCAGCTTACTCTATAGTAGGTTTAGTATTAGAGCTCTGCAAGTCCTCTGTCCTTTTTTTAATAAAGTTTTTTAAAATTCTTTTTAGTTGTAGATGGACACAATAACTTTATTTTATTTGTTTATTTGTAATGTGGTGCCAGGGATGGGACCTAGTGCCTCACGCATGCTAGGCAAGCACTCTACTACTGAACCACAACCCCGGCCGCATGTCCTTTTTTTAAAAAATATATATATTTTTTAGTTGTAGATGGACACAATACCTTTATTTTTTTATGGTGCTGCGGATCGAACCCAGTGCTTTCCACATGCAAAGTGAGCACTCTACCACTGAGCTACATCCCTAGTCCCAAGTCCTCTGTCCATTAATGCTCACAACAATTCTATGACAGAAGAACTATATTTAATCTCCATTTTACAGATGAGAATACTAAAGCTTAGGGAAACCATACAGCTAAGAAATGGCAGAACCAGTAATCAAACTCAAGTCTGGTTCCAGAGCCTGAATTTTAACTATTTTGCTATAGCCACTAGAAAAAAAAAAAAGAAAAAAGAAAGAAAGAAAGAAAGAAAAACTTTCTGAACTGTTTTTATAACTTTTCTGTAAATTTAAATTAATCCCCCTGCAATGAGATTATTAAAAAAAACAAAACCCTAAATTGGCAATAATATTATACGGTAAATACAATGATTTTAAGAGAAGAAAAAAAAAAGTTGAGAACACACAGAAAACAATTTCCACAAAGTGTATTATATAATGGGGGGGGGGGAATATTCACTTTCTCCATAAGTAGAGACAGAAAAGTGCTCAGATCAAGTAATGGGAAATTCAAGACTGTGGGCTTGACATCAAAGCAGTCTCCAATGAGTCCACTTAACACTTCAATTCTGCAGAAATTAACAGCAGACACAGACTGAGCAAATCACCTATATTACTTTCAAGTGCCTACCACATAATGACACTCATACACGCCTAAAATTCCACAAGTTCCCTAACTTCTTTATGGATATTTGTTATGAGTAACAAGCTGCATTTCTAATTTCACCAATGTATAATATTTTAATTGTATTACTATTACTTATTAAAATATATTTAAGAATTGAAGAAATCCCATTATTAAGGCACTAAATTGACATAATTACTTTTTTCCACACAGTTTAAACCTATCTTTGATAATTTAACACAGTCCCCATTAATACCAAATATATTCTGACAAAAATCTTCCTTGAGCTTAGAAAATAATCTAGACTGACTTAACTTCTTCAGTATTATCATCTTAAACTAACAACAAACCACTGCACAAGATTTCTAAAGCCTAAATAAAAATTGTAACAACCAAAGGTGTAGGTTAAATATGTTCAAGAATAGTTGCAGTTTATTAAGTATTTTCTACATGTCAGGCATTATTTAAATTTTAAATAAATTATTCCTCCATCTTCAAAATAATCCAGTAAAATAAGAATTTTACAGATGAGAAAAGTGAAGCTCATTTTAAATAACTTGCTGAAAGCCACATTTTTAGCTGTCAGCCAACCCAGAACTCACCTCAGAGCCATAGAGTCACTCTGGCTCTGAGGTCTACACAGGCTGAGTATCCTTTATCTGGAATGTTTGGAACCAGATAAATGTTTGGAAATGTTTTAAATTTCTTATTTTTTCAAATTTTGGAATATTTGAAAAATATTACACACGTAATAAGCTATCTCAGGGATGGGACCCAAGTCTAAAAACACATTTTTTAAAATATTTTTTTTAGTTATCAATTGACCTTTATTTTATTTATTCATATGTGGTGCTGAAAATCGAACCCAGTGCCTCACACTTGCTAGGTAAGCCCTTTATCACTGAGCCACAACCCTAGCCCCACACAATTCATTTTATTTCATATATACCTTATACACAGCCTAAAGGTTACTTTAAACAATAGTTTCAGAGTGCTGACATCTTGAATGCAATTCATCACATAAAGTAAATTTTCCACTTGTGGCATCATGTCAGTGCTCAAAAAGTTCCAGATTTTGAAGCATTCTGGATATTCACATCAAGGGATGCTCAAGCATCTAATCTCTAAGGTTTTATGATCTAGACACCATTGATAGTTAGGCCTGGTAGGGGTGAGTGTGGGGACACACTATCCTCTGCACTGTAGGATGTTTAAAGTATTCCTGGACTCTACCTACAAGATGCCAGTAGTTTTCCTCCCATCAGTTATGACAACCAAATGTTTCCAGATATTTTCAAATGTCCCCTGGTTGAGAACTATTATCACAATCATATGCTGCATTCTATGTGTTGGATAGCACACAGTTGAAATACATACCTTCTTCTAAGAAGAAAAATGTTTTCATAAAATGGTTTTTCAGCAAAAGTTTTAATTAATAGAAGATGGCAGTGGCTCAGGAGGCTGAGGCAGGAGGATCACAAGTTCAAAGCCGACATTAGCTACTTTATGAGGTCCTAAGCAACTCAGGGAGACCCTGTCTCAAATATATATTTAAAAAAAAATACTATACCAGATCTAAGTTAAGACTGTTTTGAGTATGTTGCTTGTGCAAAAGAACCTTCAGCAAATAAAAAAAACTTTTTACTAATTAGTCTACATGCCAGGCAAGGGGACACACACTTGTTAATCCCAGTGGCTTGGGAGTCTGAGAAAGAAGATTCCCAAGTTTAAGGTCAGCCTCAGAAACTTAGAAATAAATAAAAAACAAAGGAGTAGGATGTGGCTCAGTGGTAAAGTGTCCCTGGGTTAAATATCTAGTGCAAAATCATCATTATCATCGTCAGTTTATACTTCTGCAGAAATCAAGCAATAGAAAAGGGATACTCCCCGCTCTTGAGACTGACAGAAGGCCTAGATGACAAAGATCAAAGGAACTCTGCAGTAAGCCAAAGGGCCTCAGGAAAACTAAAATCAAAAATAAAAAGCAAAGCATGTATGGTGGGGCTATCCAGGGAGTCTCTTGAGGAGATTTTAACATGAATATGCTAAGTAGAAATACCCCCAAAATGATTTTGAGAGCAAAATAAAAACCATAGGAAGAAAAAAAAATCCTAATGTATGAATAAAAACTAGAGGATACTCACTACCATCTAAAGTGCATTTTTTTTCTTGTATATATACATATACTTGTGACATAATATTTCTAAAATTTTTGAAATTGTGAAGAAATCATGGAGGTTACTTTCCTGTAACTTCAAAGTGCTTCCTCATCTGGAATAAAGGTTTGCTTTCAAAATAATGAACAAAATTTACAATTGAAAATAACTCTAATTCCCTTAGAACAGATTTCACTGTATCAATCTGTACAGATTATCAAAGGAATCAGCACCTTTTAAATTAATATCATAGTGACATTAGCCGTTGCCTAATGTCTATTAAAATGACCATAGTAACAGCTATGACCTTGTAAAACAGGTGAATTAATGGGCAATTTTTATGCAAAAGCTCAAGTAATACTCGCAACAACTCTCCAAGAGAGTACTCTTCATTTTTCAGAAGAGAAAATAGACTTAAGAAAATTAAGCAATGTGAACATAAAGTCCTAGCTTAATAGAGTGAGAATTTATTACTTCAAAGTCCACCTTTTTCTATCAACTTGTATGTCACTGAAATTCAGCTTTAACTAAAGTATAAATGGCAAAACAACTGCAGAAAACAAGGTGTGTGACACTCCCCCAAAAAGACAAAGTAAAAATATAATAAATACTATTCAGCAAGGCACAATACTACTTGGAACAAGACTGGAGGCCAACATAACCCCAAGAGTTTTCTTTTCTTTTTTCCCCCAATTCTGAGAATCAAACTAGGCCTTGCTAGGCAAACACACTACCACTAAACACATCCCCAGTGCTTTTTATTTTAAGACGGGGTCTTGCTAAGTTACCCAGGATGGCCTTGAACTTGTGACACTTCTGCCCTGGCCTCCTGAGTTGTTGGGAGTCAAAGCATGCGCAACTGCACCCATCTGAGCTGTTACCTCTTGGTCAACATTTTACTCTCATATTAGGAGATTTCAAAGTCATTCTGCAGATACTCTAGTGCTTTCACATATAGGATGCCCTTTGAAGTGCTTCTTCAGAAAACTAAGGCAGAATGCCCTTGAAGTGTTCATTTCCAGAGTGAGTCTAGTATTTACTGGTGCCCGCTGCTGCCACCGTGTGGAGCAGCCTCTGAAACAGCAGAAGAACAAAACCACTCCTCAAGAACAGTAAACTAAGGACTCATATCCATCACAAGAATAAGAGGATTAAGATGATTTCATAATGAAACAGTATCCAGATAATTAAAGACATACATAAATTCAAAATAGTAGCTGGTTACAACCTTGGAAATGGGCTATGCAAAACAACAAAAAAATAGCAGCCACTTCCAGAAAATGAAACAGATTTATATACACACACATATTTAAATTCTGTTGTGTACATACTAGGTCAAAATCCTGGCTACATTACTACTTGCTGCATGACTTTAGGATAGTTCTTTTTTTTTTTTTTTTAATATTTGTTTTTTAGTTTTCGGCGGACACAACATCATTGTTTGTATGTGGTGCTGAGGATCGAACCCGGGCTGCACGCATGCCAGGTGAGCGCGCTACCGCTTGAGCCACATCCCCAGCCCTTTAGGATAGTTCTTTAGTCTCTATATACAACTCTTGATCTGTAACATGGAATAACTTCTATTTCACAAGGCAGATCTGAGAACTGAAATATTGTACATAAATGTATTATTGTGCCTGGAATAGAAGGCATTTAAGTATTTCTTTTCTTAATGACAAAAGACCTTAAAAATTCATGAGGTGTTTGAGCTACTGAACCTTATATTCTATCTTTACACCTTGAAAGTTAATCTATCTAGTTACTTAGTTACTCAATCTAATTCTTAGCAGCATTTGATCCTACTGATAAAAAGAACATCAGTGTGATGATTGTAATATTTCATTTACGGTTACTTTTTATAGTTGCAACTTCATTTTTAGGATTAAAAAGCAGGGCATAGAGTTGAGGTTAAAAGTATGGATTTATGGGCTAGAACTGTGGCTTAGTGGCAGAGTGCTTCCTCACATGTGTGAGGCACTGGATTTGATTCTCAGTACCACAAAAAAATAAAATTATTGTGTCCATCTACAACTAAAAAAATATTTTTTTTTAAAAAAAGTATGGATTTAAAGTCAAAAGTAAGTACAGTTGTATAAGTGCTGGCTTTTAAGTCCAACCTTTTCAGTGCTTCACTAAAACAGCAAGAAAAAAGGAGTCAAATGCTTTGACTATGCATAACAAGGCCAGGACAAGAGTAAGGCAAGTGAAGCACTATTGGCATGAAATTTAAGAATACAGTCAGTACTTAAGTGAATCTCTCCTTTTTTTGGGGGGTGGGGAGGGTGGCGGGGTAATCAGGGATTGAACTCAGGGGCACTTGACCACTGAGCCACATCCTCAGGCCTATTTTATATTTTATTTTAGAGACAGGGTATCACTGAGGCTGGCTCTGAACTCGTGATCCTCCTGCCTCATGAGGATTCTGAACCTGTAGGATTACAGGCATGTGTCACTGTGCCTGGCTCTCCTATCAGAGAAAACTGCTATTGCTACTTAGAAATCTCACAAGAATGTAAAAAGACTTTCTATTAAGTGGGCAGTAGATTCAATAACTGGGTAGCTAATGATGACATCCAGCTCTTTGGAAAAATTTGAGACAGAGACCAAAAGAATGGGCTAAGAATGTAGCTCAGTGATAAAATGCTTGCCTAGCATAGATGAGGTCTGTGTTTGATCCCCAACACCTCAATAAGTAAAAATAAAAAAATATAAATTAAAAAAAAAGAAAAAGAGACATTCCTAAAACAGTTTTTATAAAATCTACCAAGTAATCTTAAATTTTCCCTAAAAGTAAAAATTTTTGAAAATCTCTACAAATCTTGTTACTATAAAATCAGGTTGAGAATTATTATTATTATTATTTTGTATTGTTTTAAATTTAGAGACAGGGTCTCCCTGAGTTGCTCAGTGCCTTGCCTTTGCTGAGGCTGGCTTTGAACTCTCCATCCTCCTGCCTCAGCCTCCTGAGCCACTGGGATTACAGGCATGCAACATCATTTCCAGCCTAGGTTGAGAATTATTAAAGGTATTATAAAATTTTGATACAATAGAATAATATAGTAAATTCAAATAGAAACCCATTCATGTGTTACCTGCTTAAATTACATACTCCTAAGGAATGGAAAAGAAAATAAGCAAAACAAGATTGACATGTATTGATAGTTATTGGATCTGGTAATGAGCTCTTTATTTATTACGTTTATCTATTATGTTCATATTTTCTATTCTGAATATGTTTGAAGATTCCCATAATAAAAAGCATAAATAAATGACATACATATGTTGCTTAAATGTTCTGGATGAAAGGAAACTATCCCTCTCTTCTATAACAAAAGCTTAGAATAGAGCTGTGGATGTTGCTCCCTTGGTAAAGTGCTTGGCTACTATGTGAGGCCCTAAGCACTGCCAAAAACAAAACACAAAATAAAAACTGAAAAATCTTAAAATAAATCAGATAAAGAAGGCTTGTTCCAGAAACTGTATTCACTTAGTTGATCTGGATAAATATTACACAGGTTAAAAACAGAAATGCTTTTACTGCTAAACCCTTAATCCTTAACCCAGAATTTCAAGGGTTCTGCACCCTCTCTGGAACTAGAATTGCCTGAAGGAGAATTAATTTTCATTTAAATCCACTCTTCTATTCCCCAGTTCTCCAGTGAGAGAATCAAACCCAGGGCCTCCCACATGCTAAACAACAAGTGCTCTGAGTTATATCTCTAGCTTTCTGTCCATTCTTAGCACCAATGAATATTTAATAAGTTTCCACAGGGTACATGACATTCTGCTTATCTGGTTGGTGCTTGGAACCCAAACACTTCATCTCCTTATTTGTCCTCAGAGAACTTCAAAGACAGCTGCTCTAGATAACAGTGAACCTGGGGCTAGAGTTATAGAACTCAGTGAAAGAGCACTTGCCCAGCATGTGCGAGGCACTGGGTTTGATTCTCAGCACAGCATACAAGTAAATAAAAAAATAAATAAAGGTACATTGACGACTAAAAAAAAATATTTAAAAAAGTAATATTGAATCAAAAGTGGTAACAAAAACTCAAGTTGGTACCAGCTAGACATTCCATACAATAGATATTATTGCCTCATAAACTTATCTTAAAAAAAAAAAAGGTGTCACATGGTGCTGCTTGGAGTGGGGGTTGTTTGTACAAAAATTATGATTAAATATTACACAGGTTGTTATGCCCTTAGAGAAGTCTTGGTTCCACACTCATCCCTAAGCCTAAAGGTGACTAAAGATTCCTGATATTAGTCAGAATAATACCTTTAAAATATGCAACTTGCTTCATTCTTTGACCTTACTACTAATCTGAAAAGATAATAAATGGAAAGCCAAGGTTACCCAGAAAATAAGTTGAACCAAATGAGACATCAAAGAAGACCTGAATACGTAATTGGCAAGGAAGAAAAATATCTATTTCGGGCAACTTCTAACTCCTCTCCATTGAAAAACTTCAGCAAAAAAATATTTAGAGGTTATCTACTGATTAACAGTTATTTGTCTCCAATTAAATACTATAGTAGACAAAAAGGGGAACACTTTAAAGAAAGTGGCTATTCCTCCCTCTTCTCAGTAATGACACTTAGTGACAAATCAATTCAAATAAGTGTCAATGGTTCACTTGACCCCCTTCATTATACAAGTGTGTATCATCACTATATCCGGTTCAAACTCAAAAAATTTAGAAAGCTAGGCATGGTGGTACATGCTTACAATCTCAGTGGCTCTGGAGGCTGAGGCAGGAGGATCACAAGTTCAAAGCTAGTCTCAGCAACTTATTGAAGCCCTAAGCAACTCTCTGAGACCCTGTATTAAAAATAAAAAATAAGAAGAGTGAGGATGTGGCTAAGTGGTTAAGTGCCCCCTGGGTCAAAACCTGGTACCAAGAGATTATTTTCTTCAGATACATGTTTTTGGTATTTTCTCTTAGTATAGAAATAGAAACTGAATCAAAATGAAGAATCTTTATTGACTAATTTTTTTCTTTTCTTTCTTTCTTTCTTTTTTTTTTTTTTTTTTTGGTACTTTGCCATTGAGGTACATCAGCCCAGTCCTTTTTATTTTGACACAGGTCTGGCTAAATTGCTGAGGCTGGCCTTGAACATGCAATCTTCCTGTCTAAGCCTCCCGAGTTGCTGGGATGTTAGGTATGCACTACTGCTCTTGGGAAAAATAACCTTAAAATATGTGTATGTGGGCTGGGGATGTGGCTCAAATGGTAGCATGCTCTCCTGGCATGCGTGAGGCCCGGGTTCGATCCTCAGCACCACACACAAATAAAGATGTTGTGTCCGCCCAAAACTAAAAAAATAAATATTAAAAAATTCTCTCTCTCTCAAAAAAAATGTGTATGTATGTATAAAATTTTAAGATAAAACCACCTGAAGAAAATGACTATAAAGTTTATTTCTGAGGAAATACAGGGGTAGGCATAATAGAAAGTTTTGTTTTAAGACTCTACAGTGCTTATATTCTGAACAATTGTCACACCTCAAAAACACTGAGGGTGAGAGGTACACAATAGTCATGTTTCCATAGGTATCTATGATCCAATGTCCCAAAGACAAGTTTGTGTTAACATGTTTTGAAAAAGGACACTTTTGGGGGGGAGGGTGTCAGGGATTGAACTCAGGGGCACTCGACCACTGAGCCACATCCCCAGCCCTATTTTATATTTTATTTAAAGCCAGGGTCTCACTGAGTTGCTTAGCACCTCGCTTTTGCTGAGGCTGACTTTGAACTTGCGATCCTCCTGCCTTAGCCTCCTAAACTGCTGGGATTAACAAGGGGTGCACCACCGTGCCTGGCTGAAAAGGGACACATTTTAAATACTGTTCTCTTTATAAAAGCAGTTTCTTACCATAGGATTTGAATCTGCTATGAGATCCCGTAGAGAATCCAGAAATCCCTGATCTTCCACCATCTGGGCATTGATATCATGGAGTTTTGCCACACAGACTGCTGCTGTTTTCCGAACATAGGGGTCTTCATCCTTTAAGCACTTGCGGAGGGGCTCACAGAGATATTCTGTAATCTTGTCCACCCGGATGCAACCCATGGTCCTAACTGCCAAGGCCCGAATCAAAGGATTGGGATCTTCACAGTCCTACAAAAACAATATCAGTTCTTAGTAAATAAGGTAAACAGTCCAGTTGATGCAAGCCACAAGAGAATATTTTAGTAATTTAAGTTTCCGGTTATACCTACAACACAACATAATCTCCCTATTCCTTTTCTAAATTTTAGTTGACTATTCAAGAGTTTAGAAGGAAGCCAGGCATAGTGGTACATATGCCTATTACCCCACCTAGTTGGAAGGCTAAGGCAGGAGGATCAAAATTTGAGGCCAACCTGAGCAACTTAGCAAGAAAGAAATCACCTGTTTAATATTCAAAATAAGGAAAAGCCCAGTAGTATTTAATCCAAGGCTAGCCATATAAATCCACAAACAGCTCTAACTTTCAAAGTATGTAAACCAAAATCTTCCCAATGGATTGAATAGAAACACACACACACACACACACACACACACACACAAAATGATTATAAAGGCACTTAACATGGAAAGATAATAGTGGCAAATATATGAAAACAGTGATTATATTTCATCATGAACCACCAGGTGGGAAGATTGAAAGTTATCTTCCCGGGGCTGGGGATGTGGCTCAAGCAGTAGCGAGCTCGCCTGGCATGTTTGAGGCCTGGGTTCGATCCTCAGCACCACATACAAACAAAGATGTTATGTCCGCCGAGAACTGGAAAATAAATATTAAAAAAATCTTTCTCTCTCTCTCACTTAAAAAAAAATTTAAAAAAAGAAAGTTATCTTCCCTCTGACTTTGTATTATACAGAAAAACACAAAAAAAGCCCAAAAAGTCTACAAGAAGGAAGAAACATATTGATAATTTTTCAAACTTTAAATAAAAGTTAATTTTTAGAGATGCTGTCAATTCTTTCTTTCTTTCTTTTTTTTTTTTTTGGTATTAGGGATTGAATCAGAGGCACTTAACCAATGAGCTACATTTCCAGCCCTTTTTGTTTTTTATATTTCGAGACAGGGTCTCACTAAGTTGCTTTGGGCCTCACAAAATTACTGAGGCTGACCTTGAATTTACAGTCCTCCTGGATCCTA
The DNA here is from genome assembly GCF_048772815.1 of Callospermophilus lateralis. Classification (NCBI taxonomy): domain Eukaryota; kingdom Metazoa; phylum Chordata; class Mammalia; order Rodentia; family Sciuridae; genus Callospermophilus; species Callospermophilus lateralis. Next base: position 37,063,846 of record NC_135315.1, read on the forward strand.
TTGCCTCAGTCTCCCAAGTCACTGGATTACAGGCATGTATTACCACACCCAGGTTTCTTTTATTTATTTTTTTCTTTTTTTAATGTAAACTAATTTCCAGTCAGAGGAAAAAAAAATTAATGGAAACAATATTATTATGTTTATCAAATCTAATGATAGGAAAAAAATCTGACTATCTACTCAATTACATTAAGGCAATTTTTGAGGTTTTAAAGGTTTTTAAAGATGTGACAATAGTATATTTGGTTATATTTCTGAAAAAGAGATCTTATTCTGACAAACGTAAGGATGAAATGGTATGATGTACTGGCTTTGCTTAAAATTTATCTAACAGGAAAGAGGTGTGGAGATCCAAAAACTACACATATAGGAAGTGTAATTATTAAAATTAAAAGATGGGTATTTAGGAATTATAGTATGAATATTTAAAATTTTCCATAGTAAAAAAAAAATCTTAATCAAATATTTTAAGACCTAGGAAGTGAAACGAAAGTAATACTTCCTATAGTTTCTAATACTGATGACTGTTAAGCTAATTTCTACAAAAATAAAATACATAAAGCCTCAGGTAACTAATACAATAACGATATGCCCACCTTAGCCAGCCTTGGAAGGTAAAACAGTGAGTTTTCAACTGGCTTTGTTCTACCCATCTGGCAAGGATTCGTGTACCAAGCAGTGCTAACAGAAGGCTCAACATATGGTTTGAATTTCGCTTGATGACACATGCTGACATATGGAATGCTTAAAACATGAACAGTTCTACTTATCGCCAATACTTCCCTGGCAGCCTTCCTCTGAAACAGAGGTTGCTTATTTGCAATGCAGACACTAACTATACCAAGAGTCACTTCTAAAATGGTTATTGGAAATAGAAGGGATTGCTGCAGTCCTTGGGAAAAGTTACCTTCACAAAGCTGTTGACAGCCATGATGGCCATGTCTGGCTGACTCTTGGCATAATTCATCAAGTAGAGATACACAAGTTTCTTCAGTTCCAGGTTATCAGTCTGCATACAGTTCACTACATCTGGAAAGAGAGAGCTGAGAAGGGAAAGAGAAAAAAGAAAGTAAACAGGCGTGGGTGCTAAACTGCTGGAATATGAAGAAATGGCTTGATACAATGATTTGATACAAGGACAGTGTCCCCAAAGTGACAATTATTTGCTTGTTATGTTTTTTGGTTTTGGTACTGGGGATTGAACCCAGAGGCACCTTACCATTGAGCTATATCCCCATCCCTTTTTATATTTTAGTCTGGGACAGGAACTCACTAAGTTGCTAATGACTTCACTAAATTGCTGAGGCTAGCCTCCAATTTGTGATCCTCCTTGTTTTAGCCTCCCAAGTCACTGGGATTAGAGTCACGGGTCACTATATCCAGCTCCCACAGGGATGATTATCATGGAAATTAATTACTAAAGGAATTGGAGTACTGGTCCCAAGGACTCTAAATGACTTTTTTTTTTTCTTTTCTTCTTTTTTTGATGATGCTGGGGTTGAAACCTCATGCAAGCATTCTATCACTGAACTATATTCCCAGTCCTCAAAGTAGTTTTTGAAAACAACTTGTTTTTATGAAAAATTCCAAACAAGTAGAGAGTGCAATATACAAGCCCAATGTACCCCTCACCCACAAATACTGCTACATGCCCAATCTTGTTTAATTTATGTATTCAACCTACTGTCCCTACTCTCATCCCCACATTTACCTTGTTGCTCTGGATTTTTTTTTTTTTTTTTAATTTTTAAAATTTTTTGTGAGGCAGGAGTTTGAACCCAGGATCTCAAGCACTTTACCACTGAGCTACATCCCCACCCCCTGGATTATTTTAAAATAAATCCCAGACATCCTATCATTTCATCTACAATATTTTAGTGTATCTACAAATCTTTTTTTTTAAATCAATCTTTCTCATACCAAAAAGAAAAAAAACAGTAATTCTTGATATCAATCTACTGCAGTTTCAAAGCACTACAGCTGTTATTCTTTTTAATGCTCATATTCTTCCAACCGCCGCCCCATCACTTTTTCGGGGGTGGGGGGTACTAGGGATTTAAAGGGCACTCAACTACTAAGCCCTGGCCCTCTTTATTTTGAGACAGTATCTCACTAAACTTCTTAGGGCTTTGCAAGCTAAATTGCTGAGGCTGGTTTTGAATTTGCAATCCTCCTGTCTCAGCCTCCCAAGTCCCTGGGATTACAGGCATGCACACCATGCCCAGCCTTCCATCCTTGAACTTAGTTAACTCCAGGGTCCTTGTGAAATGGCCCTGTATTTTCAGCAGTTCCTTGCCTTCTCATATGACCCGATGCTTCATCCAGGCTCATCTGTATATATCTAACACCAGATTCAGCATCAGTCATTTTTCTAATGTCCTAATTTCCTTTTAGTGAAATGTATTTACCTTTTCTTTTTTTGGTACTAGGGATTGAACCCAGGGTGAATAATCACTGAGTCATATTCCAAACTCCCTACTTCCTCTATTTTTTTGAGACAGGATCTCACAAGGCTGTTTAGAGCCTCACTTAGTTGCTGAGGCTGGCTTTGAACCCATGATACTGATGCCTCAGCCTCCTGAGCACTGAGATTACAGGCGTGTGCCACTGCACCCAACTTATTTTTCTTTTTAACATTACATACTCTCACTCAAATGAAAATTTGAGTGTCAATTTAGCGAAACTCTTGCAAAGCAATTTCACAAGACGCTGTCTCAATATTAAAAATAGAAAGGGCTGTGGGGGCTGTGGCTATGGCTCAATGGTAAAGTGCATGCCTATCATGCACTGAGTTCGATTCTCAGCACCACATATAAATAAATGAATAAAATAAAGGTTCAACAACATCTTTAAAAAAATTTTTTTAAAAAGGGCTGGAGATGTGATTAAGCCCCTCTGGGTTCAATCCCTGATATTAACAACAACAACAAAAAAAATTTGTGAGTGAATTAAATATAAAAGTATTTTATACCTTTCCCAAGTTCCAGTAATTTCATAATTTACAATCTCCTCTAAGCCACAGGAAAACTATCTATGTTTCTATTCACAAAGTAACACCATTAGCTTGGAGGATTAAGCTTGTTGGATTTTATTTATTTATTTAGCAGTGTTGGTAATTGAACCTGGGGCCTTGTGCATGCAAGGAAAGTGCTCTACCACTGAGCCACATCCCCAGCCCATGATTTTGTTGGATTTTAAAGTATAACTACGTTATAAAAATGTATTAAAGAGACTGACAGGGGTGGCACATGCCTCTAATCCCAATGAATTGGAAGGTTGAGGGAGCAAGATTACAAGATTGAGGCTAGGTTCAGCAACTTAGTGAGATTCTGTTTCAAAATAAATAAATAAAAGAGCTGGGCATGTAGTTCAGTGGTAGAGTGCCCCTGGGTTCCATCCCCAGTACTGTGAAAGAAACAAAAAAGAAAGAAAAAAATTCAGGTTAACTATGGAAAGTTAGAAATTAACCTACCTCTAAGGTTTTATTAAGGTACTTTATAAACGTAACATATTCCTAAATATCTTACAATAGTATAGAAGAAAAAAACTGTCAGTATATTTATACAGAAAATTAAGAGAATGACTAAAATAATTCCATGCTATAGCTCCTGTACACACACAAATACAGGGTACAGAAATAGGAATTATTTACAAAAGGCAAGATAGACTGCAAATTCAAAGAATCTATCACATCTCCAGTGAAGCACTGACTTATGTTTTGAAAGGCAGCAAACTGTTTACTTTATCTGTACAATATCTCTCATAGTTTCAGGCACATGTTGATATTTAATAAATACTCCAAAATGAATTTTCTTTCCCTTTCCTAGAAGAATAGCTCATATGCAGAATGACTTTAAAACCAGTAATTAATATGGAGCATTAACCCATTATAAACTAAAGATCCTAAATAATTCTAACAACCCACATAAGACCAAGATTTAAGTTTAAATTCTAGAGGAAAAAACTGTTAAGTACCAACTTATAAAGCTAGAAACATAAACTTTCCAAATATGGTAGGCACTGGTCACATGTGGCTAGTCCAAACTGAGAAATTATATAAAGCACTGGATTTTGAAGACTGTGTGTGCTAAACGTAATTAGACTATCTTTTTTAAAATTGTTTATGTTGGGCTGGGGTTGTGGCTCAGTGGTAGAGCGCTTGCCTTGCATTGTGAGGCACTGCATTCAATTCTCAGTACCATATATAAATAAATGAATAAAATAAAGGTCCATCAACCATTAAAAACAATTTTTAAAAAAATTGTTTATATTGACTGGCATGATGGTGCAGGCCTCTAATTCCAGCAACTCAGAAGGATAAGGCAGGAGAATCCCAAGTTCGAGGCCAGCCTCAGGAATTTAGTGAGACCCTGTCTCAAAAAAAGTTGGAGATAAGAGACTGGTAATGTAACTCACTGGTAAAACACCCTTGGATTCAATTCCCATTACCAAATAAATAAATAAATAAAAATTTAAAAGGGCTGAGGATAATAAAAAGCTCCTAGGTTAATTCCTAGTACCACACACAGGCACAAAATATTTATATTGATCATATGCTGAAATTATATTCTGGATATAATAGATCAAATAAAATTTATTAAAGTTAGTTTCATCCATTTCTTTTATTTTTATTTATTTATTTATTTATTTATTTTAAAGAGAGAGTGGAGAGAGAGAGAGTGAGAGAGAATTTTTTAATATTTATTTTTTTAGTTTTTCGGCAGGCACAACATCTTTGTTTGTATGTGGTGCTGAGGATCGAACCCGGGCCGCACGCATGCCAGGCGAGCGCGCTACCGCTTGAGCCACATGCCCAGCCCCCATTTCTTTTAAAATTACATATGTAGCTCACATTGTATGTCTACTGAACGATGCTGAGCTTGACATTACTTGCAGGAGAGACTGAATTATGATAATCTACAAATAGCTAATCTCTTTATATTCTGTTTGTGCTCTTTCCAGGAACAACTCATTCTGCATCTCTTCCAAGAAGAGTTCTTGGCAAAATTCCTATGCTTGAATCCTTCTTTTGTAGAAATTGTACTGCTTTTAATATATACATCTTATGTTCAATGTCTTTAGCAATTAGGGAGATGCAAATCAAAACTACAATGAGATTTCATTTCATTTTAGTTGGAATGACAGCCATTAAGAATATAAATACCCAGCAGGGATAGTGGTACATGCCTACAATCCCAGAAACTAGGGAGGCTGAGGCAGAAGGATCATGAATTCAAAGCCAGCCTCAGCAATTCAGCAAGGCCTGAGGCAACTCAGTGAGACTGTTTCTAAATAAGATGTTTAAAAAAAAAAAAAAAAAAAAGAGCTGGGCATGTGGCTCCGTGGTTCAATTCCTGGTACCAAAAAAAAAGTACCCTAGAAATGCCCCTCCCCCATACAAATAGCAAGCCACAGTGGCTCACACCTATAATCTCAGCAACTTGGGAGGCTGAGGCAGGAGGATCACAAGTTCAAGGTCAGCCTCAGCAATTCAGCAAGACCCTCAGCAACTTAGTGAGACATTGTCTCAAAATAAAAAATAAAAAGATCCAGGGATGTAGCTCAGTGGTAAAGTACCTGTGGTTTCAATTCCTAATACCAAAAATTTTTAAAATAAAATAAAAAAGAATACAAATAGTGATGGAAAGTATGTAGAGAAATAGGAACACTGTTACATTGTTGCAGGATTATAAAGCATAATCATTATGGAAATCAGTATGGAGGTTTCTCAAAAAGATTAGGAATAGAAGCACCATATGACCCAGCTATACCACTTCTAGGTATTTATCCTGAAGAATTAAAGTCAGCATACTATAGTGAAACATGACTCTGTTGCACAATGTTGTTTTTGGCTGAAGTATAAGAAGAAAAATTCAGCTTCATACACATACATATATAACATGGAAAAGGGAGAAATATTTAATAGCTTTTTCATTTAACTGTATATTCTTTTTTAAAATTATTTGTTCTAATTAGTTATACATGACAGAATGCATTTTGATTCATTGTATACAAATGGAGCACAACTTTTCATTTCTCTGGTTGTACATGATGTAGAGTTGTACCATATGTGCAGTCATACATGTATCTAGGGATAATGATGTTCATTTCATTCCACCATCTTCCCTGTCCCCATGCCCCTACCCTCCCTCCCATTGCCCAAAGTTCCTCCATTCTCCCCATGCCTCACCCTTATGAATCAGCATTCACTTATCAGAGAGAACATTCGACCTTTGGTTTTTGGGGATTGGTTTACTTCACCCTAGCATGATATTGTTCAACTCCATCCATTTACCTACAAATGCCATAATTTATTCTCTTTTACTGCTGAAAAATATTCCATTGTATATACATACCACTGTTTCTCTATCCACTCATCTGTTAAGGGGCATCTAGGTTGGTTCCACAGTTTAGCTATTGTGAACTGAGCTGCTATGAACGTTGGTGTGTCTATGTCACTACAGTACGCTGTTTTTAAGTCCTTTGGTAATAGACTGAGGAGTAGGATAGCTGGGTCAAATGGATATTCTTTTTTGACACTACATCAAAACTACAAAATGAGGGTTTTTCACTTTTTTAGCTTATAAATAGAACTTTCTTAAGATATTTACAATGTGAAGTCTGAAACTATATGGATAAGCCTTTTGTACTTGGTTGCATTAAAATCCGTTCACTTATCATACATTTTGAATAGATCTTTTACCCATGCAAAATTTTATGACAAGTGCATTGGTCATTTAGAAAATATTGGTTCACTGAGTTTTCAGATCCTTCCAATGTTAACATATTTCATTATATCACAGCAAATAATCACATTTATCAATTTCACAAACAATCTCATTAGAGAAGTGTTTAGGTATTAGAAATCTATTGAACTGAATTATGAGATACAAATTTTCCCAAACTGCAAATTTTACTTTAAAGCTTGAAATTTATCTATTGTCAATTTTTTCCCCTTGAAATGATAGGTTCAATTTTTATAAAATGCATCCCAAATACCAAAGTCTGATTAAATATATCTTGTCAATCATTCTTACACATAAAAATGGTTTCTGCAATTCAAACAAAATCACACAGAGTGTTTTCTCAACCATCACACTTCACAATGTAGGAAAAGTACTTTGTAAGTAATTCCCATTTCATTCCATAAATTATAAAAATTTATATTCAAAATTCAAGTTTTTTATTAAAACCTTTACTATAGAAGACTATCAAACTGAAGCAGCATAAGAAACTAAAATATTTTATCAATAGAAATACCAGGTTTAACATGCACAAAGCCAAGAAAACCAAAGTCAGTTAATGAATTTCTAACACACTCTCATTTAAAAGGTTAAAGTTTTAATAGAATTTTAATGCTTCATGAAGGGTGGTCCCAAGTGTGTTGTAGTAACAAATATAATGACTGTTATGGCCAGCACCACTGCCTTGATTCATACAAAAACACTAACAGTTTTACCCACAGCTGTTTCATACCATCAGTGCAAACATGAAAATGATGAAAAAGGTGTATCTTCTAAGCATTATTTTAAACATAGCTTTGATCTCATGAAAGGGCCTTTGGAATCCACAAGACAATTCTTACTTATTTTCAAATGGTCTCATTAAATTACAGAAACAAACAAAAAAATCTGATCAAATTTGTTAAGACAGATTTCCATCTTAAATTCAAAAATGTGGAATGTTAAGTTGAGGGTACTGGCTTGAGCAAATTAAAGAATATGTGAACCTCTGCTTCTCAGTATATTTTTATCATCTTCTAAAATTTCCTCAGTCGACAGATTTATAACTCTGCCAGTACTCAGGATGTTTTATGCTATCTATATGCAACAAAATGAAGTCATTTCACTCTTCTAAAAAACAAACAAAATACTTAAGTCAGAAGAGGCAAGGTCCCCATGCTGACTTCAAACCCTTATTCTCAGGCAATTTCTCCAGCCTCAGCCTCCCCAATAGCTGGAACTACAGGCACACACCACTGGATGCAGTGGGTCTATGATTTTAAAAAGAAAAGCAGCAAAGGCCATAAAATGGAGTATGGATCAATAGCAGTAGTGAATACTCTCTTACCTAACATCCTTCCCCACAGTCATAGCAGCAATCACTTTCTTCACAGCCTCCTTTCTCTTTTCTTTCTTTTCATTGTTGAGTTCAGCTTTTAATTCAAAGATTTCTCCTACAAGAGATAAGAACAAATGGGTGAGGTTCCAGGACCAGATAACCAGAGTAGAACACATTACATTATGCAGTTACACCAGGATAACATGGCAGCAATTAAAATTAAAAATTATAGGTATGTAAACTTCAAAGTTCTAGAATATTTACTAACCCACTGATAAGGACACCACAAATGTTTCTAAGACATTTTCAGTTATGACCTAACTTAAGGTGAAATCCAGATCATTGTGAACCATAAGAGTAGGAAAAAGTAAACATCATGATATGTACTTATTTAAAAAAATTTTTTTAAAAAAATATTTATTCTTTAGTTTTCGTCGGACACAACATCTTTGTTTGTATGTGGTGCTGAGGATAGAACCCAGGCCGCACACATGCCAGGTGAGCGCACTACCGCTTGAGCCACATCCCCAGCCCATGATATGTACTTATGATAGGAACAGAACAATAACTGAGGTATCATCTCCCATCAGAATTTTAAGGTCCTCAGAAGAAAATAAATGTAGGCAAGGAGCAGGTTTAAAAATCTGTTTTCAAACCAGAAGAAATATGTATCATCTCATATACCCGCTCCCAAATTTACAGATAAAGAAGAAGTTGAAGGTTGCAAAATGGTTAGTGATAAGAGTTGGGCTTATCACTCTGTCTCCTGACTCTCAAATCCAGATGTGCTAAACCTTGGCCACACCCTACTACTGTCAGAAATATTTTAACAATAACAATGCTTAGGCTCCATATGAACCAAATGAATCAGAATATTAAGAAAAACTCTTACTTTTTCTTTCTTTTTGGGTACCAGGGATTAAACTCAGAGGCACTTAATCACTGAGCCACATCCCCAACACTTTTTACTTTTTATTTTGAGACAAGGTCTGGACCTAAGTAGCTGAGGATGGCTTTGAACTTACAGTCCTCCTGCTTCAGCCTTATGAGTCCTTGGGATTATAGGCATGTGCCACTGCGACTGGCTTTACTTTTCTCTTTTTAAAAGTTCCTCCAAGTGATTCTAAAACACAACTAGAGTTCAGAACCACTGCTCTAAATCAGTACCTTAATAAGTTAAAGGGTTTTTAGGTCCAACCCTATTCAATCAATCTGACAATCATAATTTTGAAGTGGCAATGTTATAAATTAGGCTCATTTCTATAAGTATGATCTTGAGGTATATGCCCCATATACCTGAACATATAATCATGAATGTTATACATTATACTCCTGTTAAGGAGTCTACACTGTGAAATGCCAGGAACTATTACCACTGTGATAGTTCAGTCTCAGTCTCCTGGTTCACCTTTTTTCAGGATGCCAGGGACAAAATAAGAAGGTAATAATTCTCATCCGTTTTAAAATTAAAGGGGTGGTGGGACAATCAAAACTCACCATGTGGCCCATGAGAAAAAGGCTGACTCCATCTCAACCTTCCATCTATATCCCTAAACTTGTCTACAACTTGTCTTATTTTTCTCCATCTTCAAGACTATTTCAGTGTTCTTTTTAACCAGACCTAATTCATCAGTATGACTGTACACTATGTGATCTCCCTGAAGCCCTTAAGTGGGAAGGATGAAATTGATAAAATGAGCACTAGAAAGGCTTGTTTCATTAATATCCATCCCAAAAGGCAAGCAAACTGTTACAAAATCACTGTTATTGACAGTTTAAAAAATAGCAGAGCAGAAAAGCTAGGCCCCTCTAAAGAGTCATTTTTCTCTTCACCAAGTCCTATGCTGCCAAATCCAGCTAAGTCTTAGGGTTTCCATCATTTACTTCTGGGAATAGTAAAAGACAAACAGCAGGGTTTCAGAAAAAAAGTGTGAATAGCAGCAGGAATTGCAGAATCAAAACAGGATGTAATTGAAATTATTCTAGTTCCAATAGCATAAATTTAAAGAATATGTTCCACTGGCAGTACTGGTGGGCGTTGCAGGAAGCAAATGGAACAGAGTCTACCCTTTTTTAAAAATGTGGTATTTATCTAGCAGTGATTCAGTTTTTAAATTTTAGACTTTTAAAAATGCCTGAATAAAAATGGTCACCAAGACCCCTTCAAGAGAAAGTTTGAATAGTAAAATGAAGATTTTTGAAGATCTCTTCATGTCATTATAGAAAATATGTTGGTCATCAAACACACAAAAAGTTAACAGAAGAAAAAATAAATACATCTCCAAATAATAAGAAAGTCAGAAAAAGTTGAAATAAATGATAAAGGGCTATGACTTTTATAAGTGTAAATAATACATATTGGGAGGAAGAAGTTGGGTAAAGCCAAAGAGGGGTACTAAAGGGAGCAAGAAATTTCATATAACATAACTTTATTAAATTCATATCTTCTCTTCCTTCCTGATCAAACCTACCAAGCATTGCTAACAGGTAGAAATGTTTCTCAATCCTGGCTACACACGTTAAAATAATCCGGAGAGCTTTTAAAATCTCCTCACCCAGACCACTGAAATCAGGTTTTCTGGAGTTAGGATAAGGCATCAATATTGTTTTAAGTTCTCTGGGCAACCACAATATGTGGACAAGTTTGAAAGGTTAAAACACTGTTATTTAACATCATCATCTTTTTTCTTTTTATTTCATTTTTATTGGTGCATTACAAATATAAATAATGGTATTTATTGTGACATATTCATACAAGGTTGATTAGTAGCTGATATAATTAAACAACTCACTAAGGGGCTTTATGAATTACAACAGAATTTTTTCATCTATATATATCACAAATGATGAAATATGACAGACTGCTTGAGTATTCTGGAAAATGTTCTGGTGTTCCTTATTTACTCCAGGCTACTATACTTTTTAATTTTTTTTTAAAAAAAAACTTCAGTCTTAAAGTTGTAAGATTCCTCTGTTAATATTTTGCCACATTTCCTTTACAATTTTCTCTGCATTTTTTTCTCCCAGTGGTGCCAGAGATCAAACCAGGACCTCATACATGCTAGGCAAATACTCTACCACTGAGTCACATCTTCAGTCCTTCTGTGCATTTATTTATACCTTTTCCCTACACTATTTAATAGTAAACGGCAGACATCATACCTCTTTAGCCCTGAGTACATACATCAGTGAATCTTTTTTCTTTTTAATTCATTTTTATTGGTGCAACAAATATAAATAATGGGATTTATTGTGACATATTCATACACTTACCAGTGTTTTCTAAGAAAAGGAAATTATTTATATAACCTTAATACAATGATTAAAACACTTATATTACCATCATCATCTAATCTATAGACCTTATTTCAAGGTCTCAAACTTGATTCCCACTCCACTTCCAACTCTGGAGCAATCTTCAGTTTGGGACTACACATTACATTTATTGTCATGTCTCTTTAGTTTCCTTTTTTTTTTTTTTAAATATTTTATTTATTTATTTTTTAGTTTTTGGCGGACACAACGTCTTTGTTTGTATGTGGTGCTGAGGATCGAACCCGGGCCGCACGCATGCCAGGCGATCGCGCTACCACTTGAGCCATATCCCCAGCCCCTCTTTAGTTTCCTTTAATTCAAAAGTCTGTTTGCATTACAACTTTGTTTTTTAATATTTATTTAAGGTGTAGATGGACACAATACAATGCCTTTATTTTTATGTGGTGAGGATCGAACCCGGGTACTGCCCTGCGAGGCGGCTGAGCCACAATCCCAGCCCACAACTTTTTTTTTTTTTTAATATTTACTTTTTTAAGTTGTAGTTGGACACAATACCTTTATTTTATTTATTTTTAATGTAGTGCTGAGAATCGAACTCAGGGCCCCGCACTTGCTAGGCAAGCACTCTACGGCTTTGCCACAACTCCAGCACATAACTTTTTTTAACAGGTCACCCAGCATATAGAATCCCTTCCCTCATGATTGCCCTGAAGTCATAAATTGTGGGCAAGCTAATTGTTAAAGTGATGGAATGGTTTTTCAGTATATCATACCCAAAGGTAAATGACATAAGTTTGTTCCAGTATTGCTGATATTAACCTGAATACTTAGTTAAAGTTGTAACTGCTAGATTTTGACACTGTAAATATTTTTCCCTTTGTGAAAAGATACTTGGAAACTATGGAAATATCCTGTTCTTCATCAGACTTTCAACTGCAAGTTTTAGCATTCACTGACAGCTCTCGCCTAATTTACGATCTATACCTCTTGTGTATTGTGATTTATTATTATTCAATGGGCTACAATCTATGACTTTTTATTTTTTATTTTTTTGATATAGAGGTGTTCAACCTGGGGTTAGATTCCTAGCAGCAACCCACCCCCCTAAAAAATAAAAAGCTGGCCTGTAATGATGATACTGAGTCTCATCCCTGGCCCTTTTTATTTTGAGATGGGGTCTGGCTAAATTGCTTAGGACCTCTCTAAATTGCTAAGGCTGGCTTTGAATTTGTGATCCGCCTGCCTCAGCCTTCCATGGGATTACAGGCATGCACCACCATGCCTGGCCTGTAATGACTTTATTGCTCAAATTACTCTAAACTTTGCCAGTAGCAATCCCCTTAGGCTATCAGGCTCCCTGACATACCAATCATTTTTTGAGCACTTCCTTATATTCTGGCACAAGATGTTCATGTTCAATTTGTACACTCCCTCAATCCAGCCTTGGAATTAGTTATTTTTCCAAGGAGTCTGGTTCATATAATGGAATATGGTCTTTAGAAACCAAGATTTGTGTACTAGGTGTCCTCTGCACCTAATCTGACTCAATAAAATTAGGTTATCTAATCAGAAACTCCACCAACATTAGGGTATCAAGAGAATGTGACTTGTATATACTCAATAAATGTTTACTAAATAAATGAATGTGATAAATGAAGTTTGCAATCTGAAAACTTAGCTAAACTTGCAGACAGTAAGAGGTTTATACAACTGTATTTTATGTTGCCTGTGAGTTCTAACTCACTTCTTTAATAAGGTAATTCAATGATTTCAAGCCAAAAGGGTACTCAGTAGTAGAGCACTTGCCTAGCATGCACAAAGCCCTGGGGTTAGATCCCTAGCAGCAACCCACCCCCCTAAAAAATAAAAAGCTGGCCTATAATCCTAGTGACTCAAGAATATGTAGCAGGAGGATTGCCAGGTTGAAGACAGCCTGGGCAACTCAGCAAGGCCCCATCTCAAAATAAGAAAAAGTGGGGCTGGAGTTATAGCTTGGTGGTATAGAGTGCTTGCCTAGCATGTGTGAGGCACTGTGTTCAATTCTTAGCACTGGGGCTGGGGGTGTGGCTCAAGCAGTAGCGAGCTCGCCTGGCATGCGTGCGGCTTGGGTTCGATCCTCAGCACCACATACAAACAAAGATGTTGTGTCCGCCGATAACTAAAAAATAAATATTAAAATTCTTTAAAAAAATTCTTAGCACTGCATATAAATAACAATAAGGCACTGACAACTGAAAAAAAAAAAAAACTAAGTAAAAGGGATGGGGATATAGCTCAGTGGTAGAGCACCCCTGGCTTCAATCCCTAGTATACACACAAAGGAAAAAAACACCACAACTTTGAAAAATTTCCAAAATGTAACCAGGTTTTCCTACTTACCCTTTTTATTTGTTGTAAAGTACTTGGAATCAGTCATGATTTTGGATCTTTAATGTGCACCTGTAGCAAGAGAAAAAAAAAATTCTTTATTCATGCTGCATATATCCATCAAGGCATCTGATTAATTTTAAGAACATCCAATTAATTTTAATAATATTTAAGAATGTCTTCTTCCTTACCACCCAAATTGGTAATTGCAGAGATGGAGAAAAATATATAACGCCTGGCTCAAGGAGCTACTAGGGACAAAGTCTAAAGGCCCAAAGGAATGGGGTAATAATCTGAATCTATTATGGATTTGTAAATTATTATTATTTTTATTGGTACCAGGAATTGAACTGGGGCACTTAACCAGTGAGCCACACATCTAGCCTTTTTTTCTTTTGAGACAGGGTCTGGCTAAACGGCTAAGGGCCTCGCTAAACTTCTGAGGCTGGGTTTGAATTTTCAATCCCCCTGTTTCATCCTGGGATTACAAGTGTTCACCACCATACCCCGCTTGACTTGGTAATTTTGTTTACAATGATCTTCTCAAAGCCTTCAAGAGTGAAACCTAAATATATCTTTAATTAATTAAACACAAAAAATAAAAAAAAAAGTTTTGAAAGATCGTCCTATAACTTTTTATTCAGGAAAATTTGGTTATTTCCTGTTTCAAGATGGAGTCACTTCAAAGCATAAATTCTGAAGCAGTGTAAGATCAAAGAGAAAACAATTTTGCCAACCTAGTCAACACTACATACACTTTTCTATAAAAGGAAGCTCTTTTAAGAAAAAAAAAAAAGTCTAAAACAGGATACTGTTCTTTCACAACACCTAGAGAAACTAACATATCTTAAAGAGACTAACATATTTTCTTAAATCTGTGGCCTTCATATTTCCAGTTATCTACATTTATCCTAACAGTATTCCCAAAGACAAAAATAATAGCAGTTTATAGTTAAAAACAAGGCAAAAGACTGAGATATTTGTTCAGTCACACTAAGTACAAGAAAATTAGTAAGAACATGGATCTCAATCTCAACCCTAATTCTTCTGTCTTGAGGCCCAGAAAAGTTTAATCCAACTGACACAAAGTTCTACTAGTAAAACAAAAGTAGCATGCACTGGTCATGTTTCTTCCAAAATAATGAGACAATTCTTCTTGATTTGAGAAACTCTAGGACTTTGTCCCATGTACTTGATTTCTTTAAATATATTCAATTTTTCTTTAAATAATATTCCTTCTGCACTCAAAATGAGTATTTTCTTCTTTACTACCATCGTTAATAATATTTATTATCAATTTCAGGACAAGACATCTGATACTTGCTCTTTCCTATCAAGTCAGTACAACTTGAGTGATACTATATTTGGCAAACTCAAGCATTCATACATTTGGCAAACAATAATAAATACGGGTCTGGGAGAAAAAAAACTAAAGTGCCAAACAAATCAATGTAATTAAAGAAAAAAAAAAGCCAGATAAACCCAAAATAATAAAAAGAGTCTGATTCAAATCTGATTTCTAAAATGTGCTTCTTATACAATTTAGTGAAACACACTCATTTGCCATTTAGGATTTATGGTCTTGACCCTAATATAATAGTTCTTTAAGTTGTACTGGAACTTCACTGAATTCCCTTGTTAAAAGAAGTGAGCTAGAATTCACAAACATCACAGAAGAATGCATAAATTTCTGTTCCAATACTTATTATAACTAAAAATTAATCTGTAACAAAGGCTTGCCTTATACAATGTTTTCATAATGCCTTTCTAAAAAAATTTCAAAGAATGTTATAATCACTTAATCCATTCATAACATAAACTAAATGTGAAGTAGATACAGAAAGAAAGAAATTCATCATGTAAAAAAGACTTGAAATAAGTTTGAAGTTATCTAGAATTTATATATATAAACAGAAAAAAACAATATACAGAATTGATGACCAGAGCCAGGGGTAGTGGCTCATGTCTATAATACTAGTAGCTTGGGAGACTAAGACAGGAGGATTGGAGTTCAAAGCCAGCCTCAGCAACTGCACGGACCTAAGCAACTCAGTGAGACCTTGTCTCTATATAAAATACAAAATAGGACCAGGGATTTGGCTTTGTAGTAGAGTGCCCCTGAATTCAATCCCAATACCGAAATAAGACAGAAAGGAAAAAAAAATGATTACCAGAGTCTGACAAAAGGGCTCTCTCTCTCTCTCAAATATATTATGATTTATCTAGGAAGCTATTCTGCCATTTTAAATAGGGTCGTCAAAACTTAAAACCTGTTTAAGATTTAAAGAAAAAACTTGTTTGAAAATTTTCCCCCAGTTTCTTGGAAAAAGTTTTGCATAAAATCGTTTTGTCATTTTGTCCTTTAAAGTTTTCATACATATACCCATGCATTAAATTCTTTCTTTTTTTTTTTTTTTGTACTGGGAATTGAACCCAGGGGCTGAGCTACACTCCCAGCTCTTTTTATTTTATTTTTAAAAAATAATTTATTGTTTTTTTCGTTAGACATAATACTTTTATTTTGTTTATTTATTTTTATGTGGTGCTGAGGATCGAATCCAGGGCCTCATGCATGCTAGGTGAGCGCTCTACCGTTGAGTCACAACCCTAGCCTCTCTTTTTATTTTATTTATTTATTTTTTTAAAGAGAGAGAGAGAGAGAGAGAGAGAGAGAGAGAGATTGATTTTTAAAATTTATTTTTTAGTTATCAGCGGACACAACATCTTTGTTTGTATGTGGCGCTGAGAATCGAGCCTGGGCTGCACGCATGCCAGGCGAGCGCGCTACCGCCTGAGCCACATCCCCAGCCCCTCTTTTTATTTTTTATTTTGAGACAGGGTCTCACTAAGTTGTTGAGGCTAGCCTCAAACTTGAAATCTTCCTGCCTCAGCCTCCCAAATCACTGGGATCATAGGTGTGTTCTACTGCCCACAGCCACATACTACATTCTTAAAAATAATTTTCATCACGTTCTATTAAATAGTAAATTGATAGTCTTAAATCATACCTTTATTAGTAACTCATATACTCATTATCTCCACTAACAAATTTCAATGTTGAGGAATATATTTCTGTCACGTTCACTTTGAGAATATCATGTTCTTATCTTAACAAGGGAAAATGTACATATCCACAAAATTTTGGGGAAGAAAGGAGAGTCAAATATCTTTAGAGGCCCATAGTATAAGTTCTAACCTAAGAATCTGTGCTCTCAGGAGAAGAGGTAGGAGCAAGGGAAGTAGCTTAGCGGTAGAGCACTTAACAGGCACAAAACCCTGGGTTCAATCCCCAGCACTGCAAAACAACAAAATGGCAACAAGAAGAGATAAATACATTCTTTTTAAACTGGAACCATTGTAAATAATTATATTAAAATATTCTATATCCATATTGGCAGAGAAACACTGTACCAAGTTAATCATTGTCCCAAGCCAAAAGAAACTCCAAGAAAAACAAAAGTCTAAACAATTGTGAGAGCCAAGCACAGTGGTATATGCCTATAATCTCGGTTAGTGACTAGGGAGGCTGAGGCTGGATATTGCAAGTTTGAGACCAGCCTCAGCAACTTAGCAAGGCCCTAAGCAACTTAGTGAGACCCTGTTTCAAAAAATAAAAAGGGTTAGGGATGTGGCTCAGTGGTAAAGTGCCTCTAGGTCAACCCCCAGTACCAAAAGTAAATACATACATACATACATACATACATACATACATACATACATAAAAAGGACAGGGGATGTAGCTCAGAGATACCCCTGGATTCAATTCCTCAGTAACAAACAAACAAAAAAAGTGAGAAGAGATGGTGGTTGCACAACACTGTGAATGTTCTTAATACCACTGAACTATTCATCTTAAAATGGTTAATTTTACATAATGTGAATTTCACCTAAAAAAAATTACATATTCAAATTTTTAAAGGAAATACACTCAGTCACTTTTTCAGATATGGGAACTACCAAAATTCAAAAAGATGAAAACTAATTTCTGTATTAGAAGCCAAAGATGGAGCTGAAGAAAAACAAAGTATTTGTTGAAGTGCCTAAAAAAAAAAATCAAAGTCCTTCTGGGGAAAACAAAATTATTTCTCAAGAGAAGCCTAGAAAAGCAAAGCCATGATGGAATTTGAACTCATATTACCTTTTTACCAGATCAGACCATGACAAGTCACTGGCTTTTTGAGAACTTATGTACAGTATGGCCTAGGGACATTGTTAAATAACAAAGCTGCCATAGTCAATGCACATAATCACTCTCACTTTTCTTAGGCCAGAGTGTGATGTCACTGCTTTTCACAGAGGCCTCCCTGTACAGGATTATATATCTAGATTTAACATAGCCTAGTTTCTGTCAAATATAGGTTGTAAAAGTCCCTCCTCTTTTTCCATTCCTCCCTCCCTCCAGTTCCCCAAAACAGAAACTCAACAGCAAAATAAGATTAATAGTTTGGGTAGAATAAGGTCGGAAATTTTTTTTTAAATCTTAATGTTAAATGGCTCTCTGGGAAATAGCAGCTAAATTAGAATTGTAAGACCATTAGATGACCCTTCTTTGCTCATAAAGTCAGGCTTTACAGCTTAATGTTCATAGTGAAAAACTAGCCAAAGTTAAGCAAATTATAAGTAGAAGGGTCATCCCAGCAACCTTTTATTACAAGGTGAAAGGTGTTAAGTTCATTTTTTAAAAATATTTTTAAACTGGAAACAATACCTTTGTCTTATTTATTTTTTATGTGGTACTAAAGATCAAATCCAGCGCCTTGTACATGCTAGGTGAGCACTCTACTGCTGAGCTACAACCCCAGCCCCTGTTAAGTTCATTTTTAATCAAATATTCCACAATAACACAAAGACAACGGCATCTTCAGGTATCATTTAGCTTATCAGAAATTATGAAACATTTAAAAGCTAAAATCACATGTGATTTCTATTTAAATATGATAGACTAATATTAATACAGTACTACACAGAAAGAAGCTCAAAAGTTTTACATCCAATTATTAATAAAATATCAATAAACTCTGGAAAACTTCAGCCTGAAGGGAAAGAAGAAAGGAAGGAGACTGTGTCCTGTCTAATATTCTCCTAGTTCAGCTTGGTTCAAACCTGTGCCTAATATTCTAAAACACTGATCTTTCGAAGAAGAAAAGGATGAAAATAGTAGAAGACCTTGAGTCTCTTAATTTACAGTCAAAATGTTAGCTTTAGGTCAATTTTACCACCAAACTTTCAGTGAGGCTGTTTTCGGAACACATTATCTATTTCCTTGGGAGTTGGACTGCTAAGATACCTGCAAACAGTTCTCACCTTACCACCAAGCTTAGTCATCATCATAATGTGTTACACCTTTTCTTGCACAGCTGCATCTCCTTCATTTGCTGCTTTCTATTATTACTTTGTAAGTGTACCCTGAAGCTAAGCAATATAACAAGGAAGGCAATTAATAATTTAAATTGTTTCTCATTACGACCAACCGACTACCTTTTTGAGTCATTCTACCTCCCTGGGCTCATTGCATTTTCTTTGCCATTCCCTTTAAACAATGATTATAACTGTATGGCAGTTAAAAATATATATTTTCTTTCTATTTAAGTCAAAAGTTTAATGAAGCATCCTCGCTACCTTCACACTACTTCATAAAGAAGCAGCCAAGTTATTTCAACAAAAACCTAGCCCCAAAAACCACTAGTACAAATTCTTGGAATTCCAAGAATATGGAAATAACAAGAAATTCCAGTTTCTTTACTTGTAGTGTTACCCATAGCCCTTCTCAAACCAAACTGTTCCTGCTAAACCCAGAAAAAAAGAAGAAGAAGAAGAAGAAAAATCCGGGTTAATATGTATTCACATTGGCTTCTCCCTCTTTCATATCGGGTCAATCTGGAGGTTTCCCTTCCTCCCTAGTATCTGAAACCCCTCTTTCCCAACGTGAGCAAGACCCTAGGGGTATGGTCATGCATTATCGAGTGGGGAGAGGTGTCTCTAAACCTCAAGTTACCAGAGACAGGCAAGGTTTCAATGGCCGGACCATTGGGGGAAATCCCCTTTCTCTTTTGCTTGCTGGACACGTCCCAGCCTCAAAGAACGACGCCCAGCAGGATGGAAGAAGGACGGTTTTCCTTTGGCCTCCAGCGTCTACCGGCCACACCCCTGGCCTTGTTCCCCTAAACCCCGACTTGGAAACAAACCTTCCCTCCAAAGCCCCCAGCCACCTGCTGCCACACCCGAGCCTTCCGTCAATCCACAACAGCCACCGCGGTGGAGACCCTTTCTCCAACCCTTTCCTCACAACGGTCACACCCGACAGCTTCCTCAACGGTCGCGCTTCTTTCCTCCCACCGACTCCTACCCAGCGCGGGGTTCCCCTTTCTCCCACCCCAATCAATTAGGGACACACCCCAAAGCCAGCCGCCGTGAACTCACCGGAGGCAAGGGCGGGGGTGGCGGCGGCAGCCAGAGAGCACAGCCCGGGTGTTGTAATGGTTTCCGGCCCGTCACGATTCTTGCTCTAGGTCTAAGCCACTGCGCAAAACCCAATTTGCCAGGCACAAAGATGGTGGGCTGGCACTTTGACGTAAAAGAACCTCGCAGCGCAACGTCATCGGGGTGCGCGGGAGAACCAGAAAGGAGGCAGTGTCACCTGAGAAACAGGAACTTTTCACTTGGTCCGGGCTAGGCCTGGGTTCAAGGAATATGTCAAACCAACCAACATTCTCTGGATGTTTCCTCGCACAGGAATTTTCTAAAAAACCTAAATACAGGGAAAACTCAGAACGAGCGAAATATCCTGTTCCTTCAAAAAAACAAAACACGGACAAACCTCTCCAAGGCTCAGTAATGGAAAATGGTGGCACGGCCCTCGAATACACAAGGAGAGTGAGGTTAAAGGGAAAAAAAGAAGTTGAGAAAGCATCAGATCCGAGTTCGAATTTCTGCCCCGAATTAACATCTCCCCAACCTTACTCTTGTCGAATCTTAAATGTTATAAAGTAGATAAAGCCCTAGTGTGTAACAGATGTGCCTACACAAGTGTTTCAGAAACTAAGACCTCGATTCCAGAATATGTAACTGGAGAACAAGGCTAATATGGGCAAATTAAACCAGTTGTCCCTAAGGTTTATTTATGATGTAAGGGAGGTTGAGGAACAAGCGATGATTTTTTTTTTTTTTAACTCACATTTTGGCCCACCCACTGTCAGAGTCAAAAAGTATTAAAACACTTTCTTCTTAGGGAAGTAGTAAGATGTAAAAATTTAATAAGATATTCGTGTGTAAGTATTCCCTATTATTAAAATAGGGGAAATTGGAAACCTAGGTGTAAAAAAACGAGAGAATGTAAATAAATAATTATATATATATATATATATATATATATATAGAGAGAGAGAGAGAGAGAGAGAGAGAGAGAGAGAGAGAATAAATGTGTGTATGTTTGTGTGTCAGCCCATATATAAATAAAGGCTGGAAAGAACATTCAGAATGTTACAAGTGGTGAATTGCTAATGAGTTTTAATTTTCTTCCTAATATTTTCCTGTACTTTTCAAGTGTTCTACAGTGAACATGTATTTATTTCTATGAAATTTTTTAATTGTATTTTTTGCTGCTCACACCTGTAATCCCAGCAACTCAGAAGGCTGAGGCAAGAGGATGGCAAGTTCAAGGCCAGCCTCAGCAATTTTAAATTATTTAAAAAAGTAAACCAATATACCATGAATCCCAAACCTTTCAGATCCTCCTACGCTTTTTCAAACTTTTGTGTCTATACCTGTCAGGTACTTTTTTTTTTTTTTTTTTTTGGCAGGAATGGGGGTGTTACTGGGGACTGAACCCAGGAGTGCTCTACCACTGAGCTACATCCCCAGTACTTTCTATTTCTTTGAGACAGGATCTCGATGAGTTTCTGAAAGTGGACTCAAACTTGTAATCCTCTTGCCTCAGTCACCCAAATCATCACTGGGATTATAGGCATGAACAACCACCCCCAGGAGGCCTCCCAAGTACTTCTAGCCATCTTTTTTCTGTCTCCTCTTACTTCACTATTCAACCAACAAATATTTATTGAGGGTTATTATGTGTCAAGAATTGTACTAGAGTCCAAACTATAAATAAAATATGATTCCTATCAAAAAGGGCTCACAGTCTTACGGGAAATCACTTAAGAAGCTATTGAAGGGCTGGGGATGTGGCTCAAGCAGTAGCACGCTCGCCGGGCATGGGTGTGGCCCGGGTTCGATCCTCACCACCACATACAAACAAAGATGTTGTGTCCGCCAATAACTAAAAATAAATATTAAAATTTCTCTCCCTCTTAAAAAAAAAAGAAGCTATTGAAGTGATCCAGCTACAGGATAGAGGGTGGCTTAAGCTAATTATAATCAAGTAAATATTAATTGGGCATTTATTGTATGTCACTCTGCTAAGTACCTTATATTTATTATATATTTAAATCCTCACAACCTGTAATGATGTAGGTATTATTTCCTTTCCTATTTAATAGATATAGGAAATTTAAATGGTAAAATTAAGGTTTGAACCCAGGGAGTCTGAAACTAGAACTAAGGGAATGAATGGTGGTACTATTTGCTCAAGACAGAAAAATATAATAGATGGCACAAGTTTGAGGGTAGGTTAGGAGACAATGAGTCATTTTTATATATGTTGGATTTGAGTGATGTCCAAAGAGCAGCTGATTATATGTGTCTGAACATAAGGAATGATTTATAATTGAGCTATATTTGTAAATCATGAGCCTACAGATGATAATTTAATCTGTGGGAGTATTTGACATTACTCACGAAAAATGTGAAGAGTGAGAGTTTGGGGTATAAACAGGAAAAATCAGGAATGCAAAAAGACTGACAAGGAAGGAATTGCCAGACAGAGGGAAAAGCAGGAAGCTATGATGCTTTGGGATGTTTTTAAGAGTTCCATGAGATTAGAGACTACTCAATCTCTTCATATCTCTGAAGCCTAACATACATATCCCCCCACCAAAAGCAATATATGTTGAATAAATAAATGTATAAATAAGTGATCAACAAAACCAGCTGCTAGAGAGGAAAAGGAAGGGCTAAAAAGTGTTTGCAGAATTTAGCAATAATGAGTTGTCTGGTGTCACTGCTGAAGACATCAAGTAGAAATATGAAGGCCAAAACCATGCTGCAGAAGTCTGAGGAAGAATTGGAGGTGAGGAAATAGAAACAGGAGTTTCCAAGTAAGACTGAAAAGAAATATAAGATGGCATTTGAGGGAGAGAGGTGAGGGTTTTTGTTTTGTTTTGTTTTGTTTTGTTTTAAATACTTTTAGCTATAGATGGACACAATATCTTTATTTATTTTATGTGGTGCTGAGAATCAAAGCCAGGGCTGCACACATGCTAGGCAAGGGCTCTACCACTGAGCCATAACCCCAGCCCTGTGGTTTTTTTTTAAAGTTTAATTCTATACTCAATACCTTTTCTCTACTTTAACTGTTTAGCAACATCATGCATATATGACTTTAAGATCTTTATCACCAGCCTTGACCTATTCCCCAAACTTCATTGACAAGTCAGTAACCACTCACAGATAATTCTAAATTTATGGCCCATTAAAATTAAGCAAATCATATAGGGACAAAGGATATTAGAAAAACCTGGCTCCAGGTACATCATAAAAATGTTACAAAAAAAAATTGATTCATATCTTTCAAAACTTCCAATGGCTCCTCATTACCTTGCATGCTCAAAACCTATTCTTGCCCCAGTTTTCCCATCTCTGTGTTCTTTGGTTTTCTCATCTGTAAACTAAGGAAAATATAAATATCTGATCATAATATCATGATAATATTGAACAATGAAATGAATTGTTATATGTAAAGTTCTTATAACTAAGCCTGGCACATAATATGGACTATGTAAAGACTTGCTGAGATTGTGATACTTCAGTAAATTGCACTGAATTGCTCAAGCCAGAAACCTAAGGGTCATTCCTGATTTTTCTCTCTCCCTTCCTCAACTGCTACATCCCATTCATCTCCAAGTTATCAATTCTGTCTTCGAAATATATCTCAAATCCACCCAGTCCACTCTATTCTACCTCATTGGTCCAAGCCACCATTGGCCCTGCTGGGATTACAAAAACCCCCTAATTTTCCTGACCATTCTCCATATAGCAACAAGATTTTTAACGTTTAGGGAAAAAAAAAAGTCTAACACACATTCAAAGAGGAGAGTGAGAAATACTAAATCAACAAGAGGGCACTGTTGTTTGCAGCCAATCATTAAACTGTTACTTTCTTTTCTCTCTCATCAAGTAAAGCTTGATGTATGCAATAAATACACCTACACAACCATCAGATCATCTTTTAAAAATGTAAACCTGGGCTAGGATTGTGGCTCAGTGGTAGAGAGCTTGCTTACCATGGGTGAGGCAGTGAGTTCGATACACAGCACCACACTATAAAAACAAATGAATAAAGGTTAAATTCTTTTTTTAAAAAAATGTAAAGCTGATCATGCCTCTGGTGTATAAATCCTTTAATGCATTCCTTTTGTACTTAAGACTAAAATTCAGGATCCTTCCTATGGCCTGTGAGTCTTGGGCAGTTTAGCTCTGTGTCTATCTAACATTATTTTATGCCTTTCAGTCACTCATTTCACCTTTTGCTAGCTCTATTAGCCCTCAAACACACCAAGCAGTTTCCCACCTTAGGCCATTAACAAATATTGCTCTTAATGTCTAATATTCTTTTCCCCAACTTCTCACATGACTAGCTTCTCATAATTTAAGTCTCTGTTTAGTTGCTTCGGAAAGGCATTCTCTGATTACCCAATCTAAAAGGTTCTCCTCTCTCAACACTCACTGCTACCCTAATCCTAGCTCTCTATTCAATTTGTAAATTGCATATTTATTCTCTTTTCCTACTAGACTGTAAATTCCATGAAGGCAAATATCATATCTATTTTTATTACTGCTTGACACTCATTACCTAGGATAAAGCCTGACACATAGCAAGTACTCAGCATTTTTTGCCAGGCATGGTTGCGTATGCCTGTAATCCCCGTAATCAGGAGGCTGAGCAGGAGGATCTCAAGTTCGAGGTCAGCCTTAGCAACTTATTGAGGCCCTAAGCAACTTGTAAGACCCTTTTCCAAAATAAAAAATAAAAGGGGGGCTGGGATTGTGTCTCAGTGGTAGAGCACTTGCCTTGCATGTATTAAGTACTGGGTTCAAGACTCAGCACCACATAAAGATAAATAAAGGTATTGTCCATCTACAACTAAAAATTTAAAAAATAAAGATATTTGAAAAGAAAAAAAATAAAAATAAAAAGGGCTGGGGATGTAGTTTGTTAGTAGAGCACCTCTAGGTTCACTCTCCAGCAACCCCCCCCCCAAAAAAAAAAACACAACTCTCAGTATTTCTTGAATAAATTCTAAAATCAGCAATTAAGGCCTTCTATAATCCACCTAAATCTACTTTTCAACATGGCCTCCATTATTGCTGTTGCCCTATGGTTAAACAAATGAAACCACTTTCTCCTTACATACACTCTACATTTCTCCCTTAACCTGGAAAGCCCTTTACCAGTACTGTGACTTGCCCCAAATGTACTAATCTTTTGAGGTCCACCTAATCCACAAAACTTTAGTGGACATCTGTTATGGCATGTGAGTGCAGCAGTACCAGGTTACATCACTATATTAAAAAGCAACTGGCAGAGAGAAGCTGAGATTAAACATGAAGTTAAAACACCGATCTTCCCATTATTTGTTTGCATGGACCAATATACTTGGCTTCTGTTTAAGCTAGTTTGAACAGCCTTATCTTTTCCAGCTGGTACTTCTATTAACCTATGTGATTTCTTTTAATGCCTTTTAATATAAAGTACAGTCACTTCTTACTATACTGTACAATACATATAATCACCTCTTCCATTACATTTGAGGGTGGGACTTTTTATGAGGTATTTATTTGTTGATTATTAAGAATTGATTTTTTTAAACAGCCTTTCCTTTCTCATGTAATAACTTCACTTTACTTTTGGAGTATCCTCATGGGATTATTCATCAAGATGTCTTCTTTCCCATCTAAGACTGAAATAGAGAGTGGAAGGGGAACCTGAGCCAAGATTAGACAATTGGTATTTGAATTATGAGCACAATGACAAATATACAGAAACTGAAGTTTGCTGACTGCAATAATGTTGCCTAGATGAGACTTTGCTAAATCCTGCTAGAAAAACCCAATAGGGGGCTGGGGCTGGGGATCAGCAGTAGACCACTCCTCTCCCATGTATGAGGCCCTGGGTTTGGTCCTCAGCACCACATTAAAAAAAAAAAAAAAAAATCCAATAGGATTGTGAAGTTCCTGTCCTTTGTGGGCTGGTTTGTTAGGTACTTCATATACTTCAAATAATTTTTTTTTTTTAAATTGGTCTGTTTGTTTCTATTGTTTCCAATCAAAAGAATTCTGGTTGATACAATGTTAATTTCCCATTCGTTTATTAGTTAATGTTATTTCTCAACTTTCTTACGTGTGTATGTGGTGCTGGGGAATTGAACCCAGGGCTTTGTGTATACAAGGCAAGCACTCTACAAATTGAACTATATCTCCAGCCCTCAATTTTGTATTTTCGATGTTAAGAACTTGGTATTTTTGATGTTATGAATGGTCAAGCACCTATTATGTACGAGATGCTTAATGTAGAAACGTTGTTTCTAGTCCTTAAAAAAAATCTCACATGGGCTGGGGATGTGGCTCAAGCGGTAGCGCACTCTCCTGGCATGCGTGGGGCCCAGGTTCGATCCTCAGCACCACATACAAACACAGCTGTTGTGTCCGCCAAGAATTAAAAAAAAATATATTAAAAAAAATCTCACATCAACTAGACTTCTCAGTTATTTCAGTGGAGTCAAAAACTTTTTAGAACCATAATTAAAGTTAAATTTTAAGATTGAAACAAAACTAAACCCAAACTTCGCTTTTTGAGGGTTCTGTGTGTACCTACTGTCTACCTCTAGCGCAGTGAATAATACCTTCTCATTATTAGTTCTTTAGTTCTGAGATAGGGAAGGGATAATAAGGGAGGAGTTGAACTCTTAAATCCAAGTCCAATAAAACTGAATCAGACTCAAAGGTGGCAAAGTTGTATACAATTTGTACTTTGCAAAGCCTACATATTTTACATTAGTTTCGTTTTACAAAATGAAAAGCTCCAAGCACCTCCTGTGTCAAAGCGCCCCAGCTCATCCTAGAATTCATCAGGATCCCTCTGCTTTAGCACTGTATTCTAACACTTCCTACCCGGTACGAAGGCAGGAAACCATTCTCATCTAATATAAGAAGTGCCTAGAAATGTAACTAAATGTAACATCTAGGAGACAGTCAAACTTGGATGAAAAGTAATTGTCTCAAGTTCTGACGAACAAGAGGGACTTTCTCATTCCAGTAATCCTTCTTTGTAATTGGATGCAAAAAAGCCAGAGCTTCTCTCTCTGCCAGGTCGCTTCAAATCCTTTCCCAAAGGCGGCAAAAGATAAATTAAGCACCAGCCCCACCACGTGTGTAAGAAAAGTGTCCTCTCACCTCCAGATTCCCTTTCTCCCTACCCTCCGGGTTCGCTGGCCCCAGGGAAAACAGGCCTCGGCAGCGGGGGCCGGAGCTCCACCTCCCGGCGCCACACTATGTCAGAAAGACCTGCGCAGAGAGGGTCGGAAGGGTGGCTTCCCACCACGGCAGAGCCTTCTAAGGAAGCAAAAAACAAAAAGCGGAAAATCCATCTGCAAAAACCAAGCTCCTTATTACCTCCTAAATAAGAGGAGACGGAAGCGGAAGTCCCGGTGTAGGTCATAGAGTACCCTTGTTCCGGTTTCAGTGTTGCGTTCAGGACTAGAGCGCCTTTCTTCCGCCGGCCGTCCCTGAGGTCCTTGCGGCTTCTGTTTCCGGGTGCGGCTTCTGTCATAAAGCAAAGCCGAGACGTTCTTTCTAACGTGGCGTCGTGGGCACTTTGCGCCTCGCCTGGGGTCAGCAAGCAAGGACGAGCGCCGACAGGGGTACTTTGTAGCCAGCAGCTGGAGCCGTCCTTGCGTCCCGGGCCCTCGCTGTGGCACCTGTGATCCCTCAGAGCTGGCTGGGTTTTCAACCCTCACAGGGGCGCTGATTCGCCGCTCCAGGACTGCAGGTCGAGAGGCCAGCGCTCCTTAGCCCATACCCGTCCCTAGTCTGGCTCTGTCCTGTAAAGTGCAGCATTTGACAGGTGCCCCTTACCCACACATCACTTCACAGCGCGCGGAAGTTAACTTTCTTCTTAACCTCACTTTGACATTTGACCACTCTTCCCCTGCAGAAGAGATCTTTTCCTCTCAGTTGAATCTCCCCGTAAAACAAATTTGAAGTCCCGGATGTCATGCAGCTCCCATCGGATAAAAACTTTCTTTAAAAGTTCATGCTTACCTAGGGAGTTTGTGGGAAAAGTGAAACCCAATATACACAGAACACTATGGCTGAGCACGGAGCGCACATTACAACTGCTTCTGTGGCTGATGACCAGCCATCCATCTTTGAGGTGGTAGCCCAGGACAGTTTAATGACAGCAGTGAGACCTGCTCTGCAGCATGTGGTCAAGGTAAGGTATCCTGAAAGGTGTCAGGAACGATTGTTAAAAAAACGATTATTAAAAATACCAAACTATTGTTTGACAGCCTAGGGTTTGAAATAAGTAATTTGTTTATAATTGATTTCTCATGGCTTAATGGATATTTAGTCCATCAGTATTGAGTCCCGTACTCAGTACCTAGCACTTGAGGGACATTGTTAGACCCCAAAAGGAGTTGACTTGTTTAAGCCAAATAGAATTTAAAGGGGAGGAGAAAATGTAAATTCATGGTATAATAGCTGTGTACTACAATTTCATTTGATTTCTTTTGCTTTAGGTTCTTGCAGAATCCAACCCTGCCCAATGTGGCTTCTTTTGGAGGTGGTTTGATGAAATCTTTACTCTGCTAGATTTTCTGCTCCAGCAGCACTATTTGTCTAAAACCAGTGCCTCATTTTCTGAGAACTTTTATGGCTTAAAGCGGGTTGTAATGGGGGACTCTCCCAAGTTGCAGAGACTGGCCAGCGCGGGTCTCCCCAAGAAGCAGCTTTGGAAATCAGTTATGTTCCTGGTTCTTCTTCCCTATCTGAAAGTGAAGCTGGAGAAGCTGGTCTCCAGCCTGAGAGAAGAGGATGAATATTCCATTCATCCTCCTTCTTCCCACTGGAAACGATTTTACAGAGCCTTTCTGGCAGCCTATCCATTTGTTAATATGGCCTGGGAAGGTTGGTTTCTTGTACAACAACTTCAATACATCCTAGGAAAAGCTCAGCACCACTCACCCCTGCTGAAGCTGGCTGGAGTTCGGCTAGGTCGACTGACAATTCAGGATATACAAGCTCTGGAGCACAGACCAGCTGAATTTGGCAGGATGCAGCAACCAGCCAGAAGGTAAGGCCTTAACACTCCCAAAACATCTTTTAAAAAATTCTAAAATCTTATTCCACTTTTATGAAATTTACCTCCCTCAGTCTATTTTTGTCTTATAAAATCATAGAAAAGTTATTCTTTGTGTCCATAAAACAAGGACTGCCATCTTGGTAGCACTATCATACTAATTACATTTTAATGCTAGGCCCCAGACTAGGTGTTTGCTTTATGTACACTTTTTTTTTAGATGGACACGATATCCTCATTGTACCTTTATGTGGTGCTGAGGATTGAACCCAATGCCCCACGCATGCCCCCAGCCCCCATACATCCACTTTTAAGCCTGATCACAACCCAATGAAGTAAATGCAGTTGCTCCATTGAACAGCTGAGGAAACCAAACCTTTATTCCTTGGCAAGGACTGCAAAACTAGAAGATGGTAGAGTTGAGATTCAAGACAAAGCAATACAATTCTAAATCGTATTGTATCACTTCTAGCTAGTGCTTGTGTTCTCCTACAAGTTCCTTTGTGTGTATGTGTATAATAAAATGATGCTGAGATATTTTTGTAAAAGAATTTTTTCTTTTTTTTTTAAATATTTTTATTGTAGGTAGACACAATACATCTTTTTATTTTTATGTGGTACTGGGGATTGAACTCAATGCCTCACACATGCTAGGCATGTGCTCTACCATTGCACTACCACCCCAGCCCAAATTATTTTTTTCTGGATGTACTATCTTCAACTAAAGTCTGCATAATCAAATTCTCTACTAATTTCTTTCTTAAAACATAAAATTTTAACTTTTTCTTTTTAAATATTATTTTAGTTGTAGATGGATGCAATATCTTTGTTTACTAATTTATTTTTATATGGTACTGAGGATTGAACCCAGTGCCTTGATGTGCGAGGCAAGCGCTGAGCTATAACTTCAACCCCAAAACTTTTTTTATTATTAAAAAAAGTTCAGTCCATACTGTGAGTCAGAAAGAGGAAATCATTTAGAATAGATCCTTAAGAAGAAAGGATGCCGTCTAGCAACAAGTCAATTCCCAAATCAGAGATTTTGATGAAAAGTGCAGAACTGCATTTATATTTTGGTCATTCTATGACTATAACTAGATAAAAACAATTTTTCTCTTTGCCTCCTTGTTCTCTTCCTAACAGTGTTAGTGAGAAGATAAAGTCAGTTCTGAAGAAAGCTGTGGGGGGTGTTGCCTTATCCCTCTCAACTGGCCTTTCTGTTGGCGTATTCTTCCTGCAGTTCCTTGATTGGTGGTACTCATCTGAAAATCAAGAAACCATCAAATCACTAACTGCACTGCCTACCCCACCACCACCTGTACACCTAGACTACAACTCTGACTCTCCCCTCTTACCCAAAATGAAGACTGTGTGCCCTCTGTGCCGTAAAACCCGGGTGAATGATACTGTTCTTGCCACCTCTGGTTATGTGTTTTGTTATCGCTGTGTGTTTAATTATGTGAGGAGTCACCAAGCTTGTCCCATCACAGGTTATCCAACAGAAGTACAACATCTAATTAAACTGTACTCTCCTGAGAACTAAAAGGAATTAGCATCTTGTCTCATAACTTAAGTGTTGCACTGTAAGGCCACAGGGTTGTTTTTCAGCATGGTATATACCACTGATACTTCTCTGCCCCAATTCATTAACTATATTAACTTAAACAACATATGGTTTTCTTTAAAAAACATACCTACTTGATCCTATCCTTTTAGCCTGCTCTTTAGACCCCTTCTACAGTTGACCAAGCTGGTTAAAATTAGGAGAATCAAGATTATAGGGCATATGAGGCTCAATATAGAGATGGACAAAAATTAGTACAGAAGCTTTTCTTCTTCTCAAAGAATAAGAGGTACAGAAGCACAAGAAAACCCCAGGTTAGGCCTCATAGTTGGGTGGTGAGGAAGCAGGACTTCTTTGGAAAAGGCATTTATCTCCCTGTGAGGCAGAGTTTTTTATCAGTTCACAAATGCTCTTTATAGAGCAAAACAACTCCCTCCACATACTGTGAACCATTTGTTAATCTGCTATAGTGTATCAGCTTTGAAGATTCTTTTATGAGCCATAATATCTTTCTTGGGAAAGTGGTCAAAGAAAAATAGGAAAAAAAAAAGTTTACATAGAGTATAAAAATTTCAATGTGAAAGCAAAGCTAGCAAGCCATGAAAAGATAATATAACATAGTTATCCAACTGTGAGTAATAAAAACACCTTTCAATAAGCTCCTTCTGCTTGCTGATAATAGTTTGTTCAACTCGTATGAATTATTCTGGTTATTACTAAAGTTTCTATGAAACAGTCAAGTAAAAATCTTAAGAATAAATGTTTCTGGCAAAAAACTATTCCATGCTATCACGATTATGTGGAAACTTAAAAGATTACTCAACATGTTTTTAAAATAAATTTTCATTCAGACTATGTTTGGCTTCTTAAATATTTTGGTATTAATTATTAACATTTTGCATTAAAATTTTTTTTTGGTAATCCAATAATTAGAACAAAATTTCTCTGTTCCTACATCAAGAATCAACTTTGTGTGAAATACCTTGTTTCAGAAATGCTATAGAAACACTGAAGCCTATATGGGAAAATTTATGCCATTGGATTAGCAGGTTGGTGAAAACATGGGTTTTTAAAGAAATCATTAATAGAATAGGATGGATAAAAATAATTTAAGCGCCTTTGCTGAGATATATGTTTTTCTATCCTTTCCTCATTTTAGCAACTCAAAGTACATTCTCTGATAGCATAAAGATGATACTGCTAAATTTCTAAATGGAGTAGCGAAGAAAAATCCTATGGATTTTTTTCTTTTTGGGGGGTACTGGGATTGAACTCGGGCACTCAACCACTGAGCCACTCCCTTGCCTATTTCACATTTTATTTAGAGACAGGGTCTCATTGAGTTGCTTAGTGCCTCACTTTTCTGAGGCTGGCTTTGAACCCACAATCCTCCTGTATCTTAAACTGCTGGGATTACAGGTGTACACCATGGCACCCAGCAATCCTATGAATTTTAAAATGTTAAAATTATTACATACCACAAAAGAGTACATTTTTTTTTTTAATTTATAAAACCTCAAAGGTTTTACCAAACAAATAACACAGTTAATGAAAACATTTTTCATACAGTCAATAAGGGAACTGATTCAGATTCAGGATTGAAATGATGCAGTCCTTCACGAAGATTTCAAAGCCAGATTTTCCACCTCAACCTAAGAAGAGAAATATGAAAGTATCAATAATTCAAACATTTATCAAAAACAAACTTATACATAATAACACCAATATCCAAACAAGCTAGAACATGTGTGTTCTAAAACCACAACCAGAATCAGCTCAGAGAGAAGATTAAGGGATCATACCCTGGTCAAAGCCAACATTAAAGCAATGGCAATACCAGGTCAGTCTATACTTCGCTCATCATTGCATCACTACATTTCACCTTGTATTACCTAAAAGCAGCTGAATGCCCTCTACACATCCAAGAAAACTTAGGCTTATCTATGAAAAACAAGTTTCTTTTTAGATATTTTTCAATCATGGGATTCCAATATTTTATCTTTACTGTGCTTTCAGTAACTCTGCTGTACAAAAATGCAAACTTGACCAAGTTTTGTTTTGGGGGGGAACTTTTTTATTTTGAAGCAGAAGAAAGTAGAGAAGTATTTACCATTCAGAAACACTTTTTTGTTTGTTTAAAAGAGCCCTGACTCCATGCATGATAAAAATCTCAGGGATTTTTGTTAAGAATTTATAAGCCGGGTGTGGTGACACATGCCTGTAATTCCAGCAGTTTGGGAGGCTGAGATAGAAGATCACTGAGTTCAAAACCAGTCTCAGCAATTTATCGAGGCCCTAAGCAACTCATTGAGGCCCTCTCTTTGAATAAATTACAAAAAAAGGATGGGGATGTGGTTCAGCGGTTAAATGCCCATGAGTTCAATCCCCGGCACCCAAAAAAAAAAAAAAAAAAAAAAGAATTTATAGAATTTATAGTTCTAAAGCAGAAGCTTTAGAAAAGACTTTCTTACCAAATTATAAAGTTCAAGCCGGGCACTGCGGCCCACCCCTATAATCCCAGTAGCTCAGAAGGCTGAGGCAGGAGGATCACAAGTCCAAAGCCAGCCTCAGCAAGTGTGAGGCACTAAGCAACTCAGTGAGACCCTGTCTCTAAATAAAATACAAAATAGAGATAGGGATGTGGCTCAGTGGTCAAGTACCCCTGAGTTCAATCCCCGGTACCAAAAAAAAAAAAAAAAAAAAACAAAAAAGAAAATTATAAAGTCCAGTTCATTTAATATAAAATTCAATTTATAATTCTACCAGGAAAGATAAAAATTACAATGCTTTTGGACATGGTGACACATGCCTGTGTCCCAGCTACCTGAGAGGCTAAGGCAGGAATTCCAATCACTTGAGGTCAGGAATTAGAGGTCAGCCAAGACCCTCTCTCTAAAACAAACAAAAATACAGTCACAAAATTTTTATACAAGAATCTTCTAATTTAAGAATCCAAGACTCAGGCTATAATTTGCCAAAAGTCTACAGCAAATTAACATCAGAGAGAAACTGGGCCTGACTATCAGATTTATTTTTCTACTAATAGCATTCAGGTTCCTTATCCTTCACTAATGTGGGAGGCCACTGGCAAGATAAAGTAAGGCAAATCCTGAGTAATCTACAACGTGAATAATGAATTTCTAAATGAGAAAGCTGACTACACTTAGTTTATTCCATGTGATATATTCTGGTTGTATACTATTGCTAACATAGAAAAGTACCAGTATCACAAAGTCACTTTCTCCACACATTTGACATCATATTGTCAATATGTAAATTACAATTCTGGAGTGATCATATACTTACTTCCTGTCTGTAAAATGTCAATAGACTGATATTCCATAATTAAAAATTGACAGCTTTTGATCTATGTTTGTCTTTCAACAACTAAGCCCTATAAGGAGACAGAAACTAACTAGGTTCCTGTTAAACATGGTCTAGCTCTTCATCCCTTACAAGTGTAACAAATATGTCAGAAATGGTGGGGAGGGGGACTGATAGCTTAATTTAAATAAATCTGCCTAAAATCATGAAACCTTTGAGGAATCCCAAGCTCTGAATCAATTTTTAAAAATAGATATTTTTTTAGTTGTAGATGGACACAATAACTTTATTTATTTATTTTTATGTGATGCTGAGATCAAACCCAGTGCTTCACCTGTGGTAGGTAACCACTCTACTAATGAGCTACAACCCCAGCCCATGACTGTCTGATTTTTGATCCTTCTACTAGACCAGACTGCCTCCAGCTTTTCTCCCATCCATCATACACCCTCACTAACCTTAAAATATGGGGTTGTGATTATTTCATTACTCTCAAGCATTCAATTATTCCTCATGGTCCAAGAAATAAAACCCAAACTGCTATGCTTAGCATTCTCGATGTTTCAATACGCATGAAGCCCTGAGTTCAATCCCCAGCACCCAAACCAAACCAAAACAGACCCAGATATATCTTTAATACCATAACCCTAACATGTACTTTACAGTCTACCCAACCCATACTCTTCTTAAATCCGCTATTTGACCTTGTGCCTTCCATGCAGGAAGTTCTTATTTCCCTTAGTAGAAATCCTTCCCATACTGCAATCCCACCTCTCCAGTTTGTGACCCTCCAAAATGACACCTTTGTATAAAGCCATCATCCAAAAGGAGGTATCTGGCCTTCCTCTGAATTACAGAAGCATGTGAATACTATCTTGTGGAACGTATCTCACGTTGTGTTTTAAGATCCAGAAAGACTTCTACTATGGAATTCAAGCTTTGCTCCAGCCATACCCAACAGGTAAATTTTCCTAATTTCTCTGGTCTGTACGTACACTCTGCTACACTGGAGTGCCTTTCATTATTCCATTCAATGGGGAGAATCCCTAAGTTTGATTTTAGGATTACTCAAATGTCACCTCTTCCATTTCCCTCAGTCAAACCTTTCTCTGACTCTCACAGCATTTTCTCCCACGGCAGCACGCATCACCTGCCAACTACTCATCCACTCACGTTTTCTGCCCTCTCTCCCACCAGTCCTGTTAGGAGTTCCTAAAAAAATAAGGACTAGTTTCCGTAAAGGGTACTTAGAAGGAGTTTAATACAAGAGCGTTTAATTCAGTCAATGGGCGACCGACCCTACCAAAGCCTAAACTTCTGGATTATAAAAGCATTAGCATAATTAATAAAGCGGACTTACCTCCAACGTGTCACGTGGGTAAGGACCACACCTCAAGCATCTCCAAGCCCTCATTCCCCCACCCTCTAGCTCACACGCTCTGAAGAGATCCCTCCAATGGACAACCGTGCTAACACGCAGTAGATTCTCAAATAAAGTTAAGGTCCAAACCCCGCCAACTCCAAGAACGACTGAAACCGTCCTTGGGGGGGGAAACAGGAGTAAGGCCGAAGCCAGGGCTCAAATCAAAAGCCCAGGCAGGTATCCACAATCCGTTTTCCGAACGCCTAAACCTCCTACGACTCAGACTCTCAGCAGGCACGTCCTCGCCTGGGAGAATGATGGCAGCCAAGCCCCAGACTCTCCGACCTCGGCCATGGCTGCTTCCCGCGTCCTCTTCTCTCTACCTAGCTCCTGGGTCCGCAACCCACAGCCCAGCGCGGCCCCTGGGTAGACAACCAATCCCGGGGCGTTCATACGTCACGTGAGTGAGCGTAAGGCGGGGCTGGCCTGAAAAGCAGCCAATTGGAGACCGAGGCAAACGCCAGCGATAGGACTGACAAGGTGGTGGAGGCATCTTTCCGGTCCCCTCTCTGCGTCGCCTCCAGTCTCCCTGCAATTTTTACCCCGATACAATTCCTCGGATCTCGAGGCCATTGTTAGGCCGAATAATTTTGCCTGTGTCTTGACGTTTAACAACGGGGAAGAGCCTCACGCGAGGTGGTGGAGTATGTGTGCCCTAGGCTTGCAGGAAAAACTACTGATTTAGACTTTGATCCCACACCCCAGAAATTATTGTGCTCGTCTCAGGTTCCCACCTGAGACTAGGGATTGCGGTGGGTCCAAGAGATGAGGGTGTCCTTTCCTGTCCAGGGAGAACTCGTTGGGTGGCCGGGCTTTTGGACACTTCCAAAGGGGAAAAAAAAAAAAGAAAGAAAGAAAGGTGTCAAAAGAAAAGTGCAGCTAAATGCAAAAGTCGTGGGAAGGCAAGCGGGAAAGACCTGCCTGGGAGGCGTGGCATTTCTTCTGGGTCTTGAAGGATGGCTGATATTTGAGGATTAGGAGGTTCTGGGAGAAAGAAAGATTTAAACTCCGAATTAGCTGAGAAAGCGAGTTCAACAAATTTTGATAAAGTTGATAGGTACTTCTCAAAATTCTATGAGTTAAGCCGGGCGTGGTGGCGCACACCTGTAATCCCAGCAACCCAAGAGGCTGAGGCAGGAGGATTCCAAGTTCAAAGCCAGCCTGATCAATTTAGCCAAGCCCTAAGCAACTTAGTGAAACCCTGTATCAAAATAAAAAAGGCTGAGGATGCGGCTCAGTGGCAAAATCCCCCTGAGTTCAATCAGGACTAGGATTTGAACACCCTATGTATCTCTACCCGGTACCCAAAAATAAATAAATAAATAAAATTCAATGAGTTAGAAACACCTGTCAGCAATACAGATATCCTCCAACCTAAAAAGTAAACAAACAAACAAAAAAACAGTGTGCCTGGCATCCAACCAAGAGTGTCCAACCATTCTTTTTTTTTTTAAAAAAAAATATTTTTTAAAATTTAATTAGTTACATGTGACAGGAGAATGCATTACAATTCATATTACACATATAGAGCACAATTTTTTATAGTTCTGGTGGTACACAAAGTAGAGTCACACCATTCGTGTCTTCATACATGTACTTAGGGGTAATGATGTCCATCTGTCCAATCAGATTCTAGGGATCAGTCCAATCATGTGTATTTTTAATAAAGGCTCCAGGGGTGATTCTGATTCACACCAAAATTTAAGAACCAATGTTAGTGTTAAAGAAAAGTGGTAGGAGAAAAGATGGGCTAAGGCTTTGCTAAGGGTATTAGCTAGTTGGCTATGTAGTTGATAGGTGCTTCTCAAAATTCTATGAGTTAAGCCGGGCGTGGTGGCGCACATTATTATTATTATTATTATTGAGAAAGTAGGAGAATTAAAGATTTTTCTGGAGAAAGTTGGAGAATTAAAGATTTCAGAGGCCAAGGAGTTGGGTGATCAGGGTTGTACTTAAGGAAACTCAATCTGCAACTGTGTTTAGTTTAGAGGAGACTAAAGAGTGAAAGCAGGGGAAGGCATCTCAAGGTGAAAGCTAAGAAGGGCCTAAATGAGACTAGCAGTTGAAAAGGAGTGGTGACAAAGGAAAGGCGAATGAGGATTGCAATGAGTGTCAGACAGTGATGGGCAATGGAGGAAAACAAAATGGCTTCTGTACCAGAACCATCCAGAACCTCTCTTGTACTTTCTAAATCTTATCTTTTTTCTCAACCTAGTGCTTCCTTCCTTACAGGTTCCAGTGCACACATGTCATTTGGGAAATCTTTTCTGATTCTCACAAGTATATTTATTGTCATAGTTATTGTCACTTCTTAGAATACCCAGTGTACACTGCTCATATATTGCTAGCTCCAGAGTGGCTCTAGACTGCGTTGGTCATGCACATGCAACTTAAATTCGGTTCTTCAGTTTTCCTGTCTGTAACAAGAATAAGAGGGTGATAACAGCATCTGCCCCACAAAGATGTCATAAGATGAATAAGCACAATGCCTAGTACACAGAATCCTCAGATGATGTTATTGAGTTACTATTATGAGTTGTTTAATACATGTTTTCCCTCTTTTAGGTTGTGAATAGGACATGTGTCTTATTTTTCAGCTATCAGTATGTGGCAGAATGATAGTAGATGGGCTTTGGATTTATATAGACCAGTGTTCAAATCCCAGTTCTGTTACTTACTAGATAAGTAATCTTGAGCTTTATTTATCTTGCTTAACTATTTTGTCATTTATAAGATAATAGAAATAATATGTCTTATAAATTGTTATGAGGATCATATGAAAGAATGAAAGTTGCATATTTGGTCCAAATGAGGCAGTCACTAAATGGCAGTTTTTATTTTGGCATGTATCCCCAGAGCACAGCATCATGTTTGGAACATAGTAATCACTCAATAATTGATGCTTGAATGAAAAACTGACATTATATGTCTGGCACCATGCCAGACTCTTTTTATGTATTGTGTGACTTAATTCTCACAAGTACTCTGTGCAGAAGCACTATTATTATCTCCAATTTACATGGAAAGGTCCTAAGGCTTAGATTAGCTTAAGGTAGGTCTAATAGCTAGAATGTAGCAGGACTAGGGTTTGAATATCCTGTGTATCTCAAAACAGCTGATTGAATAAAAGTTTTCTAACAGAGTCAGGTGGTGGCATTATGGAGCCAAGACTGTTTTTCTTGGTCACTGTTTTCTCCACAGTCATCTCTCTGAAAAAATTGAGGGTGAGATGGAGGCATCTGGTAGTTAGGAACCAACCCTTCCTCTTCAGCAGGTATTTGACAGTTTCTTTTTGATGAATATACAGGCTGTGGATAACAATATTTGCTGATAAACTGAAATATTTAGTGAATAGACACATCCTAAACAAATTGGGTGTTCTGGTTTTAGTCAGTTTGATAATACAGCATGGCCAGATAATTTTCTCAAGACCAAGGGAAAAAAGCACTATCCAAACTATTGATTTCAAGTTGTTTTATATCAGGAACATTTGCTTTAGAGATATCAAAGCCAGTATTGGGCTAGGTTGTGGCTCAGTGGTAGAGCGCTTGCCTAGCACATATGAGGCCCTGGGTTCAATCCTCAGCACCACATAAAAATAAATAAATAAAATAAAGGTATTGTGTCCAATTACAACTAAAAAATAAATATTAAAAAAAAGATATGTCAAAGTCAGTATGTGAGTGGCTTCCTGGCCTGACAGCCTAACTATTCATATCCAGAAGACTTAACTAAGGAGCTTTGAAGAAGGAAAAGAAACTCCTTTTTCTCATTGTCCACATTATACCTAGCCCCTTTGGCTGATTTGACCCTCCACATTGCACTGCAGGAGAGTAAGGAGGGAGCAACAATCCAGTTCACTGTTCTCCAGACGGAATGATGTTCCTCTGGTTGACTGGGAAGGAAAAGAGAAGGTACTTAGGGAAACTTCTGATTCTGAAGGCTGTCAAGCAATCCAGAAGCCCACACCTGAAATGCTGAAACAGAAGAAGGATCATTTGAATTAGATTTGGTTTTGAAGCCCAGCACTTCCATTTGCTAGTCATGTAATCTCAGTTTCCATGCAGTGTTACAGCTCCCAGCAAGGTCCCTTGCATCAAGGAAGAACATTTTAGTAAGTGGTAATCATTTTTACCCTTCTAAAAGTAAGTAACTGCAGAAGATTTCAGTGCAGGAGTGAGACTGAGAATGAAGACAGGTAGTAGAACTGAAGTGAGACTGAATTCTCAAAAGGAGTTAACGTTGAAAAAAAAAAAAAGGAGTTAACCGTTGAAAAAAAAAAAAGAAGATAAAGTTGAAGCTGAGAGCAGGCTTTAAAAACTTACCATGCTTCTTAGCTAATCATATGCCATAATATCCATTTTGTCTCCTATTCTGAAAACTCTACTCAGCCAAACATGTGTAAAGACTAGTGCCAACAAAGTAGAACTTTGTAGGAGTGCTAACCTCAAGTTAACAAAAAAGATCAGATAAAAGAAAATAAGCATGTCCAGAGATCTATGTAAGAATGTGAC
Source organism: Callospermophilus lateralis (assembly GCF_048772815.1). Lineage (NCBI taxonomy): Eukaryota > Metazoa > Chordata > Mammalia > Rodentia > Sciuridae > Callospermophilus > Callospermophilus lateralis. Next base: position 37,103,847 of record NC_135315.1, read on the forward strand.
TTCATTGTAAACAAATTGAAGCAGAAAAATAGAACTTTTTGGCTGGTTTGATATGGAGAGAGAAGTGTTTAGTTTCCTGGATGCCATAACAAATTACCACAAACCCAATGGCTTAGAGAAAAAAAAATCACAGACCTTTTAAAATCAGTTTAAGTAGGCTGAAATCAAGGTGTCTTTGGGTCCCTGCTCTCTCTAAAAACTCTATAGGATAATCCATTCCTACTCTCCTCCAGTTTCTGTTGACTGCCAGCATTTCTTTGCTGGTGGATGCATCACTCCACTCTTTGTCTCTATTATCACATCCATCTCTCTTTTATGAGGACACTTATGACAATATTTAAGATCCACCAGGTAATCCAGGATAATCTCCATTTCCCCATCTCAAGATCTTTAATCACATCTGCCAAGACCCTGTTTCTTTATAAGGTAACATTTACCAGTTCATAGCAATGACAATAAGGGGAGACCATTATTTAGCCTATTACAAGAAGATTGAACCAGTTCAATCAACATCCCCAAATGAGATACCTGAATCTCAACTCTTTATTTTTTTTAATTATAAAAATGATTCATACTTATTGTGAACCATTTTAAAACATTACAGTACAGTTGAAGAAAAGAAAGGGAAAAAAGAGAAATTAAATGAAAAACTATATAATCCTTCAGGCCAGGGACAACCAGCTCCCCATCTGTGTGCATTTTACTAGGCCGGGTCTTATCAAAGAGAAAGAGAAGTAAGTAGAATAGAACCAAGAAATTTGAAGGTGATGAAATAAGTTAATATTGCACACAATGAAAATGTACAGAGCAGCCTAATTTAAAATAAATGTAGAACTTGGCAACAAAAATTAACCAGGGTGAAAGATGCTTGTCTGGAGTATGGAACTGATGCTCATTCACTTAGAGGTCGGACATTTAACTTTGGCTACTCACTTGAAAACCCCTGAATTTCCCCCACAACAAGGACCTGATTCACTCTTTGAGGTCAGCCTGTGGCCTGCTGATCTGCCCTGACATAGTCTCTTCTTGAGTCCTTATCAGTCTTCCTCAGTGGGTCAATGTTATGATGACTGGGGGAGTCTGGCAGAGTTCCTGCTTCTCCCAGGCTGATATCACAGGGCCACAGAGACCGTGGCAGAAGGCAAACATTCAGACTGAAGCCAGATGTGGAACTGAAGCATCAAGAGGAAACAGAGGAGCATCAGGTAAAAAACTAGTTTTTAAAATCTCATTTATCTTATTTTAGGTGAAGTTTATGTCTGAGAGCATGAAAGATTTAGTATAATAGTAACTAAGGAGAAACTTGTAAAGGGAAATGAATGAGAAATCCTGGGAAATGTGGAAAGATATTCAAATGGATCTAGAATCTCAGAAAGCTGACATTTCATGGTTGTTATCAGCTTTCAAGTAACATCAATGAGACTGGGAGTTGTAAAACAACTATAGGGTCTGCTAGTTCAAAATCAGTGAGACTCATGCAATGGGTCCCAGCAGTGAAAGTTATGAGAGACAAATTGCAGCTGAAAACAAGGAAGCTATTTCTAAAAGAGCTGTCAGAAAATAGAATGGACTACTTTGAAACATAATGCATTTCTAGTCCTTGGTATTCAAATAGTTGTTGAATTGCAATTTGTTGGGAGTTGGGAATATTACAGAAGGAATTTAAAAATCAGTTGGATGGTCGAATTGGAAGATCTTGAAAGTCCCTTCCAACACTGCTGTGATTCTATGATATAAATAGAGTGTTATGAGAAATTTCCCTAAGAAACCATAAAATTCCACATTTACAGGTGCTTATAAGAGAGGTTCATAGACTAAATAGAAGTTCCTCAGGTTGATTCTGGTTTTGCATGAAGGAGGTGAGAAGGTAACAAGGAAGAACCTAATATCAGGGGAGGGTACACATCCAGCCTGATTTTTCCCTCTTACTACAAACAACATCCACAATGTTGTTTTGCAAACATCACACAGAAGAGATAGGTACTCTTCTCCTAGAAGAAAACTTGTGGCCTGAGTTAGTAAATATTTTGTTGTGTAATTATTATTCAGAAGGGGTCCTTTCTGAAACATTGGCTTCAGAGCTCTAATTTCAATTCAAGTGACTGTTTCTCTGGACTATGAAACAAAAGAAGGGCTGACCACAATTTAATATCCAGGCCCCAAAGACTCATGTTCTTTTCAAAGTCTTGGAGATTTCCATAGCACAGGGCAGAACTATTTGAAGGAAAGGAAAGTCCCTCCTATATATCACACTGTCTACGAAGAAATACACATTTACAATTTAGAAGAATGTGTAAAAAGCTTAAAAGTTTGCATTGATATTGAATGACACTCTTTTAGGAGCAAAATAAGGTTTTAAAAATATATAAAATAACCCATAACAATACCAAATGTTATGTTTGTTTTTATAACAAGATCTTTTACAGCATATATGCTTACCAAAACGACAGTCCCTTAGTCCTCTACTACTTGCCTTTATTTTCCCTTTGTGTTATAATTAGGAGCACCTGATTTTAATTTCTATTTCTACATATTTTCTAATAACATATTTGGGCTCCTGTGCCAACCTGTGCCCTTTGTTTCTGGGCTCAGTGTTGGTGTTTCCTGATTTTAAGTGAGAAATGGCTGAAAATATCAGCAATATAATTTTTCTATTATGGCAAAATATTAAGCATTCCTTATATATTCTTATTTTTGCTAGAAAGACTAAAGATATTTGGTAAAGTTGTTAGAAAACAGTAATGGCAAAAATTATTTCTAATGTTAAAATGTATTTCCAAAAATTTATAGCTCTGAAGAAAATATTCATCTCTGGAATTCTCATTAACATAGAAACCACATTTCTGTCCTGATTACTTATAGGAACCCCTTTCTCTTGTGGTTCGGAGTGAAGAGAGGCTTCTGAGATGGAAAGTCTCAAAACTGATGTAGAACTGCACTATGCTGAGCTCATCATAAAAGTGGGCAAAGTGACTTTTGGAGAAGAGAACAGGAAAAGGATGACCAATAACAGTTTGAAAAGAATTGAGAATTCAAATATCATCCAGGCTATTTGTGCACTGTTAAATTCTGGAGGGGGTGTGATCAAAGCAGAGATTGATGATGAAACCTACAGTTACCAATGTCATGGACTGGGACTGGATTTGGAAACTTCATTCCAAAAGCTCCTTCCTTCAGGTTCACAGAAATACCTTGACTACATGCAGTATGGGCACAATCTCCTGATTTTTGTGAAATCATGGAGCCCAAATGTTTGCAGCCTACCACTGAGGATTTGCAGCTTGCGCTCCAATTTATATCAGAGAGATGTGACTTCTGCCATTAACTTGAGTGCCAGCAATGCCCTGGAGCTTCTCAGAGAGAAATCATCTAGAGCTCTAAGAGCTAGACCAAAGCTGCATCCTCAGAAAGCTCTCAACAGATACATTCAGGAAGAGGAAGACATGAAGATGTCTGCCTTGGAATTTTTTGAAAGGGATAAACTCACATATAAGGAGAAACTCAACTTTACAGAGTCAACACATGTCGAGTTTAAAAGGTTCACCACCAAAAAGGTTGTACCTCGGGTTAAAGAGATGCTGCCTCATTACATCTCTGCATTTGCCAACACTCAAGGGGGATACCTAATTTTCGGGGTCGATGATAAGAGCAAAGAAGTGTTTGGATGTAGGAAAGAAAAAGTGAACCTGAGTTACTAAAAAAAGAAATAGAAAACTGCATAGAAAAATTGCCTACCTTCCACTTCTGTTGTGAGAAGCCCAAGGTGAAGTTTACTACCAAAATCTTGAATGTATACCACAAAGATGTCCTGTTTGGTTATGTCTGTGTGGTTCAAGTAGAGCCTTTCTGTTGTATAGTATTTGCAGAGGCCCCAGATTCCTGGATCATGAGGGACAATTCTGTCACAAGGCTGACGGCTGAGCAATGGGTGGTCATGATGCTGGATATTCAGTCAGGTAAAGAGGGAAGTGAGTCACTGTCTAGGGAGGGAGGGAGGAGCTTCCTTCTCTGCCTTTTAAAATAGAAATGTGCTTTTTGCTTACAAAGGTTCTGTAATGATGGTGTCCTTTTTCTAACATATTTAGTTCCAAAGACTCAGAATCTGAACTCTTTGAGGTTAAGAAATACTTGGATTTCACTCCGTTTGGAGAAAGTTTTAGTATGCCATCAATCATGAATTAGAGAAAGTTTCCTTTTATGCACTATAAAGGCTTCCTTAAAAAGTTTTGTAGGCTGATTTTCCTACTCTTAGTGGAAAGTCTCAGCCTACAGATGATTTTTGGAGAAACACTCTTTAAGAATGATTTTGAAGGGCTGGGCTGTAGCTCAGTGGCAGAGTGCTTGCCTAGCATATGTGAGGGACTGGGTTCGATGCTTAGCACATAAAAATGAAACAAATAAAATAAAGGCATGCTATCCATCTACAACCACAAAAAATATAGGTTAGTCCCATTAATCCTTTAAAAAAGAATTACTTTGCACTAAGACTTTCAAGGGAAACATATTTTGACAAATATGAACTGTTTCAGTACCCCTGGGAGCTAATACTTTAAACCACTGGGTTTGTGGCACTACCAAATAGGGGGAAATGATAAGAAGTTCCTAGGACAGGGGGTGGCAGTGGGGGAGGAGAACCCCTAGTGTTATTACTTCCCTTAGAGTTTTGTTCCCTTACAGCCTTGGTGATTCCTAATCAATCCACAAAGGACTTACAGAATGAACTGAGCTTATTACCTGGGCTTCATTGTTAGCACGTTCCAAATTTGATAAAAGAAGCTTAGATCATCAGATCAAGACTCCAGTGATTAGAGAATTTTATTTGATCATTCTTTTTCTGGTTCAGAATTTAAATTTGTTTGATTCACCTTCCTCCCCACCCACACAGGCACCAAAAAAGAGACTTAAACAACAACTGTAAGAATAAAATCAACCTGTACTTAACCTTCACTGACCCCCTAATAGATACCCTTTCTTCTTAGAGATGACCTGGAATCAGATCATTAGAGTTGGAAGGACACTTAGGGATCATCACCTCCCTCTGGCATATGACTTGTCTAAGATGAGCACACAGTGAGTTAGATTGTGCATGACCCCTGCAGCTGTCCCCAGACTTCATTCTTGACATGCAGGCTGGTTGAGACATAGTTAGAGTGACAGCAGCTTAGGCACCATACATATCACATGTGTCCAATAGGAAGAGCAGTAAAAAAGTTCTTTTACTTCTGATCTTTATTTTTGTCTAAAACAACTTTCCATGTGATTGTTTAGCTCCTCCCAGTTTGGCTACTGACTACAGTGCTCACCTGATTTCATCAACTTCATCTGCCCTAAGAAGCCCAACCTATCCCATGAAAGTCATGGAATTTAAGGGAGTTCTGCAACAACGTTTGTTTCCAGGTATTCCCTCTTGATTTCAGCTGAGTAAACTATTTGTTTTGTAAAATTAAGATGGGCACTAAGGGTGAGCTCAGTGGTAGTGTGCTTGCCTAGCATGTGCAATACCCTGGGTTCAATCTTCAACACTGGGGGAAAAAACAGCTGGGAGAAATCAGTAGCAATTGGTCCAAGTCTTTCTTCTTAGAGAAAGCCATGTGTAAGATTAAACAGACATAATGGTCCTGAAATAAATAAATAAATAAATAAATAGATAGATAGATAGATAGATAGATATAGATACACACACACACACACATACACACACATGCTTATATGTATATATGGGATCACCTGAACTCCTTCTCAACCTCAGCACTATTGACATTTGGATTACATAATACTTTTTTGTGGGGGAAAGAGGATGCCTTGTGCATTATCAGATGTTTAACAGCATTCCTGGCCTCTACCCACTAGATGCCAGTAGCATCCTTTTAGTTGTAACAATCAAACATTCTCTAGACATTGTCAAATGTCTCCTAGGCAGGGGCAGAGTTGCCTCTGGTTAAGAATCACTGTTCTGAAAGAAAGCTCTTAGTTTTCCAAAAGCATCAGGTTCATTAAAAGTCCTTAACAGGGGGACTGGGGATATAGCTCAGTTGGCAGAGTGCTTGCCTCGCATGTACAAGGTCCTGGGCAGGAAGGAGCTCCTTCCCAGCAGTTGTAGACCAGGGTTGAAGGAAAGAGCTAGGAGGCTGTTCTGAAAAGATCCCTCCCTAAGAGCTTTCTTCCCTTGTGCTAGAGCTGCCTTAGACTGTGAAGAGTCCTTGGACTGACTTCAGCCTTGGACTGTGAAAAGGGGATGTTCTCTTTGCAACTAGGAAACCGATAGCGAAAGTCATCCCTTTCCTACTATGTTGTGGGAATACTTAGTTATGCTTTTGTAAATGTTGGTAACTCACTCCTGTTCCTCAAATTTTCAGTGACACAAGAAGAAATGATACAATTTAAACCAGAATCCCTCTGTAAGAAGCTGTTCTCAGATCATAAAGAACTGGAGGAATTAATGAAGACACAGATGTGCCCTTGTTCTCAGGGAATTGTGATATTTTCTAGAAGCTGGGCTGATGATGTTGGCTTAAGCAAAGAGCAGAACGTCCTGTGCGATGCTCTCCTGATAGCAATTAACAGCCCCCTGGTACTCTACACAGTGTTAATAGAGCCAAATTGGATTGAAGGGTTTGAATATGCTCGAAACACTGCTCATCAGTTAAAGCAGAAACTGCAAAGTGTTAGTGGCTACACAGGGAAAATGTGCATCATTCCAAGGCTGATCCACCTGGCCAGCGGACAGTGTAGACCTGGTGAAGTCCTTGTACACTACCCACAATCCTACAGGCTCTCCAATGTGGATGAAATGGAGAACTTGCTGCAGGCCCTTGTGGTCATCTCACTGTGCTCCAGGTCTCTTCTGAGTGACCAGCTGGGCTGTGAGTTTTTTAGCCTGCTTGTAGAGGAGCAGAGCAAGTTGCTTTCCAAGAGCCTTCAGGAAACTCGGGAATTGTTCATCCACTGCCTTCCAGGAACCAGGAAGACAGCCCTAGCCATGAAGATCATGGAGGAAGTGAAGAACTTGTTCCACTGCAAACCTAAAGAGATCCTCTATGTTTGTGAGAGTGTCACCCTAAGGGATTTTGTGATGTAAGAATTTTACCAACTAAACTTAAAAAATGTGTTTTCAGTTGAAGATTTTGTGATGCCTCTTTCCAGCAGAAGTTTGAGCCCAAACCAGTTACCTATATCCAAATGATCAGGTAGTTGAGTTGTAAATGGGTAATTTGTAATGTTCAAGTTTAAAATATTATAAATAAGCCAAATATGTATAACTTAAATTTATAAAGCCATAGATCGTGGATTAAAGCCACACTTGTGGCTTTAAATCTATGACAAGTAGAAATTAATATATCTGGGGTTTTTTTGATACTGGGGATTGAACCCAGGGGATTGAACTGGGGATTAACCACTGAGCCACATCCCCAGGCCATATATATATATATATGTATAGTCTCACTGAGTTGCTTAATGCCTGGATAGGTTGCTGAGACTGGCTTTGAACTCTTGATCCTCCTGCCTCAGCCTCCTGAACCCTGGGATTACAGGTGTACGCCACCACACCTGGCTATTTTTAAAAAAATATACCTTTTGCTTGATAATATTTTAAAGTCATAAGATTACTCACTGTGCTTAGTAGGGACTCAAAATTTAAATATAATTTGACTTTTTAAATAACATCTTGCTCTACATCAATAATTTTAGAACACATGAAAAATTAATTCTAATTTAAATCTCTAGTTTTCAATTCAATAATATATATTGGTTATTATACAATTCAGTCAATGAGGGCAAATTCATTTTGATTTTTGATTTGGTTTACTATATTCAAGAAATGCTTTTGAAAAAAAAGAAATCTTTTGAAATACCATTTATATATTAAATGTATGAGTTTTTCAGCCTGCTTGTAAGGAGCAGTGTTAGAGGGGAAAGTATATCAAAGACTTTATTGTTAAAAAGAAACAACATAATGTTGTGTAATTAGTATAAGAAAGATATGCTTATTTTAACAAGTGGTAGGAATATCAGCAAATACTCTGGTGAAAGAGACTCTTGGGCACACTTTTTTCTTTTTTTTGGAGGGGGCACACTCTTAATAAATCAGTAGGAGAAATAAAACTGGAGTGTTTTCCAAACAAAGAGCACAGCAAGTTCAAAGGCATGGAGACACAGAGATCCAGAGTGATAAGTCTGATAGGAACAGTGTGGGACAGGGGGTATGTGGTAGGTGTTGGTATGGGAAGGGAGGCAGATATAAGATTATGAAGGATCCTGTGAACTCTGCTAAGGACTGTATTCATTATTATTTTTTAGTTGTCAATGGATCTTTTTATCTTATTTATTTATTTATATACAGCGCTGAAGATCAAACCCAGGGCCTTACACATGTCAGGCAAGCACTCTACCACTAAGCCACAACTCCAGGACTATATTCATTATTAAGCTTTATGGCTTAGTTTTAAAAAGATCCCTGTCAAGGGCTGGGGCTGTAGCTCAGTGGTAAAATGCTTGCCTTGAATGTGTGAGGAACTGAGTTTGGTCCTCAAAACCACATAAAAATAAATAAAGATACTGTGTGTTCGTGTACAACTCAATATATAAATATAAATAAAAATAAATAAATAAATAAATATATATATATATATAAAGATCCCTGTCAAAAGGTTAATTCAGGGCTAGGGTTGTGGCCCAGTGGTAGAGTGCTCACCTGACATGTGTGAGACACTGGGTTCAACCCTCAGCATCACATAAGAACAAATACAATAAAGGTTATGTGTCAATCTACAACAACAAAAAATTTTAAATGGCTAATTCAACAAATTAGGGGGATGGGGGTGATGGGATACAGAGATAGCTAAGAATCACTTCTTCAAGCGCTCACAACAGTCCAAACTGAAAGAGAAGAATAGTTACGGATCAAGGCATAGAGAAAAAAGGCTCAGGGACTGCATTAAACAAAATTAGGGAATCTGTAGGAGTGTGTACTGTTACTTACATTAAAATTAGAGAAGGTAAGAAATAACCAAATTTGTTAAGGGGGAAGTTATATGTATATATGATTATATATATATATATACACACACACACACACAAACATATTTATAATTATATAAGTATGCACATACATACATATGCTACAACATAAAGAGACATTGAGCTGAGAGAAAAAGCCTCCCAAACCTAAAGAAGTTTCCAGTTTTGTTCTATGAGTAATGAAGAAATAGAATTTGCTTTAGAGGAATTTGATTAGTGTGTAACTTTTCTGTTTATAAAGATTATGATATGCCTCTAGAAGACTATGCTCCAGCCCTAAAAAAGACAGAAAGCAAAGAAATGGTAGTAACAGGTACAAATTACTGTGGAGATTTCCTTTAGCTGAATGGATCTCATCTTCAAAAGATGGTCAAGTGGAGCTGGGGTTGTGGTTCAAGTGTTAGAGTGCTTAGCACCTCTGAGGGACTGGGTTCGAACCTCAGTACCACATAAAAATAAAATAAAGATATTGTATCCACCTAAAACTAAAAAATAAATATTAAAAAAAGATGGTCAAGCAGTAGAAATGGACCGCTAATAGAAACAATAAAATCTACCTATTTTATAATAATGAAAATTTGATGTGCATATTTAACTAGATGACCCCAAAGAAGAGTGTGTAAAATTCTGCATTCTATCTATCAAGTAGCTTGTAAGTTAAGCAGTTTTGCATTACTCACAACACTACTGAATTGATGAATCTGTCTGCCGAGAATTAGCCTGATTCCAATCCAGAGAGTAATGAATGCTAGTGTTTCCTTGGTTTATATATCTGAAACCCTCTTCTCTTTTTCATCCTTACAGTCAAAAAACCACCTTCCATGCTGTGACCCAGAAAACCTTCATGCAAGGGGAGTTCCCAAAGATTAAACACATAGTGATGGATGAGACTGAGAATTTCTGCAGTAAATATGGTGATTGGTACTCGAAGGCTAGAAGTATCACCCACCTTAAGGTGAAGGGGGTTGGAAGTGAACACCTTCACCAAGGGATCCTCTGGATTTTTCTGGACCCTTTCCAAGTCCATCATGCAGATGACAACGGCCTTCCCCCTCCTTCTGCTCAGTTTCCTCGAAAAACAATCACCGACGGGATCCACTGTGCTCTGGAAATAGCAAATGTCATGAAAGAAGAAATGAAGATGATCAAAGCAAACCCTCCCTCCAGCATGTCTCTGGACACATTGGCATTATTCCAAGAAGCATCCTATGAGGAAGCAATGTTTGCCCAGGCTCTACCTGGGTGTTTGAAACCAAGACTAACCTAACCATAGAACAAATAGCAAACTATGTGGTAGAAAGATGTCACAGCCTCTTCCAATGTGGCTATAGGCCCAAAGATGTAGCAATTCTGTGCAAGAGAGTAGAGGACACAGAACGCTATAAGCCTGCACTGCTTACAGCAATTAAGGACTATGGAGCAACAGAAGTTCTGTTTAGCCATGTCATTGGTGTTGGGGGCAATCATATTATTTTAGACAGTATTCAGCGGTTTTCAGGACTGGAGAGAAATATTGTGTTCGGGATTAGTTCAGAATGTTCCCAGTCCGAGAAATTTCATAAGCTCTGCTTTGCCTCAAGAGCCATTAAACACCTCTACCTCCTTTATGAAAAGAGGGCAGCCTTCTGAAAATTATTATAAATAACATAGGGAGCCAGAAAAAGCAGAGCTTTCCTTCTTGACAGATGGCAGCTGTTCCTTTATAATATTATATGTAAGAAAACCAAGGCACATCAGTATGGCCTGGAGCCACAGAAATGTCTCTTGGGGCTGAGCCTGGCTTGCAGTGGCACTGCTTTTATCTGGGTCCACCTCTCCTCCTTGTACAATTACAGCAGACTTAGGATTGATCCCCTGTCTCCAGTCTTCCTAACTCAATCCAGCTTTGGTTCTGTCATGCAAGCAGTTTATCCTCAGAGAACTGCTTTTATGACATCCTCTGCTAGCACACCTCCTGTAAGTCCCCACAGCCTTCAAACCAAGCCAGTTCTCCAGGCTTCCCATGATTCTCCTTGAGTGACTCTCCTAACCACACCCTTAACTACACCTCCAGTGTCCTAATGTACCCCAACACCTAATGCACCTCACTGGCCTATTTTGTCGGGGTGGTAGGGAGTCTTCTAGACCAATTACTTTGACTGGGTCTCAAGGGTGGCACCTGGGCTAGCATCTCATATGGTTATAGGTCTCAAGCTTTACAGGTTCAGAACTTGATTTCCTCTTTGCACCAAGTCTAGATCAGTCTCTAGGGGATGGCTTTATGCTAACCAAGACCAATGCATGAATCAAAATGCCACTTTGTTAATTCACGTTGAGGATTGCTGTAATAAGTTGGGTCAAAGGCTTTTGCTAATCTGTGCATTCAACAATAGCATAGGAAGCCAAATTATAAGAGCAGAACTTTACAATAAGGGGAGCTGGTAATCTGACTCAAATGTAAGGAGTACTCAGGCTATATCAGACTATTGAAATATCTTATATTGCAATTATTTCTAAAATAAAGATATTTTCAGCACAAGGACTATGCAGGTCAGGTTTATAAGCTAACTCAAATTTAGAATGCCAAGGACCATTAGTTCAATACTGTCTGCCTAGGTGAAATTTTTCCCCTTAATTTCTAAAGTTTCTGGGTTGACCTCCAGTCTTTCCTCATTTACCGCAACACATACACACTTTGCTTACATTCATTTCTACACGTGTCAATACACTCATGTATGCTACACAGCCTCACACTGCTGCTGGTCTGAAACTTGTCTATGAGAGGCCTTTGCACCTCTCTGATCCTTTTCATGATGATTTGGTGTTGATTTTATAGTCCAACCCTCAGAGCTCTTTTATAGGGAGCCTGGGTGGCAACTCTTATCACCTATACCACTCACACACATTCCTGGCTCTTGGTCTGTCCCTGACATTTTTTTTTTTTTCAGTCTTTAACCTTCCACTTTTGAAATCCTTACTCTTCAGTCAAGTGCTTCAAATGCCCATCTCCTCCATGAAATTTTTACCATCCCCCTGATGGTGAAGTGGCCTTTGTGGCCATTCTATTGCTTTAAAAAGAATATATTGAAGATAGCATCCAATTCATTCCATTCCAGACTGTTCACAGAAGTTGTTGTATCCTATCAGAATCTATGTAAATCTTCCTGGCATATCCTTTTTCCAATGTTTGGGAAATATATTAGAAATAAAATCAGTTCTCTTTCTTTAGTCAGCTCCCCAAATGGATAAGCCATTCTCATGCCCTTCAATAAAATCTTGCCTTTGTAAGGGTTTTTTTTTTGGGGGGGGTATTGGGTTTTGAACCAGGAGTGTTATGCCACTAAGTTACATCCCTATTCCTTTTTGAGACAAAGTCTTGCTAAGTTGCTGAAGTTGACCTCGAATTTGAAATCCTCTTGCCTCATCCTCCTGAGTCTTGGGATAACAGGCATGCACAGCAGCACCCTGCTTTGGTTTTGTTTTTTTAATATTTACTTTTTAGTTGTAGGTGGACACACAATATCTTTATTTCATCTTTATATAGTGCCGAGGATCAAACCCAGTGCCTCACGTGTGTGTGTGCTAGGCCAGCGCTCTATCACTGAGCCCCAGCCCTAGCCCTGTTTTTTTTTTTTTTTTTTTTAAAGACAAAGCCTTGAACTTTCAGGGTTCAAATGATCCCCTTATCTCAGCCTCCTAAATAGCTGGGACTACAGGCAAGAGCCACTGTACTCATTGTGTAATTTTATAATATGGGTTTTTAAATTGCTTTGGAAATATTCCTATTTTCAGACTGTTTTTAACTTTTATAAAAGTTTGGGAAACTTGATAGATACTGAGGAGGCTTCAATCCAGGAAAAAAAATGTGGAAATACTCTTGGATATAATTTCAGATACAGGTCCTCAGCCTTCCAGAGGTGGGAAGAGCAGACTGGGTTTGGAGAAACTCTCTTAGCTGACATTTTGAACTGTTCTGGCTCACCAAGGGACCAGTTGTAACCTAATGGCCGGCTGTCCTGAACAAGGATTGAATGGAAAAACTTCTCCCCTGCCCCCTATTGTTTCAAGTATGGGATGTTTCTTGTTTTTTTCCTATTATACTGCCTTAATATGATGGATAAAACAACAAAATTATTCAGATGACAGAGTTTCCAGCTGTGAGAAGCTTCAAAAACTTCCTTTAAAAAAGGAGGGTAGGGGCTGGGACTGTAGCTCAGTGGTAGAGCACTTGCCTAGCATGTGTGAGGCACTGAGTTCAATCCTCAGCACCATATAAAAATAAAAGTAAATAAAATAAAGGTATAAAAAAGGAGGGTAATATAATATTGTCATGTAAGTTTGAGAAATGGAGAAAAAAAATAAAAGGTACTTATATCGTATCAATTTCCAGGCATGATTTTTTTCAGTTTGCTTATTTATTTCCATTCTTTATTGATATAAAAACACTTTTACATAGTTATGATCAAATTTTGTAATCATCTTTATATCATTTCCATGTGCTTTTTTGTATTTAACATTTTTGTGAAGCACTGCTACAGACTGTATTATTGTTCCAAATAATTCACCCCCTCCTATGTCTTGACCCTTTGCAGTTTCTAACATTAGAGCTGGGGATATTTTCTTATGTGGACTTGGCCATGTTACTTGATGTGGCCAATGAAATATTAGTATCTGTGATGTGGACACATGTCATATGTTTTTAGCATTGAATTTGTTCTCTTGGGTTTCTGTCATATGAAACACATGCCCTGAATGGCCCATTGGTCACCAAGGAATGAGAGACATATGAAGCCAACTTCAACTCAACTCACGGCCTGAGCCAAGTTCAAACAATCCTAACTAAATCAGACAAATCCTAACTGACCTGAAAATGCATGAATGAGAAATAAACATTTGTTATGGTTTGGTGTGGGATGTCCCCCAAAAGCTCACATGTGAGACAATTTAAGAAAGTTCAGAGAAGAAATGATCAGGTTGTGACAGCCTTAATCCAATCAGTGAATTAAACTTTTTTTTTGGGATTAGCTGAGTGACATATAGAGGAAGTGGGGCATTGTGGGTGTGACTATGAGGTATATATTTGTATCTAACAAGTGAAGATCTCTCTCTCTCTCTGCTTTCTGATCACCCTGTGAGCTGCTTCCCTCTGCCACACTCTTCCTCCATGATGTTCAGCCTCATCTTAAGCCCTGAGGAATGGAGCCAGCCTTCTGTGGACTAAGATCTCTGAAACTGTGAGCTCTCAAATAAACTTTTCCTCCTCTATATTTGTTCTGGTTAGGTCTTTTAGTCCCAGCAGCAAAAAGGCTGACTAAAACAATCTTTATTATTTTATGACTGGCTGTTTGTTTAGTAACAGTGGCTAACTAATGTAGGCATTTCTCCATGTTCTAGAATGGTCTTCAAAATTATAATTTTTAGTAGTTGTACAACATCCTAGCCAAATAATGAAATTTCAATAGACACTTCCTTTTTATTTGTGTCAAGCAATTTTATGCCACTAAAATTAAGCCAGGCGTGTAGGCATACAATGTTTTCCTTTTCTAGTATATTTATAAATTCCCCAAAATGGAATTTCTCGAGCAAAAGGGTGGTCTGAATAAATCACATTATTTATGTCGATACTGATGGGAAGAGCATAGAAAAACCCAATTGCTGTACAGTTTTATTTATTTATTTATTTGCCTGAAACAATAGAACAAAATGCTGACATCAGTTTCTGATCACAAAAGATGGATATTCATATCTCAGAAAAAGGTGACTCCAAGGGACCATGGAGAGTAAAACCAAGGTTCATCACCTTGCACCAAGACCTTGGAGGAAAAGCATAATGTGGAGAATTATGGATGGGATTATAGCCTTGTACCATGGCACCTGGCTATATTTTCCCTTATTATTGTTTACTATTTCAGAATTATCTTGGCCTTTTGCATCTAAAGTTCCTGTTTTAATTCAGGGAAGGCTGTCCACTTTGCCCAGTTGTACATCTTGGAAGAGGCATGTGATGGGAGAAGGAGGACTGAGGACAGTGAAGAAAGCGCCGGCCCCCTTCCTAGCCAGGCAGATATGACAAACCCCACAAGTCACTGTTAATACCTAAGAATGTCTTTACACCTACATTCCTGTCTTCTCTGACATATATGACTATGGCTCACATGTTTTAAATGTTTACTGTGTGGCAAACACTGTGAAAATTGTTTTAAATAAATCATTTAACCTCTGGGCCACCTTTTGAATTATGTATAGCAGGACTTAATTATGTAAGGCAAGATAAGGTACTGTTTTTTTCCTACATTTTTTTTTAGTTGGTACATTATAGTTGTACATATTGATGGGATTGGTTGTTACATATTTGTATGTGCACACAATATAACAACATAATTTGGCCAACATAACTCCCCAGCACTTCCCCCCTCACTCCCCATCGCCCATCTCTTCCTCTACTGATCTCCCTTTGATTTTTAGGAGATCCATCCCCACCTTTGTTTTCCTTTTTCCTCTCAAGCATCTGCATATGAGAGAAAATATATGACTCTTAACTTTCATTTTTGGGGGGAGAGGGGTACTGAGGATTGAACTCAGAGGCACTCAACCACTGAGCCACATTTCCAGCCCTATTTTATCTTAGAGACAGGGTCTGACTGAGTTGCTCAGCGCCTCACTCTTGCTGAGGCTGGCTTTGAACTTGTGATCCTTCTGCCTTAGCCTCCCAAGCTGCTGGGATTACAGGCTTGGGTCATGGCACCTGGCCAACCCTTAACTTTCTGAGTTTGATTTACCATGATGGTCTCAAGTTCCATCCATTTTCCTTTAAATGCCATAATTTCATTTTTTTTCTTTATGGCTGAATAAAACTCCATTGTACATGTAGACCACATTTTCTAGGATTAAGTATTGTTAAAACCTTGAGTCCTAGGGTCAGATTGACCCTGGCTTTGAATTTTAACTCTATTTTTTTTAATACTTTTTTAGTTGTAGATGGAAATTTATTTTTATTTTACTTTTATGTGGTACTGAGGATGGAACCCAGTATTCACCTGGTGCTAGGCAAATGCTCTATCACTGAGCGATAATCCCAGCCCTCCAACTCTTTTCTTACTTGGCTGTATGACCTTCGCAAATTGCTTTACTTCTGTAAGATTCCATTTTCTCATCTGTAAAAGAAAGGGAAAAGTTCATACTTATGCCTGAAGAGAAAGATGAAGATTGAAATAAATACTACATTTAAATAAAGCCTGTTTTGTGGGAAATTCAAGACAATTTGGCCCTTATAAGCTCTGATTTGTAGGTGAGAAATATGGACTTAAAAGGTGAATACCTTACTCAAGATCACAGAACTAGTAAGTTCTGAATGAGGATTCAAATCCTTTTGTTTGCCTCCATAGTTCATATATACAACTGGCTTTTCTACCTCTCTACATAAAAATGAAAGGCATAAGTGTCCATATTGATAGTATTTCATGTTGATACTAGAATTAAATATACTTATATATTTTTGGTATTCACCAACTTGGTTGTATTTAGCTTCTAAAATTTTTGTCCCAAATCAATATAATTGTGCAAATGAATGACATAACAGGAAATATTTAAAGAAAAGCATTGTCTACACTAAGAAATTTAAAAATATATAACTTTCATTACAAAATCTATAGTGACAGGAAGATTTAAAAAAAGAGAGAGAACCACAAAAGAAAACTCATCCCAATTCTTACCAGACATGCAGTTATACTTTCATTTTTGCTTGTTTATATCCAATATTAGTCCATTGGCAGATATATTTTTGCAGAGTTGTAATCATAGTGTACATTCCATTTTGTATCCTGATTGGGTTAGTCTCTTCCCACTCCACAGCCTCCCATGTTGTAGGTGAGGCGTTTTCCACATAGTAGCCCAGGGCAAGTTGATACTTGGTGCAGTAGGGCCTCTTAGGTTCCAGCTCATTCCCTGATGCAGCCTAAACTCATACCAACAGAAAGGAAGAGGGTGGTGGGTGGGCAAATGGTGAAAAGTTCTTCACAAACTCCATAAAACATAGGTCAACATAGAGTACAAACATTTCAGGGGATTCAGCAACAGAATGACATAATTAGGGCAAAAATATTCTTTTCCCCTCATTTCCCCACTGTCAGATGCTGGCATGGGTAGTTGTGCCCTCCTTGAGGAGTGGTGGTTGCCATGCCAGGGACAGAACTCAAGAAGTCTATAAAACACATCTCCACTTGCCCAAAGGTATAAACAGTAGCAGATTTTTTTTTTTTTTTTTTTTTTTTTGTGGTGCTGGGGATTGAACCCAGGGCCTTGTGCGTGCAAGGCAAGCACTCTACCAAGTGAACTATATCCCCAGCCCAACAGTGGCAGATTTTCAGCCATCCCAAATGTATTTTGAAGTAGGTATGGTGGCACATGCATGTATGTAATCCCAGCCACTCAGGAAACTGAGGCAGGAGGATGGTAAGTTTGCGGCCAGCCTGCGCAACTTAGTGTGACCCTGTCTCAAGTAAAAAATAAAAATAAAAAGGGGTGAGAGTGTAACTCAGGGATAGAGCGCATATGTGAAGCTTTGGGTTTGATTCTCAGCATCGCAAAAAGAAAAAAAAAATCTGTATGACTTTTCTCTTGTTAATTTGTCACATGTCAATTATCAGGCCCAGCTAAAAATCCTAAGAAAGTAGAACTTGCCTTCTCTACAGTTTCTGCCAATGACAATGAGATCCTAAAATGTTGGGCTGCTCCATTTGCTCTGGAACCTGTGGAAGGGATCCTGAAAGAGCCAACAAGAAACAGCAGAAGGTAAGAATTCTTTCCAAAGTCAGTTCTCACAGATCCCTCTCCGTAATGCTCAGTAAAGAGAGGAAGGTAGAAAATTTCCCCCTTGTCCTCTCCTTTCCAAATGCAGATTGACATGAAAAAAAAACATTTGTAAAATTTTGTTCTCTGAATTGTAACTCTTGTGAATTAGTTTCTGGGTGTGATCAATAGCCTATCAGGAATAGTTCTCTTTTTATCCTCGTCTCTGTCTTTTGTATTATGTCATAAAGAAGAAAATTCTGAGAGTATTCTTTTGTCTTGTTTTATGTTCCAAGAGTTTGACCTTGTGACAAATGAAAACATTTTCTCTGGTCTCTCCCAGCGAGAAGGTGGAAATGCTGGCTTTTATCAGGTGACTCTCCAAACAGGCTGTGAACAAAACATGTGACAAGCAGCACTCTCTTTATCTGACTGTGCCAGTCCTCAGGGGAGTTTGTCTCAATAGGAAGCACAAGCTCAGAAGAGGCCTTTGTTGTTTCAGATGCCATTATCTTGATAGTGCTGGGAAACCCTTATCCTAGCCTCGCCCACCTGGTGCCACAGGTTATTGGGTCTGTGACCAGAGGCCTCTCACATTCCCATGGCCCACTGAAGAATCTGTTTTCGCAAACACTGTTCTTGCTTTCTGTGACAACAGTCTTTGCTTTCTTTGGCTTATTCTGGGAATGAACTTTCTGGATTTTGGGAAGGTTACATTTTTTGCACCCTCTTTAGCAACAACTTTGGCATCCATGAATAAGCCATCAAAGGTTTACTTCTTTTAAGCCATAAAAAGGCATGAGTCACAATTAAGATTGGTATACCCCAATAGTGCATGCCTGCAATCTCAGTGACTCTAAGACTGAGGCAGGAGGATCCCAAGTTCCAGGTCAGCCTCAGCCAATTAGTGAGGCCCTAAGCAACTTAGTGAGACCCTGTCTCAAAATGAAAAATAAAAAGGGCTGTGGATGTAGCTTAGTAATAGAGCACTCCTGGATTCAATGCACCCCCCACTCCCCGCAAAAGATTGGCATGACTTTGAAGATTTGGACTTGGAAGCATATTTTAGAGAGCTGTCATCCTACATTGATGTCTTAATATCACTAATGGGAAGATTATATTGAAAGGAAATATTAAGGCAAAGATGAGAATCAATTCCTAAATTATAAGTTTTTCAATAATAACTAACATGGTTAAGATTTCAAATGAAAACTCTTAAGATGCCTGTTTGCTTCTGTTTGTATATTTATCCCTATGTCACATCCCCAGCAACCCCACCCCCACCTTTTTAAATATTTTATGACTGTTGATGGACATTTATTTATTTATTTATTTAATGTGGTGCTGAGGATTGAACCCAGTGCCTCACACCCTATGTAAGTGTGTTATGTAGCTGTAATATTATTCTGCCTCTGAATAATATTGCACCATTATATAATAGTCAGTGTGCCTGGGGAGAAACCCCACTTAGAATCGGCATTTTTGAAAATTCTGTCAAAAGGATCTGACAAGCAGCCAAGACTGGGAATAAATGATCTGGTTTGTGGCATCTTTAATTCAATTCCCTCTATTGCACAACACCTTTTCTCCTCGCTAAAAATGATTGTTAAATCCATGCTGTGACAATTCTTGCAGTCTCTAAGGGCACCCAAAGGAAACTGAACAAAAGCTCAAGGGAACAGTGACTTGTGTGAGCTATGGAGTGGGAGCAGCCAATCAGAATGACACCTACACTATCAGCTGCGAGGTCAATAACAGGGGATCCAGCAGGAACTTCTTTTCCTTCTTTTTTTCCCTTCAGTACTGGGGGTCCAAACCAGGGCTTTGATCATGCTAGACTTTACCACTGAGCTACACTACCAGTCCAACCAACAGGAATTTCTTTTCTTTTCTGGTATAGGAGATTGAACCCAGGGGCACTCTACCAGGGTCACATCCCCAGCAATCCCACCTTTTTAAATATCTTATTAGTTGTTGATGGACCTTTATTTATTTATTTATTTTTTAATGTGGTGCTGAGGATCAAACCCAGTGCCTCACACATGCTAGACAAGTGCTCTGCCACAGAGCCACAACCCCAGCCCCCCAACCCCTTTTAATTTTTCATTTTGAGATATGGCACTCTAACTTGTTGACACTGGCCTCAAACTTGTGAGCCTCCCAGGCTGGGGATATAGCTCAGCTGATGGAGTGTTTGCCTTGCATGCACAATTGTGGCCCTGGGTTCAATCCCCAACATCACACACACACACACACACACACACAAAAAAAAAAAAAAAAACCCACCACACACACATACTCACAAAAACTTGTGATCCTCAGCCTCCTGAGTGCCTGACATTACAGGCAAACCTCACTGTGTCCCACCCATCAGGAGGAATTTCAACTGGCTGCCAACGAGAACTCCCAGGATTATAGAAGCTACTAGAAAAATTAAGTGAGGAAGTCAATAAAATGCACTGCTTAATTCTGTGACTCGAGTATTTCTTATTTTCTTGCTTAATTTTTTCTTTCTTTTCCTTACTGACAAAAGCGTACTGTACAAAGTAAAATCCCCCTTCCTTTCCATAATCTTTCTCCACTCTTCCCCTCCCTGGAGGATAACAGTGGAGTGTGTACTCCAAAAAAAATTTTTTCCAGACGTTGTTCTCCCAGGGTTTAATGTGTTTCTTCTGCTAGACAGTTCCTCTAGTCTCAAGCCAAATAACTGGAGTTCACTCGGGTAAAGAGCATTCCCTCCCTCCTCCCAAAGGTGAGCACCAAGAGGGCGGGATCACGTTTACAGTTTTCGGAGAAATCGAAACTTTAAAAACGCGGGGAAATTCTAGTTTCGTGGTCCAGGAGGCTGAAACTTGGCATTCTTCCCGGGCTTGCTTTCTTTTCTTCCCGGAGCTTGAAAACTATTTCTTCTCCCTGAAGGTTACCACCGCCCTCAGTCCAGCCGCACTCTCAGTTCCAGCCGCACCCTCAGTCCAGCGGTGCCCTCAGTCCAGCTGCGCCCTCTGTCCAGCTGCGCCCTCGTGAATACGTCATGGAGCCTGAAGCTTGCTTCTCCTTTCGGCGTTCCAACGCTGGGGAGTCTTCATTCCCAAGGTAAGTACAGACTGTCTGGAAAGAACCACGCCACGCTTATTCAACCGAAGGAACCGTCTTAGAGATCCCAGGGGCTGGGCTTGCGGCTCAGCGGTAGAGCACTCGCCCGCCATATGCCAGGCGCTGGGGTTCGATCCTCAGCACCACGTTTAAAAATGAATAAATAAAGTAGTGGTGTTGTGTACAACTAAAAAGAAATATTTTTTTTAAAAAAAGAGTTCACAGAACTCTCAAATGAAAATCCACTATGTGCCGGGCACGGTGATGCACGCTGCTGTAATCCTAGCGATTCAAGAGGCTGCGATTCGAGACTCAGGAGGTTGAGGGAAGAGGATGGCAAGTTTGAGGCCGGTCTCGGCAATGAGCCATACCCTGTATCAAAATTAAAAAATTAGATCCCGACTGGAGGTGGAGCTCAGTGGTAAAGCGCCCCTGGATTCCATTCCCAGTCCTGGAGGGGGAAAAAAAAATCACACTGTGACCAGAGAAGCTTGCAAGAGAGGAGGAAGGGAGTACAGGGGGTCCATGCTTAAAAAAAAAAAAAAAAAAAATATATATATATATATATATATATATATATATATATATATAAAATTTAGTTGCAGTTGGACAAAATACCTTTATTTTGTTTATTTTTATGTGGTGCTCAGGATCGAACCCAGGGCCTCGCATGTGCTTGGCCAGCGATCTATCACTGAGCCACAATCTCAGACCCAGGCTTTTCTTAATTGCACCGAATACACAGTGAGAAATGGTCGTTAGAATAGGACTTACTTTTTAGCTGAGGCCAGGGATACAGGAGGCAGGCTTCCAGTCCCAAGCAAGCTGGCTGAGGTCTGAGACCCCGGAAGATATAAAGGTGCTTTTGGCGGGAAGGGAAGCCGGTGAGGAAGTTACCTACGTGAGGGAGGTTCAAGTTGGCAGATTAGAGCACGTCTGCATTCCTAGTTTTCTCTTGAGCTTCAGGGGGGTGGGGTGGGGGCGGGATCATGCTAATTTCACTTTCTGAGAAATCGAAACTTTAAAAAAAACCGCGCCAGAAAATTCTAGTTTTCATGATCTAGGAAGCTGAAACTTGGCATTCAGGCAGCTGGAGTACTGCTGCTTTGTGAGATCTGGCTTGATGGATGTAGGATCTCTGCACTTTCACAGAGAGAGCCACTTGGTTTAATGCTCCACTATCATTGTCCTAAAATGACAGCATTGGGACTGGGGATGTGGCTCAAGCAGTAGCACACTCGCCTGGCATGTGTGCGGCCCCGGTTCAATCCTCAGCACCACATACAAAGATGCTGTGTCTGCCAAAAACTAAAAAATAAATAAATAATTAAAAAAATAAAATGACATCATAATTTTTGAATTTTCATTTTTTTATTGAACTTCAAAATTATGTGCCAAACCCTGCTCCTTAATAATATTTAGGTGTGACATATAATGCTTCTTTCCGTGAACATTACTAGTGTTAAAACATTGTTTTGGTATGTTATTTATTTTTAACAACTTCTAGACATATGTAAAGGAATACAGATGCAGCCATGTCCTCAAAAAGAAAAAAGAAAAGAAAAGAGAGAGAGGGAGAGAGAGAGAGAGAAGGCACACTTACCCAGTTGGTTGATCTCTATGAAAAGCTGAGCCACAACCCCAGCTCATATGTTACCCCTTTTTAAATAAACTCTGCTGTATATGCTTGCCTCAGCAAGCTTCCCTAATCTTATACTTCAACATGTGAGGGGGCAGGACTCCTCATCAGTAACCAGCAGTAACACACACTGCAAGGAGGAGACCCACATCCTCAGACCTGGCCCCCAAGTCCAATGCCATCCTAAATCTCACATGTGAAGAAGCAAGCCTGGTTGCTCAGGCCTGGAATCAGGAGGGGACTGCCTCCTCTACTCATTTCTTTCCCCCACATTTTAACACTTTGTTTATAGTCTTCTATATTTTCTTGTGCACACAGACTGAAGTACTTCTAAAAAAAAAATCGAATATTAATATATTTATGTTGTTAAAATAAATATGCCAATTAATGTTTAGAGAATATCCAAAATTTATGTGTCTGTTTAGGAAAATAAATATGTTATAGGTAATTGTTTTCCTATGGCAGAGCAGCAAACAGCTCTCAATTATCCATCTGATTATTATTCATAATTACATATTCATTTGTGTCCCATTTCCATAAAGATTTCTGGATATAACTCATTAAAATTGAGCAAATTCACTAATTGATGCTTTCACAAGTATGTGCTTTAATTAGTGTTGGTAAAATAACCAAATGTCTTTTCACTTGCAAAAAATAACTTCAAAAATCCAAATGGATCACAGCTTCCCAGTCAATATAGCTCGAGTTTCTCCTGAAAAACAAAAAACGAATAAACAAACAAACAAACAAACAAAAAAACCCAAACATATATTCTGAAAATCTGGAGAACTTTTTCATAGAGATCAACCAGTTTCTCTCCATGATGTTGCACAACTTTATACAGCTACAAATGATGAAGATTCCCAGTTTTTCTACATCTTGGTAAATGCTTAGTTTTGCTAGGCTTATAGATACTTGCTAGTCCAAGGAAACAAAATGGTATCTTTGTCTTTCTATACATTTCTTTGACTACTCTGAGGCCAAGCCATCTTCTCATATTCTTATAGGCCAGTTGCGGTTCCTGTTCTGTGAATACCTTTTCATTTCTTTCTTTTCTTTTTGTACCTGGGATTGAAGCCAGGAGCATTTTAGCCACTGAGCCATATCCCAGCTCTTTTTATTTTTTTATTTTGCAACAGAGTCCCACAGAGTTCCTTGGGCCTCACTAAATTGCTGAGGCTGTCCTTGAACTCAGGATTCTCCTGTCTCTGCCTCCAAGGTTGTTGAAATTACAGGCTCCCACGCCACCATGTCCAGCTCTTTTCTTTCTATCTTTCTTTTTAATTTATTTTTATTAATTTTTATTCTATAGGTTAGTAATTTCAAGAATGTTATATAAATAGAATAATACAGCATGTGACCTTTTGAGATTGACTCTTTTCACGCAGGGTGTCTTTAAAATCCATTCAGTTGTTTTGTGAATCAGGAGTCTGTTCCTTTTTATTTCTGAGTGATATTCTGTGATGTAGATAGACCACAGTTTATTTAACCATTCACCTGTTGTAAATATTTCATAATTTTACAATCCATTTTGAGTTAATTTTTGTTTAAGGCGTGAGGGTTAGTTTTAATCTTTGTTTGTTTTGTGGTACTGGGGATTGAATCCAGGGCCTCATGCATGGTAGTCAAGTCCTGAGCTATATCCCTACTACTTTTTATTTTATTTTGAGACAGTCTTGCTGATCTTGAACTTGTGATCCTCCTTTCTCAACCTCCAAGTATCTGGTATTAGTCTTGTGCTATTGCACCAGGTTTTGGTTTGATTTTTTTTCCTGTGTACATCTAAATTGCTCTAGCACCATTTTTGAAAAGACCATTCATGCTCTATTAAATTATTTTTATGCTTTTGTCAAAAATCAGTTAGCTATCTTGTGTTGGACTATTTCTGGGTTCTCTGTTCTGTCCCATTAATCTATGTGTACTGCTTGCCAGTATCACACTCTATATATACTGGAGCTATATAGTAAATCTTTTTTTTTTTTTTTTGATACTGGGTATTGAACCCAAGCTTGCTTAATCATTGAGCAACATTTTCAGCCCCTCCCCCCTTTTATTTTATTTAGAGACAGGGTCTCCCTGAGTTGTTTAGGGTGACTTTGAACTCTTGATCCTCCTGCCTCAGCCTTCTGAGCCACTGGGATTACAGGCTTGGGCCACTGGCTATGTAGTAAATCTTAATATGAGATAGAGTGATTCCTTATACTTTATTCTTTTTTTAAGGAAAAAGTTCTAGAATCATTCTTCTGTGTACTATTCCTTCAAAAAAAATTTTTTTTTAGTTGTAGATGGACACAATACCTTAACATCTATCTATCTATCTATCTATCTATCTATCTATCTATCTTTCTTTCTTTTTATGTGATTCTGAGGATCAAACCCAGTGCCTCACATAGTGCTCTACCACTGAGCTACAATATCAACACCACTCTATTCTCCTTTTTAGAAATATCATGTTAGCTGTTGTGTTAGTTTCCATGCTTTCCCATAAAAAAATTAGAATAATTTTGTCTATATTTAAAAAAAATCTTCCAGGGATTCTGATAAAAATTGTGTCAAGTCTACATGTCAATTTGAGGGACAATTGACAGCTTTACCATGTGGTTCCATTGAAGCAGGCCAGAGACCACTCCCCACCCAGAAGACCCTTACCATAATTAAGCAGAAACCCCCACTATATTTGTAACATGGAAGTTCCTCTTCTTCAAAAAGCTTTCTATCAGCAAAAACTTCTGCAGAAGGGCGTTGTAGTTGGTAGTTTCCTCTTTTTTTAAATTTTTTTGTGATGTTTTGTGATGTTTTACTGTTATTGATTGAACTCTGTTATTGAGTTCTCAATCTTTTATGAATGTCAGGTTTGCAGGGGAAAAAAAGAAAAACTTTTGAAACCTGTGTTTAGAGGATGGAATGAAACACGATTGTCATATGAACCTGCTAGTTGCCCTCCACCAAACTGGGTATAACGTTCAAAGAATTTCTATACTCATTCAGAGGAAGAATTCTTAGGCAAGAGCCACCCCTGAATCCTGTAGTCAATAATCCTGCTTCCTGCAAATTCCTCAGGGTGTACAGCCTCTTCTGTCCTACTTTAACATCTTAAGCTCCCTTGATGATCTAAACTATCGCACATAGTAGTTGCTTATTTACTTTCTACCTCCCCTAAACAGCAAGCTCTCAACAGCAAGAACCACATTTGCTTTGTTCACCACTGTTTTCTCTGGATTTAGCACAGTGCCAGGTAAATGATAGATGTCCGATTAATATTTGTTGAGTAAATGATTTATGATTATAATTTATGATTAATAATAATTTCACAGAGAAATGACCAATTGACAGGCTTATGCTTGGCAAAATGTAATGTGGCCTTTGAAATATATAATTATAAATGTAACAACATTTCTCCAAAATTTGGAGAAATGATAGTTAAAACAATGCAAAATTCTATTCATTTGATGACTATAATTCATAAAAATGTAATATTATTAAAGACCACAGAGGAAAGGGAAATACAAGTAAAAGGATTATTGTCATAATATTTGTGAAAATTTTAAAGCCCAGGATAAGACTGAATTTTGTAGTATGCCATATTTTTATGTGGCCAATGGTATATATTTAATAATGTAATTATTATAGGATTTTGAAAATAAAAAATAAAAAAAAATTTTTCTCCAGTAAACCCAATGGAATCAGGTACTTCATAAAATTTTGATAACTATTGTGATGTTTTACTGTTATTGATTGAACTCTGTTATTGAGTTCTCAATCTTTTATTACACTAGTTTTGTTTCTCTGCATATTTTTTAAAACCATATCTGGTTGGGCATAGTGGCAAACATCTGTAATCCCAATAACTCAGGAGGCTGAGGCTGGAGTGTCTCAAGTTCAAGGCCAGCCTCAGCAACTTGTGAGGCCCTAAGCAATTTAGTGAGACCCTGTCTCAAAATAAAAAATAAAAAGGGCTGGGGATGTAGCTCAGTAGTAAAACACCTTGGGTTCAATCCCTAGTACCAAAAACAACAAAAACTAAAAACAAAAACAAACAAAAAATACATACATTTGTGTGTGTGTATAGATATATATGTGTGTGTATACACAGATACATATATATCTATATATCCAAAAACATATTAAGAGAAAAATATTTTTCCAACTTCCTTAATATGTATTTGGATGGGACAAAGTCTCTCTTATTATTTTATTGAAGAACTCTACCAGAGTTTCCCATTAATTTATTTTCCTTTTTTGGGCATATTATTATTAATAATTTTTAAATTCTGATTTGTTATATGTGACAAGAGAATGTATTACAATCCATATTACATATATAGAGCTCAAGTTTTCATATCTCTGGTTGTATACAAAGTATATTCACACCATTCATGTCTTCATACATGTACTTTGGATAATGATGTCCATCACATTCCACCATCATTTCTAACCTCCTGCCCCCTCCCTTCCCCTCTAACCCCTTTGCCCTATCTAAAGCTGGTCTATTCCTCCCATGCTCCCCCTCCCTACTCCACTATGAAACAGCTTGATGCTGGTTGTTTTAATGAATCATGATAATAGCCATTATTTATTATCAGGTGGTTATATGTGCCCAATACTGTTAAAACACTTCATGAACTAGATTTCTTTTTAAAGTCATGTTTGTTGAGATATAATTTATATATGCTACAATTTGCCCTATTTAGTTTTATAGTTATATGAACTTTGATAATAAATATAAAAATTGACCACATATAAATATGGATAGATAGTACTACAGTGAAGATACAGAATATGTTACCTTGTTCTCCTTTACTTCTTTCTTTTTTTTAACAAATAGAGAAATTAATTTTAATATATTTTCATTTAACCCAATGGATTACCAACATAATTTGCAAAGAAAATAATTGTTAGATATTTCATGTTCGTTTTCTTTGTCCTAGTAATTCTTTGGAATCAAATGTCTATTTAATTCAGACTAGACACATTTCAAATACTCAGTGGCCTCCTGTAACCAATGGCTGCCATATTGGCTCCTTTCTCCATCTTTCACCTATTGGTGAGACATATGCTGTAGGCTGCATGATAAGTCCACTTGTTATGTGGTTTCTTGTTGAGTTCCATCAGAAAGGAACACTAAAGAGATGAGCTTAGAAGATACAAGAGTAGAATGAGGTGTTTTATTCCTCCCTATAAGACTCTATTAGACTGTGAATTGATTTCTACATGCTTTTGGTGGGAATAACTTCAGTTAGGTCACCTTCTCCTACAAATTTTTCATAATGACTCTCTTCTTTCACCTCCTACCTCTCCAAGTTTACGGAAGGAAAGGTGCTTCACAAAATTTGCTAGTTTCCCTCAACCTTGCCCTTACCTTTATAAATACCTTATTAAATAATTTTTACTCTGATTGATCTTTTTCATCCTTGAATCTTGAATAATATTTTATATATATAAAATATATAAATGTATAAAATTCTAACATTTTAAAAGAAAATATAATAATAAATATATATATAAATATAATAATAACTTACTTGCACCTTCAATGCCACCTCTGGTATCTGGGCCATCATCTCTCATGTCATTTATGGTCAAATCCTTATTACTGGTTTGCCCTCTTGAATTGGTTCTCTACTCTGAATTAATAAAGTGTCTGCCACTTTAAAAAAATTATGATACAGTAAAATTAACATTTCTAGATGTATAGTTCCATGTGCCATCCCTTTGTAATCACACCTTCCCCCTTCCCTTAGCCCATGGCAACCATGGATCTGTTCTTCATCTGTAACACGTCTTCGTAAATATATTTTAGTTGTTGATAGACCATTATTTTATTCACTTATTTATATGCACTGCTGAGAATCGAACCCAGTGCCTCACACATGCCAGGCAAGTGCACTACCACTGAACTATAACCCCAGCCCCTGTAATATGCCTTTTAATGGCTACCTTTTCATGTTACTCTCCCTTCTTTAAAAATCCTTCCTTAGCTTTTCACTGCTAAAAGGGTTATCCCTTTTCTTTTCAAAATATTTTCTTAATTGTCAGTGGATATTTATTCATTCATTTATTTATTTATTTATATGCAGTGCTAAGAATTGAGCCCAGAGCCTCATACATACTAGGCAAGTGCTCTACCACTGAGCCACAACTCCAGCCCACAGTGTCCCTTTTCTAACTTTGAACTTCCTCTTTCACTATTTCTTTTCTCACCTAACATCATTCATCACTCTAAAGTTCTGGTCAGACTGAACATCTCTTTGCTGTTTGTTTTTTTTAATTGAGCCTTTAATTTTTTTTTTTTAATTTTAATTTTTTGGTACTGGGGATTGACTCCAGGGGCTCTGTGTCACTGAGCAACATCCTCAGCTCTCTTTATTTTTTGAGGTAGGGTCTTGCTAAGTTGCTGAGGCTGGCCCCCAACTTGCAATTCTCCTGACTCAGCCTCCCCTGTCAGTGGGATTACAGGCATATACCACGATGCTGGGTCTCTTTACTGCTTTAATACACTATTTTCTTTCTTTTTTTTAATATTTATTTTTTAGGTTTTTTTTTTAGGTGAACACAATATCTTTTTTTTTTTTTTATTTTTATGTGGTGTTGAGGATCGAACCCAGCACCCCGCGCGTGCCAGGTGAGCGCGCTACCGCTTGAGCCACATCCCCAGCCCTAATACACTATTTTCTTTGCTAGTTTCAGGACTTCCCACATTTCACTCTGATATTAAAGCTTTGGTTAATTTGGATCTTAGCTT
This sequence comes from Callospermophilus lateralis, assembly GCF_048772815.1. NCBI lineage: Eukaryota > Metazoa > Chordata > Mammalia > Rodentia > Sciuridae > Callospermophilus > Callospermophilus lateralis. The sequence goes on from NC_135315.1 coordinate 37,133,105, forward strand.
GAGTGCTCCTTCAACCAGGAGGCCTTCTTTATTCATATTAGGTTGATTGTTAATATTTGATGCTTCGTCTTTTAGAGTACTTTCCAAACATTGATCAATTATTTTATTCAAGCATATTTCCTCACAAACTGTAAGCTCCAAGAAGCAGGGGCTCTGCCCTTTCTTGATTTGCCACTGAATCTCTAGCTCCCAGTACCTAGCAGGAACTTGATGAACATTTTTTAGAAAATGAGTGAATGTATTTTGTGTGTACTACTCAATTTACTTTTTTATTAAAATGAGATGCATGTTTTAATGGTTTTCAATTGCAGAACAAACATGGAGAAACATAATTCATCTTTGGTGGAGGATTTATCTCACCCAGACTTAGTCTTCAACATAGGAAAAGTGACTCTTGGTGAAAGAAACAGAAACAAGATGCAGAAAACTCGGAGAGAGCAAGAGAGAGTGAACATTCTACAGGCTGCATGTGCTTTATTAAACTCAGGAGGAGGAGTGATTCAGATGGAAATGGCAAATGAAGATGAACAGCCAGTGGAGATCGGACTGGACTTGGAAGAGGCGCTGAGAGAGCTTATTCAATCTTCAGATTTGCAGACTTTCTTCGAATTCAAGTACCAAGGAAAGTGTTTTTACATTTTTGTTAAATCTTGGAGCAGTGCCCCTTCACCTGAAGACAGTTCCCCGAAGCCTCGCATTTGCAGCCTGAGCTCCTCACTGCGCCGTAGATCTGGCACTTCTGTGATCCTCATGAAGTCAAGAGAGGCGTTTGATTTCCTAGTAACCAGGAAAAAGAGTGTAAAATGTAGTCTGAGTCATGAAGGACTTTCACTGAGTAAAATTTCCAGAGCTGTACATCAGAACATTTCTGGATCCGATCTTGCTTTCAAAGTATTCCAAAGCGACCGACTTAAATATGATGACATCCTACCTTTTCCTGAGTCTCAAACTGTAGAGTTTAAGCAGTTCTCTACAAAAAACATACAAAAATATGTAAAAAGCCTAATTCCAGAGTACATCCCTGCATTTGCAAATAGTGCTGGAGGCTATCTTTTTGTTGGGGTGGAGGATAAAAGTAGGAAAGTCCTAGGATGTGCAAAAGACCAGGTTGACGGTGCATCTTTGGAGACAGCCATAGCAGATGCAGTTTCAAAGCTGCCCATCGTCCATTTCTGCTCTTCTGAAGCGCAGTTGTCTTATACGACCAAAGTCATAGAGGTGTTTCATGGGGAAGACTTGTACGGTTATTGCTTTGCAATTAAAGTGGAACCATTCTGTTGTGTGGTGTTCTCAGAAGCTCCCATTTCATGGATGGTGAATGATAGGAGAACCATCTACAGCCTGACGACTGAGAAATGGGTAGACATGATGACCTACTCTCCTGGTTCATGGATGGTGAATGATAGGAAAAACATCTACAGCCCGACAACTCAGAAATGGGTAGACATGACAGACGCTGATCCAGGTAAGGGGCAGAAAGCTCCTCCTTTCCTGTCCTTTATGCCTCTTGGGCAACTCCATATTACAGTTTTCCTTTGTTTCCTGTTACTCTGGAAATGTTACTAAGTGTTTTGATTCTCCAAGTACCCTGCTTTTCATACAAGAGAAAATTTTGTTGGGTAGATCAGAAACCTAAATCAGTTGTCAAATAGTGAAAATTTTCCACATTAGAAGTTGAAAAGAAAAATATTTGGGAATGGTTGCCCTTGAAGTGATGTTCTAGAACTGGCTTTTATTGGCTCTAAGGTAAATTTTTAAATTTTCAGAGCTGGCTGTTAAACACTGTCATTATGAGTAGTTGTTATTTTTATTTTTGGCCAGGGATTGAACTCAGGGCACTTGACCACTGACAGACATCCCCAGCCCTATCTTGTATTTTATTTAGAGACAGAGTCTCACTTAGTTGCTTAGGGCTTCACCATTGCTGAGGCTGGCTTTGAACTCACAATCCTCCTGTCTCAACCTCCTGAGCTGGGAATACAGGTGTGCACCACCATGCCTGGCTAAGTTTTTGTTTTTTGTTTTATTTGTTTGTGGTGGTACTGGGGATTGAACCCAGGGCCTTACACATGCTAGGCAAGCACTCTACTAACTAGGCTACATCTCTAGCCCCTAGGCATAGTTAAGTTTTAATATATGATTACAATTAAATAATGTATATTACAAACAACTGTACTAATACAAACTCACCACTCGTAATTATTTACTAAATTTTACTATCATCTATGCTTGTGTGGTCGTTTATATCTACTGTGTCTGTGTGGTGGAAATACTATAAAATGGAGTGCTACTGTGCATTTCTTTCTTTTTTAAAAATATCTGTTTACTTGTCAATGGACCTTTATTTTATTTATTTTTTTGTATGTGTTACTGAGAAGCCAACCCAGTGCCTCACATATGCTAAGCACTCTACCACTAAGCCACAATACCAACCCTGTTACTGTGCGTTTCTTCCCAACTCTGCGTTTAATGACATTATATGGATGGTTTGAAATTGTCCATGGTGGGAATATTTACAACCACAGAAACAAGCAGTTGGCTGCAAATGAAAAAATCTTTTCTCAACTAGACCTGGTTATTAGACTTTTACTAGCATAGTGCCATTTCCTTGGATTGGCCACTTGAAATATTTAAAATCCTTTGGATTGAAGTTTGCTGTAACCTCATAATAGTACCTCTGCCTAAATTAAGATGCCTTCTGTGTCTTGATCCTTGGAGACCTTAGTGACTTTGCAGTTCAGGAAATCCTGAAAGTAGCTCAGGGGGATGAAGGCCTTTCCAATGCCAGGTCTGTTCTCAGTACCCTCACATTCTTCCTGATCTGCTTGTGCTCTAAATAATTTGTCTTTACCTCCACTCATCATCATGCACCCACTATGCACAAGCCATAACCTGATCTACTACTCTGCTTCTAACAATTTTCCTTACTTGGCATTACTGTTGCTTCCTAAGCTTGTTTGCATATTTTTCTTATCATTCTATAATTTGGTGGATTAGTGGGATATCTCAGTCTTTCTAGAATGACTGAGAATTTGCCAAGCCTGGAGAGACACAGAGAATCATATAAAATCTGGGACACAGTCTTTTGTGTGACATAAATAGCTTGTTGGATTTCCATCTCCAAAACAAGTGGAAGAACTTAATAATGCAGTTCCTAATGTCCTTTGATTTTATACCTTATACCTTTAGGAATAAACATAGGTGTCTTTCTGTCACTGAGATTTTTACATGAGTTTCTTGTTCCTGATATTTTCAATGGAAGTCTTTTTGCTTCACACAAGTACTCCAGATAGGTAGAAGTAAACATTCATAAACACAACTACCATGGTCTTGGAAAGTTTATGTAAAAATAAATTGAGCTTATTTTAACTACTTAAAAATCGATTTAAATGGGGTTGGGGTTATGACTCAGTGGTAGAGTGCTTGCTTCGCATGTGCAAGGCCCTGGGTTTGATCCTTGGCACCACATAAAAAAAAATAAATAAATAGTTATAAAAAATTTATATAAAAAATAAATTCAAAGAAATGATTTGTACCCATATATCTCCTCAGTAAGCTGAGAGTAATGTCATGGTTCAACCTGAAAAATAGTAGTGATTTAAGTGAGTGAATGAGAATGTGGCTAGTGAATTTCACCTAAGCATTTGCTGTTAAGGGCTGGTTGGAATTCTAAAATGTGATGATCTTGTGCTCTATGCTCAGGGGGATATAAGGTAAGGAAAAGTTTATGCTTCTAAGGGCCTTCATTCATTCATTCATTCTTTCCTCACATTTTTTTGGTGCATTATAGTTAATTCATTTTTTCATTCATTAATTTGAGAAATATTTATACTAGAAATATCTACACAGATCCAAAGCAGACATAGTTCCTGACCTTTGTGCAGCTTAATCTATCAAAGAAGATAATCATTTAATCAGTCCCTAAACTAATAAATATATCATTAGAGTTGTTATAATGACTACTAGAGGAAAATACATGGAACTATAGAATATTTAACAGAGATGAGAGTTGGGTGCAGGGAAGGTGGTGAAGGATAGAGGGGTGATGTAAAGTAAGACACACCAACACAGATGTGGGGACTAAAAGTATGTGCTATGTATCATGAGAGACATATGAACATAATGCTATCCTGACTGAGAATGAAGAATGATATTGAATGGAGAGATACAAACTTCCAAATAATGGCTCTTCAGTGGGAGATTTTGGCCATGTTAATACACAATAAAATTCTGTCTAGACACGTGAGTGGGGAGTTGTGTCTATCATGTCTCAAGTCATACCACCAAGAAAATCATATATGCCACCTACTGGTAAGGTCCCTTTCCGTCATGAGGGGATGAACTGAAATCTCAGAATAACATGAGTTTTCTTTCTTTGTGAAGATCTTCTGTGCTTGTCCAAAGACTTTGAATCTCAGCTGAACCTATCTAGTGCACCTCCTCTCAGCAGACCTGTGTACTCCAAGAAAGGCCTGGAACATAAAGAGGATCTCCAGAGAATCTTATTTTCAGGTAGTAACTATGGTTTGACTACTTGACACCAGTCAGTTTTCGTGTTATGATAAAGGGAGACAGGTTGTCATGTTTGTGTTTTGAAAACTGAAAATTCTTATGTCCAAAATGATTGTTCCAAGCTTATAGGTGATAGGTGATTTACTCCCCCACCCCAGTGCTGGGGATCAAACCCAGGGCTTTGCACCTACTAGGCAAGCAACCTATACTTAGGTTACATCCTCAGCCCTGGTGAGAGGTGGTTTGGAAGTGAACCCTCACTGACCTCATAGACTAAGGCAGCGCAGCGTGTAGAATCCAGGATTATTATTGCCAGTTATGAAACTTCCTAGGACAATTGACAAACAATGTCTTTTCTTATTTTCTACTTCATTTGTTTTTCAAAGCTCCATTCCAAACATATCCTTCAATTACTCTATTTTATACAATGAGCAAAACAATTAACAAAAGAATAGGAGCAACTGCATTTAAAATAACCACTACAAATCTTTTTATTTATTTATTTATTTATTTGTATGTGGTGCCTAGGATCAAACCCAGGGCCTCCTACATGCCAGGCAAGAGTTCTACCACTGAGCCACAACTCCATCCCTACAAATCTTGATTCTCATATATACTTTCATATCATCTGGACAGGATGAAAAACAATATCATCTTCCCTTCTTTGGAACACATGATCATTGAAATAAGTTTGAAACCCTAAAGTGAAAATTTATGCTCATCTCTCATAATTGTTCCTGTTGCCTGAAGCAAAGGGAAACTTTTGTGATAGACAGAGCCCCACCATGATAGTAAGGGACGGAAACAAGGGTTCTGCTTCAGGAGATACCGAAGGGCCTAGCCTGAGGGTCTTCCAGCCCAGAACTGCAAGAAATTCCCTGCTCAACAAAGGTTTTACATCGGGGCAGGGCCTGGTGGCCGAGGCCTGTAGGTTCTGGAGGCTAAGATAGGAGGATCTTGAGTTCAAAGCCAGCCTCAGCAATGGCAAAACTGCTAACACAGTGAGACCCTGTCTCTAAATAAAATACAAAATAGAGCTAGAGGACTGGGGCTGTGACTCAGTGGTATAGTGATCGCCTGGCAGGTGAGAGGGACTGGGTTTGATCCACAGCACCACATAAAAATAAAATCAAGGTATTCTGTCCACCTACAACTAAAAAAAATGCATACTTAAAAAAAACAGAGCTGGTGACGTGGCCCAGTGGTCAAGTGCCCCTGAGTTCAATCCCTGGTACCAAAAATAAATAAATAATAAATGATAATAATAAATAAATAAAGGTAGGTTTTACATGATTCCATCTTCTCTACAAACATAGTGTTAAAGAGATGGACCTTTATTTTATTCATTTTTCTTAAATATGTGGTGCTGAGAATTGAATCCAGTGCCTCACACATGCTAGGCAAGTGCTCTACCACTGAGCCACAACCCCCCAGCCCTGTGAGTTTTCTTTTATAGGAGAGGAATCAGTGTCTTAGAAAGGTTAGGGAATTTTTCAAGACATTGAAATAATAGACACATGGATTTAGATGAGGTATGTCAGATATTCCAAGGCATCTTTTTTCTTGTAATATAATAATATTCACAAAAATATTTTAAAATCTGTCATTAACCATCATCATCATAATCAACCAGTTAATTATGATTAAATATAATTAATAATTACTATAAATATATATATTTTTTTGTCTCCCAAATTATCATTCTTTCTATGTGTAGTGCCACGAGAAAATTTGCAATACACTCCTGAATCCGTCTGGAAGGAGCTGTTCTCACAGCATGAAGGACTGAAGGCATTAATAAGTCAACAAATGCATCCTTTCTCCCAGGGAATTCTGATCTTCTCTAGAAGCTGGGCTCTGGACCTGGACTTGCAAGAGAAACAGGAAGTCATCTGTGATGCTCTGCTGATTGCTCTGAATAGCCCCCCGATCCTCTACACTGTTCTCAGGGATCAGGATGCAGAGGGCCAGGCCTACTGCACCCAGACTGCATTTACTTTGAAGCAAAAGCTGGTAAACATGGGTGGCTACACTGGGAAAGTGTGTGTCATGACCAAGGTTCTCTACCTGAGTCCCAGGAGCAAACCAGAGACCACAGAGGGGTCGGGCCGTCTAGTAGATTATCCTTCGTCCTATTACCTTAGAGACACTCAGCAAATGGAAGCCTTGCTGCAGGCTCTTGTGATTGTCCTGCTTGGCTTCAGATCTTTCTTGAGTGACCAGCTTGGCTGTGAGATTTTAAATCTGCTCACAGTCCAACAGTATGAGATATTATCAACAAACCTCCGTAAGAACAGACACTGGTTTGTCCATGGCTTTCCTGGCTCTGGGAAGACAGTCATGGCCATGAAAATCATGGAGAAGATCAAGAATATGTTTCACTGTGAGGAAAGTAATATTCTCTACATTTGTGAAAACCAGCCTTTGAAGAACTTTATCGGGTAAGCAGTTAGATCTTATACCTATATGTGTTATTTAATCAGGAGTTATTTTTCTGCTAAGCCACTTTGTTCCTTGAGAAATTATTTGTGACAGTAGTAGTATATTCAGGGGAACCCAAAAGAGTGATTTTTCTCCTTCACAAAATGAAGAAAACTGAGTGTGTCATTTTCGTTATTACAGGAGTAAACAGATCTGTGAGGCAGTGACCCGGAAAACCTTCATGAAGAAGGAGGAGTACTTTGAAGATATTCAACACATCATTGTAGATGAAGCTCAGAATTTCCGCAGAGAAGATGGGGACTGGTATGAGAAGGCAATTGCCATCACTCAGAGGGAAAAGGAACATCCAGGAAATCTCTGGATCTTTCTGGACTATTTTCAGACAAGCCACTTGGATGTTAGTGGTCTCCCTCCTCTTTCATCCCAGTATCCAAGAGAAGAGCTCACAAGAGTGGTCCGCAATGCAGATCAAATAGCCCTATACCTAAAAAAACTGATGAAGAACATTAAAAAGAATCCACCACCTAACATCCCCCCTAGATCCCTAGAGATGCTTCCTGAAGCTGAATGGGTTCGGGATGTCCAGGGAATCTTAAAGATTCAGAAAAATTTGACTCAGACTCAAATCGTGAACTTTGTGGCAGACACCTGCAAGGGGCTGTTTGAAAAGGGATATACGTTCAAAGATATTGCTGTGCTTGTCAGTACCACAGAAGAAGTGGGTTACTACAAGTATGACCTCCTAAGAGCGATGAGGAAGAAAAGGATGGTGCAGTTCTGCGATGCAAGTGGCGTACTGAGTGATCACATCGTGTTGGACAGTGTCCGTCGGTTCTCAGGCCTGGAAAGGAACATTGTGTTTGGGATCCATTCAAAGACAGCCGAGCCTCCTATATTAAACAATATTCTGGCCTGTCTGGCTTCCAGGGCAAAGCAACAGCTCTATATTCTGTTTTGTTGCCGCAGCTGGCTGGGCACAAAATCACGAGCCACTCAAGCAGGAACAAACTTTATTTTTTGAAACTGCCGCCAATGCACGGTACGAGCCCGGGAAGATTTTCGATAACCCACGCCGCCATCCTCCCTGAACCCAAGAGGCGGTTCTTCCTCCCGAATTCCCTCCTACCGCACTTCCCCAACTAATGGGAACTCTCTAGGAGTCCTGTAGCAGGCCCAGGTGGACAGCAGGAGTCCAATATCCATATGAATGCAAATCTTAACATAATCATATCATCTCAATGGCTTGCTGGTGTCACCTTTCAAGCAAAAATGCCATGCAATATATTATTTGGCTGTGGCTCTTAGCATTTTGTGATAACTTTTACGAAGAACCTCAACCTGAAATGGGTTAAGACAACTGCTCTGGAAATATCTGTGTCTGTTTGGTTTTGCAGAAACTTTTCTCTTTGATTCACAGGTCAGATTTGGGCAGAGTTAAGAGTTGGGAACTGCTCCTGTCCTGCTTACTACTTTCAGTCTTTCCAAGACTGTGGTTTCCTCTAGTTCCATTCTTCCTGTTAGATAGGTGATAGCATTCAAGAGAACTTTAGCTGCCCTGCAGGGTAGACCAGTGTCCTGGACTTAGGGTGAAAACCATGAAAACAAGAAACAGCTCCTCTAGCCTATCTTTCTTTAAAGTCTAGACTTTTTCATTGTGACTACACATAGTTTTTGTTTTTTAAACATTTATCCAATCACCACTTGTTTTCTGAAGAAGGATAGTCGGTTAAAAAGTCACTTGTTCATTGTGGAAGCATAATTTGTTTCTTAAATTCTTTTTTTTTTACATTATCATTTATGTATTTTTTGGTTCTGGTGATTAACCCCAGGGGCACTCTACCACTGAGCTCCATCCTCAGCCCTTTTTATTTTTTATTTGGACACAGGGTCCGGCTAAGTTGTGCAGGGCAGCCTCAAACTTATAATCACACTTCTTCAGCCTCCCAAGTTGCAGATTACAGATGTGAGCCATTGCATCTGTCCTTCAATCCTGGGGTCCTCTAACTTCAACAAAATAGGACAAATCAGCAAAATAGGGAGGAAAATATTGCTTCTTTCTTTCTGAGTGCATTAAATCAGATATAACTCAGGCCCATCTCACAGATCCTGCTTCATCCCTGGGGTCATCCATTTCTCCACAAAGTCTTGCTTCCTTCATGGAGAATGGTAATAGAAACCAAAATCTGGACATTGCCTATGCTGGTTGCTACTTGTTAGCTTACTTTGTTGTTGCTGGCTTTTGCCACTGTCACTGTATGTGGCTGCACTGTCCAACCTAGCATATACCGACCATATGTAGCAGATGATTCCTTGCAGTGTGGCTGGTCCAAATGGAGATGTGTAAATATGCATGCAAACTGGATTCAAAAATTTGGTATGAAGAATGAAAATATCCCCTTCATCATCCTTTTATAATGATTATATGTTCAAATGATCATATTTTGGAAGTGTTGAGTTAAATAAGAAATAGTATCAAAAGCAATTGTGCCTGCTTAGCTTCTAACTTTTTTTAATGCAGAAAATTTTAAACTACATATGTAGCTTGCATTATATTTCTGTTGAGCAGCACTAGTGTATGCATTGTTAAAAATGAGACTTTTCAATGCTCGACTAGAGCAGAGGACTCAGTAGGGTGGAGGGAGAATAGAACTTTGCCCTTCAAGGTACATAATGTCTAGTTATTTTTAGTTGTCACAACTTAAGGGGAGTGTTAATGGTACCTAACGGGTAAAGGCAGGCATACTGATAAACACCCTACAATGTATGGGATAGCACCCTACAACAAAAATTTCCCAGCCCAAAGTATCAAAAGGGCTGAGTTTGGCAAATCCTGATGTGCCTAGTTCCGTCCCTTAAATAAGTATTCCAGGTTGGAGTTCTTCCCTTATGATACTTGAGGCCTGAAGGACTGAGGCATCCTGTTTTGTATTGCTAGTGAATTGGTATTTGGAATGAAGAGTCCTGGGAGATCCTGTGACCCCCAGTGGGGATTCTACCTTTCTCAGATGCTGAAGTAATATAGTTGCAAAAGATTTTTATTCCTTATGAAGTGTAAGCAATGCCAAGGTGAAATAAAGGAAGTGGTGTCCTTGAATAATAGCTTATCTTTAGAGGCTTAGTGTTTCTTAAACTCTGTGGAAGTATATTGATCCATTGCAACATATTGCTAAGTGCTTATATAAATCTAGTAGTGGGGGTTTCTAAGATTCTCATGGGGAAATAAGAAATTCATATCTAAACGGTTTTATTCTTTAAATAAGCTAACTCTTTAAGAAACACTCCAGGCACGGAGAAAATAAGAATGTATAAACTAAATGGTCATTCCCAAGACATGAGTCTCTAAAACTTGCACAAACATATTAAATGCATTGGTTAGTCTGATGAACCTCTTCAGAACTCTGAATCTCATGATGCTTTCTGCTTATAAAAAACAAAAACCTAACAATTGCGAAACTCTTTACTGAACAGTAAAATCAGAGTAAAATTTTAAAAACATGAAACGCTGACATTTGGAGGCTGTCTGCTGAATGTCCTCTCCAAACCTGGGCACCAAATCCTTCCTTGAAAGGGAATCTGGGTGAAGAAGTAAGGCATTCAAATAAACTTTCATCCAGAAATGTGTAGTACTTAATTAATTTAATAATCCTTTCTCTACCAAGACCTCAAATGGAGATTTGGAAGATCATGTTATGTAGTAAAATAAATGGAAATGAATGGAATGTGATGTTTCTAATTGAGGTGTCCTCTTTGAGAAAATGGTTTAACGAATTCAAGGAAAGTAAAGTAGTTATTTATCTTCTTTGTGATGCTTCAAGGCAAGAATAAAGATGCAAAGAAGGGGGCTGGGGTGGTGGCTCAGTGGTAGAGTGCTTGCCTAGCATGTGCAAGGCACTGGGATCGATTCTCAGCACCACATATAAATAAATGAATAAAATAAAGATCCATCAACATTTAAAAAAAGATACAAAGAAGATTTTTTCAAGACTTTTGGATTGTTTTGGAATTTCCAAAATAACTCCATGTAGCTATGAAGTCATATGATTAAATATGCCAATAGGATACCTTAAATGTGGCCTTGACTGAGCGGTGACAGAAATGACTAACATAGGTTTACATTTTTTTTAAAACATCACTTAGTTGAGATTTTTTCAAGACCTGAAAATATTCAGACTAATCAAAATAGAATTACTGTAATTTCTTTTCTTTTTTTTCGTACTGGAGATTGAACCTAGGGGTGCTTAACCACTGAGCCACATCCTCATCCCTTTTGTCATTTTATTTAGAGACGGACTCACTCAGTTGCTTAGGGTCTCCCTAAATTGCAGAGGCTTGCTTTGAATTCACGATCCTCCTGCCTTAGCCTCTGGAGCCTCTGGGATTACAGGCATGTGCCACTACTCAGGGCTGAAATTTCTTATAATACATAAACACTTAACATAAAACTTTAAACAATGTAGACACAATTAACAAACCCCTAAACATACTATATAATTTTCAAAAGCAAAGGCATTTTAGAAGACGAAAGGTGACAAGAGAACATCAAAGAACTTCCACATACTCAATGAGAACACAACAGCCACCCATCTTCACACTTTCCATGTTTATTTTTAACTTTGTTTCTTAAAGTCAGTGATAATGAAGGCTTCTGTCAAGTATAAGATTTTTATATATAACAGCAGAATGCATTACAATTCTTATTACATATATAGAACTCAAGTTTTCATATCTCTGGTTGTATACATAGTAACTCACACCAATTCCTGTCCTCATACATGTATCAATATAAGATTTTTAACATTAAAAATTATATTTCAGGGGGCTAGGGTTGTAGCTCAGTGGCAGAGCATGTGTGAAGCACTGGGTTCGATTCTCAGCACCACATATAAATAAATGAACAAAATAAAGATCTATCACATCTTAAAAAATATTTTTAAAAAATTATATTTCAGGGCTGGAGATTTAATCATAGAGCATTTGATTAAGTCTGGTATGTACAAAACCCTAGGTTCAATCCCCAGCACTACAAATATATATGTGTATGTATTTTTTCTAAAATTTTTATAACAAAATTAAAAAGTAAAAAATGGCATTGTTTGTCATAAACTAAAATATTATCTGACTGAATTTATTCATGCATCCCTCATTTCCAAAAGCTTTAGATGTTTATCTATGTACATTATGTAAGTATGATTTATTTATGCAGATTAGGAAAAATAATGTATAATAAGTTTTCTTTAAAATTACCTTTTACACACTTCAACCTTTACCCTCCACCCTGCCCCATCCCAAGTCCCATTACAAATGAACAATGATACAATGTATTATCTGAGGGGTTACAAAGCAATCTGTACTCTTTAATTTTTTTTTCTTTTTGTGGTGCTGAGGATCAAACCAAAGGCGTCACACACGCTAGGCAAGCACTCTGCCTTTGACCTACAAGTCCAGCAATTTCCTAAGTATCCAAAGATATCAACTTTCTGCCAATATAAACAAAAGGACTCAAGTGGCCAAAAGTTATGATTAGTAGGAGAAAAAAGGCAAAGTATGAAGATTATTTAATAAAATTTTATTTACATCTTTCCCGCAAGCTACAAATGCACTTCAGACTAGCGATAAATAATATTGAATGAACACAGCCACAGTAGTTTGGATTTGCTCTGGAACATATACGCACACTAAAAATAAATGACCTTCTAAGTATTTCATGGCTTAGTTGATTCAAATATAAATTTTGTGTTCTTTAAAAAACTGGAAAATGCAAATGAATGGCTATGCATTCTTGTAAAGTCTGAAGAAACCTGAAGATGGCATGTGTTGTTTTTTCTAAAAATGCAATACAAATATGTACCTAATCACTGTATACATTGATGGAATAGAATGGTCTAGACAGATGCAGTCTCCAAAATAAACAGTTATGGGATATTCCAAGTGGAAAAAAATTGATCCTGGTAATTGTTTAAAGAAAGAGTCAAAGTCAACAAAAATATTGACAGATAAAATTATATACTTAAAAATATATATATGTATATATATATATATATATATATATATATATATATATATATATTAGTTATAAATGGACCTTTTTAAATTTATTTATATATGGTGCTGAGAATCTAATCCAGAGCCTCACACGTTAGGCAAGTACTCTACCACTGAGCCACAACACCAGCCCCAAATTATATTCTCTTTTTAAAAGAAAGATCAACATAAAAAGCAAAACCTATAGATCTGGAAAAGTTTCATTTTATTGCCTTAAAAAACAAACTAGAGAAAGCAATAGACAGAGGGAATCTAAGCCACTTAAAATCGAGGCAGCTCTACACAAAAAAATGGAGAAAGTACAATGAATTGACCTCAGAAGAGAAATGGGGAAAACCAAATTTCACAAATCTCCGTGTCAGTAATAATATATTATTGCACAAAATATCAAAATTACAGTCTGTAATTTCCTCCGTAGGCTCATAGTAAATTATCAAACTTCTGTTTAATGCATTATTTTTATGAGCCTTCTCTGTTTAGCAACATATGCTGTATACATGCTCATACTTTACCAAATCACAGTTCTCAGTTCAATTTAGTAACTTGCTTTTTTAATCCTTACTCATACATTTCATTTCCATTACAAGCACTTTATATCTTCTAGTTACCCTTTTTAATCAAGAGATTATATAAAAAACAATCTTGATTTTTAAAGGATTCCTTTTAGTGCTCTAGCATGATGGGATAAATGATTGAAACATAATTAGGTAACTACATAATACTTTACAGGAAGAGGAAAATGTTTGATTTTTAAAATATGTCACAGCATAGTTATGAGCATTGAAATGAATAAAGACAGTAATTATTTATTAGTGGCCATTCATTATTTTCTTTTTAGGAACCTGGAAGAAATTGTCATCTTTGAGTTTCAAATGTTCTGGTCAATCTAGATGCTTCTTAGGTTCTTCAATAACACTGCGAAGGGGTTGGGGTTGTAGCTCAGTGGTAGAGTGCTTGCCTTGCACAAATGAGGCCTTGGGTTCGATTCTCAGCACCACATTAAAAAAAAAAAAATAGCATGGTGAATTCTGAGATAAATGACTCCAAAGAATTAAAGTTCTTTTTTTTCTTGTCTGAGGTAGCCAGCAGTGGTCCCATTGAGGACTTCTCCATAGAAGTTCTCTTTGGTGGTATGGATGATATGAGTTTCCTGGACTTTTTCATATTCTCGTAGGATGGGCTCCATCTTATGCTCGCTACCATCTTATGGACATCTTCATTTCCAGTACTGGCCCAACCATACAACCATAATAAATGCCAGTGGGTACAGCAGCTAGAAGATTATCTATTACAGGTTCCCGACACGCAGTGGCGGGTGCCTCACACTGCTGACTCAACAAAAGGACAACTCAGGGGACTGCGGCCACAGCAGAAGGAGGGGATGCTGTGGGTCCGGAGCGAGGCAGGGGCTGCCCAACCGTGCAGGATTTAGCCCGCCTCCATTCTGCCAACTCACGCCTACATTGTTTTTTTTTTTTTTTTTTTAATTAATTTTTATTGTAGGTTGTTCAAAACATTACATAGTTCTTGATATATTATATTTCACACTTTGATTCAAGTGGGATATGAACTCCCATTTTTACCCCATATACAGATTGCAGAATCACATCAGTTGCTCAACTACATTGGTTTTTGATAACCTCGGAAAATAGCCCTTTACGTGGGCCTACAGAGTTATTCTACTTATTCCAAGGGATGAAATTTTAAGCCGTCCTGTTTCTTTTAGGAAACATTTTAAGCCCTCAGTAACTTTTTGCAGAACGGAATAGGTGACCTCCTGTACAGGTCACCCAGAGGTGAAGGCCTGGGAAGGGTGCAGAGAGGAGGCCGGCAGGCAGTCTGGCTTTCAACCAGCAGGGAAGGAAACCTGCGCTGAGCTCGCCCAGACCTGGCGACAACAGCGAGCCGCGGGTTCCGTGCAGACAGCGACGCTAAGCAGATGCCATAAAGGCCCCATGGACTAGAGGCAGGACCCAGGCTCCAGCTTCTGATGGCTTGGGTCAGTAAGAACCGGAGGAAGGCTGGTGGAGGGTGGAGAAAAGAAGGGGGAGGGAGCAGGAGGACGGAAAGGGAGGAGGGGAGGCAGGACCCGCGGCTTTGTAGCACCTTTCATTTCCTAAACCAGATCGTGGATGCACACGTGATGGTGTACCTTTTTCTGCATCTGAAACATTTCAGAATGAAAATTTAGGAATAATTCTTCTTCTCCTCCTCCTCCTCCTCCTTCTACTTCTTCCTTCTTCTTCTCCTTTTCCTTCTCCTTCTCCTCCTCCTCCTCCTCCTCCTCCTCCTCCTCCTCCTCTTCCTCCTCCTCCTCCTCCCCCTCCTCCTCCTCCCCCTCCTCCTCCTCCCCTCCTCCCCCCTCCTCCTCCTTATTCACAACTGAGCCACATCCCTAGCTATTCCCCCATTTTTTGTATTTAGAGACAGGGTCTCACTGAGTTGCTGAGAGCCTCACTAAATTGCTGAGGGTGACTTTGAACTTCTGATCCTCCTGCCTCAGTTTTCTGAGCCTCTGGGATTAAAAACATGCGCCACCGCGTTGGTTTTTGTTTGTTTGTTTTTTAATTATTATTAACCTCATTCTCCCAGGGATGGGATAACTCTACCGGGTGAGTGAGGCTTGTTTACCACTAACTGGACGCGTCCTTAGTTTTTTGGGAATTCCACATCTTGCGGTGACAAGTCCTTCCTCCCGGGTGACATCTTTCCCTCAAGACCTGCCAGGGGGCTGGGAATGTGGCTCAAGCGGTAGCGTGCTCGCCTGGCATGTGTGCGGCCCGGGTTCGATCCTCAGCACCACATACCAACAAAGATGTTGTGTCCACCGAAAACTAAGAAAAATAAAAATATTGAAAATTCTCTCTCTCTCTTAAAAAAAAAAAAAAAAAAAAAAAACCTGCCAGGATTTCTTGGTGGGAAATTTAAAGACCCTTGCCCTAGGGTACTAAGCGTATCCCCAGCTGGACACAGTAGGCGGGCTGCGGAATATTCAAGAGACTGGACTTAGAGCCCCTTGGGCCCTCTTGAAAGATAAAGGAGGCTGTGGGAAAGCCAGAAGGACTCCAGTGCGTTTACCCTGGGGATTGCACTTGGGCAACTAGTAGCTTGGTTTTGCGGTTTGGCGCATACAGACGAAGGTTTCTTGCAGCCGGGTGCTAATGTTGCTTTCTGGAGCCCGCCCTCACCTCACCTAGTGAGAGTCTGCTCTGGCCCCTGGGTGCGCTGACATCTGCAAGGGCTCCTGCTTCTAGGCAACAGCGGGTAAGTCTGTCCAGCTCTATTGGCACATCTCCCAGCATCAGCTTCTTGTCTCCCATGTTGGAGTGGGACAGAAGAGGCTGGACACCCGAGGAATTTTCAGGAAGTAGGTTTATTGACTGCAGGGTTCAGAGGTGGCTCGTGCCTAAGAATTCTTCCTTTGAACAAAGATTTTGGAAGGGTGAGTGTAGGGCGGCTAGGAGGTTCACTTGACAAATGTTTTTCGTTCAACCTGGCATTTACAAGAGGAAACTACCAATCACAGTGCCTCTTCTGCAGAGTTTTTGCTGATAAAAAGCTTTCTGGCCGACTAAGAGGAACTTACGTGCCACAAATATGATGAGGGTTTCTGCTTAATTATAATAAGGGTCTTCTGGGCGGGGTTCTCTGGCCTGCTTCAATATCTCAGCGGCTGTCTGACACTGCACCACTCGACAACTGTTTGGGAGACCCGCTTCCCCCAAACCCGCTGGATTCTCTCGATTTTGCAAATTTTGACCACATGGGCCATGCGTTCATAGCATATTCTAGGAACCCTCAAATAGGACTGTCGAGGACTGGGGCACCTCGGACTCGGACCTTGCACCTCTGGGTTTAGGAGTGCTAGCAGGACGTCCATGCCTGCTTGTGCTGGACAGCGGTTTAGAAGCAGGGTCTAGAGAGGCAGAATCAGAGTGTGCGGGTCAGGCTTGTGGATCTCCAGAGCGCCTCCGAGTGCCCCATCCTCCTGGAGATCTGAATGTGAGGGGAGTTGAGGAAACGTGGTGACACCACTGAGGAACAGCAATCTAGGTCCAGAAAGAGAAAGCAAGCACAGTGGTGTCCTGTCCCAAGTTTATAAATTAGGAGAAAGATGAGAGCATTGCCCTCCCAGATAGGATCCAAAGTGGCACCCGACAGTAGGAGGAGCAAGGTATGCTCCTTGACTTTCGTTCCCCTGGGGTCTCTCCTGTCACTTGGGTCCCACCTTTCTGTGCAGTTCTACTAACCTGCGCTTCTGGCAGAACTCTGAGGCGATCTGTATGCAGTCCTTTTTGATATTCAAGGTAACTAAAGTCTCAGGTCCCAGGTTCAGGTCTCATGGAATTCTCCCTACAGTCCAAAAATTAAAGGCATTTAAAGGAAACAACTTTTTAACCCAGATCCAAGCTGTCAGAGAGGACATTGAGTTTAAAGCCCTAAGGATTTGGTAGGGCTTTTTTGAGAAACAACTATATTATTTTGAAAAAGGAAGAAAATATTTTTAACATATCATCTAAACTGCCTCAAAATAAAGGACATCAGAATAAATGCAGCAAAAGTTGTGCAAGATCATTACAGAAAATTGTATATAACTAAATTGTAAGGCACTGAAGACAATGTAAATGACAGAGCTGTGTTGTGTTCATGGACTGCAAATTGTAATCTCATAAAGATCAGTTGCTTCCTAATTGATCTATACATATTTGCAGCACAATTTGTTGTTACACGCCAATCAATGCTTGTTGCTCAGAGAGAAGTAACTGAAACTTTCATGGCTGAGAAAAATAAGTAAGTGCGAAATTGCAAGGCTTGGAAAGTACTTAGATCAAGGAGAACGTGAAGACAGCACTGCATCCTGGCATCTGGTAGATTATACTTGGGCTTCAGATGTGAGCTACCATTTCCTACTGAGGACTATGCATCAGAACATAATGTTAGTGGAAAAAGGTAGGAAGAGTGCAGAAGATGCACATAGTATTGTTCCAGTTACTATAGGTGTGTGACAAATTCCCCTGGAACTTAGCAATTTAAAATAAACATTTATTTTACTCAGAGATCCTGAGGGTCTGGAAAAGATTCAGAACACAATGTTTCTGCTGCCTTCACTTTTGGCTAGAATGGCTTGACCAATGGGGCTGGAATCACTCAAAGACTCTTTACCTGTGTGTGGTTGATGGTGGAGAAATATCAACAGCTGGGGGGTCCTTAGGTGTCTTCCCTGCGTTGGCACATGCACATTGCGCACCCCACCCAAACTCCTACAGATAAGGACCTTGGGAAAGCTGCACTGTCTTTTAAGACAGCTGCACTGTCTTTTAAAATCAACTCTCAGAAGTGTTGATTCAGCATGGCTGATGCCTGATTCTCTTAGTTTCATGCAAGAAACCAAGATTGGCACATGTTCCAGGGGAGGGAAATTAGATATTGCCTTTTGAGAGATGTCAAAGAACACTGGACAGTTTACAACCAACCCAAGTATGATTCGATTTTTATAAACTGTAGTTTAAAACATATGAAACCAAATCTCATATGTTTTAAAACATGGTGAAACTATAAAGAAAAGCACAGGAATGTGAAATTTGTAAGGTGTCTTACCTCTGAGAGGAGAAAGAATGAGGTATGTTTTGGGAGCAGCACGCAAGGGTTTGTACGTTCCTGTTAGCATTCTCTGTGTAGGTAGGAGTGTGCACACGCTCGTACTTCTGTTCTTCTTTATGCCTTAAATGTACTCTATGAGCGCTGTCTCCTCGATGCTCCAGAGGTCATTAAAACAGGATTTAAAAGTTGCATGAATTTTGTGTACTTGGTGAGCCCCTAGGGAAATGATGTGCCTCCCACCCATTATGTTATGCTAACACTTATTATTTGTCAGTTTACATCTTGGAAATGCTTGTGTGCCCTGGGAAAGTTCCTGCTCTACTATTTTTAAAGTCAATTCCTGAAGAGTTTCTTCACCTCAGTGAAACCATTTCTTATGGCTGTCATGAGGATGAACTAAGATGAAGCACAGCTTTGTGCTCTCAATATCTGTGTTCTGTGAGTGTGAAATGGGATTCCTTCTTGCTTCCTGGGGTAGATGTGCAGCAGGATTCTAGAATCCGACTCCAACAGGCGGCAGCTGAGTCCCAGTGGGCTCTAGTTTCTAAGTGAGAGCAAATCAGACTTGTAAACTCCACAGTAAGTCATTTGAGTATCATTCATTTCAAAAGCTGTGGTTTCTGGTGACAGGTCTTATACAGAGTTAGAGAAACTGTATCACCATCACAGTATTTCCTTAGAGAGCCCAGGAAAACAAGCGGCAGGAAGGCTGTATCCCACCACAGGAGCCATGGAGCCACTCAGAGAAAGGAATAGTCCCAGATGTCCTCAAGATGCTCCTTGCACCTGGAGCCTTAGGCATCTGAATCTGCCCTCACTGGAGCAGTCCTCTCCTAGCCCCTTGGTTGTTTCCTGTTCGTTGAGCTGTTCTCAATCTATCTCTGGAGGCAACAGCAAGGGGACAGCAGTGTCCTTCTGGGAATAGGAGTGTTGAAGTTTGGAAATCTTGAATTACTGCGCTAGAGGCTGGCAATTCTTCTATTTTGGGAGAGGGTGCTGGGGGTTGAACCCAGGGGGCGCTTTACTACTGAGCTCCAAATGCTCCCCGACTCTTTTATTTTTGAGGCAGGGTCTCCCTAAGTTCCTGAAGCTGGCTTTGAATTTGAGATCCTCCAGCCTGCACCTCCAGAGTCGCTGAGATTACACCGCGCGGGGCTACTTCTTCAATTTTGATAAACCAGGGACAATCTCGCTAGAACTCGATAGCATACCGCCGGTGGCTCCACTCCCTTGAGTGTCAGCTGATCACAGTGGGCGGGCTCCGAATATTCATTCATAAGAAAGGCACTTGGAGTGCCAGGGGCCATTTTGGAAGACACCGAAGAAAGGAAGCAGGAAGGGACTCCCCCAGCCGCCCCCAGCCGAAGGCGCGGAGAAGCAGCAGCTTGGCCTTGCCATTTCGCGTGCAGATCAAGGTTCCCCGGGGCAGGGTGCCCCAGTCGCCGGCTTTGTCTTTCTGGAGCCCACGCTCACTTGCCTCACAAGGCTCCTGCTACTAGGTAAGGGTGCGCTAGTAAGTCTGTCTGCTCCATGGGGCCATCTTTGCGCATCTTGTCCCGGGTATCTGGGCGATTGGCTCTGGGGGAGGAGGGGCGCTGGCAGCATCCGGCCGCAGGTGTCTGGAGACCTGCCTCCCCAAACCCGCTGGTTTCTTTCGCTTCTGGGAATCTTGACCACTTGGCTTTTCTACCAAATCTCAACAGGCCATGGAGGCACCTCGAACTCAGACCTCGGGGTACTTACTGGTGCCAGCAGGACTTTGGTCCCTGCTTGGGTGGGGGAGACCTTAAACAGCTTTGGGACAGGGCGCCTGGGGCCTGCGTTTTAGGACCAGGGGAAAGAGAGGCAGGTGCAGAGGGTGCGGGTGAGGCTCCTGTGGTCTCCAGAGTGCCACAGGGTGCCCCTGCTCCTAGAGATCTGAACGTGAGGGGTGTTGAGGAACGTGGTGATATCACTGAAGAACTGCATTCTAGGTCTAGAAAGAGAAAGCAAGCACAGGAAGGCCCTGCCTGAAGTTGAGAAACTACAAGAGGAGAAAGGACAAAGTGCCTTCCAGATGCAATTCAAAGTGGCACCTAAGGGCAAGGAATGTTCCTTGATTTTTGTTCCTGAGGTTTCTCCTGTCACTTGGGTCCCACCTTTCTGTGCAGTTCTACCAACCTGTTCTTCTGGCAGAACTCAAGGGATTGTATGTAGTCCCCTTTGTGACTCGAGGTAACTACAGCACAACCTTTATCCCAAGTTCAGGTCTCATAGAATTTTTCCCCACAGGTAAAGAATTTTAGAGAAAACTAACTTGTGAACCCAGACCCAAGGTCTCACAGAGGATATTGAGTTTAAGGTCCTACTGAATTGGTGCAGTCCCCGTCTCCAGCTTATTTTTTGAAGGCTTGTGTCCCAGGTATATGCCTGAAGAAGTGATTCTGAACCATAAAAATTTGTACCTAGTCTTGGGTGTTGGGCTGAGATTGCTAAGGACCCAGGCCAGCCCATAGGTTCTCCTTAAAGAACCCTCTTCTGCAGCTGCCACTAGTTTCAAGCTCCCCAGTGGTATGAGAATGCTCCTTAGGCATGTTGGGGGTGGTGGGGGGAGGCAGGTGTGATTGATTCCTGTTCCTTTTGCATATGGTGGATAAACCAGAAGTGTCCCAGATAGCAGGGACTGATGCAGAGGGTGCTGGAATAGGGCTGGGAGGAAAGGTGACAGCAGTCTCTTCTCAGAGGCTACAGTATGAGATGAGGGACCATATTCTTCCTGGAAAAGCATAAACCCAAGATGGAGAAGTTCAAATGTGTCACTGAGCAGAAGTGAAACTGATTCCCCTGCTCTCCTTGGGGGGGAGATGGAGAATCTTTTCTGTATGGTCAACAGGAAGGTGACTCATGTTTGAGCTGGCCTGTGTGTAAGAAATTTGGGGTAAAGTGATGGGGTAAAGGACACTAATTATGCCCTAATACTGTGGAGAAAGCTCAGTATGGCAGGAATAGACATGTTTCTCTGCATTTTTTTTTTTTTTTGCCTAATGATGTCACATGACAAAAATTATTGTTTTAAGTTTAAACTGAAATGATTGTGCTTACCTAGCTTCTTGGTTGTTCATCTACCAGGAGTCAAGACTTTTCCTGTAGCCTCACTTTTTCTGGGACCTGTCTGGGCAGGGTGCTATTTTATTATGGGTTTGGAACCATGGTCTTCACTATAGGTGAAGCCCTGTAATCCTCCTCCCCAAGATAAAGTTGCTAAGGAAAAATCGGATAAGATATCATTTGATAATGTATATCCAAGTTCTTAGTATTTCATCCGCTGCCCCAGTAATTCATCTTTCATAAACCACTCACTGTGTGTATATATATTTTATATGCTTACATAATTGTAGTTAACTTAATACCTAAAATACAAGATCTGGTGCAATTCCTGTTTTAGCCTGAACCTTGATTTCTACATGTTCAGGCTGTTTCTTCTCCTCTTTGACTCCGGGTCATCACAATGTGTCATACTCTTGAAAAATCAAAGAGTTGATTTTAAGTATTCTTACCCCCCCCAAAATGACAAGTGTATGAAGTAAATAATATCCTAATTAGCTTAAAGCAGTCATTCCACAACATCCAAATATTTCAAATAACATTTCCTACATTATAAATACATACATTTTAGTTGTAAAATTTAAAAAATGAAAGAAACAAAATGCCACAGCTGTCTTAAATTTGTCCAGAGCTCTAGAGACCAAAATATGTATAAAAATCACTATAGGAAACCAGGAAATAAATATATGAAAAAAATATATATGAATAGCAACAAAAACTAAAAATTATGAAAAGGAACCAAAGAATGTGTTGAGCTAAACAATACAATAAGCAAAATGAATGCTTATTAAAAGAATTCAAGAGCAGAAAGGGGAGATTTAAAAGATCAGTGAACTTGAAGACAAGAGCATTAAAATTATTTAGCCTGCAAAACAACAATAAAAAGGTACAGAGCCTAAGGGTCTAATGGAACACTTTCAAGCAGCTCAATATATCATTATCATTAAAGTTTTCAACTTTAGCAGTATTCCAAATGATCTTAAAGGCACAAGCTAATGGATTAGGAATACACAGACTAAAGCAGACTGCCTTAGAACATTCAGGGTGCTATAACCAATCACCCTTGATGTGGGGGAGGCAGCTTCTAAATAATAGAATATGTGTTATACAATATTAATTATTAGAATGGAGATGTAAGCATGGGTTAAGATTTAGAGAATTAGAAGAGGATGATAGAAAACTACACCTACAAATTTGAAAAATCAGTAAAAGTGTAAGATATTTTAGTCTTAGATGAAAATCTGTTAAAAAAATCATGACTTCTGAGGTGTGCACTTACCGTCCAGTGGGACTTCTGCAGCAGATTTTGCCCCCATTTTTCTCAGAATTCAGAATATGCTCACTCCTCCTTATGCCCCATTCTAATGACTTTGTCTATTTTACAGGAAAGAATTTCAGCTCGAATCACATGGCCACTGTGGACATGAACGTGTGTGGACTTGGAAACTCTACGTGGCAAGCTGAAAAGGTCGCTCCTGGAGTGAAGAATCAGATAGAAATGGAGGATCATCGACTGAGAAAAAGGCAGAATGACTCTCTCTCAGAAGCTATGAGTGCTTTACTGAATTCTGGAGGAAAAGTGAGGAAGCCTGAAATTGAGAGGAAAGAGGATAACAAAGACGGAATAGGACAAGATTTGGACCAATGTTTGCATAATATCCAGTCATGTGCTCAGAATGACCTCGAGTCCATGCAGGATCCTGAGGAAATCCTGAATTTATTGAAACCATGGATTGAGAATAGCTCGGGGATGAGTATTTTCACCTTGCAAACAAATTTGTACCAAAGAAACGTAACACATACAGTTGCCATGAATGCTTCCATTGCACTGGACTTCCTCAGAGAGAGAAGAAGCGGGTCGTATTCAAGATCACAGTTGCACACAAAGAGGGCCCCCGACTATGTACAAGAAGAAATCGACCTAGAAAAGAAGGCTGCTAAACTTTTTAACATGACGGAACCTATACACAAAAAACATTTGGACTTGACTGAATCCACAAACGTTGAGATGAAATTTTTCTCAACAAGAAAGGCGCTACAGCGCATTAAGGAGATTGTCGCTCGATCTGTTTCTGCATTTGAAAATACTGATGGCGGATATTTGTTCGTTGGTTTAAATGCCCAGGAAATAGAAAGAAGTGGTCCTGAAAGAAAGCAGCGTTATTTCTCGAAGATAGAAAGTGAAATCAAAAAGCATATTAGCAGGCTGCCTGTCTATCATTTCTGTAAGGAGAAAGCGAAGATTAATTACTCATGCAAATTCCTAGAAGTCCATGATGAAGGAGGTCTGCATAGATATTTCTGTGCACTCCATGTGGAGAGATTCTGCTGTGCCGTGTTTGCCAAGGAGCCCGTCCTGCTTGTGAAACAGAAACCTGTTTTATATTTGACCGCGGAGGAGTGTATCAAGTACATCATGGATGCCAAGCAAGGTGGAGAAAGGGGGATTAGCAATGAGCATACATTTGGATGGTTGGGAAGTTTTATCATTGTGATTTTTAGCAAGATCAATAGTCCTCAAATGTCAACCTCCATCTTATCAATCTCTAGTGGATCCCATCAGGAGTTCACTATCTCTTGTTTTCCTCTGCCCACTTAGAAGACACATATTACACACAGCAAGCACCTTAGCTCCTGCCAGTAGCCCCATGCTTTGATCATCTTTCCAACACAATGACAGATTTCTCAGCTAATCCACTTAGGAAGAGAAAAGTTTCCCATAGGCTCCCAGTTTTGGAGGTTCCAGTCCAAAGTGGATTGGCCCCATTTCTTTTTGGGACAGCTCATTTTTTTTTGTAAGTTTTTACAGTTTATTAATCCCCATGAAAAATTCACACAATCAACACAGATAAAGTCTTTGCAGAATCTTCACTCCTTTGGCTGTTATCCAATCTCCAGCTCACTTCTTGCCAGTACTAACATTTGCCTCTGCAGTGCCCCCCACCGCCTTTCTTCATTCTGTTCTTGTGTTCCTTGTGCCGTTTTCTTGTTTTCTTACAGTCTGTGTCTTGTCAGTCTATGTTTGGGTTCATTTTTCTTTACATAATCCAAGGAATCATAAAATGGGCCAAAGCCAGTTGTCTTGCCACCTCCAAAATGGTTTGTGAGTCCAAACACAAAGATGACATCTGGTGTGGTCTTGTACTTTCTGGCAAATTTTTTTTTTTTTTTTCAAATTGCTGCTTAGATACTGTTGCCTTCCCAGGGTGATGAACATCAATGACCATTTGTTTCCTCTGAAGTAGTCAGTTGGTCATGAACTTCCTGTTCTGAATAGTCACTGTGTCATTCATGATGGCGGCAGATCCTCAGAAACCCAGGGAGGAAAAGAAGGGGACCGCTCATCTTGGCAGGGAGCAGATGGTGGATGCAATCTGTTCATGTAATGTCGCAGGGAGTGGAAGTGGGGAAAAGGAAGGGTTGAGGGACCCACAATCCTCTGGAAGAGAAAAGAGAGGAAGAGGAAGAGGCTGGGTGCCATAATTCCCTTCAGAGCTGTTCTGAGCTCCCACCAGAGTCGCCTGTGAAGCTCTACTTTCAGCCTGGGGAGCTTTTTCTAAGACCTCCCACTAGGTCTGGCATTCTAATGGCTCCATCACCTCCCAATAGTTTCACTCTGGAGTAAGGCATTCACACCTGGCCCTCTGGGAGATCCTCAAGTTCTAAGCTGGGTCATTCTACTGCAGCCCCACTCCGCCAAGGTTCATGTCCCTCTCACAAAGGAAAATGCATATAATTCATCTGCAAGGGTCCAGAAGTCTTAACTTTTTTAACTGTTGCTCAAAAGTCCAAGTTCAAAGCATGCTCTGAGACTGGACGCCAACTCAGCTGTAAGTCCCAAATTTAAAAGAAAACACAAAAACTGATGACATACTTCCAAGATTCATTGATGTACGGAAACAGCATGAACATTCTGATGGCAAAAGGGAAGAACAGGAAGATTGTGGGGAGACCCAGGAGCACAGTGAGATTGAAACTCAAGGCCAGCATTGAATCCTACAGCTGCACCTTCAATCCAGGGGGCACATTACTCCAATAGCTTTTCTGGTTGCAGGCCACACAACTCTCTTAGGGGGGCACTGTATGCTGAATGTTGCCGCTTTTGTCAAACATCAGTCATTGCCTGCATCTCTTTCTCGCTGGGGTTTTGGCTGCAGCACTGTCTTCACCATACCCTGATATAGTTCCTTAGGCTGTGCTGGGTTTCAGTGTCCTTGGGACTGTTTCCTTGAGCTGCAGTCTTTGAAACAAATTGGCACTTTTCTATTCCTCAGAAGACCCCAGGCTGTCTTTCCCATTGTCTTATGCTCAAAGCCCCTGGATTCTTTTTCTGGGCACTAATTTCGTCAGCAGCTACCCGCCCTAAGCCTAAATTTTACACATGCACCTCTTTGGGTCATACTGCAAGTTTCCCAATATTTCCATTGTGTTGTTTTATGTTCCTGATTCTCACTTGGCTAAAAGCAGCCAGTGAGTGGTAGGTACCCACTGCCACTTTGGCAATACTTTGCTGCCTTAACGATTTTTTTCTACCAGATAAGCTGGCACATCATCTTTAAATTCAGCCTTCACCAAAGTCTCAGGAAATGGACAAATTGCAGTCAAATTCTTTGCTACACTATAATAAGAATAGCCTCTAGTCCAGTGACCCGTGGAATCCTCAATTCTGCTCAACACTTCATCAGCATAGCCTTTAGAGTCCACGTTCCTCTCCGTATTTTGGCCTTCTGAGCCCTCAGCAGAATTGCTGAAGTTCCACTGAGGGCACTGTTTATAGCCTGCTTCAAACATTTCCAAATTGCTCTCATGAACCAATTCCTGAGACTTTTGAAGCACATCATCAGATATTGTCACAGCAAGGATCCCATTCTCACTACCAACTTTCTGTGTGAGCTTTCCCTCACTGTGAGAAATCCCTGAGATGATGAAAAAGCAATATGAAAAAGGAAGCAGGTGTATTTTGTCTCACAGTTTGGAAAGTTTGAGCAGTGGTTGTCTCCATTGCTTTTGGGTCTGTGGTGAGGCAGCGTGTCATGGTGTGGAAGGAGCATGGTGGACCCAAACTGCTCATATCATGGCCAGGGAGAGCAAGAGAGCAAGAGCAAGGGGCTGGGCCCCACAAGCATCTTCAAGGGCAGGGCTCTCTCTAATGACCTAAAGACCTCCCCTAGCACCCTCCCGGTAGAGGCTCCATCACTCCCTATAACCCACCCTGCAGAGAACGTCTTTCACACGTGGACCTTTAGGGGACACATAAATTGCAAAGTATAGCACCCTATATTGTAGAAAGATCCAGAACCCCTGGATGGTTCCACCTACCACCTCTTTACTCACACTGCAGAGAAATGTTCTCCATCCTCCTTTTTCTTCTGAAGCTCAATCTCAGAAACTGACCATTTCTTTCAGGAACACTTGCTCCTTTTATTTGCTCCTTCATTTTTCTACCCTCACTTTTCATAGACTCCTGTACTTTAAATCCTCTCCCGTCTTCTTCTCACATTGGTAAGACAAAACATAGCCCTAAATTCTATGGAAAAGAAAAATGTTGGTATTTTGTCTTGTTTTGGGAAAGGAAAGGCTCCCATGAAATCAGACAAGCACTACCGACTTTCCAAATCTCTGAAAATGCAAGCTTTCGCTCAGACAGCACAGAACTCAGCCCTCCTTCACCAGCCCTCACCTGCCCTGATTTTAACTGCTTTTAAAGGAAGCCAAGTTATCTGGTAATATATTCAGTTACTATTGCGGTTATTTTCACTATAACAATTCATTGCGAACACAGTGTTTCAGTAGCACCGGGAGTTAATTTTACAATTTGTTTCTGGAATCCAACTACAATATCTGACCAGGACTCTATTGGGAATGGGGTCAGTTCTATGTCAACTTTTATGGTATAGGCAGCAGTTAGTTTTCCTTGTGGCCAATTTAACATGTAATTTTTGTTTCCTTAGGTTTTTCCAGCTTATCTAAAGAAGCGTCTCTTCCGCCAGGTATGTCAACATTAATTATTCCCTGTAGTCGCCCTGTTTATGAATATGAGTTTGGAGAATGAGCAGCAGAGATGCCACCTTCTGAGTAGTTTAATTTTGGCTTGTCTTGATCTGGTGGTGTTCAAGCCTGCATACTGCAAGTCAGCTCTGTCTTAAAATGTGTCATGGAACCAGATACTTGTGTCTATCAAAATACCTTGGTGTTTTCGTCATTCTGTGAAATAGTAGTGGGTTTTGTATGCTGATTTTGTATCCTGAAATTCTTCAGAATCTGAATAGGCTCTTTTTTTTTTTTTTTTTTTTTTTTTTGTGCAATTGGAGATCCTTTATGTGAAAGTAAGAGAAAACCAACTCAGTTTAGTTGAAGCAAAATATGCAGCCTAGATATCACTTCTCCGGGAAGTCTAGCTTGAGATCAAGGTTGAGATTCAGTTCCTGAAGAAAAGCCAACAGCCCCCCCCCACATCTCTCATTTATTTGTTTTTGTTGTTGATGATGGGTAACTGATTTATTTCCTGGTTTCTGCTTTACCAATAGAACTTTCCTGGTTCCTGCTTTATGTCACCTTCAACATTCTTTTTCAGTCTTCTGGTGCATGTGTGGAAGTTTGTCTTAGGACACACGTGGTGGTTGAATTGCTGGTTGAGGAGGTGTGAGAACATTCAAGTAACGAGATACTGCTGATACTTTCCCAGTTAGACAGGTCATTTGACTCTCCTGGGGACTACTTTTCCTCTACTTGTCAGACTTTTCTTCATCTTTCTGGCTCTCTTCTCCTCTCTGTCTGCCCAGTCCAGAAGGTGCAAGATGGGATATATGGGTACGAGGTGCTATCTTTGTGGTATGCAGTTTTATACTTATTAATTTGGTTGATCATATCTTAATATACTTTTTAGTTGAATTGTTTCACAGTTTTTGGAGTGCCTGTTCTGTCCTTTGCCCATATTTCAATTCGACTTTGACTTTTTCTCTTTGCTTTGTTGGAATATCTTACAGATTAGAGAGTCAATCCCCTTGTTGTCCCAGGTATTACAGACTGCAGAGAGCTTCAGTTTTTTTTCCTACTTGGTTGTCTCATTGTGTTTTCTGCTGTGTGTCTATTACAGGGAGCAATATCAATCTTAACATCAGATACTATCTTTTTAAGTTACAGAATATCAGCATAATCTTTACCCATTAATTTCAAATTTATGATCCTGACAGAAAATCAGGACATCTTCATATTTTTTTTTATCATTTCTTCATTTTTGGGTAATTGTTAATTACAGTGATTTTTAAAGTCATTCTTTGGTAACTATGTCTGAAGAAGTTACCAGTCTTTTCCCGTTATGTGTTTCCTCTCTCTCTCTTTCTCTCTCTCTCTCTAATTTGTCCTATTTTATTATGTCTCCTAACTTCTCATGTATCAGAGATTGTGAATTGGAGAACCTTTGGAATATGATCAGGTCCTCCCTGGAGGGTTCCGCTTTTTTTCTGGCAGGTAGATGCGATCCAGATAAAATTAAAGTTTAGTTTTATGCTTTTCCAGCTAAGATTTTCCTCTTACTACTAGGTTATGACTTATGGAGTCTGAACTTAAGTCAGGGTGTTCACCAGGGGCCTCCTCTGCTTGTAGTCCTACAAGGCTATTGAAATTTTAGTTTAGTTTTTCAAGCCTCTAGTTTCTACTTTCTTCTGTGTTCCCAGCTTCTCATCCTGGATCAGTCAGTGAGTTGAGGGTACTTTGTAAATTGACTTAGACTCCTCCTCTGCAGTTTCAACTTCTCTGGGATTTTTCTTTCTCAAGTTCTAGCCCCTCCGGCAGCCTTGAAATTTGGACCCCTTCCTTTCTCCTCATCCCAGTGGCCTGTTGACTGCTGTCTGGGCTCTGGGGACCCACACCATGAAACGGAAATATCTAAGGGAGAAGCAGGCTGGAGTGTGCAGCGGCTTCCTGTGCTCCTGTCACACATGTTGCCCTTGTCGTCCTGCTTGTCCCACTGGCCCTCCCGTTCTGGACGCCACAGTTGGCTCTATTTTGTACAGCCTTCGTAGCTGTTTCAGGTGGGAGGGTTGGTGCTACAGTAGTCACAGTTTCCATGGCATGTTCTCAATTCTATGCTTTGTTATCATTTTCCCCATATCCAGTGCTCACAGAGAAGACGAGATGTATTCCAGAAGCCCTCTGCAAGGAACTGTTCTCGCAAGAGGAAGCACTTGAACAGTTAGTGCAGAAGGAGACTTGCTCCGTTGGTCAAGGCATACTGTTCTTCTCTAGGAGCTGGTCTGTGGATCTGCACTTGCCAAAGAATGAGGAAGTCATCTGTGATGCGCTTCTGATTTCCAGGGACAATCCACCAGTCCTGTACACCTTCCTCAGGATGGAAGAGGAGTTAGAAAATGGTTCCACTCTCCACGGTGAACTAGATGAGAAGATAAAGGGGTATTCTTCTCAAACTGCCCGAAGTTTAAAGCAGATGCTTGCAAAACTTAGTAATTATATTGAGAAAATATGTATCATGACGAAGATATTCTGCTTGAGCCCTAAGGGAAAAATAATTGCCTTTTATGATTCAAGTGAGAAAGCATTTTATCCTGCGTCCTACTATGTTGCAACATTCGAAACCATGGTAGACCAGCTGAATGCTCTTTTTGTGGTCTTAAAGAAACTCGGGTCTGTGAGTGAGCAGTGGGCCTCTGAGATTTTCAATTAGTATAGATCGCTTATAGGAAAATTCCCTGAGGAAGTTTAAATGGTGTCAAGGCCTCATCCAAATCATGGAAGGTGCACTGGGCTACTGAGAAATTTTTCACCATAAAGAAGATGATGATCTCCAAGTCTGAAAAATGATCTCCAAAAATGCTGCAAGTGAAGCAACTTCACCTAATTGGAAAAATAAATGTAGCCTGTGTTTACTTCTTCCTGAGTAATCTTTTTACGTATGCTTAAGGGTGATTAGGAAACTTAATCAGTTCACTATTCTGTGCAGGATGATTTTATACTCGGTTCCTGGTTCATGGATAGACTTTGTTCCATTTTTGGATCAGGATAGATTGCCGTCCCTTAACAAGAATGAGAACTGTCCAGGAACTACTCATACAGCTTTGTAACTTGGAAAATATCATTGTTGATGAAAGTCATAATTTCCCCAGTGGGAATGAAAAAGAAGGGAAATGTCATCTCCCCCAAAGAAAGACCCCAGGAATTCTTTAGGTCTTCTTGGGCTACTTTACCTCTGCTCACTTGGAGGAGTCGAAACTTTCCTGATCACTCTCGTAGCACCCTTAAATACTCACCCGAAAAGTTGTTTTTCTACAAATGGTTCTGAATAAGGAATGTGAGTGGATGAAATCCTAAAAGAGCTCTCTCACTCATCTCTGGGGGAAAGCAGCTGGAGGAAGTAGAAAGCCTCACGATATGGAGAGTTTGCATAAGAAGAGGAGCACCAGGGTTTGGCTTTTCTCCCTCATCAAAGATGCGCTAGGGACTGCCATGAATCCAGTGGAGCCAGATACATCCTGGCTGCGGTGTTCTGAGTCCACATCCAGGAGGCTCAGTGGGACCTTGGAACAGAGAATAGAGCTGGGAGCCCCGCAAGGCGCAGTTGAGAGGAGAGGAGCAATGTCCTCAGAATTCTGAGAAGTAAACGTTACACAGACCAAATTTACAAGCCACATTGTCGTTTGAATGTAGAAGATAATGACCTGTGCTGGTCATTATCCTGAAAGACGTAACCCCAAACTCCATCATTGCAAATGTTTAAATCCCCAAAGATCAAAATGCCGAGTCTGGAACACTTGAATTCTAAAATCTCCCAAATCATAATCCCCAAAGGCTCAAATCTCCAATGGTGAAATTCTAAAAAGTTCCAATTCCCAAAACCACAAATCCCATGAAAAAAAGAGGTCATTTAGAGGGACAGGAAGCTGAATTCTGGGGAAGTGACTGGCCATGGGTCCAGGCGGTGTGTCAAGGCAACAGTGACAACTTCAATGTAAATGTGTCATGGTGTGCACTGACGTTCCCTCCTGCTGATGAAATTCCAGGAGCTTATGTTGAGTTCAAGTCATGTTTGCCTGAAGGAGCCAGCGAGGTTACTGACTTGTGTAACATGGATACCAGCACCGTCTGATAAGAAGACGCTATGCATGTTACGGTTCAGGTCACTGTATTGTTCCTGCAATCCTTGGTCTGTATGGGAGCGCATGTGGGACACGTTTCCACATCCCCAAAACAAAGCACGGAGGTTTCGAATATTTCGTAGGAATTGCTTGCGTCAGTATTTATCGAACATGCAACAGTTTTGAAAGGAGCAGTGCCATGAAGGAAATGGATGTCAGTGTGTTCTCTCAGGAGAGCCAAGTCCTAAAGTTCAAAAGCAGCCATTCATGGCAGTCAATGCTTCACATTAAACCAGGCTCGCTGACACCCACCTGTTATCCCAGTGACTTGGGAGGCTGAGGCAGGAGGATCCTGAGTTCAAAGCCAGCCTCAGCAAAAGCGAGGCGCTAAGCAACTCAGTGAGACCCTGTCTCTAAATACAAAATAGGGCTGGGGATGTGGCACAGTAGTTGAGTGCCCCTGAGTTTAATGGCCGGTACAGCCCCAACTATCTATCTATCTATCTGTCTATCTATCTATCTATCGTTAATGAGCCGGAGGGTTGAGGTTAAACCAGATTTTATGGAGTTGGAGTACAGTAGTGCATATAATGTATCCCTTTAATGCACAGTCATACGATGAGTTTAATTAATCTTTTTTTCTATGTTTGAGCATTTTCTCTTCATATCATTTCCAGTTCTGGAAATATAGATGTGTAATGACTTTTAGAGAGTCCAATTTTGTTTCTGCCCTTTTGCAAATTGGACTCCATGAAAGCACATTACCATAGCGTTGTGTTGACTTTCTACAGAATTATTGTGCGTATAGATGAAAATGGTGAAACTCCCTCCATAAGTGAGAGTCTTTCTGGTAGATCTGGGATTGGAAGGATACGATTATAAAGATCTCAGTTCTTGGGTGGTTTTAGAGGCAGCGGTGACTCTCCTGGTTTTGATCAGGCTCATCAGTAGATTTGGGTTATCCTTCACCGAATTCGGGTGACTGCAGTAAAAAATTGATGTGGACACAGTTGCCAATCTGAGTGGTCCACATTTGTTCGTGTCGGTGTCGGAAGTATTTCTTTCGAATACAGTGAATCTGCTGAGAATCGTTATGCAAATTCAGCTATCTTTTGGACCCTTGAGGGTCCATCATTACCCTGAGGTAATTTCATACTCAAGAAGAAGAGAGAAGTGAGAAAAAGGTCTCCCACCAACACCAGTGTCTGACACGGGAATTGCATGGTTATGTCTTTGCGATGAGACTGGAGCTCTTCTCCTCTCAGTTCATGAATGGTGATTCAGAGGAAGGACATCGGCAGCCTGAGGACCGAGAGGAATGAGGATGGACTCTGATCCAGGTACGCGGGAGAAAGCGCCACCCTGCTTGTCCTTTCTCCCTCTTTGTTGCTTCTGGGTCCTTTAGTCTCTGTGACTTGGAGCTCCTCCTGCCTGCTGCAGTTTGCTATCTCCAAATGTCCTTGATCTTCATAAATGGACAAGTTTTATTGGGAGGATGAGGAAAAGCCAAATAAAATATTTGGTGAATGATGATTTTCCGCAAGAGAAGAAATAGAGGGAAATGTTGGAGGGGGATCCCGGGTTGAACTCTACATTCCTTAGCTTCTTTTCCTTGGAGTTGGCTGGAGCATCAGAATAATGCCTAGCTTGTGCCTCATTCTAGCAGGAGACCAACTCTGGGAGGCAAGAGCCAATGCTGGGTCAGGAGTGTTTGCGAAGGGCTTAGAGGAAATGCAAGGGCATAAAACACATTGTGATTAGAATTTTAGGAGAGCACTTTAAGTT
Organism: Callospermophilus lateralis; assembly: GCF_048772815.1. Taxonomy (NCBI): domain Eukaryota; kingdom Metazoa; phylum Chordata; class Mammalia; order Rodentia; family Sciuridae; genus Callospermophilus; species Callospermophilus lateralis. Next base: position 37,166,662 of record NC_135315.1, read on the forward strand.
ATAGTACAGTTCCAGCAAAGAACTATTCAAAGGTACAAGAGGGAGCTTTATACTGAGTGGGGCAATAGGACTGGAGATTCAAAAGAAAGTCTCTTCATGATGGATCTTTGGGGACCTAGGTGCAGGGTCAAGAAAGATTGACACGTTTCATCTGCTGGCCTGCATTACACCAGGGGAAGTAAAATTGAGATAGAGCCTTGTCTGGCCTCTTCTAGTGAGGAGGGGTGAAATCACCTAAATTGAGATGTTTTCTTCTTTCAGGGTGGTCTGAAACTTTTGAATCTCAGCTGAGTCTGTCCCAGTGTCTTCCATGTTGCAGACTACTGTCTTCTAGGAAAGGTCTAGAACAGAAAGCCGATTTTCAATTTTCTTTCCAGGTGTTAGCTGCCAGTTTACTTTAGGAGAGAGGGAGATAGTTTAAAACATTGGTTTATAAATTGATGAAAATTTTGTACTTCAGCTAGGGTATATCAAGAGGCAATGTCACAAGCCTGTTGGGGAATGAGTTTCAGCTGCCTTTAGAAATCATCCATTTTTGTGCTTGCAAAACCCAGCTGATTGTCAGAAATGCTAGAGGAGGTAGTTAAACACACAGGTAGATGTCCCTACTCCACCAAGAACTTGTCCACATATGACTTTCAGCTATGAGGCCTAAATATGTGCATGTGAGCCAGCTTTTCAAAGGATTCTGATGCTCTTCCCATGTTGGAACACTGATTTAGACACTGCAGGGAGAGCGTTAGACTGGAAGACATGGTGGGTTAATTGACTCCCTCTTCTCAGCTTCTCAGGTGTAGAGGAGATACACCTATAGAATGAGTACAGGCATTCAGCTCATAGAATATAAAAGGAGAGACCAGGAGTAATTTCTCTTGGAAGAATCACCAAAGTCCCGAGGGACCACAACATAATCATTCAAGATCAGGTGCAATGTTAGATCATCTTTCCCACCCCTGCTCCCGACTTTTTTCACCTAGATTTTGTCTAGGAATTGTTTCTTAGAAAAGGAAGTGTAGATGTTTGAGGAGGGAAATGTGTTTTTTTACCTTCACATATTGAACCTTTTCAGTGTGAGATGCGACAGAATGTGACATAGGAATGTCTTATGCATATCCAAACTTGTGTCAAGGGTCAGGTAATAAGAATATTAGGACTCCTGTAGTTGCACCTTCAAGAAAATATTTTATTTACCTGAAATCTTTCTAAGTCTTAACAAAAAGGTATTTAAACATTCCACAACAAGGATCTGAGATTGAAGAGTGATTGCATATCTGGTTTTCACTTCTTTGGGCTCAACAAATTCCATTTATTTGGCACAAGTGCTCTCTATGAGATAATAGAAAAACAACATTGTTTTTTCACCAGATTTTTAGGATACAGGTTAAGGAGAGGTGACCCAGAGGGAAATTCTCTTATGCTGTATTACGGGAGCTTTCTTCTCTTTTTGAAGTATTAACTGAGACTGATACCAAACAATACCAACACATTTTATAATCTGTGATGTTTTCATTCTAGAACCACCAGGATATTCCTGATATCCTGCCAAATTCTCCTGGAATTTGGCATGAAGGACCAGAGGGGATAAAACGTCAGCAAATGCATCCTCCTCCCAGGGAATTCTGAAATTCTCTAGAAGCAGGGCTGTGGACCTGGACTTGCAAGCCAAGCAGGGAGTCATCTGGGATTCTCTGCTGATCCCACTGAACAGCATCTCCATCCTCTGCAGTGTCCTCAGGGAGCAGGATGCAGAGGGGTAGGTCTCCTTGCACCCACTTTCTCTTTCCTTTGAAGTAGAAGCTGGTGAACATGGGCAGAATAACAGGAAAAGTTTGTGTCATTACCAGGGTCTTCTACCTGAGATCTGAGAGCCATGCAGAGTGCATGGAAGGAACTATTCCTCTGGTCCTGTTATCTTGCCGACACCCGGGATTGTCTTGAGATGCTCCATTTCTTTCTTGAGCTTGGCCATGAGATTTTAAATTTGCTAACCAGCTCTGCCACGTGACCACTGCTGGCTTCATGAAAGAAGGTTTGGTTCCTAAGTAACTGCTAGGGAGTTTAAAATTAAAGAGACAAGACTCTCATTAATACCAGCTTTAATACCAGCTCCAAGACGGCTTCTCCTAGCTCCTGCCTCCAGCCACTTAATGCGGTGGTGAGGTTTACAGAAAAGACTAGCGAGAGAGGGAGAACACGCCAGGGAGTGGGCTTTTATTGGGGAACAAAAAATTCCAGGGAAAATCCCATCCAATGAAGGTTAAGGGGGGGGCAGCATCCCAAGGTCAAGATTTGGTCTTCAGGGCAGTGGCCAGGCACGCCTCTGCACTGACAAGCCCTCGGACCTGGGACAGGGTGGGGAAGGCTCAGACACAGCTGTGTCAAAGTGCCTCTCACCCAGCCAGGGAGGTAACTCAAATCACGTGTGAGGATGGCCTCCCACAACCAGCCTCTGAAGAACTTTATCTGGTAAGCAGTTGGATCTTATACCTATATGTGTTATTTAATCCGGGATTATTTTTCTGCTAAGCCACCTTGTTGCTTGAGAATTACATGGTGAAATGATTTGTGACAACGGTACCATATTCAGGGGAGCACAAAAGAGTGATTTTTCTCCTTTATAAAGAGAAGAAAACCTGAGTGTGTCATTTTATTTTTACAGTATTAAAAGGATCTGTGAGGCAGTGCCCCGGAAAACCTTCATGAAGAGGGACTTTGAAGACAATTCAACACATCACTATGGATGAAGCTCAGAATTTCCACACTGAAAATGGGGACTTATATGGGAAGGCAAAAGCCATCACTCAGAGGGAAAAGGAAGTCCAGAAATTCCCTGGAACTTTCTGAACCATTTTCAGACCAGCCACTTGGATGTTAGTGGTCTCCCTCCTCTTTCATCCCAGTAGCTAAGAGCTCACCAGAGTGATCCCCAATGCAGATGAAGTCGCCCAATACCTACCAGAAGTGATGAAGGTCATTAGAAGAAAACCACCATGCAACACCCCCCATGGGTCCTTGGAGGTGCTTATGAAAGCTGAACAACTTTGGGGTTGTAAGGAACTATGCAAATTGAGAGAGAGATTAGAAATGTGAGCCACTGCATCTGCATTTTTTCCTGAATTCTTGAAATTTGTCTTTGCTCTATTGATTTGGGACATGGAAGATTCCCAAGATAATTCAGTCACTGAATTATCTCAAGCATTTTGGCAGAACAAAGAGCACTGGTCTGGATATATAAGGTACTTCAGTTGCCCTTTTTCAGAGAAATTTTAGACCAAGAGAAAGCGCACATACACCTTTTTTTTTTTTTTTTTTTTTTCTGGATTTCAACAGGAGATTGTATTATGGAACAGAATCAGATTCTATAGGTGTATATAAGCTCCTAAGGAACAGGAATAGGAAAGAAAGTCCTTTAAAATCTACAAGTCTTCTGGGGATGTCACTTCATGGTAGGTTCTTGCCAAGCATGCCTCTGGTCCTGGGTTAGACTCACGTGGACACTTCCCAACATCAATAGGTTGAAATGACAGATTCTCATGTCAGTTCTACTTACTAATGTATAACACAGCTACTGAAGTATTAATTCGATCTTTTTTTTTTCACCATTTTTTACTAAGAATTTTTCATTTGTTCTTTTTAGTTGTATAGGACAGTAGAGTGTATTTTGACATATTATACATAAGTAGGGAGGGGAGAATAAAAGTTTTGACTCATCCTTCAACTGTGATTGTCCTCCTTCTCTTTCATAGCACAGTGAGCTGAATGTTATGAGCTGAATGTTTGTATGTCCTCACTCTCACATTCACACGTGACAGCCCTAGTGCCCAGTGTGCAGATGGGGCTGTCATGGAATTAAATCAGGTCAAAGAGACCATGGGGGCAATTCCCTGATTGATAGGATAGTGTCCTTAGAAGAAGAGATGCCAGAGAACTTGCTTCTTCTTCCTCTGGGCACAGACCAGAGGTCCTCTGAGCACTCAGAGGGCAGAAACCTGCAGGCCAAGAGAGGAAGCACAGGGTGAAACCCACCTTGATCTTGGACTTCCCAGCCACCAGAACTACGGGAGATGACTTTCTGAAGTTGAAGCCACTCCGTCAGTGGTATTTCCTTATTGCAGACCAAGAACATCGTTACAGGCATATAGTTAGCCTTCCGTCTCAATATACGGGCAGGGCACTAAATCTTAGCACAGAATGGGATCGTCGCTCAGGGGCAGAGTGCATGCTTAGCAATTGTGAGACCCAACGAAAAGCTCCAGCACCAGAAAAAGACAACAAGAACCACCATAACAACAAAAATCATGGGCAATGTTAATGCGATTATTTATCTGCCTTATTCTGGTCCAAACATTCTGAAAGGTTGTTCTAAGCTCTAGCCAGAAAATGTCTGGATGACTGATGGGAGTCTGGAAGGTTACGGGACTGATATTGCAGGTACTGTGAGTGTATCCCATGTTCTAAGCTCTGAGCTTCTCTGCCTGTTGTTCTCCCATCTGTGTTGACTCAATGAATGCTAGGAGCTCTCCTTGAAATTCTAGGCTCCTCTAGTTTCAGCAAAATAGGGAGGAAAATATCACTGATTTCTTTCTGAGTGCATTAAATCAGATACAACCGAGACCCATCTCATAGGTCCGGCCTCAGCCCCGGGGGGTCATCCATTTCTCCCTGGCGCTCTGCATCCTTCAGTGGAGAATGGTACCAGAAACCAGGATCTGGACACTGGCTGTGCTGGTTGCTACTCGGTAGCTTACTTGGTGGCTGCTGACTTTGCAGCTTCTTCCATCAGTCCCTGATTGTGGCTGTACTGTCCATCCTGGCACATACTGACCACATATGTGGCAGATGAATACTTGCAGTGCGGTTGGTCCAAATTGGGATATGGTGTGAGCATGAATCTGCACTGGATTCAATAATTTGGTATGGAGAATGAAAAATCCCCTTTATCTTGTTTTTATAATTATTATATTTTATAACCATTTCATTATATTTTTTAATCATTATATTTTCAAATCATTATATAGATTCTTTAAAATATGTGGTTACTGGGAAATTTTAAACGACGTAAGTATCTTGCATTATACTTCTGTAGAGCAGCCATAGTGTTCTCATTATTAAACTGAGTGTGGCTAGATGTGGTAGCACTTGCCCATAATCCTAGTGGTCGGGGAGGCTGAGGCAGGAGGATTGTGAGTTCAATGCCAGCCTCAGCAATTTAGCAAGGCCCTAAATAAAATATTTTTAAAAAGTGCTGGGGATGTGGGCATTGAAGAAGTGCCCTGTTTATATCAATCCTTTGTATAAACAACAACATTCATAATAATAATAGTAATTGTTCAATGCTTCACTAGAGCAGAGGTTCTCGACAAGGTAGAGGGGGAGGGTATTTTGCCTTTTAAGGTACATAATGTCTATAGAGTTGTTTTTAGTTGTCACAACTACAGGAAGTGTTAATGGTAGCTGATGGGTTAAAGCCAGGTATGCTGCTAAGCATCCAATAAAGTATATACAGCATTCTACAACAAAGAAGTTTCCAGCCAAATGTGAACAGTGTTGAAGTTATCAAACCCTGATGACCGAGTGTGTCCTCTCCCCTTAAGTAAGTGTTCCAGGTTGGAAGGGTAGATCAGCTTGGTTTGACTGATCTGATCCCAGGGATGGTGGGGTTCTTCTTATGAACTTGGAGGCCTGATGGACTGACTTTCTTTTCTGTACTGCTAGTGGGCTGGTAGGTTGAATGAAGAGACCTGGGGTAACCTGTGCCTCCAATAGGGATCCTAAACTTTCTAAGATGGTGAAGTAACACCGTTGCACAGGCTGTTTATTCCTTGTGAAGTGTAGAGAATACCAAGGTGAAGTATAGGAACAGTATCCTTTGAACAATAGCCTATCTTTAGAGGGTCTTAGTTTGTCTTCAATTCTATGAATGTATATTGATCACTTGACACATTATGCTTATATAAATCTAGTAGTGGGGGTTTCCAAGATTCCCATTGGAAAAAAAATAAAAATTAAAACACAACCTCTTATTCTTTAAATATCCTAACTCTTTAAGAAACATTCCAGGCATGAAGAAAATCAGAATATATAAGCTGAGTGGTTATGAAAAAGACACAAGTCTCCAAAACTTGCACAAATTTGTGAAATGCATTGTTTGGTCTGAAAAATCTCTTCAGAACTCTGAATCTCATGATGCTTTCTGGTTAAAAACATTACAAAAGAGAAAATCTTTACTCAAAAGTAAATGCAAAATCAGAGTAGAAAAACATATAAACATGAAAATCTAATTAAATGTAAATAATATTTCATCTCTCAGATATAAGCCATTTCTCTCTCTAAAAGTGTTTTGGGTTTGAGAAATGGCAACATGTTTTGGGGAGTGTGGTCCTGGTGCTGATAAAGAGGTAAGAGATTCAGCCTGGTGGTGGTTCAGGCCTACAATCCCAGCCACCCAGGAGGCTGAGGCAGGAGGATTGCAATCAAAGCCAGACTCAGCAACTTAACAAGGCCCTAAGCAACTTAGCGACACCCTGACCCTATATCAAAATATAAAACAGAAAAGGAGAGGCTAGCCCAGAAGGGAAAAGGGAGAGGAAACAGGAAGGATCATGAACTGAAGTCAATTTCCATGTATATATGAGTCTGTGAGACAAAACCAGCTACTGTGTATAACCATAAATTTCTAATAGATTATAAAATAAATAAAATGGGCTGGAGTGTGGTTCCGTGATTAAAACACCCCATGAGTTCAATCTCCACTACCAAAAAAAAAAAAAGACATTCAAATTAAATTTCAGCCAGAAATGTGTATTACTTCAATAATTTATGACTCTCTATCAAGACTTTGAAGGATGTTTTGGAAGGCTGTGTTATTATGTGGTAGGATGAATAGAAAAAAATCAAGCGTGAAGCTTCTAATTAAGGTATTGCCTTTGTGAAAACAAAGGCTCCACAAAGTAGTTATCTTCTCTGTGATGCTCCAAGGTGTGAATGAAGATGCAAAGAAGACACTTTCAAGACTTGCACTGCTTAGGAATTTCCAAAATAGCCCCAGGAAGCTATGAGGTCACATGGGTGTATTACCTACAATAAATATGCCAATAGACGACCCCAAACAAGGCCTTCCAGAGCTGAGCAAAGGTAGAATGACTACCATTGGTTTACACAGTTTTTTAAATTTTTTTTGAGACTACATATGGGATATTATTAGGCAAGATGAATTTGGGACAAATGGGAGAAGAAGTGAAAGCAAGCTACTATCACAAAAACCTTCACCAGAACAACTCACAGGAAGTGTAAAGAAAACACAATAAAATTACAGATGAATACAGATAATGATAACTAGGAAAGAAAAGGGGAGCATAGTAGGGAAGGATAAAATCTGTAAACTACTATTACATAACTTACTTTTTATGGAAAGTACCTTGCACTCATGAGGAATGTTTTCTGGGTTTTGCCACATATTTCAATGTTAAAGTTACTTTTTACATGCAAGGAGTATGAAGAGTTTCCCCCATATGGGAACATAGTTTTTTAAAAGATGACAGACCCCATGAATTAAGTGTTTCGTTTTTTTTTTTAATTGAAAAGCTATCCAAATGTCTAGTTACATTTCTCCCCTCCAAATCCACAAACTGGGTAATAACTGAGTCTCTAGACAACATATTCAAAGCTGACATTCAAGAAAAAGAAAAAAGAAAAAAAACCCCAAGTTCGAGAGTTCCGGGTAGGGTGGAGTTTCCTGGCAGGGCTGTGTGGGTGGCGTTTGCCTGAGTTTGGAAATAAAGTTTGTTCCTGCTTGGAAAAAAAAAAAAAAAAACAAGTTCTCTGGTCCAATTAAGGAAGCCCTGCTACATACAGGCTATCAATCCTAGTGGTACTGATTGACTCCAGGAGGTTGGAAGACATCCTAAGAACCCCAACTCAGAACATTTACTTTCAAGTAGCCTTTTTCCATTTTCCAACTCATGAATAAAGATATTTTGTTAATTCCATTTCAGAAATTCTTTTGCCAACTTTTAAAAGCTCACTCAAGTTAACTGGACAATAAACTAGGCAGAAATTGCTTTACAAAAGGAGGGAAAGCCCAAAATGCCCCTTTCTACAGAGAACCCACAGTTCCGTTGTATTCAGAATAAAGAAAGAAAGAAACTTTCTCTCACACTAGAAGAAATTCAGCCAGAGGTGCCCCAGTCTGGCTGCAGCAAACTAAGCGGGGGATGGGGGGGTGGGGGGTCATCCTTGTGGTGTGTGCACCACTGAATGACCTTTTTTAAATATTGCTGCATTAACATTTGGTAGAGGAACTGGTCATCATCCGTCCCCAAATCTTCCAACATGGTCTTGATTGTCACAGATTGTTTGGCAATTTCTATATCAACTTCAAATATCTCCCCATTAGAGCTCTGCAATGTAATTGAAGGCATGGTGTTTGGTCTCAAGAAGACAGAGAACTGAGGCGAAGGGGGCGGGGCACCGTCCACACAAGGAAAGAAAAAGCTTACATAGACTTTTTGTTTTTAAAAATTAATCAATTAATTAATTTTATTAGTTACATATGACATCAGAAAATGCATTTCGATTCATCGTACACAATTGCAGCACAACTTTTCATTTCCCTGGTTGTACACGATGTAGTGTCACACCCTATGTGCACTCATGTGTGATGATAACGTCAGGAAATGGCCAAGTACCCGGGGCTACGGAGTTATTCTGCTTATTCCGTCCGAGTGAAATTTGAAGCCGTCCTATTTCTCTGACGAAATGATGAAACCTTTTGCGGTCTCAGTAACTTTTTGCACATGGGGATGGGTGATCTCCAGCACCTGTCACCCAGAATCACTCAGCCCCTTCAGCTGAAGACCTGGAGAGCGGGGTGCAGAGAGGAGACCTGAAGGCAGTCCAGCTTTCAACCAGCAGGGAAGAAACACAAGCTCTGAGCTCTCCCAGACCTGGCGAGGGCAGCAAACCCCGGTCCCCCACCTGCACAGCGACACCAGACAGTCACTGTCAATGCCCCGTGGATGTGGGGCAGGATGGAGACTCCAGCTTCTGCTGCCTTCTGCCAGGAAGAAGGGGAGGCGGTCTGGTGGGGGAGGGAGGGACGTGGGAGGCAGGGGAGCCACAGGAGGGAAAGGGGAGGGCGGAGACGGGAGGAGGGGAGGAGCCCCCAGGACGCCCCAGTTGCAGGAGCCTTTCTCTTTCTCAGCCGGATCCTGGAGGCACCGGCGTAGAGTTCCTTTTTGTACGTCTGTAACATTTCACAATAAAAAGGAATCATTCTTAACTCGTTCTCCCTGGGTTGACTCTATTTGGTGAGTGGGACGTGTTTCTCGGGCACCCGGGGGCGTCCTTAGTTCGGAGGAGCTCCCCTCGCGGTGGTGACAACTTCTGGCTCCCAGGGGACTTCATTCCCCCACCCTGCAAAGGGCGGAATCTAACGACCCCCAGTGCCCAGATGTCTTGCGCGGGAAATTTGAAGATGCTCCCAGTGGCGCGGCAGATGCTGAATGAGAACCTCCCCACCCCCACTCCGCAAAGGAGTTTTCTGGTTTCTTTTGCTCTGGGAGCTTTGGATTTTCCCCCATCTTGGCGGGTCTGGTCTGTTGTTAGTGAAAGGCGAGGGCAGCGTCCCCTATCGGCGGCTGAAGCCCAGATTCCAGTCTGGTCTTCAACTCTGGGGAGAATGGGTGGGGCAGGCACCACTTCTGCATTCCTGGAGCTGTGGAGGGCCACAGAGGGGTGTGGGGTAGGGAGGCAGGCCCAGCTGAAGCATCTGTGACATTGTGCCCTTCCCAGGTGGCATGGGTTGAAGGAGAAGAGATGGCTGTGGCAGGATCTCAGGTCTCCTCACCAAGGGAAATGCATTCAGGGAACTTCTTGGCCTCAGGATCTTGGCAAGTGCAAATTGAGTCAGGCTGACCATACCTTAAATAGTGACCAGATGCATCCTTTTATAAGGCACCACTCCTAAGGTAATGGGGACATTATGGTCTTCTTAATCACCTCTCAAAAGTCCCTTCTCTCAACACTGTTGATTGGGGAGTTTCCAACACAGGGACCTTAGGGGACACATTTATTTTTTTTATTTATTTTTTTTTTACAGGTTTTTAAAATAATTTTTATTTTTTAAAAGTAAATTGTACATTACAGGAAAAAAAAAACACACAAGCAAAGAACAAAATCATCTGGTCACAAGAAGCTTAGTTGGACGTGCCCCTCTAGGTTGTGTGCATATATACACAATATCCCATTTTGTGTGATTGAGATTGTGGTGTGTATTATGCTTTTCCACACATCATGAATATTCACACAATTCAAAATCCTGAAGCTACATGAGTATTTTTTGATAACCAAGAATACACTACACCAACTCAATCTGTTATCCTTTCTTGGGGACAAAAATTTCACTGAAGACAGAAATGGCAACAGGCCTCTAGATAGACATATTGGCAGAGTTACAACTAAAACAATTCATTCCCTTAATGCTCAATGTAAAATGAAACAGCAACAGAATACACCAAGCTTGTTTCATTAACAGATTTCTACTACTAAAATATTAGCAAGAATGCATGTTCCCAGTGAATTAAAATATTCCTATAGTACAGCCAGAAGATGCACACACACCAGTGGCTCACATCAAAATGTAAATCTTTGAGCACTTGCTTCTGTCTTTCTGTGTTTCCCTGTGCCCCTCTGCTGCCAGCCTAATGAACAAGTCCTGATACACAATGCCCAGAGATAAAACAATTCCATGTCCAAGATACATCTTTTCTATCAGTTATAACAAAAATATATTTACAAGTTGGCTAATTCACTAGCACTACTTTTTATGACTGTCACCTCAAGCATCTAGAAAGCTTAGATATTGTGAAATGAAGTATGAACTTTGTGAACAAAAACACAATTTACCAAAAATGTACATATAGATATATGGCTATAATCTAAACCTGTCTTCCAAATATGGAGACTTTAGCAAAGAGCACTTCACCCCCGCCTTCCTCTTCACCACTCCAGTGTCTAAATTCAGGACTATCCCTAGCTCCAAGAGCTGGATTAACAAGGGTCATTCTCAGAAGACAGTTCTTTCTAAAAACTAACAAAAGGACATTTATATAGGGATTATTTTGCTATTGTTAACAAACTTTGGGCATTACAACTTATCCTTTAATACCCAGCAAGATTAACTAAAATGCACATATAACAATGGCTAGACAATCTGAACTAATCTAAAGGGCACCCATTGCTTCTCTATGCATACTTTCTCCTTCCCCTACCCACCCCCCACCCAGTGAACCTTCAACCTACCCTGCAAGACATCAAGTTCAACAATTCCATTCCCCTAAATGGCAACCATTCCTAAGTAGTAACAAAACATACTTTAAGGGCATTACTTTAGCTCTCTGCTTTTCCCATGTGTTGTGCACTTTTCAACATCTAGAAACACTAGATGTTCCCAACAAGGACTTAAGTTTCCAACTATACATACAGTAGCACTGAATAAACTGCAACACTTACTTAACAAAGGCTATACTTTGAAGCACCCCCTTTTTTAAAGGCTAGAATTTGAAAGTGTCTTCCAAACAGTAACATTCTGGCCTAGAACCCTTCCCCTTCTAGTCTTATCAACCAATGGGTCAGTATATGCATCTGTAATGCTTAGAGATGACTTTTAACAAATTTCACTTTCTAAGTGGTTTTAATTACAGTCTTTCCCATGAATTTAACAACATGTACTCGGTGTGTTAGTTTATTAACTCTACTTTTGTCATACACTGGCAACCTCTTTAGCATCTAGATAGACTAGATGTAAATTAGGACTCATTTGTCCTTTATATACACTATTTACACAGAATAGTAAAACAAAACCCACAAATATAAGGGACAACGGTCAATTCTGCTTCACAGAAAATACACTGGTATAAAGCCCTTTATATTTTCTTTTCCTTCTTCCTCCCTGAACCAGCACAGATATAATATGTACTGTTCAGAGAAGCGTTTTGATCATTCCATTTCCAAAAGACAGTTATTTCCTCATGAATTTTAAAAAAAAGATATGTATATAACAAAATGTTTTATTTACTACCTCTACTTTTAACATACTTTGTGCACTTCTAAACATCTAGAAAGACTAGATGTTTCAAATAAGGACTTAAGTTTGTCCACTATGTACATAGTAGTGTTAAATAAACTACACACATGTAACAATGGTTATATCTGAAAGTGTCTTCTAAGTAGGATCATTCTGGCCTAGAATCCCTCATTTCTTCTACTTCTTTCTCCAGTTCTCACATGTGTCACATCTGAGTGTCACATGATGTTACAATTTCACTTCCAAAAGTCCTTTTCAGAAGACTGCCTTTCTATGAATTTTAACACAAAGTGTACAAAATGTGTGAGTTTACTAACTCTACTTTTGTCATACATTGGCAACCTCTTTAATATCTAGAGACTAGATATTATAAAATTAGGACTCCTTTGTCCAGTATATATACAATATATACAGTACAGCAAAGTTAAATGAAATGCACGGTACAAGGCAATGGGTAAGCTGAAGTTTTCTAGCACACTCTAACAATGTTAAACACCTTTTGCAACTTCTTCCCTCCCACCTCCCTCAACCCAATCAACAAGTACAACAGACAGTGTTCTGTTAAGAGGTGGTTTAACAATTCCAAACACAATATTTCTCATCAGTTTTTAAAAGCTATTTACAAAAAGTTTCAATTCTACTACTTTTACTTTTAAATATATCAAGCACTTCTAAATATATAGAAGGACTAGATATTCCACATAAGACCCTGTCCACTATTCACACAGCACTGGTAAATAAAATTGCACGCATAGCAATGGTTAAATATGAGGTATCTTCTAATATGACCATTTTGTCCTCAAACCTCTCCCTCCTCATTTCCTTCTATTTTCAGTCCAGTGGACAAGTACAGGCATATGTAACACTTAGAGATGGTCGAACAAATCCATATCCAAAAGTCTTTTTACAGAGGACAAGCTTTCCTATGAATTTCAACAAAAAATGTATAAAATGTTCTAATTTTACTAACTACTTGGTCATACACTGGCAACCTCTTTAACATCTAGAAACTAGATGTTGCAAAATTGGGACTTATTTGTTCATTATATACACTATATACACAGCAAAAACAAAATGCACAAAACATAGAAAACTGATGTCTGAAAATGTCCAAATATGAACACACTAACCTTTTGCAATTGCTTCCCTCCCACCTCCTCCACATCACTGAGCAAATACAGACAGTACTATACCGCTCACAGAGGTGGTTTAATAGTTCCATTCCCAAAAGACTATTTCATATGAATTTTAGCAAAAAGATATTTACAAAGTGATATTTCACTACCTCTACGTTTAACATACATCGGGCACTTCTAAACATCTAGACAAGACTAGATGTTTCAAGTAAGGACTCAATTTGTCCACTATGTACATGACAGTCTTGAATACACTGCACACATGTAACAATAGTTCTAATTTGAAAATGTCTTCAAAATATGAGCATTCTGGACCTTCACCGACCCAGTGGGCTATAATGGTCAAATTTTCAGAAGACAATCTTTCCTAGGAATTTTAACACAAAATATTCAAAACTGGTTTACTAATTCTACTTTTGTCATACACTGGCAACCTCTTTAACATCTAGAAAGGCTAGATGTAAATTAGGAGGACTCATTTGTCCTTTATATACACTATGTACATAGCAAAGTAAAACAATACCCATAGACAACTCTTGGCTCACTGGCACGGTGCTCCCCAGGACCAGTATTCAACAGGGGTTTGGCTATTGCACCCCCCCCCAAAAAAAGAAACCATAAGAATTGTAACAAAAGAAATTTACAAAATGTGTCATATATTTTACCACTTCTACTTTTAACATATATCAGGCACTTTAGAACATCTAGAAAACCTAGATATTAAAAAAAAAAAGTATTTAGCATTTTCAACTATATATACTCTAACGAGGAATAAAATGCACACGCAAAACAATGGTTATTATATGAAAAATGTCTTTTACATAAAACCAGTCTGGCACAGGACCTCCTTCTCACGATCAGTCTTCTCCATGTCCAACAACCCACTGAACAAACGTGGACAAGTGTCGCTCCTAGAGGTGGTCTAACAAATTCATTTCAAAGTCACTTCCAGAAGACATTTCTGATTTTTTCAAACAAACGGACATTTACAAGACGTCATTTTCTAACTCTATCATACGTCAGGCATCCTCTTGACATTCAGAATGTCCAGATGCAGCACAAGTTTTAAAAGGTTGGGGGGCAAGTTGAGAGCAGCTTTTTCATATTATATACACAGGCCTTTTTCAAAGGGCCAGGAAATCTTCCCAAAGGGTGGCGGGCGTTTCCAACTGGGCAGATGCGGCTTGTGACTCTACCGTTTCTCTCTTTGGTAGAACGGACACCCACCGCCCGAGGCCGCCAACCGGTCCACCCGTCGTCGTCTTCCCGGGCTTCGCTCACCTTCCAGGACGGTTGCGGTCACGAGGAGCCGGCACTGAGCGCTCACGGAGAGCCCTGGTCTGTGCGGCTCCGCTGTCCAACGCGTGGTCGAGCTTTCAGGCGTCCATCCTCCTTCTTGGGACCTTGAAGCCCCTGGCGGCCTCCGCGGCGTTCGAGCGGCCTCCATTCTTCTCGCCATGCCACGCCCGCCGCCACCCAAAGGCGCCACGTCCCAGGTGGCAGCTTCAGCTGGGACGGGCACGATTGAGCCAGGAGACCCGGCAGCCCTCGGGGTCCGGGGCCCGACAGGTCGCCGCCGCCATCAGGTCATCCATCTGGGTGGCAGGCTCACCGGTCCTTCACAGCCAGGGCCAGCCCGTGGGCACTCGCAGCAGGAGCTCCGGGTATCTGCAGGAGAGGCCGCGTCCTGCCCTCGGGCCCCCCAGCTCACCCGCCGGCCTGGGGCCGGGGGCCCCAGAGGGCCCGGGGGAGCAGGCCGCACTCCCGTTTCTCACCACGCTCTCTGCCGGAACTGACAGGGGACACATTTAAATTATCACATCCCTTTAACTTTCAATACTTTAGTGGTTGTTTCCTAAAATTAAGGGTGTTCACAGGACAACGATCAATATCAGGATGTTAACACTGATCCAGTACTACTACCTAAAGTACCTTTGGTGAATTGTATTGATTGACCCACAAATGTCTTCCTGGCAAGAAGCAGAACAGATTTTTCTCTAAGATTCTACCTAGGATTACACCTGGCATTTGCCTTCCATTCCTTTTAGTCTGACTTAATGTGGAATCCTCCTTCAGTCTTTATCTCTCATAATATATAAATACTGTTGAGGGCATGGATCCATTGTTTTGCAATTTATCAATTTCTGTGGGTCATCTCATGGTTTCTTATGTTTATATTCAGCTTATGCATGCTTAGCAAGAATACCACGCACCTCGGTGTATCACATCAGAATGAATGTGATTTTGATTCATTCAATTACTGATATTAAGTTTGATTACTTTGATAAGATGATCTATGGTTTGTGTACCCACTGGCAAATTAATAGTATCCCATTTGTAATTATGATTATCTTGTAGGGGGAGGTTTTGCTTCATAGCACTGATATTTGGGAATTTCTCTAATTACAAAATATTCAACAGAGTTCCCAGGACAGATCTTATACCAGCTCTATTCTTAGACCCACCAACGGAAATACCTTAGAAACTAGTTAATGAAATAGTAAATACAAAGTTTTCATATGTGCCAGAACTTAAAAATAGTTTTAACTCATGGATTAAAATAGAAATTCTATAGTCACAATAGTCAATGAATTAGTAGTAAAACATTTGCCCACAATCATCAAAGGAAGTTTTAATAGGCTTAAGGAAGAGAGGATTTTGCCAGATGTGGTGGCCCACTCCTGTAATTACAGTTCCATCACCAGACTGAGGCAGGAGAATTGAAAGTTCCAGACCAGCCCGGGCCCTTAGGGAGTCTCTGTCTCAAACTAAAGTAAAATGGCCAAGGATATAGCTCAGAGGTACAGAGCTTGGGTTCAATTCCCGGAATGGGGGCAGGAAGATAAAGAGAACATCAACCTTACACAAAGTCTTCCAGGAATAGAAAAAGAGAACCCACTCCCTTTTTGTATGAGGCTAACATTATAGATGACAAATTAGATACAGTACAAGAGGAACATCACACATCATCATCACTCAAATATGTACATGAAAAATCCCAAATAGATTAGCAAACCATATCCAACAGAATGGAAAAATGATAACAGATCACGTTTAAGGTGAGTAAAGTTAGGAATTCAGTGTTGATATTAGCATCAGAAAATCACTGTAACTCACCTCAGATTAAAAGAGAAAAATCATGAAAGTTGGAGTAGATGAGGAAAAAGTTTTTGATAAAGTTCAATATCCATTCAGGACTCTTAACAAATTAGAAACACAAAGAAGCTTTTGGAAATGGGCAAAGGCATTTACAAGAAGGACATACAGCAATCATTTTTCATAATAAGGAACTGCTGAGATGTGCCCTGAAGATAGGGGCGTCATATGAGTGGCTACATCATCACTTCTGTTCAGTGTTGCACTAGAGGTCCTAGGTCATGCATTTGAGTAAGAAAAAGAAAAGGTGATAAGATTCTGGAATGAAAGTAATTTCATTGACTATGCAGAAAAAAGAAATCTCATTAGAATTAGAATAACATGTGAATTTGATAGATCTAGATATCAAAGAATGAGAAACAACTATATTTTGAAAACAGTAGAAAATATTTTTAAATATATCATTTAAACTGCCTCAAAATAAAGGGCATCAGAATAAATGCAGCAAAAGTTGTGCAAGAATATTACAGAAATATAACTAAGTTGTAAGGCACTGAAGACAATGTAAATGACAGAGCTGTGTTGTGTTCTTGGATTGCAAATTGTAATCTCCTAAAGATTGTCAATTGCTTCCTAATTGATCTATAGATATTTGCAGCACAATTTGTTATTACACGCCAATCAATGCTTGTTGCTCAGAGAGAAGTAAACTGAAACTTTCATGGTTGAGAAAAATGAGTAAGTGAAAAAATGCCAAGGGTTGGAAAGTACTTAGGTCAAGGAGAATGTGAAGACAGTGCTGCATTGTGGCATCTGGTAGATTACACTTGGGCTTCACATGTGAGCCACCATTTTCTACTGAGGATATGCATCAGGAACATAATGTTGGTGGAAAAAGGTAGAAAGATTGCAGAAGATGCACACAGTATTGCTCCAGTTACTACGGGTGTGTAACAAATTCCCCTGAGATTTAGCCAGTATAAAATAAACATTTATTATACTCAGGGATCCTAAGGGTCTGGAAAAGATGCAGAGCACAGTGGGGAAGCCTTGTTTCTGCTGCCTTCACTTTTGGTGGGAACAGCTTGACCAATGGGGCTGGAATCATTCAAAGACTCCTTTACCTATGTGTGGTTGATGATGGAGAGACTTCAACAGCTGGGGGGTCCTTAGTTGTCCTCCCTGCCAACACACACACACACACACACACACACACACACACACACAATCCTGCAGAGGCCTTGGGGGTAGCTCTACTGTCTTTTCAAATCAATCCATGGAAGTGACACAGCATGGCTGATGCCTTACTCTCTTGGTTACAAGCAGGATACTAAGATTGGCACATGTTCAAGGGGAAGGGATTTAGATGCTGCCTTTGTGAGAAGAATGTCAAGGAACATTTACAACCAACCAAAAGTACAATTTCATTTTGATGAGCTGCCATTTAAAATCTTGTGAAATCAAACCTCATGTGTTTTAAAATATGGTGAAACTATACAGAAAAACAAGGGAATGTTAAATGTGAAATTTGTGAGGGATCTTACCTCTGAGGGGAGAAAGAATGAAGTATGTTTTGGGAGCAGCACGCAGGGGTTTGTACGCTCCTGTTAGCATTCTTTGAGTAGGTAGGAGAGTGCACAAGCTCTTACTTCTGTTCTACTTTAGGCCTTAAATGTACTCCATGAGTGCTGTCTCCTCGCTACTCCAGAGGTCATTATAACAGGATTTAAAAGTTGCATGAATTTTGTGTACTTGGGGAGCCCCTAGGGAAATGATGTGCCTCCCACCCACTTTGTTATGGATACACTTATTATTTGTCAGCTTACATCTTGGAAGTTATCTTGTGCTCTGGGAAAGTTCCTGCTCCACTATTTTTTAAGTCAATTCCTGAAGAGGAGTTTCTTCACCTCAGTGAAACCATTTCTTATCACTGACATGAGGAAGACCTGAGATGAGGCCCAGCTCTGCGCTCTCAGGATTTGTGTTGTGAGTGTGAACCAGTGGTCTGCCTTGCCTCCTGGGTAGATGTGCAGCAGAGACTATCTCCACCAGTCTGCAGCTGAGTCCTAGTGGGCTCTGGGGAGGAGCTCCCCAGTGAGAGCAACTCAGACTTGTACCTCTGTGCATTTGAAAACTGTGGTTTCCGGTGACTTGTGATTTCCGGTATCAGTTTGAGAAGTGCTAAGCTAGAGAAACATACCCCCATAATGTGGACCAGAACCAGGGAGAACAAGAGGCAGGTAGGCTGTGTCGCACCACAGAAGCCATAGTAGACTCTCAGTGAAAGGCTGTCCCCTGATGCTCCTTGTTCTACAAGCTCTAGGCATTGGACTCTGCCTTCTGTGGAGAGCCTCTCCTTGCCCCTTGGTTTAGGCATTGACAGCTGTCCTCCCTGTTGCTGGAGGCACCTGGGATTTTAAGCAACGTGACAGCAAGTGACCTGCGAATGCGAGTAAAGTTTGGAAATACTGAATTACCCAGCTACAGGGAGATACTTCTTCAAATTTGACAAATCAATTGAAAATTGTGCAATTGAGCATAGTGCCCTCACTTCCTGGAGCATCATGAGCCTGATAGAAGGCGGGATCTAGAAAATTCTGTGTGAGAGTCGCGCTGAGAGTGCAAGGTACCAGGGTGCAGGAAAGAAAGCAGAAGAGCTGGAAGAATCTACGGGCAACTACCCTGTGGAGAGCACATAGACGGGCTCGGTAGGTTTCCCTTTCCACTTTGCCTGGGGAAGAAAGTTTCTGAGGCAGGGTGCTCTCTTTTCTGGCTGGGTTTTTCCGGCACCTGCATTCACCAGCTATGCAAGGGCCAGTGCATGCACTGGGTGCACTGGTGTTTGCAAGGGGTCTTGTTTCAGGGGGCAATGCACTGGAAAGTGAGGCCTGCTCTTTAGCCACATTTTCCAGCCTTAGTTTTCTACTCTACTCCCACCCCCAGGTCTAGGCATCTGGCTCTGGGGCGAGGTGGGGCACCAGCAGCACAACTCCACCTCTCTCTGGAAGACCCTCACCCCAACCCCAGTCTCCAGACTGAATGGTGTCTCTCTTTTCTGGGAAACTTGGCTCCTTTGCTGGAGTGTTCATATCACCTTCTCCCAAACCTTAACAGGCCATTGAGGACTGTCACCTTGAACTCTGGACCACGGGGTATGGTTTGCCAGAAGGACTTTGGTCCCTGCTTGGACAGGGGAGACCTTAAACAGCTTTGAGACAGGGAGCTTGGGGTCTGTGGTTTAGGAGACGGGGCTAGAGAGGCACTAGCCGAGTGTGCAGGTGAGGCTCGTGTGGTCTGCAGGGCACCTCGGGTGCCCCATCCTCCTAGAGATCTGAACTTGAATGGAGTTGAGGAAATGTGGGGGTGTCACTGAAGAACTGCAGTCTAGGTCCAGAAAGAAAAAGCAAGCACAGTAGTTCCCGGCCCAAAGTTCATAAACTAGAAGAGGAGAAAGATGACCACATTGTCCTCCCAGATGCCATCGAACGTGGCACTGGTAAGCAAGCGGGGGCCATGAATGTTCCTTAGTCTCTCCTGTCAGTTGGGTGCCACTTTTGTGCAGTTCTACCCGACTTCACACCTCACAGAATTCTCCCACTGTCAAGGGAATAAAGGAATTTAGAGGAAACAACTAATTGTGAACCCAGACCCAAGGGTTCAGGAGGCCATTGAGTTTAAGGTACTAGGGACTTGGTGGAGTCCAGTCTCCAGCTTATTTTTTTTTTAAAGGATTGTGTCCCAGATATATGCCTGAAGACTGATTTTGGATGGTGGAAATTGTACCTAGTCATGAGTGTTGGTCTGAGATGGCCAAGGACCCAGCCCAGCCCACAAGTGCCCCTAAAGGAGCCTCTTCTACAGCTGCCACTAGTTTCGAGTTCCTCAGTGGTATGAGAAGGCTCCTTAGGCATGTTGGGGGTGGGGAGGCAGGTGTGATTGACTGCTGTTCCTTTTGCTTATTGTGGATGAACCAGAAGTGTCCCTAAGAGCAGGGCCAGATGCAGAGAGTGTTGGAATGGGGGCTGGGAGGAAAGGTGACAGCAGTCTACTTCCAGAGGCTACATTATGAAATGAGGGACCACATTCCTCCTGGAAGGGCATGAACCTAAGATGGAGAAATTCAAATGCGTCACTGAGCAGAAGTGAAACTGACTCTCTTGCCCTTCTTGAAATAGAGATGGAGGACGTGTTCTGCCTGGCCGACAGGAAGGTGACTCATATTTCAGTTGTGCCTGTTGTGTAAGAAATACGAAGAAATGAGGTAAAGGGCCCCAATTGTGCCCTAATACTGTGGAGAAAGCTCAGCATGGCAGGAATAGACCTGTTTCTCTGCTTTTTTGGATAATGATGTCCCATTAAAACAATATTTCTTATAAATTTAAACTGAAACAGTTTTGCTTACTTGGCTTCTTCAGTGTTCCTCTACCAGGAGTCAAGACTTCTCCTGCAGCCTCACTGTTTTAGGAGCTTTCTTGGAGGGGCCCAGGCCTAGGGGACCCATCTGAATGAATGCCCAGGTCCCAGGATGTCTTGGGACACAGCTCTGATTTTCCAGGCCCCTCAGAGGACAGGCGGCTACTTTGTTATAGACTCAGAACCCGCAGCCTGCACAGGCCCAGGGTGGAGCCCTGTAATCCTTCTGCCCAAGAGAAGCTTGCTAATGAAAGTCTGATGCAATCCTTTAGGAAATCATTTGATAATACATCTCAAATTGTTAGTATTTCATCAGCTGCTCCAGTAATTCAAACTCCATCAACCACTCACAGTGTGTATATACACTTTGTATACTTAATTTAATTCCGAATGTACAAGATCAGGTAAAACCTCTTGTTTTAGCTTGAACCTTGGTTACTACATGTCCAGACTGTTTCTTCTCTTATATGATTTTTTTTTTTTTTTCTGAGCCAGGGTTTTAGTTCTTATTTTCTGCACTCTGGTTTCATTTCTTTCGGTCTGCTGTGGCCTTCCAACCTGTGTCCAAGCGGTTGTTTCTTTATGTGTGAACCACATCTGTATGTAGAATTGAAGTACTTAGCCAGGGGACTCTTGGGCTCCATGAAAATTCAATGAGGTCATTTGAATACCCGAGTCTCAATCTAACAGAGCCGAAGTCTTAGAATTATTAAAATAAACATTGGAAAGCAACTTCAATTCTCAGGTATACAGGAATAATTACCTAACAGTATGTTTATACTACCTATAAAATTATGCAACAGTTTGTAAGATTTTATAAACACAGGTAATCATTATTTTCCAAAAGTGATTATATAAGATAGGAAGATTCAAAACTTTCTATTTTAGTTTCTGCAAGTGTGACAGACCTTGGTAAACTCTGCCTCTGAAGGCTACCATGTTGGGGATGATGTTAGAGGATAGAAAACTAGGATCGATCCCCAACTATTTTATAAAGTCGCCATAAAAGTTGATGGGAACAAAATCTAGCAATGATGTGAAAGTATGAAAAAGAGAGGAATATCATAAAGGAAAATTATTAACAAACTGAATTTATTATTTAGAAATGAGGATAGAGCCAGCAGGATGCTACAAACCTGGAGTCCTAGCTCCTAGGGAGGCTGAGACCAAATGGTTGCTTGTGCCAAGAAGGGCAAGGCCTGTCAGGGCAACATAGTGAGGCCTCATCTCGAAAAAACAAAATGGAAAAATAAAAACAAAAGAAAACAAACAGAAAAAAGAATGTAAGAAAAGAACAATGAGAGGGCTCATGTCAGCAAAGTGGAGACTAGGAAGCTTCCCCCTTGTGGAAACATCCGAAGCAACAGAAACTGACTGAAGTCAAAGTCAGAGGTTTACAGCAACCACGCAGGTGCCCAGTCAAGAAGCAGCCACATTCAAACCTGTAGAGAAGGTCGGGATGTTTTTTCTTGCCCCTGCCCTTCCTCTCCCTGGCATGGCAAAGTCTCAGGCTGCAGGGGGCATGTATGGAAAGGCTCGTCTGGTCCCTGTAAACTGTTGTTACATGGATTTAGGACTCTCTTTTCTGTATGGAGTGCTCATCATTCACGTCGGATTATCAGGTGTTCTGGGGTCTGGGTCACATGATGAGGAAATCACAGAGACAAGAGGAATATCTTGCACTTGTGCCTATTACTGATCCAGCAGTGGCCAGGAAGATTCTGTCCTCCTGATAACATTTTCTGGGTAGTGATGACTACCTAGGATGGACTTTTCTCTCAACTGTCTCTATACCTATTGATGAACCCAAAGATCTTTTAGTTTTCAACCTAAAGCAAAGCAGTAATCCCAGTGACCTCAAAGGCACAAGCTAATGGAGTAGAAGTACACAGACTAAGGCAGACTGCCTTAGGACATGCAGGATGCTGTAACAAATCACCTTGATTGGGAGCTGGGCAGTTTATAAATTGCTGAAATGTATTTCTCTCTCTGTCCTGGAGGCTGGCAAGTCCAGGATCAAGGTGCCAGCATGGTTCTGGTGAGGCCTCTTCTCCCAGGGTGATTCCCAGCTTCTCTCTGTGTCTTCCCATCACAGAAGGGCTGAGCCTGCTTTCTAGGATTCTTTTGTAAAACATGAATCCTATGGTCAAGGGCTATGTCTTCATGACCCCACCTCCCAAAGGCCTAATCATCTTGGGGGTAAGGTTTTCAACATGTTAATGTTGAGGGGACACAAACGATCAGACCATAATGCAGACGGGTTGAGTGTAAGAATTTTCCCTCATTGAAGATACTGTGGTTTTTCTGATAGGAAAAGGACATAGTGATGTGGCCCACTTTGCTTAAGAGCAAGGGCCAAATATTTTGAATCACATTTATTATTGTTAACAGGAAGAAAAAAATAACTAACATGTCATATTGCTGATTGCCCCTAGAATTCCAGGTGACAATTTTCCCAAAGGACTTCCTACAATAGCCTGGTGTGGTGGCACATACCTGTCTCCCAGTGGCTCAGGAGGCTGAGGCAGGAAGGATCAAGGTTCAAAGCCAGCCTCAGCAACTTATTGAGGACCTAAGCAACTCAGTGAGACCCTGTCTGTAAATAAAATATGAAAAAGGCTGGGCATGTGGCTCAGGGGTTGAGCACTCCTGGGTTCTATCCCTGGTACCAAAACAAACACGCAAACAAACCCCAAAAATCCCTACAAAAGGAGATAATGAAGGTAAAAGCTGTAAAAGTTGAAATCGTTAAAATCACAATGGAAATTTGATATAATTGTATAATTAAAACTTGACTCAAGGACAAGGTCAAAAATATAGATTCCCTTCTGGGGTTTGTATAAGGAAAGAAGAGAAAACACAATCTATACAAAATGAACGATCAGAAAGAATGATATAAGCACAGAGTAAGGGAAAATTTAAGGAATTAGAAGAGCATGATGGAAATCCATGGCAGCAAAATCAAAATGCCAGTAAGAGTGTAAGTTGTGGGTCTTGTGTGATAATCTGCCCCCAAACCTGTCACTTCCTAGCTGTGTACTTCCCAGTCCAGGGAGACTTCTACAAAGGGTTTCACTCTGTTTCCCTCAGAATTCAGAATTTGCTTACTCCTGCATGGGTCCCATTCTAATGGCTCTGTCGGTTGGTTTTACAGGAAAGAATTTCAGCTTGGAAACCAAATGGCCACTGTGGACGTAAACATCAGAATTGATTTTGAAACTGATTATAATGAGCTGGTTTTAGATGTAGGAAAAGTCACTCTTGGAGAGAAGAATAGGAACAGTATGAAGGACAAACAAAGGAGAAAAAGGCAGAAAGAGGCTGTCTCACGAGCCATGTGTGCTTTGCTGAATTCTGGAGGAGGAGTTATCAAGGCTGAAATCGAGAATACAGAGTATAAGTATAATGAAGACGGAATAGGAGAAGATTTGGAAATATCTTTCAGCGATATGCTGCCTCGTGTTCTAAATTACCTTGACTTCATGCAGAATGCTAACACATTTTTGATTTTTGTGAAATCATGGGGCTTGGATAGCTCTGGTCAGCAGATTGTCACGTTGAGAACCAATCTGTATAGCAAAAATATAACATCTACAATTGTCATGGATGGTACCCATGCACTGACTTTCCTCCAAGAGAAGAAAACTGAATCCAGATTATTTTCAACACCAAAAACGAATGCAATGAAGGTCCCTACTGATGTTCATGAAGAAAGTAGTGTGGTGGACTCACTTTCAGAGTTTTTTAGCAAGACAAAACTTACATACAGAAGTAAAGTCAACTTTTCTGAATCAACAATTGTTGCTACTAAATTAGTCCCAGATTACGATGTGTTTGGAAAAAAAGAAAAAAGAAAAAGAGAAGATGTGTTGGAATTCATTAAAGAAGAGATACCTCAATATGTTTCCGCATTTGCAAATACTGATGGGGGATATTTGTTCTTTGGTATAGATAGCCAAACAAAAGAAGTAATTGGCTTTGAAGTACAGCCTTGGTGTCTTTCTGAGATAGAAAAGACAATTAGGGAGCTTCCTGTCCATCATTTCTGTAAAGAGAAGAAGGCAATTAATTACTCATGCAAACTCATTGAAGTCCATGATGAAGAAAGACATCGTGGCTATGTCTGTGCACTCCATGTAGACAAATTTTGCTGTGCCGTATTTGTTGAGGAGCCTGATTCCTGGCATGTGAAAGGGAACCACGTGATGCGGTTTACCACAGAGGAATGGATCAAGTGCATGGTGGATGGTGAGGCAGGTTAAGGAAGGGGGATTAGCAATGAGCATACATTTGGCCAGGGTGGTTGGGAAGGTGTGACTGGAGCAAGATCAGTAGTCCTGAAATGCCAATGCTCAATTTAACAGTCTCTAGTGGACCCCACCGGGAGTTCACCACCTCTTGTTTTCCTCTGCCCACTTAGAAGAGACATATTACAAGTAGCCCCATGCTTTGGTCAGCTTTCCATCACAATGACACATTTCTGAGATAATCCACTTAGGAATGGAAATGTTTCTCTTTTTTTCTTCTAATAATTTGGCTCACAGTTTTAGAGGTTCCAAAATGTTTTGGCTGCATTTCTTTTTGAAACAGCCCATTATGACAGGGAATGTGTGGTGGAAGAAAATTGCTCACTTGATGGCCAGGGAGTGAAGGTGAGGACAAAGAATGGTCAAGGGTTCTACAATTCCCATCAAGGGCAAAGGGAGTAAGGAGGAGGGATCAGGCTATCATAATCCACTTTAAGGGTCTTCTTAACTCCCACTTGAATTGCTTATTAAGCTCTGATTACAGCACTTGGGGCTCTTTATGAGACTTCTACTAGGCCCCACCTTTAGATGGCTTCACCAACTCCCAAGAGCACTTACTCTGGGAAGTAATCCTTTAACACAGGAATCCTTTGGTAACAGTTCAGTACCAAACCATGATATTCTACTACAGCCACCTGAAAGGTTCATGTCCATCTTAACAAAGCAAAATGCACCCACATTTTTTACTCAAATTCCAAAGAGTCCCAAAGTTTTGACAGCTTTGGCATTGCTCAACAGTGTAAGTTGTGTATGCTGAGACTCAAGGCAGTTCAGCTTTAGGATGCTATAAAAATTAAGTTATAACAGTATGTTACTTCCGATTTGAAATAGTAAGTAGGAACAGGGTAAACATTCCCAGTTCAAAGGGGAGGAACAGGAAAATATCAAGGAGGTTTCAGACCAAAGCAAGACTGCAACCCAGCAGGGCATACACTAAATCCTACAGCTCCATGTTTGGCATCTGGGCACACTGCCCCTGTGACTATGCTGGTTGCAGGCTACCTGCTCACTCTCTTGGGGTGGTATTGTATGCTGGGTGCTGCTTCTTTTGCCAGACATTGGTCAGTGCTGGTATCTTTTCCTCCTTGGGATCTACACTGCAGCCATGCCTTCACAATTCCCAGAGAAAGAGTTCCTTGGGCTGTCCTGGGTCACAGGGTGCCCTGGGACTGTTTTCTCAGTCAGTCATAGAGATGTCACCTTCCTGGTAGTTTATTCTATTTTCTTTGTATTTGTCGAGGTGACTGTTCAAACCCCCTTGCAGAAGCCAGCTCTGTCTTGATGTGTGTCATCGAAACACATTCTGTGTTTAACAAAATACTTTGATGTTTTTGCCATTAATTCTGTCAAATTCGTAATCTTCAGAATTTGAGTAGACTTTTATTGATGAAATAGGCACTCCTGTACATGAAAGTAAGAGCAAACTAATTCAGTTTAGTTGAAGCAAATTATGTTGTCTATATAGGCTATATGTCCCTGGGTAGCCTAGCTTGAGATGTAGCTCCCAACGTGGCTGTATTCAGTCACTGGAAAAATCACAACAGTCCCCTACATCTCTCATTATCTTTTTTGTTTTTGATGATGGGTAACTGACTTATTTCCTGGGTTCTGCCTTAAAAACAGTGTCATCTTGAATATTCCTGTGTAGTCTGGTGCATGGGTGAAAGTTTCTCTTGGGAGCACACTTAGTAGTGGAATTGCTGGTTCAGGAGGTGTGAGAATATTCAAGTAATAGGAAAATGCTGATATTTTTTTCAGATTAGACAGGTCATTTTACTCCCATCAGGAATATATTAGAAATTCCACATTTCCTCCAATTGTCAGACTTCTCTTCGTTTTTCTGCCTCTCTTCTCTTCTTTGTCTGTTCCATCAAATGGGTAGAAGATAGTATCTTTGTGGCATGAGCTTTCCTGTTTATTAATTTGGTTGATCATATCTTAATGTATTTATTGGTTCAAAGTACTTTACCTTTTATGCAGTGCCTGTTCTGTCTTTTGGTTATATTCCAATTAGACTTTGTCTTTTTCTTTTTGCTTTGTTAGAACACCTTACAGACTGTAGAATCAATCACCTTGTCGTCACAGGTGTTACAGATTGTGGATATCTTCTCCAAGTTTCTGCTTGGCATTTTCTCTTTTCTTAAGGCCTATTCTGATAAGTAGTAGTTTGAAATTTTAAGAGAGTCAAACTTACCAGTAAAAAATTTGAAGTTTGGTGCTCTTTGTGCCTTATGTGAGAGATGCTCCTCTACTCTAAGGTACTATAATGTTTCCTTTCATTGTTTTCTGGACGCTTTAGTTTTGCTCTGAGCCTTTTACTTTTAAATATTTAATTCATTTCAGTAGACACTGACTCGGAGTGTTATTTCCTCTGTTCCATGTGAAGAGCCATTTTCCCACCCTCACCACTGATCTGCCCAACCGTCTCCAGTATATTTCTGCATACATCTATGGGGAGCTGTGGTTGTAGAATTTCTTTTATGTTTGGTCAATGTGTTTCTTCCTACAGAATTGTGATGTTAAACTGAATATAAATATTGGAAAGAGAGAGTCTCCTTTTTCTCTTTCTTTGAAAATATATGGACAGTTTTAGTCCTTTAACCTTTCATAAATTTTAGAATCTACTTGGGCACCTTAGAAATACCTTTCTGGATGTTTATTGCAGTTTCATTAAATATATAGATAAATTTAGGAAGGAATGACACATTTCTATCAACCGGTCTTTTTATCCTTGAACATAGGAAATCTGTTCATGTATTTCTATCTTTTTAAAAAAAATTCATTGTACATGCTTTATCAAAATGATACTTGTATTTACAGTTTCTGCAGAAAGAGTCCGTTGCAAGGTACCCTCACACACCCAGACACACCCACACAGACATCCACACCATGACCCTGCTCCCACACTAGTGAGATGTGAGGGTCAGACTCCTGAAATTAGGCCGCTGTTGGGGGATAAGAGTTGTTGATTTGTTTCTATTTATTTATTTATTTATTTGGAAAGAGAAAAGCATGGGAAGAATGTATTTGGCCATGACATTGCTAACTAAGTTTGGTTATATTAACATATATGTCAGTTAACACTGACTATTCCTTTTGCATTCTATATCCACAGAATGACATCAAGGTTTTGTGATCAACAGAATATTCCAACTTCAGTCTCAATGATGCTTGTAGTGACTTCTGAGTTCATGTGAAGGCTTACCCTAATAATAATTCAAGTCTATGGACATGAAATAAGGCACAATAAATATTGATTTGACCTAGAGGAAGGAAGAAAAGGAGTAAAACTGGTTTCAAATGATCTCAATTTGACTTGAACTCACTTAAATCCAATTCTAAGTTCCTAAGATTTCTTAGAAATGTTTTTTTTTTTTCTTTTCCCTGACAAAGCCCCCAAAAGAAAAGTTTGGGAATTCACATTTCCATGTTTCAGTAGCCTAAACTACTCAACTTATGTGTAACAACCTCCTCCCCTGCTCAGGTCTCCTCCCTCCTCAGTGCTCAAAAACGCAGAGTAGCAAATACACATCCGGTTGTCTTTAATATCTTAAAAAAGCGGGAGGGGAAGGAAGGGAGAGTAGGGAAGAAGGGAAGATGAGAAGAAGGGAGGAAGGGGGGAAGAGAGGAAGAGAGGAAGATAAAAGAGAAAGGGAAAAAGCTAAAAGTAACCTCATGACTTTCTTGCAGTTTAAGAAATCCCTGTTTCCTCCTTTTCAGGCGATGAAGCCACCCCAGACATTACAAACAACTGCAACAAATGAGTCTGGCAGCATAAGAAATGTCTGGTGTTCAAGTCTTCATGGTGAGACCCACACATCTTGTACACAGTCTGTCGAATGTTTTTTTTGCAGCAGGTGAATCAAACCCAAAGACCTGGACAGTCTGTGAGAGGGAGTGAGAACTGCAGTTCTGAAGGCCCCTGACTTTGGTTGTTTACAGAGTTCAGTCCTGTTAATTGTGATCCTTGGTACCTTCTTCATCTGTATATCCTGAAGGTTCTTCCCCTGGTTTTAGGAATCTGCCGACATAATCATATTTTTCTTTAAACTGCATTTCCCATTCTGGAACACTCTCCCTTTGCAATGCAAGTCTGAGAGATCATCATATTCATCTCTCAAGTGCATCCTTATCTGGGCAAAATGTTGCCAGTCTTCTGGAGGCATCCCTACCAGCAAATATTCCATATGCACCCGCGGAGCCCTACAACTTGCGGCATTTGGTCACAGCGAAGACTTTCCCATTGACCTCAAGCGGGAGGCGCAGCTTGTGCAACTCGACTGGTGAAGCTACTGAGGCTGAAGTCCCACATCTCCATGCGCTGCAGGGAGGGGACCCTGGCCCTTCCCCGCCCTGGCCCCTCCTCCTGCCCCATTCTTGAACACTCAGGGTCACTTGGCCACTGAGCCACATCCCCAGCCCTATTTTGTATTTTATTTAGAGACAGGGTCTCACTGAGTTGCTAAGCAACTTGCCTTTGCTGAGGCTGGCTTTGAACCTGCGATCCTCCTGCCTCAGCCTCTGGAGTCACTGGGATTATAGGCGTGGGCTGTTGTGCCCAGTGGTATTTGTTCTTTTAAAAATACTTCTTGCTGAGCTTCTTGTGTTTGTGACTGGTGTCCTTCGTCAATTTCAAGAAAATCATTGCTTTTGTCTTTTTCTCTCCTCTTATGACTCTCGCTGTGTCAGGCCTTTGGAGTACCTCTGACATGGCTCCTGTGTTCTGATATTCCATTCTTTTTCTTTGTGTCAGTTGGAACTGTTTGCTACCTTGTATCATGACAGTTAATCTTGGTTTCTGCTGTTGGTCTGCTATCACACGGAGTAACAAGGCCCTTAATATCAGATACTGCCTTTTAGAGCGATAGGATGTTGACATGACTTTTATCTATTGATTTCAAATTTATGAGCCTGTAAGAGAATCAGGAAATTTTTGTCTTTTCATTTCTTCTTCACTTGGGGGTAAATTTTAATTACAGTTGGCACTCAGCAGTCTTTTCCTTTTCTCCTGGTTGCTTTATTGTTTGTTTTGTTTTTTTGCAAATTGTCCCACTTTATCATGTTTCCTAATTTCTTATTATATCAGGGATTATGAATTAGGGAAACTTTGAAAGATGTTCTAGGGCTGGGGATGTGGCTCAAGCGGTAACGCGCTCGCCTGGCATGCGTGCGGCCCGGGTTCGATCCTCAGCACCACATACAAACAAAGATGTTGTGTCCACCAAAAAAACTAAAAAATAAATATCAAAAAAATTCTCTCTGTCTCTCACCTCTTTCTTTAAAAAAAAAAAAGAAAGAAAGATGTTCTACCCTTTCATATGGGGTTGTACTTTCTTCTGGCAGGTAGATGGGCGTCAGTGATTGCCTTGCTCTAATTGAAGTTTAGTTTTATGCTTTTCTAGCTAAGATTTTGCTCTTACTACTAGCTGAGGCTGTTCTGGAGTCTAAGCTGAAGTCAGGGTGTTCACCCAGGGCCTCCTCTTTGCTGGGACTTTAATTCTTGCCTGTGTCTGCTCAGCTCAGGAGGCTGGTGACATTTTAGTCCAGTTCCTCAGGCTCCCGGTTCCTGCTTTCTTCTGGGTTCCCAGCCTCTCATCCTGGATCAGCTGGTGAGTCGAGGGGAATTTGTAAGTTGACTTAGGCTCCTCCTCTGCAGTTTCATCCTTTCTGAGGTTTTCTTCTCAAATACTCGCCCCTCTAGGATTTGGACCCCTTCCTTTCTCCTCATGCCAGTGGCCTGTTGACGGCTGTCTGGGCTCTAGTGACCCATGCTACGGCCCAGAAAATATCTGAGGGAGAAGCAGGCTGGAGTGTGCAGTGGCTTCCTGTGCTCCCATCACACGTGTTGGCCTTGTTGTCCCTGCTTGTCCCCCTGGCCCTCCAGTTCTGGACGCCACGGTTGGCTCTGTTTTGTACAGCCTTCGTAGCTGTTTCGGGTGGGAGGGTTGGTGCTACAGTAGTCACAGTTTCCACAGCATGTTCCCAGGGTTTTTGTCTTTATATTTTGTTATCATTATTTCCATATCTAGTGCTTACAGAAAAAGATGAGCTCTATTCCAGAAAGCCTCTGCCAGGAACTCTTCTTCAAGAGGAAGCACTTGAACAATGAACAGAATGACATGGACTTGGATGAGCACTGTCCGCTGGTCTTCTCTAATAGCTGGTCTGTGGATCTGCACCTGCCAACGAATGAGGAAGTCACCTGTGATGTGCTTCTGATTTCCCAGGAAAATCCACCAGTCCTGGACACTTTCCTCAGGGTAGTTGAGAATTTAGAAGATGATTCCCCTCTTTCTCAGGGAACTAGATATAAGCTTAAAGGCTATTCTTCCCAAACTGCCCAAACTTTAAAGCAGAACTGGCAAAACTTGGTGGTTTCCCTATGAAACGCACCATCATGAGGAAGATATTCTGCTTGAGTCTTTTTTGTTTCAATTACTTTTAGTTATATATAGCAATATAATGTATTTGGGCAGAATATATATACATAGAATGTAACTTATTCTATTTAGGTTCCCACTCTTGTGGTTGTACATAATGTAGAGTTACCCTAGCCATGTATTCAAACACCAGGTTAGGTAAGTTATGGCTGATTAATTTTACTGTCTTTCCTATTCCCCCATTCTCTTCCCTTCATTTCCATTTATCTAATCCAATGGACTTTATTCTTTTCCTCCCCACCCTCCCTTGTTGTGATTCAGCATCCACAAATCAGAGAGAGCATTTGGACACTGGTTTTTTGGGATTGGCTTATTTCACTTATTGGCTTATTTCACATAATATTTTCCAGTTCCTTCCATTTACCAGCAAATGCCATTATTTCATCCTTCTTTAAGGCTGAGTAATATTCCACTGTGTATATGTCCTACATTTTCTTTTTCTATTCATCTGTTGAAGGACACCTCAGTTGTTTTCATAGCTTGGCTATTGTGAATTGAGCTGCTGTAAACATGGACGTGGCTTAGTCACTGTAGTATGTTTTTAAGTCCCTTGGGTATAGACTGAGGAGGAGTGGGATAACAAGGTCAAATAGTGGTTCTATTCCAAGTTTTCTAAGGAATCTCCATACTGCTTTCCATAGTGGTTGCATCATACCTTTCTCTCCATATCCTTGCCAACATTTATTGTTACTTGTATTCTTAATAATTGCCATAATGACTGGAGTGAGATGAAATCTCACACTTATCTAATTGCTAGAGATGTTGAATATTTTTTCTTATATTTGTTGACCAGTTGTATTTATTTTTCTGTGAAGTGTTTAGTTCCTTTGCCCATTTATTGATTGGATTATTTCCCCCCTGGTGTTATCTGTATGAGTCTTGATGCCAAAATAATCTCCTTTATGATTCAAGATTGAAACTGTCACACCTGCATCCTACTGGCTTACAATCTTTGAAGTCACTAGGGACCCGCTGAAGCCCTCTA
This sequence comes from Callospermophilus lateralis, assembly GCF_048772815.1. Lineage (NCBI taxonomy): Eukaryota > Metazoa > Chordata > Mammalia > Rodentia > Sciuridae > Callospermophilus > Callospermophilus lateralis. The sequence continues at coordinate 37,199,124 of NC_135315.1, forward strand.
TGTAGTCTGAAGGAGATTGACTCTCTGAGGGAGCAGCATGCCCTTGGGATTTTCAAATGTCTACCAGATAATCAATATAGATTGTTTTTAATAAAATGCCATACAGATGTTAAAAACTTGGTGTTTTAGTCACCTTTTGTGTCACTGTGATAAAATTACCCAAGAAGAGCAACTTAGAAGAGGAGAAGTTTATTTGGGGCTCAGGGTTTTGGAGGTCTCAGTCCATAGACATCTGACCCCATTACTCTGGGCCCAAGATGAGGTAGCATATCCTGGGAGAATGTCTCAGTAGAGTGAAGCTGTTCAGCTTATGGCAGATTCAGGAAGCAGAGAGAGAGACAGAGGAGAGGGCAAGGGAATGTGGGGAAGATGCACCCTTCCAAGTCAGGTACCCAGTGACCAACTTCCTTCAGCCACCGACAGTCACCTCCCAGTGTCATTCACATGAGGAGGGACTGGTTAGGCCACAGCTCTCCCTGATCCATCACTTTACTGCTGAGTATTACTTCATTGGCACAAGAACTTTTGTGGGATACAACACATCCAATCCATAACATTCTGGACCCGACCCCCAACGCTCATGTCCATCTCACAGTGCAAAGTTCATTTAATTTATTTCCAAGAGTTTCCCTTTCTTAACATTGTAAGAATCACCCCAAAGTCCAAGTCCAAAGTCTCATCTGAAAACTCTTGGTTGTGAGGCCCTGGAAAATCAAAAGCAAGTCACAATCTCTAATGTACAATGGCACAGAGTAAACACTGTGACTCCAAAGGGGAGAAATAGGCACAGAGAAATAAGGGGCCAAAGAAAGGCCAAAATCCAGCTGAGTTCCTGGAACTCCATCCCTGATGGCTCATCTAAGATACAAGGCTGTGCCATGTGCTCTCCCAAGGCTTTGGGCAGCCCTCCCTCTTTGGTCTTCATGTTGCTCTCTCAGTCTCTCACAATCCAATCACTTTACCCTGAACATTCCTGAATTAAGACAGGAGGTTTTGTGGGAAACCTTACATACAAACTATAACACTTGACAAAGCCTTACCTGGATAATGGAAGGTGGACTGGGCTACAAAGATATTTTTCATTATAAAAGATGATGCTGTTCTCTAATTTTCAAAAATGTTTCTTTGAGATGCTGCAGGCTAAGCAGCTTCACCTGATGTTGGAGAACTTCAGTTTAGCTTCTGTTCACTTCTTCCTGAATAGTCTTTACATATGTTGCTTAAGAGCAATTAGAAAAATTAATTAGTTACCTATTCTGTGCACAAATTTTATTGACTCTTTTCTTGTTCATGGATAGACTTTGTTTCATTTTAAAATCAAGACAGTTTGCTGTTCCTTTAACAGCAATGAAAAATTACCCAGGATCTAGTCAGACAATCTTTATGATTTTGAAAAGAACGTCACTGATGAAGGTCATAATTTCCCCAATGGGAACGAAAAGAAGAGAAATGTCATTACCCCCAAAGAAAACCCCCAGGAATTCTTTAGGTCTGCTCACCTGGAGGAACTGAAGCTATCCTAATCACTCACGTAGCCCCTGTAAATACTCACGAGAAAGGCTATTTTTCTACAAACAGTTCTGAATAGGAATCTGAGTTGAGAAAATCCTGAAAAATCTCTCTCACTCATTTCTGGAGGAAAGCATCTGAGATAGAGGTAGAAACCCTCACCGATATGAAGAGTTTCCATAAGAAGAACAGCACCAGGGTTTGCCGTTTCTCCCTCATCAAAGATGAGCTAGGGACAGCCATGAATCCAGTGAGCCAGATACATCCTGGCTACGGTGTTCTGAATCCACATCCAGGAGGCTCAGTGGGACCTCAGAACAGAGAATAGAGCTGGGAGCCCCACAAGGCGCAGTTGAGAGGAGAGGAGCAATGCCCTCAGAATTCTGAGAAGAAGTAAACGTTACACAGACCAAATTTACAAGCCACGTTGCCATTTGAATGTAACAGATAATGACCTGTGCTGGTCATTATCCTGAAAGACGTAATCCTAAACTCCATCATTGCACAGTGAGTAAAATGAATGAATGAACTGAGCCTCAGAGAGCTGCGAGACACTCTCCAGCATTCCTGCATGGGACTGAGCCAGTTGGAGAGGAGAAGAAGGACAGAAAGAAGAGGTGGAGCAGCAAGAGCCCCAAACTACCCAGATTAAAAAAAAATAATAATCAAAATGTGAGAAGTTCAATGAACTCCAAATTGCATTAACTCATCATCATAAATTGACATAACAAAGACAGAAATCACGAGAGTGCCACAGCCCGGCTGACTGGGCAAAATTGGGGGCGGGGGGAGTGACAAGCAACTTGTGAAGGTTGATACAGCGGGAGACGCTTTATTGCAGGAAGGCAGAGGTATTTAGACCTAACTGAATACACAGCCTGTTTCAATTTAGCATCATCCAGTTATAGCAATCAGTCATCAAGGAATCCTCATCATCTTAATAATTACACACAGCTTAACTTAATTAACATCATCTTAATGACTCGCTGGCGTTACTTCTCAAACCACTCCTCCTAGCGTACTGCCAGGCACCATCTTGACTTGTTTGAGGCCCTCAGCATGAGAGCAACAGAAGGGAACTATCATGTACAAAGACCCTTGATAAGATCAACACTAGTATGACCCTAATTTTAAAAAATGCCGATGATGTGGGGAAATTGGAACCTTCATACATTGTTTATATAAATATAAGGAAGAATATAGTTTGCCAGTTCCTCTAAGAGTTAAAATTTACCCTGTGGCCCAGTGATTCATGTAGTGGGGGAAATAAAAATCTCATGTTCTCATGTACACAAGTGTTCCTGGTGGGCCCCTTCCTAACAGCCAACAAGTGGAAATAACCCATTTGTCCACCAACTGATGAATGGAAAAATAACCCAGTGGATATTATTACCCATAAAAAGTCCTGAAGTACTGACACACTACAACGTGGATGGACTGTGGTTATGTTTTGCTTCCTGAAAGAAGCCAGACCCCCAAAGCTATAGATTATGTCAATCTATTTACATGAAATGTCTAGAATAAGAAAATCAATAAAGAAAAACTAGATTGGAGTTTGTTAGGACCCGGACAGGTGAGATAATGTTGACAGATAAATAAAATTTCTTTTCACTGCTGTGCATAGTGGTGCACACCTGTAATCCCAGTGCTCAGGAAGCTGATGCAGGAGGATTGCAACTTCAAAGCCAGCCTCAGCAATTTAGCGATGCCCTGAGTGTGGGAGGTGGTCTCGTGGAATGACTGGCATTCTTCTTCCGGTGATGGGATTGCCCAGATCCTACAAGTAGCAGAATGTGTCTTCAGGTGTAGGAGTGCCTTCCTGCAGCCCCTGTTCTTTTGTGATACTACCCCTTTGCCCTGTTTGGTATAGAATGTTCCATGGATACATCCTTTGTGTGTCCCCTTCTCTTGCTCTGCCTTTGGGTGTGGCCTTCCTAGATGTCAGTCAACCAGCTGACATCAGACATCAGGAAGCTAGACTCAACTCCCTAAAACCTGACCCCTTGCCTCATTTGAATGGCTTTACCTCAATAAAAGGGTTCAGCACCCACTTGCTCTCTCTCTTTCTGAGGACCCTTAAGGTCAGAGGAGCCATCACAGGACCTCCAAGGAGAAAGATGTGTCTGTCTCTTGTGTGGTTATTTCGTGCAGCCCAGTTCACCTGGAGTGACCCTGAGTGTTTTTGTCGTGAGGAACGCGGACATCTGAGCAAGACCCTGTCTCAAAATAAAAAGAGGCTGGGTATGTGGCTCAGTGGTTAAGTGCCCCTTGGTTCAATCTCTGGGAACAAACATGCAAAAAAAAAATTAAAGACTGTTTTCAGGTTAATGATACCCTTCCATCCAGAGAAAGCCAATGCTAATGACAGCTCGAATCTCCCAAGAGTGAACGGGCTAAGGGGATCTCTAGGTCTGTAAGGTGTCTGTGTTGGGTTGAACTGGTCAGAGGTGAACACTTCTTACACTGTGGAATCAGGAAGAGGCTTACTGTTGTCTCCAGAACAGCTAAGCAATGGAGACACACTCAAAAAATTTGGAGAATCCTGATACCAAAATTCAAAGAAAGCAGCCCAAACATGAATAAATCCAGATTGTGTGAGCACAAAAGCTGGGTTTTTCTGGCTTCCTTACAGAGAGAGAAGACTGTACACAGGGTACCTGTTCCTCCCAGACGGCCCTACCGTAGCCCTCAGCCAGACGCTAGGTGGCGCCCACGCTGGGTTTTCAGTGACTGTCCCCTTCAGTGTTCCCAGAGGAAGTGCAGGAAGACACACAGGCCTGGATCCCAAAGCTGCCACCACCTGCAGAAGCCGCTCAGCCTGGAAACTTGCTCCCCAGTAGTTCCCCTTGTGTCTGGCCAGGCCCGTGGGGGACAGCAGACAGCTCTGGGGCGGGGCGCGGGGGGAGGGATTCCTGCCATTGCAGGAGCTCTCAGGTCGAACCCTTCACCGCGTGCCCCCACCCGAGCAAGACTAGACACAAATGCTAGCTCACACTTTCACTGCGCCAGGGGAGGACAGAGGGTCCCATGCCAGGCCCAGCAAGCGAGATCCTGGCAAGACCATCCCCACTTACAGCTGCACACCTGCAGGACCAGTCCTGTGCTGGCCCACGGCCTATCACCTGTCATTGCTTCCCCCTTCAGAGACCTGGGGGAGACTCGCCCCTCCCCAACGTTGCCCTGCTCCCGCCCTCTGTCATGCTCCACTCTGGGGGCACCTGGGGCTCTCATATTGTGGCCCACTTTGCCAGAGATAAGTGGCCCTCTGAGAAAGCACGGACAGCATGTCCTGCTACCAGAGGCGCAGGTACCGCCAGCCAAACACTGCTTGTGTCACCCTAGTCCCCACCTGCTCTGCGCCCCAAGAGCCGCCCTCCACCTGCCAGCCAGAGGCTGCTCAGTCGTCCTGTCCCCGCCCCCCATATCCCCCCACCTCCACTGGACTCCAGCCCACTGGCATAGCCAGCCGGATCGCCTCTGGGGAGGAGCTGGGGTGCTATACTAGCTGCACTGGAGGGATCTCTGCCATTGCCATAGCTGCTGACCCTCAAACCCAACATCTACAACCTTGCCCAGATGATTGGGCAACCCTCACTGGGTCAGCTGGTGGACCAGCGGGATGTAGCTCCACAGCCCCAGTGCCAGCGCTCCACATTCCCACCAGGACCCAGGCATGCACCAGGCACACAGTTCACTGGCCTATCCTTCCTGCAACCCAAGTGAACACACAGACCTTGCACATGAGCACATCCCTTCCTGGTGCGACCCTGCCTCATGCCCTGTGTTGACGGTTTTCCGCACGTGCCCACGTTCTCTACTCAAGATCTTCCAAAGCTGCATCCTGGCTACGGAGCTGACATTGCTGTTTCTCCTGAAGCCGTGTTGGCAGCAGAAGCAGCACCCTCTGTGCTCACCTCTGGAATTCCTGAATCCTGCCTTCTCTAACCTCTGCCATGGGTACTCCCAGGGCAAGCTTTGTCCCTCACCCCTGTCCTTGGCCCTGGGGGGTAATGACTTGCCATTAGCATCCTTAATGAAGCCCAGTCACAGGGCCGGCCGACTTACCTACAGTGGTTGGCCACTCTGGGCTGCCCAGGTACTGGTCCCAGGTCCTGCAGACCTTCCATCCTTTCTGGGAGACCTGGACATGGCCTCCATCTCCCTATAGCTCCACTTGAGGTCTCTCAGCCCTAAAGAAGAGGGCTCTAGGTCCAACCAATAATGAGGGGCCCCTGGGTGCTCTCCATCCTGAAGGATTCTCCCAAAGAAGACCCAGTGTGAGAAGGTGGCAGAAGGCAGGGAGGGGCAGCCATTGGCAAGGAAGAAGTGCTCATCCATGGGGGACACTAATGGGCCACAGGAACAAAAGTTTCCTCAACTGTCACACCATAGAGGGGGACCTCTGAGGCTGCCACCACCTGCAGAACTGGCCTGTCAGTCACGGCGGAGGACCTCGACTGGGAGAAGGAGAAAGCTGTGCAGCACACCAACCGCCTTCTGATGGGTGAGTCCCAGGCCACCTGGGACAGCTGTACCATGCACACACACCCCCGCCCATGTGTGGGCCCCCTCTGCATGGGGAGGGGCCAGGCCTCTGGCACCAGTGGGCCTCAGACAGACCTTGCCCTACCACCTCAGCACTGCCACCCTGGAGGCCTCCACCCCAATGTGGGTGGGCTCTGCTCTCTCCTCCTGGAGACACCCTCCCACCTCCAACCTTAGCGTCCCCCTCTTCCACAGCCTGCCAACTGTTGCTTGGCCCTTCCTCCCAGGCCCCCTCCCAGCACATTGCCAGCCTTGGCTCCACAGCCAGTGGCTCCCTTTGGGGCTACCCTCACGAACACCATTATGCCTTTATAGTCCCTCCATCTGGGGTCTCCACCTAGCTCCTACCTAGGAACTTCCTACTCTCTCACCAGGGCCCAAAGCCCAACAGTACTCACAGGGCCTCACCTGTAGACAGCTCCAGTTTGCCATCTTGAAGGGTGCAAAAACACGCTCCCCATGGGAAGCAGCCCCTCATCCCTGGAGCCACCATCCCACCAATTCCTGGGGTTCCTGAGGGAAGAAGCCCAGAGCTTCCACTTTTGCCAGCTGTTTGCAGTTTGGACATCTGGGAGCTCCAGCTCCAGGGGCAACCCCATTCCCATCCTTGACAGCAGGGCCCCCCAGCCTGGGGCAGCCCAAGCCACTCATCCCTTGGGCTGACAGACGTAGAAATCCCACCATGGGTGCCCGTGCCAGCACCCACACACAATCTGCTGGCAGCCAGGCTGCAAGGCCCACTGCAGTCCATCAGCCTCTGTAGCTGCTACTCAGAGGCCAGGGCCAGCAACCAGTGTTTGTCCCAAGAACAGGCAGCCCCAGTCAGCATGGGACAACCAAGGTTCATCCCCCTCATGGCTGCCAGTGTAAGTTACCTCAATGGCAACTGGAAGGACAGACTTTTCCCAGAGTCTGACATCTCCCATGGCATTAATGAGCATCTGCTCAAAAAATGGAGAGACCCCCAAACCCAGATAGCATCATGGAGCAAACTTGGAACATAACACCAACAGTGCCCCTGGCCAGAGTTCCACAATGTTGCCATGAAGCACAAGACAAAGAGCAAACAGGGGCAAGGCAACACTCTCCTACTCTGAGTACATCCCCCAAAGCCTGTGCACCCAGAAATCCCTAAGCTCATCTTGAGGGACCTGCACCACCCCAGAAAGGGTACCTTTAGCTGCGCATCTGTTTCTGTGACATCAATGGAATTTGGAAGCCCAGGCTTGCTCCCAGATCTCATATCTGTCTTTGGGGTCATGTGCATCTCCTCCCAAAGAGGAGGGACCCCAAACAATAGACAGCACCATGGGGCAAGCTTGGGACAGAACACCTCCAGGGTCCCTGGGCAGAGCACCACTATGGGGACCAACGGATGGAAGGCAAAGCACAAACCAGGGCAAACACCCATTGGTATTCCTGCAAGCTTCCTCAAGACACAAGTCTCATCAGACTGTGCCTGTTACAGGAGAAGCAGGAAAGCCCCAGGAACAGACTCTCCTGCAGCCCCTGATGCCACTAAGGACACCTGCATTGCACTCACCAGTGCCTCCATCCGTCACCATCCCTGGTTCCACTCCTGGGCAGGGACATTCACCTGGCATTGCTCCACTCATAGTTGTTGTGGTTCTGAATCAGGGTCAGGTTTTGAGTCAGGGTCCCACTGGACTGGGAGACTTAGTATAGACAAGTTCCTTGCACTTCTAGGTTTCAGAATAGTTTGGGGAGCACTGGTGTTATTGCTTCTAGAATCTTATAAAATTCTGCATTGATTCTACTGGGACCAAAACTTTTCTTTGTCAGAAGAATTTGGTCCTGCTGCAATCTCCTTATTTGTTACTTATATTATGTAAATGTTAATATCTTCCTGATTCAATTTGGATCCATAAATTTGTCTGTTTTTCCTGGATTTTCCAACATGCTGGCATATAGTCATTCAGAATACTCCCTAATGATCCTTTGCATTTCCTTGGTATCTGTTATAAGAAATCCCTATTGTAGTCTCATTTTTTAAATTTGGGTCTAATCTCTCTTTCTCTTGTTAGTTTAGCTAAAGGTTTGCCAATTTTTTTTAAATGCTTTCCAAGAACTACTCTTTGTTCCCTTGAATTTTGGTGGTACTCCTATTTCATTTCTTTCTGCCCTGATCTTGTTTATTTCTTTCCTTCTACTGATTTTGGACTTGGTTTGTTTTGGTTTTCTAAGACCTCATTAAGCAATTTACTTGAGGTTTCTATCTTTTATCTTCTAGGTGCAGGTTCCTACAAGTTTTTCTCTTTGTAGTGCTGTTTCTGGATCCCAAAGGTTCGTATGTCATGTTGCTATGTTCTTCTGATTCTAGGGATTTTTCTCTTGTTTGATGGTGTGATGCATAATCTTCAAGTGTTTGTGAGGTTTCTGAAGGTTCTCCTTCTCTTGATTTCTAGTTTCATTTTATTATAATTGGAGAGGATACAAGAAATCATTTCTTTTCTTTTTTTCTTTTTTGGCATTTCTAAACACTTGCTTTATGCCCTAATACATGATCTACCTGGGGAAGGTTCTTGTGGTGATGAGTGGAATGTGCACCCTGCAATGTTGCATGAAATATTCCGTAGACATCTATTAAGTTCACTTGACCTATAGTGCAACTTAACTTTTACATGCCCTTGTTGATGATTCATCTGGAAGATCTACCTCCTGGTGAGAGGGGGCACTAAGTTCCCAGTTTTATTGTGGGGCCTATGGCTTCCTTTTTATCTAATAGTGTTTGATAAAATTGGGTGCCCCAACATTGGGTGCATTTATATATGCAGAAGACATTTGTGATATCTTCTTGCTGTGTTTCCCTTGACAAACATAGAGTGTCCTTGTTTGTCTCTTCTGCCTGACTTTAGCTTGAAGTCATTTTCACATCTAAGCATAGTGACTTCTTGCTGCCTTCAGACTCCATTTGCATGGAATATTATTTTCCATCTTTCCATTTTCAGTCTTGCTCACTTTTGCAGGGGAGGGGAGTTTCTTGTGGGCAGTATATTTTGGGGTCTTTTTAAAAATCAAATCCCTCCCTCTGTATCTTTGAATTGAAGAATGAGGAACATGTGGGGCTGGGGTTGTGGCTCAGCGGCAGAGCGCTCGCCTAGCATGTGTGAAGTTCTGGGTTCGATCCTCAGTACCACATATAAATAAATAAGTAAAATAAGTATATTGTGTCCAACTACAACTAAAAAATAAATATTAAAAAACGAATGAGGAACACATGCACTTAGAGTTATTCTGAAAGTTGTGATGTTTTTATTATCTTTTTGTTGACTTTTTGTTTTGTTTTGGTTATTTGAGCATTCCGTGTTCACTTCTTCCTGGTTTATTCAACTTAGATGTTTCATGGTTTTCTAAATTGATAATGTGTGACCCTCTCTTATTTCTCAATTGTGTACCCACTCTCTTAGTGACACTCATTCCTTCCTGACTTTCACTGATAATTTGGAATTATCAGTGGTGGGGACATTCTTTTGTTCTCATTATTCTTTGGGATCCTAAATGCATCCCAAACAAGCAGACCATGGATTGCCCCAGGTTTAACAAATGTTCTATTTTAACTTCTCCAAATATGATTTGCTGCCCTCAGCCGGTAGCTCTTCTCCCTGTGATAGGCCTGGTATTGAGATACTTGGTTATTTAATGTTCCCTGAGGTTTCCTTTGTTCCCTGTGTTCTTTCCTATTTTTTTCTCCCCGTTGCTGTCTGAAGGTGCTAGTTGGGCAAAGCTGTCCTCAAGCACTGACAATCTGTCTTCTGCTTGATCTGGACAGCCACTGAGTCTTTCAACAGAGGTTTTATGTGTTTCATCCACTTTAAAACCCCACCTCCCTGTGCCCACTTGGGAATCGGCTGTCGGCTAGAGGATAACCTTCCCCACATCCTTTAAGTTGAAATCTGCACCAAGTGGCAGATCGGATTCGTGGCTGGGCACAGTGCAGTTCCCCTCTGCTGGCCCAGGAGCAGAGCCCAGATCAGGTGTACACCCAGTGGGAGCAAAGTGCTGCACTCACCCCCACCATGACAGAGAAAGCACAGTGGGTAAAGAACTGAGGTTAAAAAAAAAAAAAAAACAAAAAAAAACAAGAAAAACACACTGGCAACACCATCCACAACAGAAAACACAGGCGACAATAATATGGAGGGAAATACAAGGTTAACACCTAATAGAATGAATAACAAATGTAAAAGGAGCAAAGGGTGCAGGAGAAAAGGGAAACTGGGGAAGGGAGGAGAAAGGAGAGACGCCAGACAAGAATCAACAATTACTGAGGGGAGAGAGGAGGAGATAGGGAATTGGAGAAATGACTCTGAAAAACTGGGGAAAGGGAGCATGCTCCTGCCTGTTGTGTGACATGATCCTGATGCCTCTCATGTTGGAGCGAGCATGGTGTCTGTGCTTTGAGGCTCTGGGGATCAGAGTAGTTTCCAAACCATATGCCACCTCCCAATCTCCCTCTATGTACCTATAGAACTCCTCTACAGGAGGAGGTTTGTGACAGTGACTCTCCCTCCAGGGTGGAACTGAATCTGAGAGGCTACCCACTGAGCCACTGCAGCAATATGTCTTGAGGTTCCAGAGACCAAAACTTCAGAGGTATTTGGCTTCTAGAGCAGTAGGTTTGGATAACAGGGAGACTGTTGAGATGGCTCCCAGTGTGGCACCAGGAGAACATGCAGTGCAGAGAACCCCTCCAGAGCCAGAGACCATGCTCATCCCAGCTCTGCCGGGTGTGCAGAGGACACTGCTGCAGGGTGCCGAGGCCTGTGCCTGTGCTGCTCACCGGGACTCTCCCCCTTCCACCTCCACCCTTGCCATGGAGGCCCTGCCCTACCCTGCTGCATGCCCTATGACGAGTACTGGGCACTCACTCTCACAATCCAGCCCCATAGCCAGGGATCCTCAGTTCCGTGTCTTTCCTCTGTTGAACCCCAGCATCTCCCATGGTCACAAACCTCAGCGAGCTGTTTGGATTCCATCTCTGGACTACAGACAAGTGCTGGGTGCCTCTAATCCACCATCTTTTCCCTCTCATCTGAATTTGATCAAACTGCATTTTCCCCTGAATATTTGGAAGTAGATGCTAAGAGAGCTCAAGACTGGGGTTTCCAGGAATTCTTGGAAACTTCCTGGAAACTTCCTGCCAATGCAAGTTGAATCCCTAGATTTTTTTTAAATTTAATTTAATTAATTAATTTTTAAAAAATTACCAGGAATCTTGGGTCTCTTCACCAAGGCTCTCATTTTGGGCCAGATAATGATCACACGATTTTCCAGACCACTCCTCCGAGGACTGGGATTGCTTATGGCAATAAAAGAGGTGACCCAAAGATGCCAATTCTTTGCTCAAGACAGCCTTAAAATGAAAGAGCTTCCAAAAATGGTGGGGCCAATTGGAGGGCCATATTTTTTTGAAGACTGGCAATGAATTTCACCTAAATACCCAAGACTGATAGAAAATTTAAATATTCTGAACACTCAACAAAACTTTCTTCTATTTGCTTGAGGCATAGCCCCATAGTGGAAAGGGGCTTATAAGTGCCTGGAGGATGACTGGCTGTAGAGAGTGTCCCCAGGTAGAGTATACCTGACTCCATTCAAAGTAATTATGTTCTTGCCTTTGTCTCCAAAGTAATTCACCAGCTGACTAAATCTTGAGGAGTTCTTTGGAGACTGTGTGCTGCCTGGAGACCTCAATCAACATGGAAGACAGAAAAGATGAGCCACAGCCTGAAATGGAGGTAGGGAAAGAGCTCGGGTAGGCAAATAGGAGACTTGGGCCCCACCAAAGTCAGATTTCTCCTAACAAAAAGACCACAGGGAAAGAGAGCAGAAAGAGAACAGAACACAGATGTAAGGCTGAGCTTAAAAAAAAAAAAAAAAAAACAGAGAGAGAGAGACATCTGTGACCCAGAGCCCAGACCTCTCTGAAAGGGACAAACTGCAACACAGTGACCTTAACCTGACTGGAACAAAGGGCACATGAAGAGACATTGTCACAGGATGTTTTGCCACTCCGGCCAAAGGATATGGGGTAGGTGATGGAGCCAGACGGATACTGGCAGAAGAAACTGAATGGGTGAGAGAGCCGCCATTGTCACTGGATGCTGGACTGGGCCGGGGGCTGATTGCCTTTACCCCTATATCTTTATAAACCCAAGACAACAGCCACTCACTGGAAACCCTCTCTTGGGAGTCTACCCCTGCAGGAGCTCTTCTTTCTTTGTATCATTTTTACAAATTCTGACACTTTGCCCTCACCCTCCCACTATTTGTGTCTGTGAAATTCATTCACTGAATTCACAAGGCAAAGAACACACTCAACTTCATGGTATGTGTTACAAAATGACTCTGGACCAAACATGTCATAAAACTAGGCTGACATGGGAAAGGATATTACCCACTGCCCAGCTCTGCGTCATGGTGGACCTCAGAATGGGGCTGCAATTGAGCCCTTATGAGATTACACATGGGAGACCCTTTCAGGCCTTCTCCACGTTGAAAATATGAAGAGAGCAGCAGATATTCTGTACAAGAACTGAAACAAATTCTACCCTCCATGTAGGAGTTTCCTTCCTCTAGGACAATACCCTCCCCTCAGGACCCTCCACATACTCTCCCACCAGAAGACTCAGTCCTGTTTAAGACATGGAAAAACCAGGGATCAGAAGAGCAACTCATGGGAAAGTGGGCAGGCCCTCATGTTGTACTCCCAACTTCTCAGACATCTCTAACCCTCATTCACCACATCTGAGGAGGGAAGACCACCGGAAGATGACTCCCCAGCTCATCCTGGGGACACACAGTCCCCTGGTTAGTTGACAACCCCCTACAAAACCTCACATATCTCTTCAGGAGACAAGCCCCAGGTGGAACATGTCATCCAGTCCTGTGTTCAATTATCGTTCCTCTTGACCTTCTCTATCCCTCCCTAAATCCCAGATCAGTTTCATTTCCACCTGATTGGAAATCCCCTGTGCTGGCCTATTCATTGGGCTTTCAGTTTCCAAGTTCCATCATCAGGTTAATGGCTGGGACTGTGGCGAGCTCCCTCTGCTGGCCACTGAGGAACTAACACGGAAAATCCAGGCAGTAAATGTAAGTACCTGGCAGGAGTTTTCTAATTGGCTCCAACTCAGAAGGAATGCATTCTGCCATGCTCAAGGGGAAATGCCTCCTTCCCCCTTTCTGACCAGGGGAGTCCTGAGATGTTAAAAATCAAGGCTGAGAAGAGAAAAACATGTCTGTTCTAGAAAGAGAAGGGTTCTATGCCACTCCAGCCAAAGGCTATGGGGTAGGTGATGGAGCCAGACAGATACTGGCAGGAGGAGGTGAATGGATGGGAGAGCCACCTAATGGACTGATGCATTACATTACCTTTGTGAGACTCCCTGGAGAATAGAATGGGCTTCCCAACAGCTGTGGAACACAACCGTCACTCCAAAGGACACCAGGTGCCTATAGATCCGTTCTTGAAAATGAAGCATCCCTTGTGCCGGCCTATTCAAAGTGTTTCTTGAGTTGAAGGGATGGTGACCCCTGGTCGAGTGCACCCAGTGGAAGTGTAAAGGGAACACTCACACTAGCTTTTATAATTGCCATCTGTCACCCAGCTCCTTGGCCTGGAGTGGGCTGCATCATGTGTCACATCAACCAGGGGGTCCACTGCACACATTTTGTCCTTTCTGAGGTGACCACTTCTTTTTTATTGATGCTGTTTTTTTATTCATCTTTGATGTTTGTGAGCCTTGGGCTATGGGGAGCCGCCAGTGTCTCCTTGTGTGCATGTGTGTGTGTGTGTGTGTCGGGGGGTTCTTCCTGCTCAGGAGGATTTCTTTCCTAAGAAATTAAAGTCTGGAATAATTAGTGAAGAAAAAAAGGACAAATTTGGAAAAATAGTTTCAAAGGATGGAGCACTTGATAGGTCTAGTCCACATAGGAGCTGGAGCTAGAGGATTAGAAAATGGCTCCTGTGGTTTATTTAAGGGGCCACGTCACAGGCGGGGATAGGTTTCAGTGGGGAGGCTTGCTTCATGATTGGTATCTTGGCAGGTCACACCCATTTCTGAGAGACTGTGTGGCTGGGTGGTTGTAGCAGATCACCCCATCTCTGGTGCTGTGTGGGACCAGGTGGAGTGAAATAGAAATTTACATATATTTGGGCAATCTCACCCTGTGGAAGTTCATTAAAACCAGATATTTCTATCCACTAGGCTGCAATGCTGATGTAGGCCACACATAGCCCATGGATGTCTCTCAGCATTGGGCCAATCACTGACATGAACATCTCACTCAGAGAGTGCAGGCCTGACATCTAAACCCCTGGAATAGAAAGAACAGGGGAAGCTTCCGGATCCTGGGGCTTAAACATGGGCATGCGCATGAGGCACTTCCGGATCCTAGAGCTTAAACATGGATGCTGAGGAACTTCCGGACCCAGGGGCTTAAACATGGATGTGCACCTGAGGAACCTCCGGATCCGTGGGCCTAAATATGAATGCCTGAGGAACTTCTGGATCCGGGGGCCTAAACATGGACACCTGAGGAACTTCTGGATGCTATGGTCTAAACATGGATGTGCACTCGAGGAACTTCCGGATCTGGGCACCTAAACATGGACGTGCACCTTTGAAACTTCTGGATCCGGATCCGGGGGCCTAAACATGGATGTCTGAGGAGCTTCTGGTTGCTATGGCCTAAACATGGAGGACTGATGAACTTCCGGATCCGGGGGCTTAAACATGGATGCCTGAGGCACTTCTGGAGCCTAGAGCCTAAACATGGATGCTGAGGAGCTTCCGGACCCGGGGACTTAAACATGGACGTGCACCTGACAAATTTCCGGATCCAGGGGCTTAAACATGGACGTGCGCCTGAGGAACTTCTGGATGCTGCAGCCTAAACATGGATGCCTAAGGCACTTCCGGATCCGAGGGTCCAAAGATGGACATGCACCTGAGGAACTTCCGGATCCGGGGGCCTAAACATGGATGCTGAGGAACTTCCGGACCCAGGGGCCTAAACATGGACATTCACCTGAGGAACCTCTGGATCCGTGGGCCTAAATATGGATGCCTGAGGAACTTCTGGATCCGGAGGCCTAAACATGGACACCTGTGGAACTTCCGGATCCTAGAGCCTAAATATGGATGTGCACCTGAGGCACTTCTGGATGCTACGGCCTAAACATGGATGTGCGCCCAAGGAACTTCCGGATCCGGGCACCTAAACATGGACATGCACCTTTGAAACTTCTGGATCCGGATCCGGGGGCCTAAACATGGACGCTTGAGGCACTTCTGGATCCGAGGGCCTAAACATGGACGTGTCCCTGGAACTTCTGGATCTTTGTGCCTATAAAGGGCAGGGCGTGACTCTCAGAAGGGATGTGGCCCATGAAGGGGAGCTGAGTATGGGGCCTGTTGGGGGCAGACTGAGCTGTCGCACCCTGAACTTGAATGTGACGGTGGCCTCACTTCCCCGCCTTCCCCTGGGTGTCACTTCCTCCCCTTCCAGGTGTTGCCCGGGAGGAAATGAGACCAGGCACAGGGGCCAGGCCACTCTCTTTCTCCTCGCTTAGCCAGGCGCCCAGATTGGCTGGGGATGGGGACGTCTTATGACACTAGCTGCCTCCTCGATCCCTGCCCCAGGACCTCAGGGACCACAGGCAGGGAGTCGTTGATACGATTCTCCCCTGGCCGCTGACCCTCAGCCCCGGGGTCTGCCCAGGGAGAGCTCTGTCTCCCAGAGGGTCAGGGGGCCCCTGTGAGCTGCTGCTCTTTACCCACTGTCATCCTGGGTGAGCAAAGGTCAGGACACCAGACGCTACTGAGAGTGACATCTCCTGGATGGGCGGCTGGGGACTTTGCCTCTATCCCCAGGCCTCAGACACTGGATGATCCCTCTCAGAGGCAGAAAATAACCCCACACTGCCCAAGACTTATTTTTAAGTTTTGGATTCTGAAATTTTCCTGCTGCCACCTTCTTTGTGAAGCCAGTTTCTCAACAGAGACAATATTCTAGGGGGAAAAAAAACAACAACATGGAGTCAATCAAACCAAGCTGACACATCTGGTCCTCCAAGAGAAATCTGGTTTGGAGGGAAAACAGCCATTCTCAACTGGCGAAATAGTGAAGTTCCCTTGTCCTTATTTTGTGTAAGCAAAATAAATAATCTGATGTTAACTCATCAAATTATTTTTGATGAGTGCTTGACTCATAGGAAAACTGATTCTGTTTTATGGAATGAAGTGTTACCTGATTTTAACATTGAAAATGAAGCCAATTAGGATTGTTAAATTACACTGTCATAATTCTGTTCTTTGATAGCAGAAATAAATAAACCTTTTTTAAAAAAAAAAAGAAAAGAAGGAACAGGGATAGTTAGCTCACTTTTGTTTTGAACCTAGGAAAGCATTAATTCAAGGATGCAACTTATTCTTGAGGGATGGATGGTATACTGCTTTGACAAAAAGGTGTGCCCCCAAGTACATCTCCCCTCTTTCCGGTGTAGGAATGGCAGTAGGCTGTTTTCTGGGCGAACAAGAAAATAAATCACATTTTAGTGCTAATGAACAATTCAAATGCTTTCAATCTGTGGACCAGTTCATGTAGAGCCCTGTGGTCATCATGCTCCTCCTCACAGCCCTCCAAGGGAAGACCAAACTGAAAATGACCACAGCTCTCAGCCCAACAGTGGGTTGAGGTCTATGGGCCAACTAACTGCTCCTGACACTGGGTCACTGGAAAGTCATACCTTCAGCCTTACTGAGCAGGGGACTCTGCTGGAGACTGTAGCTGGGTAGGAGAGCTGACACTGTCATTGGCATGTGGCTGGAGGGGCAGTGTATTCTGCATAAATCAGAGACCCCAAGGGAAGAACCTGGAGCCCCTCACACTTGCCCACATTTACCTCCAGTTAGCACACCAGCTTTTCAGAGAAAGCTTCCCTCGTGTTTCCAGTCGGGAGAGAGGAAACCGAGGCATGGGCATCTACGTCCACCTGGCTCTATTCTCCTTTTCATGAAAAGAATATCCGCTCTCAGGAGAAACCGTCCGAGCAGAGCCTAACAAGTGTGGGTTCCAACAAGTCTTCCTGGCCTGGGGGAAGGGAAGACTCCAAATCTAGCCACCTCTGGCCTTTTACCAGGGAGAAGGGGAATGTCTACCTCCAGTTCCCTCTGCACTTCCAGTCACACCTGAGGGGGAGGAATGAGAAGGACTTGAGGAAGTCACAGCTCAGGGTCTCAAGACATCCCTTAAGATAAATAGGTTCTCTCATCAGTAAACATAAACACAACACTGAAACTACCAGAGTATAAACACAGGAGTGAATAAACTGGCCAGATGTCAACGTGGAAAACAAGGTAGAAAATCTTGGGGAGAATTAGGACCCTAAGCCTGTTACCTTAGCAAAATCATTGACACCAAAGACACATGCTAAAGAATTTCTAGAACCCAGTTCTCTTACTCTTCAATGAACTGCTTTGTGTCCATCGGAAAGATGTTGCGTCCTTAATGACTGGTTGCCTCAGTCCCTTCAAATGCTGTAAGTGCACAGGACAAAACACCTGCAAAGCATAAGCCTGATCTCAAAGTCCATAAAGTCACTGATGAGAAGGAAGAACAGCCTCCTGGACCCACCTGTGCAAACCATGGCTGGAAAGCGTCCTGCCCAAAGCAGAAACAGCCTACAGCAAGTTTTATAAGAGTGGTGACTTGGTGTGCAAAGGTGCTCATTGGCTGGCTTTCTGAATGCCTGTCCTTGCTCCTCAGAATACACTAAGAAGTTTATTCTGCACCTAGAAAAAAATAAAACGTTTATAATTGCTACCAAAAGAGAGAGGGGAAATGCAGTGCCAAAGAGCAGCTCTCTGTTGGGTCATCTCCTCGAGGTTTTCTAGCTCTCATTTAGCTTGACTGCCATCCCTTCCCACATCTACCAGGACACTTAATTTACAGAGAGCCACGTAGCCTGCCCCGGAAGGCTGCCGCTGGGTAATAAGCCCAGCACTGGTGATCCTTTTAGTGCCTCCTTGGACTTCGTCACACAAACACCTGTGGCCGGCATCTCATCTTAAAGGGTAGGCTGATTGACACCCCATAACAGCAGTTCAGGATGAAATCTGACACCTGTTGGTTTTAACAGCTGTCCCATCCCCAGGGTTGTGGTTAGGATCAAAATGAGATTTCCTGGAAATCCTTATCTTTTCCCCATATTTTCACTGGTGCAGTATAGTTATACACAGTGGTGGGATATGTTGTTACAAGACTCAGACGTGCATGCAATATAGTAATATAATTTGGCCACTATCACTCCAGAGAACCCCAGCTCCACAGACTCTGGGCTGGGAGCAGGTTGGGCAAAGCAGAGAAGAAGTTCTTACCTGATGGTCGTTGTTTCGGCAAAGGGAACCTAGAGAAGTGCGTTACTTCCTTTTGCTTCTCTAACATCTCGCCGCAAACACAGTGGCCTGGAAACCACATTCGTTACCTTACAGCTCTGGAGGCCGAAGTCAGAGCATCTGTCCCCTGGGCTGAAGTCCAGGGGTCTGCAGGGCTGGCTCCTTCTGGAGTCTCTAGGGGAGAATCTTATTCCTTGACTTTTTCAACTTCTAGAGGCCACCTACATTCTTTGGTTGTGACCTTCAATTATTCCAACCTTTTCTCTTTTCACACCTCCTAGTATTAACCCTGAGCTTACTGTGCTGTGGTTGCATCATGATTGTTTGGGGCCTACCTACGTTATCCAGGATTATCTCCCCTTCCCCAGTTCCTTCACTTGATCATCTTGGCAAAGTCCCTTTTGTCATGTGAGGTTACACATTCTCAGGTCCTAGGGATTGGGCTGTGGTCACCTGTGAGGGCCATTAGTCAGCCTACCCTAAGAAGTCAGAAACATACCATCTGAAGTTCCAGTACAGATCTGCCTGGTGCCCAGGCCCCTTCTCCACTGCCAACTCTCCCGTCCCCAGGACAAGAAGGACTTTGTGGACATGCGGGTGAAGAGGCTCCTGAAGACAGGTGTCGTCTCCGCTCTCTCCTGCATGGTGAAAGCAGACAGTGCCATCCTCACTGACCAGACCAAGGAGCTGCTGGCCAGGTGCCACTGCAGGGGGCCAGGGGCTGGGCCTGAGGGGAATGGAGGGCAGGAGGCTGGACAGGGAGATGGAAATGGTGGGGGCCTACATGAGGGACCGAGTGAGCCACTGGGTGTCCTAGAGACTGAAGGGGACCAACAATGAAAATGACATGATGGGGCAGATGTGACAGGGGGAAGCTTGTGTCCAGAAGGTGTCCATTCTGGTTGCCTTGTTCCCAGAGATCAAAGGCACAAAGTGCAGCCTACTGGGCATGATCAGGTCCAGTGCAACAGGTGCCCTGTGGGGAGGCACAGCAGGTGGGGACATGAACAATGGCACCCAAGCAGCCAGACTGGAGGGCCAGGGCTCAGCAGCCAGGAAGGCCTGGTGGAGGTGACAGCTGAGCCCTGATGGAAGAAAAGGAGCCCCTCTAATGTGGGGGAGGGAAAGGCTGCAGGCCTGGAAACAGCATCTGCAGAGACACCAAGGACAGAGGAGATTTCTCTAGAGCATGGAGGCCCAGGAGGGAACAGTGCTCACAGGGAATTAGGAGACCGTGGAGGTGGAGTTTCTCTTGGGTGGCGAGGGGCACCAAGGAGCCCCTGGCAGTGCCCATAAGCAGGAGTGGGGTGGCTCTTTGTAGCCTTGCTTGGCCTCACTTTCTTCCGTGCCACTTAACATCATCACAGCATCTTCCCAAGGTGACTCATTGTGCATTGTGGTAAAGGAGCACGCGGGTGCACTCTCGGGCTTTCCCTGTTCACCCTGGGGCTTCCTGGGCTCTGGCTGCTGGCCTGCGATGGGAGAGGCTGCTGGCAGTTCAAATGCTCTCCTTTATTCTTGGCCCTGCAGGGTGTTCCTGGCACTGTGTGACAACCCAAAGGACCAAGGCACCATTGTGGCTCAAAATGGTGGCAAGGTAAAAGGTCAGGATAAAGCCTTTGCTTTCCTAGAAGGTGATTTGCTTCACAGGAGCACACAGACTGTGCGTGTGTTTGTGTGTGTGTGTGTGTTCGTGTGTACTTATGTGGGTGTCCGTGTGTGGGTGTCCGCGAGCTACTGGAGATCCTGACCGTGGTGGGCAAACAGGAGCCAGACGAGAAGGAGGCAGCTGTGGTTCAGACAGCCAGGGAGTGCCTCATCAAGTGCATGGATTATGGCTTCATTAAGCCAATGTCATAGACAAGGGCGCCCAGGGGCGCTGAGGCTGGTTCTGTATTGTGTCAAGTCCTGAGCTGGGTACTCCCAGAGTATCAGTTCATTTGTGGATCATAGCAGTGACAATTAATTTTCAACATAATGGAAAATGTTTGTTTCCTGAGTTGTTCCCACTTGTCCTAAGAAAGTTTGGGTGTTTCTGGCTCTCTTGCTCCCTGCCTCCTTACGTGTGTCATGGTTCAGAAGTTCTTGGAATAATCTCCATCTGTAATTAGAAGACAGATTGGATAATTTTTTTCTGCACCCATTCTGAAGGTCAGGATAATGGGCTGAAGTTCTTTCTATTTTGGAAAATGAATTGTGTGGTAGGTAGGCACTAACAGACGTGTGTCTATGAGGATTAATGCTGTTGTATTTGGATTCTGGCTTGTGCTGGTTTTTATACACTCTCCCCACACTGTTGGATCAGGCTGTCCAGAACTGCTTTTTCACCTGCAGTGCCCTGTCCCAGCCCTGTGCCCCTTCCCTTCACCCCACGTTGATGGAAGTGTAGTTTACGTTGGGCACAGGGGCATCATCCTTGAGATTTGCTTGGCAAAGTCTTCCAAACAAGATGGACACAGTGAATATAAATAAAACGCAAAGTACTTTAAGCAAAAATTAAATTTATCTTGACCGCCCAGGAAAAGGCCTGACATGGTTGTTAGATCCAGTGGTTCAACGTTGTCACCAATATTATTCTCTGGGGGGGGGGCGGTTTCTCCCTCTCATCTCCCCACCCCATATCTTGTCTTGATTTCCTCTGGGGTTTGGCCTCATTCTCTGTGAGGCTGTCTCCATGCGGGAGGAATAATAAGTCTCCAGCAGCTCCAGACTTACATAGTTGTTATGGTTCAATACAGTAGAGAAGAAAAGGAACATTTTCAGTAACCCAGCAAAATTCCCAGCAATGAGTAGGATGTCCAGCTTGGTTGTGTTTCCATCCGTGAGCCAATCCCATCCAGAGGTGACTGCTCATTGCCAGGCTCAGGTCATATCAATGAGTCTGGGATGAGAAGGAGCTTCATTCCTGTCCAATTGACATGGATGGATCAGGGTTCCTAAAGAATGGAAGAGACATGTCACCACAGAAGAATGCTATGATCAAAGAACGTGCTCTGGGTGTCAGGCCTAGCCACAGAAGAATGACACAAGCAGGGTGCTTGTAGATGTGACTTTCTCCATGAATACTGCCTTCCCAGCATGACTGAGATCTGTGATGGAGTGCTATGCCCCAGTATGTCCCAGTTCCACCCACATTTATTGAAAGGCTAATGTTTCTGATAATCATCATTGGGTAGAAGGTAGGGCATTGAGATTTATGGCTCTTGATAAAAATTAAAATTATTTTGGTACAATAAATATAATTGTACACATCTTTGGAAAATCACCTGAGAAAGATACTGACAGATTGCTGGAAAGTTGCACCATTAGGATTGGGTCAAATTTTAACATAATTTCACCTTCTAGAGAACAGGTGCAAACATCAGGAGAACTGAGACCTTCAGAACTTCTCTGTACTAACAACGCTCACGTACACCTTCCCAGCTCTTGTGAGCTTGCACAGCAGAAACCATTCTCGTCTTCTCCTTCTTATTCTGACAGAGAATGGCAGTCATTGAAGTGTGGTCCTTTTGAAAATATATACAACATTTTTTAGTAATAAATGGTGTGATTTGACCTGTCTATCTTCTCCTTTCCCCACATTTAGGACTGAGTGGGTGTATTAAGTGCTTTAGAAAAATCTTTTAGAGATAGGGCCAAAGTCTTATTCATTTTCACTTTTGTGAGATTATTATCTATTAGCATGGTATTGGTGCACACCTGTAATCCCAATGAGTAAGAAGTCCGAGGCAGGGGAATTACAAATTTTAGGCCAGCCTGGGGAAATTAGTGAGAACTTGTGTCAAAAATAAAATAAAATAAAATAAATGAATAAAATAAAATATAAACTAAATAAATACAATAAAACAAAACAAGACAAAAATACCTAAAACAAAACAAAACAATAGAATAAAATACAATATAATAAAGCAAAGCAATAAAATAAAATAAAATGGACTGGGGATGTAGCTCAGTGTGGAGCACTTGCCTAGCAGGCCCTGGATTCAATCCTCAGCACTACAACAAACAAACAGAACCCACCGTAAGAAACTGCCTTTACTTCCCACTCCTTAGTTACAGAAGCCATTGGCTTTTCCAACCTGGACTCAGTCATTTTTCTTTGCAGGACACAGGTCAGCACGCCCTTCCTAGCAATTTTCTTTCCTTTCGCCTATGCCTACAAATAGACCATTGCTAGCTTGGGATCATCTATTTATTGTGGTATCTCACTAAAAAACATCAAGGAGCAGCCAGTGTGTGCCAACTTCCTAACCATTTTCCTTAGAGCAAACCCATGAGTACATCTGAGGTATGCTTCTTAAATTTCAAACACTGGAGAAAGTCAGTATTGTTATCATTACTTTCTAATTGAAATACATTAGTGTCAGAGAACTTACCTATATAATATTCATCCTGCACATTTGAGGAGCATGGAATTTTAATTTTATATCTCCAAAATTATATTTTGTAAGAATTGAACTGAACCTCTTTTCCCCTTTGTCTTCCTGTTTGTTAGAAGTTAATGGCAGGGCTGGGGCTGGGGCTCAGTGGTAGCGCACTTGCCTGGCATGTGTGAGGCACTGGGTTCGATTCTCAGCACCACGTATAAATACATAAAATAAAGATCTATCAACAACTAAGAAAAAAATTTTTTTAAAAAGTGAATGGAAAACAACTTCTGTTTCTAACACTAGTATCATGGCTGTGGCAGACTGTGTAACAGAGAGAGAAATTAAGATTATGGCATTATATAAAATGTTAAGCCTAGAAGATAATGATGTTTTTGATTTAAAGGGTTAAATAATGAGCATCAGAGGGGGTAACAATGTACCACAAATACTCCAAATGATGTAGTGTCCCAAGATCCCCACCTTAATTGTAATATATAAGCCTTTCTCCTAGTAAACAAGATTTTTTTTTAAGTCAGCAGGATTTCTAGAGAGCTCATTGTGCTCTAGCTCCTCTTTATTGTAAAGGTCAGGTTTGTCTTTCTTGTAAAAGTTAGGTCTGCAGGTCTGGGGTTGTGGCTCAGTGGTAGAACACTTACCTAGCAGGTGTGAGGCACTGGGTTTGATTCTTAAACCACATAAAAATAAAATAAGGCATTGTGCCCATCTACAACTAAAAAAAAAAGTTATGTCTGCAATCAAACTTGTTGATGTACAAAAGTTACTCTTTCTCTTTTCTTAGTAAAATCTTGTGAAACCTCTGTCCAATCTAAGAACATGGAATAAAAAGTAACTATTATGTTAACCATTGTGTTGTGTAACCACTCACTGAGTAGAAATCCCAGAGAACTTCCATACCTGGGGTCCAGGGATTTTTTTGGCATTAGCCCCTCTGGATTACACCAGCTTAAATAAACCTTGTTCCTGCACATTTCTCAAGTGTCCAGCCTCCTCTGTCCTACATCAATACCTGCTTGAAATGCTAGAATGTCCCCATTCTTGAAGGACACTCAGAGACAGTCTCTCTGACTCTGCCACAGTATGAATTCTATCCAAAGATATTAATCCCAAAAAACTAAAGGGAGATTACACTATAGTGACCTCCTGGGGGGAGATTCAGTGTTGCATGATGAAACTTGTATACATATATTGAATTGCTATGATATGCCCTGTAAAGTATACAAATGATACATCTGAATAAACATGTTTTGTGAGTCATGTTTGCATTTGGGTTTTTTTTCTAATATTATGCTGTAATAATATTTAATGATGTGATTACATTTTTTTTAAAATCTGAAAAAGACATCAGAATTTTGTACAGTGACATTGTTAGTAAAGGGGATATTTTGGTGGTTAGAATTTATACTTTCCTGTTGTTAAAGCTAACATGTTGAATTAAAGCTTTGCAGCAGACACCAACTCCATTAGAACCTCAGTCTGGTGAAGCCACAGCGTGGTGCCTGACCAGGGAAGTGCCCATGTGCGCCTGGTTCTTTGCCACCCAGTAGATAGGAGCCCTGACCCAGGGGGGTGGGACCTGCATTCCTGCCCCCTTACTTGCTCATACTGGGGCACCTTGACTGCTGTGCTCTGCTTTAATCTCTCATCTGTGAGAATATTTGCCCAATGTGCCATGGGGCTGTTGAAGATCCGTGATGACATTGATGAAGTTTAACGAAGTCTGGCTGGTCTATAGCTGAGAAGTGGGGCACCCTGCCAAAGCTGCCTATGTGACTGCCCCCACCCTCTACCTGCTTTCCTGTATGGTCCCTGTGGAAGGCAGGGGGACTCCTGTTCATCTGCTATGCAGCCTGCCAGTTTCAAAGGGTGGGAGATGTTAGGTAGCAGTGAGTAGTGAGAAGTGAAATGCAAACCAATATCAGGGCAAGGTCATGGGTTTTCCTTAAGTTACTTTTAAGGTTTCCTTTAAATTAATTTTAAGTCAAGTGGGTACTCAGATAATGCAGGAAAACAACAAGTATACAAATAAAGAGAACAGAAGGAGCCAAATAAGAAATACATCAGAGGTTTAATGGGGGCTATTCCTAACTCTTGACAGGGTCAGTTGAGGTCATTGAAAAGCTAGAATTGATGGCCACAGGTGTCAAATTCTCACATTAACATAGGATTGACTTGTAAATAACACTCCCCTCCCTAGGTGGACACCATGACAGTTCTGGAAAGGAGCAACTAGGGCCCAAAACACTACCACCTGACATGAAGGAGTTGAACCCTGATTGGCAAAGAGTGCTGAAGGTGGGCCCCAGTTCTCAGGGCAGCCCTGAAACACCAATCCATTTGGAGACGGCACTGTTCCATTTGTCGTTTTCGGCTGGGAGAAGACCCACTCAGGAGTGCTCTTTGTTTGAGCCTTACTCTACTTTTACTTATAATGAAGCTCTCCTGCATGGCTTTTTGAGTCTGTAATTTTTCTTTTTTTGGAACACAAACACTGAGGTTTGGAGCTTCCACTCCCCACTCTCCTGGAGTCCCTTGTCAACCCTAGCGACCTGCATCTTGGTGTACCATTGCAGTAAGAAGAGTTCCTTGTTTGGAGCTAAAGTTTTATGGCAATAAACAAGGCATCCTATGAATCCATGAGTGGTGATAGTAGCAGAAGCTTTATGAATAGGGAAAGAACATTTACATTTGGAATGTGTATTTACTCCTGTGAACCACCATGTTTCTGCTAGTGTTTGTGAGCAACTCTGCCATCTCCAGGACTCTGTGTCAGGTTGTTATCAGCAGGAGGAACATGCACCAGTGGAGTAGCTAGGTCAATCCAGGTTGGAAGGAGCCCATGTTCTGCCCAGGCATACACTCCCTTTCAGAAATGTGGGGTGATAACAGGATTCCAGAATGTGGGTCCCCAGTTCTAGACCATACTTCCAATGGGAACTTAAAAATCTCTTCACACAGAAATCATTAGGCTCAAATGGTTTCACCAGCAAGTTTTATCAAACGTCTAAGGAGCAAATAATTTCATTCTTACACAAAAATTTCCAGGGTATTGAAAAAGGACATTCCTTATTTCACATGAACGCTAGGCCAGTCTAATTAACATGGGTGTAAAATTCTTCACTAAACATTAGCAAATCAAGTGCAGTGTAGCAAATATGTTTTTTATCACTGGTCCCAGAAATGCTATACATAATTATATCAAGGGGAAAATACATATATACATACATTTATCCTAGAATGAAAGATCTAATATGTGAAAATCAATGTTATTCTCCATCTCAATAGAGTGAAGGAGGAACATGATATGATTTTCTCACTAGAGGCAGAAAACCACTTCATGCTAAGTGACATGCAGGGCATTAGAATAAAGAGCTTCTTCCCTTTTCTGTTCCAGAGCAGTTTCAAAAGTGCTAACCACTCTTTTGTAAGGCTGGTGGATATTTTAGGGATGCAGGTTGGGCAGTATGAAGGGTTCATTCTTGCAAATCCATACTAAATCGATATCAATTTGACATCTGTTTAAATCTGTTTACATAACTTGGAGGGAATCTGGTGATGTAACAAAATGTAGAAAAAAGAAATGCTCCTGAGGGCTCAGGTTGGCCTCAGGAGGAGAGTGGAAAGGAGAGGGGGAGCAATTCCCGGGTAGGCATCGGCATCCACATTTTGAACTGCTATAGCCCATCAGTCCCCCTGACTATCTTCAGCCTTGGCCTTTGGACGGGGCCAGCTCAGCAGCATGGGCAGGTCAGCAGGGCAGTGGGGCCAGGAGAATCTTCTCAAAGAAGAGGAACTTAGTCACAGGTCTCCAAGGACAGGAGCAAGACAGAGAAGAGAAGAACCAAGACAGTTTCATCTCCAAATGCAAATCCCAGCAGCCACCTCCTCTCAGGCTTCTCAGACCAGATCTTAATTGGAATCCTCATTTGCTGAATCCATGGGAACCCACAGACTTCATTTGGGGCAGGCTGCAAGCTGGGCAGAGGCATGAATCTGAGCTCTGGGACACACATTGGTACTATTTCCTGGGCAGGGATGGCAGTGTCCCCTCTGTCACCCAAGGAAGGACTATGGTCCTCATGGGGAAACAAGTTCCAGACAGGAGTGGGGTCTCTGCAAACTCTTTACACATCAATTTTGCTCAATTTATCTTAAACCTAAATTAAAGAATATATTTAACTCCTTGAAAAAAGGGAAATTCTCTTTTAAGTACCTGGAGAGGACCAGGGAGGCTGTGGTTTTTGGTCCCACGAGACTGTTGGCTTCATGTGACCTGAGCCACACAGAATCCTGCCCCGGGTTTCACTGGGGCCATAGGATGGAAGTGAAGATGTCTAAGGCCAGAAGAAACCCTAATATACACTTCCTAAGTAACAGAGTGCTTAAGTTGTTTTTCCAGAATCCACTTAAAGAAAATTTATAACCAGCTATTCAAAAATGGACCTATGCAGAAAAGCCAGCCCCATCAGCCAGTGACTTTTTTTTTTTTTTTTTGAGGTTTAAAGCTCAACTTCCCTGCCACCCCACAGAACTTGATAACAACCTGTGAATAGGCAGGATGACCATCTGGGCCTGTGACAAAAACCCTAACATTTCCCCTTCTCGCCACCTAGCCAACAAACACCTTCTCCCTTTCTATAAATTCCACTAATCCCAATTGATCCCAGAGTCAGATCTGAACTTACTGCTCTGGCTTCTTGCTGGCTGACCGACCTCACAATAAGCCTCATTCTTTTTGCAAAAACTGATGCCATAGTATTGGCCTCTATGTGCCTATGTAGCGAGCCTTTGGGCTGGCTTCATTAGGAACACCCTCCAGTGCCCCAGGGATAAGATCGCCTCTCTGCTCCCAAGATTCCAACAGTTGGTGTGCTGGGACAAAGGAGACTAAGTGCTCAGGAAATTGTCCCAGCTCCTTGACCCTCCTCAGAGCCCCACCTTCTCCCACCAGGGTCTGGTCAGGTTCTGAATTGGCCAGACACTGGGAGAATGGGAGGAGGGGAAAATCCCTTCCATCAGTTCTGTAGCTTCCAG
Organism: Callospermophilus lateralis; assembly: GCF_048772815.1. Lineage (NCBI taxonomy): Eukaryota > Metazoa > Chordata > Mammalia > Rodentia > Sciuridae > Callospermophilus > Callospermophilus lateralis. Next base: position 37,227,022 of record NC_135315.1, read on the forward strand.
AGCTTTCCTCTCCAGCCCGGGAATCTATATGTGCAATAGTGGCTTCCACTGACACTCTGGGCTGTGAGGGCCTGGGGAACACTGGGACAGAGAGGACTAGGATGCTTGGCAAGAGGGTTGGGGCAGACGTCCTACCTGCATGGGTCAGAATCAGTCAAAAGGAACCAGGATCCAGACCTAGGCATTTTGAGGTGATGCCAAGGCAGGGGCTGACCAAAATTCTGCTTAGGGAAGTCCTGAGGCTAGGGGTTGCTCTGTCAGGACTTGTCACCAAGGCATTCTGGTTCCATGGAAGTTCTCAGCTGGTTAGTTGCACCTTTGACCTCAATTTGTTTTTCACTGGATTTGTTTCTTAGAGCTCTCAGAAAAAGTCCAAGAATCTTTATAATTTATATTGTTGCCATAGAAACCAAACATCACAGTCACTTGAACTCCAAGAAACTTGCCTTCCATCTTCAGATCATTCTGATAATAATTGGTGTGATCTGATGCCACCACCTTAGTGTGTAAACTGCTAACAAATGATGTAAAAGGAATCTACCAAAGTCATATAGACCTCTTCCCGGAGGGAAGAGGAGAGAAATTGGATGTGAAAGTAGGAAGTGGAATGCCATTTAAGATGCAATGTTTTATGACTTTTATTTTTTAAAAAAAGTTTGAAGCCAATATGAAAACAGCATTTATAAATTCTATATGGTAAAGATTTATTATGATATGATTGCATTTTCCATTTTTTTTTCAAATTTTGACACACTTCATTCCCAACACAGAACTATATAACATTATGATATTGAAGGGTTTATCCAAGGATTCAGGTTGATCGAAAAATGAGAAAGGAATTCATAAAACCACTACAACAAGTAAAATACACATAGCAAAATCACTTCAAAATGACTACATGGTACAGAACCCAAACTCATAAAAAGCAAAAGGTGTCTTTTTCTCCCTCTGGCACCCATTTGTACTTCCCCCAAACACTTCCTAGTTTTTTAGGTATACTTCCAAAGACACTTAATGCATTCACAAGTACAAACATATATCAATTCTATAAGCATAAGATGGATATTATTTGGCATGTTGCATGTTCACTATACAATTTGCTGGCAAGTGTCATAAAGTCATTTTTTTTTTTTATAGCTGAGTAACACTCCATTGAGTATATATACCAGGTTTTCTTTAACCACTCATCTATTGAAGGGCACCTAGATTAATTTCATAGCTTAGCTACTGTGAATTGAGCTGCTATAAACAGGGATGTGACAATCTTACCTTACGTAGCAACAGAAGATTCACCACAGGGATAATATTAAAGCAGAGCTAAAGAGCAGAGATTTCAAATAACCAAAAGGCATAAAAAATTAAGATATTTTAAAAGACAGAGATCACAAACACTAAAACCATTAACAGACAAAGGGGAAAATAATAAAGTAATATAACGCAGACAAAACTTATAATTTGTAGCTTGTGGTCTTACATCTGGAAACACCCTGCCCGTTCCCAGCCTCCACAATGCCAGACACATTGTCCCTCTCCACCCTTCACTTTTCCTACACACCGTACTCAAGCATTTCTGCACATGACTGGGCTAAAAATAATGAAAATATCTGAATCTGCCTGGCACATGTGGCTTCGAGATCTCCCCATAATTAGTTTTTCTCTCACTGAGAACTTCCCTAACATGAATATCCAACCCCTCCCTACACACACACACATAGAGAGACACACACACAATCTATGAGTCTCAGGGTGCTCTCTCTGATATCCCCTATTAATATCTAAAATGCCTGGTACCTGCATTTATTTAGTGTCTGCCCCCAGGAAGAATCTTAGGGGTCTTATTTGCCACATTATCCCCAGCCCCCAATGCTGACAAGAACACAAGACTTAATGAATGAGTGCTTACTAAAGGTCTGATGCTTAGACATTTAGGTCAAGTAATTTCATAGTTAACTAGAGTTGAGGTCTACCTAACTGAAGACCGGCATGCTCCCATCAGTTAAAAACTCTCAGAATATACAAATGCTTCCTTGCCCCGGAAGCCAGACAGAACAGAATATTGTACAAAATGGCTGGCTCAGTCATCTGGGAAATGATCCCAGACACGATGCTTCTTTCCAGGCCTGAAAATTGACAGACACCGTCGAACACAATGTTACCAGTCAGAATATCCAATGCATCACTGATGTGCACGAATGGATCCAATTCCTCATTGAGCTGAGATATTGTTCTCCTCATTGCCTTTAGAAATTCATCTTTATTATTATTATTATTATTTACATCAGTTGTTTTGGTGAAAAGCACAGCAATGTCCCTGGGGGAGTAATCACTCCTCCAGAGAAGCTGACACTTCTTTGCTACCTAGATCACTACCACCTCCAAGCCCAAGAACTCAACAGTTTCTACACTACCTGGAACACCCCAAGTCCAGTTAGGTTCACGGAGCATCACCAGGGGTCCAGGGGGGACATTAGGAGGAGGATTTTCTCTGACTGTCTGCATCCCTTCTTGTAGCTATTGAGCTATTTCATCTTCATGGAGGACTGTTCCTGTGAGCTCTTCTCTTGGAAACTGATCTGAGAGAGCAGGGAGGCCACAGCAGCTCAATTGGTTGGTCTGAGAGGAGTCTAGAAAAATCCAGAGAATTCCTGGACAATCCTCTCTTCTCTGAGTGATGGTTTTGGCCTTCTTATACCAATCCCCATCTTTGGTGCAGAAATTCTGAGCTTCATCCACGATGATGTGTTGAATCTCTGCAAAGTCATGTTTCATGAAGTATTTCGGGGCTACTGCCTTGCATATTTTTTTATTGCTGGAAGTGTAAAAAAAAAACAACACACAGTCAGATTTCTTCAATCAAACTCAAAGGAAGCCTACTCTATTTTTAAACTCTCCTGGACCTGGTAAATGCAATAGAAATCTTAGCACATAAACTTAAAGCCACACCAAAGTTACCCAAGAAAAGAAAGTGAACATAGTCAGACTGAGTACCTCAAAAACTTCTTCAGGGGCTGGTTCTCACAGATGTAGAGGATTTCATGTGGTTCACAATGGAACACATTCCTGATCTTCTGCATGACCTTCAGGGCCACTGTGGTCTTCCCTGACCCAGGTAAGCCATGAACAAACAGCTGTCTGGTCTTGTGAAGGTTCTTTGAAAGCAACTCATACTGTTGATCTGTGAGCAGGCTCCAAGTCTCAGAGCCCAGCTCTTCACTTACAAAGGATTTGAAGCCAAACAAGACTCTCACAAGGGACTGTAACAGAGTTTCCATGTCCTGGATGGTGGTAAGATTATAGGACTCAGGGTAAATTTGTGCTACTGAACTATGTGGTGTCACTCTTGTTCTGACCGGATTCAGCTGGAAGAACAAGGGAACAATGCACACTCTCCCAGTGTAGCCTCCTGTGTCCACCAGCCTCTGCTTCAAAGAAGAGGCAACCTTCATAGAATCATCCTTGAACCTCTCATCCCACTTCTTGAAAACAGTGTAGAGGATTGGGGTGTTGTTCTTGGAAATCAGAAGGGCATCACAGATAACACCCTGATTCTCTTTCAGACCCAAGTCCACAGCCCAGCTTCGAGAAAAAATCAATATTCCTCGGGAGACAGGGCGCATTTCTCTATCTATTAAGTCTCTAAGTCCTTTATGTTCTGAGCAGAGTTCCCGGTAGAGGCTTTCTGGAGCATACGCAACTCTGTGTGATGATACTAGACAAGGAAAGAACTAGAATAAGTTAGAGAATCCCAGACAAGGAATAATCACCAGCCCATGTACCAGATCCAGTCATCACTTGGGCTTCACCATGTGGCAGTACTAGGTTCTACACTGGGAAGAAAAAGATGAACAGTGCTTACGAGCTGATAAGTGGCTCTCCTAAATAGAGACAGCAATATTTATGACACAAAGTCATAAAGGCAACTGGAAAGAGTCCACAAAATATTATGTGAGCACCAAGGACAGGGACACTTTCATATGAAAGTCTTCATGAAGAGGAAGACAGTTAAACTGATTCTCAAAGGGTGACTTCAGGTTAGCCATTTGAAGGGTGGAGAGCAGTGAGATGGTCAAAATGAGGTTCATGAACAAAGCACGGGTCCAAGAAAGGAGTGCTTGTTTCAGGTACCCCTGAGGTACCTCCAAGCAGTCTCCATGTCAAAGAGGAGCAGGCAAGGATGGGCAGAGAGTGGGAGGCAAGGGTGGGGAGGAAGTCCTTCATGTGCCATCTTAACACCTGGCAAGGGTTGTGCACTCTATGGCTTCATTTAAGGACCTTCCATAAAACAAAACTAGGTATGGAGAACAGATCCATGGCTGCCTTGGGTTAGGGTTGGGAGACTGTGATCACAAGAGGGCAATATGAAGGAGCTTTATTGGGGGGGGGGAATGGAGCTTTTGTATATTAACTGTGCTGATGGTTACAAAAACCTATACATATGTTAAAACTTTTAGAACTTAGTAACAAAAAGTCTACTTTGTGTATATAAATTTTTAAAAAATACCTTTTGAAAGTGGTATTTAAAAACACTTTTCGATAGGGCTGGGTTATAGCTCAGTGACAGAGCATTTGCCTAGCCCATGTGAGGCACTGGGTTGGATCCTCAGCACCACATAAAAACAAAATAAAGGTATTGTGACCACCTACAACTAAAAAATAAATGTTTAAAAAAGACTTGGATATATATGTATATATGTATGTGTTTAAGATAATATATTATTAAATATATAATTAATTTCAGGGGGAAGGTCATGTACCCTAATTTGGAATCTAATCAAAATTATGAACCCTTTTTTTCTCTTCTGAGAAAAAGAAATCAATACACTCAAAATTTGAAGTTCAAATTTAAGATAGAAGGAAGAGTCAAGGGTGAGTTCAGATATCTGTGCTTGGCTAGAAGAGGACTTTCCAACAGATCATTTGGAACACATAATATAAAAATAATATGTAATAATATGGAGACTATACAGGAGAAATAGAAATAGAGGATTGTCAGAATGAGAGAGAAATTTTGGAACTGCTTTGTTGGAGATATCTATGAAGCTGTCCAGAAAGCAATTGGACACACCAATAAAGTGTGTCTGGGTTCAGAGAAGGGCTGTAGATATTTTCTATAAACATGGACTAGCAGGGCACTAGGGGCACATGCTTGTAGTCTCAGCTACTCTGGAAGCTGAGGCAGGAAGATTGCTTGAGCCCAGTAGTTCAAGGCCAGCCTTGGTAACATAATGAGACCTCATCCCAATAAAACAAAAACAAACCAAAACAACAACTCAAAAAAAGCAATTTAACTAAACTAAGGGTATTGCCTACTACTAATGTGATTTAACATTGTTCTAGAACAATTAATCAATGAACTTCAACAAGGACAAAAATGCATAAATATAGGAAGGTTAAATTCAAAAATTATCTTTGCTTTCTGCCTTTAAGTAAAATGTTTAGGAAGTGGCATAATGCATACCTTACTTTTATCACACAGTAACAGGCAGGAGCTGATCAGAGAAAATGAGATAAGTAAGTTAAATGCACACTATGGGTACTACACGGTCCCTCTCTGGAGAGAATGGCATAGCTGCTACAGAGTCTGGGTTTTTAAGGGCTTTGAGCCCCATTTTTCTTGTCTTGGTTTCATAATGTATACTTTAATACTCAGAATGTATCCTACACATCAATAATTAACAATCAGAAATTACTATAAAAAATTTCTAGTCTAAGCTGTGCACAGTGGTGCAGGCCTGTAATCCCAATAGCTTGGGAGGCAGAGGCAGAAGGATCATGAGTTCAAAGCCAGCCTCAGCAACTTAACTAGGGCCTGTCTGTAAATAAAATTCTAAAAGGGCTGGGAATGTGGATCAGTGGTTAAGTGCCCCTGGGTTCAAACGCTGGTACAAAAAAATAAAAAAAGAAAGAAAGAAAAAGAAAACCTAGTCTGAGAATATTATTTAATAAGTAACAAAATGATTCTAATCTTCTTCTAAAAGAGAAAAACTCTGATGTGATTCTATGTTGCTGAAAGCATAGCTGGAAGTATGTTTTGGGTTACAATATGGCAATGAAAGTCTCCATTTATAAGCAATCGTTACTACTTAGAATCTATCCTTAAAGAACACTTGAATTATTTGTAGAAAAATATATATCGGAGAGAATGTTTTTTAAAACAGAAAAAAAGGCCAGGTGTGCTTGCCTGTAGTCCCAGCAACTCAGAGGCTGATGCAGGAGGATCACAAGTTCAAGGCCAGAATTGTCAATTTAGCAAGACCCTCAGCAACTTACTGAGACCCTAATTCAAAATGGAAAATAAAAGGGGTTGGGGATTTAGCTCAGTGCTAAAGCACTCCTGGGTTAGATTCCTCAGAACCAAAACAAAACAACAAGGAAAAAGTTAGATATCATCCATTAGACACCATTTGAAAATCCATCAAAAAAGGGACTGTGGGGCTGGGGTTGTGGCTCATTGGTAGAGCTCTTGCCTAGCACATGTGAGGCACTGGTATGATCCTCTGCACTGCATAAAAATAAATAAAATAAAGGTATTGTGTCCACATACACCTAATTTTTTTTTTTAAAAAGGGACTGTTAAAATAGAACTTACTACATTTTATCTTTTAATTTCCGCTGGGCGTATTTAGATAGGTTTCACTATATGCTTATTTATTAAATTATATCTCTGTTGCTTCTGTGTGCATAATATGCTCATAATTAAAACTACTAAAATTAAGAAATTTGGTGGGGAGGCAGTTACTGGGAATTGAACCCAGGGATGGTTTGCTGCTGAGCTACATCCACAGCTCTTTTGATTTTTTTTTTTTTTTTTTTTTTGAGACAGGGTCTCACTAAGTTGCTAAGGCTGGCCTCCAACCTGTGATCCTCTGCCTCAGCCTCCTGAGTTGCTGTGTTCAAATGAAGAAAATCTGTTTGGGAATACTATTAAATACTTTATACTCAATAAAAGAATCACGGGAATCTGTGATTAAGGTCCTGAGGAGATGAAGACACACACTACTTGGACTCAGCCTGGGCTTACAAGCACTGGAGTGCACCCATCCTCACTGATGCATGACACTTCACTGTGTGAAGACGCTACAATATATTTGGCCATTGTTGTGACCATAGATGTTGTTTTCTGTTTAAAGTGATACAAATAGTGAATTTATGAGTATTCATGGGCAGATCTACAAGGGTCTACTTCCTCTGATGCACATGTATACATTTTCTCTAGAAACTAGAGAAATTGTTGAAGGGTAAGTTTTGGAGATAACTGACTACACCAAGCAATGTTCAACCCATTTTTCAAAAAGATTAGACCAACTTAAACTTCTGGCAGTGATGAACAAGATTCTGTTTACTTACATGATTTTTTTCTATTAATGATGTTAAATGCATTTTATTCTTCATTAATGGATTGAGCATCCTTATAAGTTTATTGTGCATATGTGTCTCCTTTTCTGAGAAATGAATCTTTATATTTCTCATTTTCTATTGGGTTGCTTTTAGCTTTAAAATTTTGCATAAGTTCTCTATTTATTTCTGAAACTAATCCTTCATCAGTTTATGGGTTGAAAATACCTTTTTAGTAATAGCTTTTCACAATCTCTAAGGTATCTTTTGAGGAACAGATGTTCTTAATTTCGTATAATGAAATGTATCAAGCTTTTTGTTTAACATTTTTGGATCTGGTTTAGGAAATCATTTCCTACCCCAATGACAAAATTATTCACAAACAGTTTCTACTGAAAGTTTTAAAGGTTAGTTTGTAATACTGGAGTCCTTAAACTTCCTAAAATTGACTTTGTATGTGAGTGTAATATAACATTGGAGTAAAAAACTTTTTTTCTTTATTTTTTTCTTTTTTTCGGGGGTGGGGAGGCGGGGGTGTAACAAGGATTGAACTCAGGGACATGTGACCACTGAGCCACATCCCCAGCCCTATTTTGTATTTTATTTAGAGACAGGGTCTCTCTGAGTTGCTTAGCACCTCACTTATTGCTGAGGCTGGCTTTGAACTCATGATCCTCCTGCCTCAGCCTCCCGTGCTGCTGGGATTACAGGTGTGCACCAGCACAACTGACAAATAATTTTTCTCTATATGAAGAAACAATCAACATGTTCCAAAGAAACCAGAGATGACAAATTACCTGGAAAGTAACGTTTCTGCAGTACTTTCAGCCTTTCCAAATTCTGAGTACACACAGTCCTGCTGGGGGGCATGGAGGGTGACAAACTCAGCCCAAGGAACATCTCAGAAAGTCTGCGACGAACTTAGGAAAAAGAAAAAAAAACCATGAGTTTGAAATGCAAAAGGCAGAATTCGACATATAGCCGAGCTGTGACATAACCCAAAGCTATATGACCCACACATATTTGTGACTACATCTCAGGTCAGCCCAGAAAAGCCTTCTGAAATGTTGTGGGGAAAATATAGTATGAGGCAATAGTTAGTAAGTTTTAATTGTGTTATGTTCAAAGTGTTTGTATATTGTTAGAATGCTATTTTAAAGATATATGATTAGAAGATATGAAGGTCAATGGATACAGACTTTTGAGGAGATTCTGAAAAATTTAGCTTTTCTGGACTTTTGAAGAAGTTGCTACTGATTTTCTTTTGTCTAATTTCATCTCAGCTTTTCTTTCCCAAGGGAGATGCATAGCCACAGCCCTCCTCTTTTTAAAAAAAATATTTATTTTTTTAGGTGTAGATGGACACAACACAATGCTTTATTTTTATGTGGTGCTGAGGATCGAACCCGGGTCCCACGCGTGCTAGGCGAGTGCTCTGCCGCTGAGCCACAATCCCAGCCCCACAACCCCACTCTTAAGCTCAGCAGTTATGGTTAGTAGAACATGTTAACGCACAAAAGGAAGGAATGAGGATGGCAAGGGAAAGCCCTGGTGGGCTCAGGTTTTGGTTCAGAAATAGGAGTGGAATATACTGTGTAGTTAAAAAAAAATCTAGAAGAAAAGAATTTGAAAGTTTTTAATTACAAAGTAATGATACATGCTTGAGGACATAGATGTGCTTACCCTGAATGGAACATTACACATGTACACATGTATGTAATCATCACCTGGTGCCCCATAAGCTTATGCAAACATTTATCTATGAATAAAAAATAAAATAAAATGTAATTCGGAAGTAAGGTTACTAGAAAGGGAGGATATTTAATCCAGAGACCCAAACAAGAATAAGAAGTCAGAGGAAAGTGGAAGGATGTTAAAAAGGGAACATCTCTGTAAAAAAGGAATGTCCTGAATAACTAAATGCAAGAAAGGAAAGGAGTAGACTTTAATAAGAACGTAAGAAAGACTGTGAAAATAGAAATAACTAATTCAAATCAACCCCTTAACCAACCACTAATGGGGCTCCGACCCTGGGGCATCTGTCAAATGCAGAATGTTCAAGATGGACAGAGGGAGGAAAGGAAAATGACCTACCAACTGCATCCATAGGAATTACTATCAGGCAGCTGCCATTCAGGGGAAAAAAATCTCTGTTTCCCCAGATTTCAACGAACACCATACTGCCCTTTGCTCTCTGCCCTCCTCCCCTGAAGCAAACATGAGGATCATTTGCAGACTTGCTCCTGACCTGGCTTGGCCTGCATCATCCAATCTACCCACTGCTTTGTGGTCAGCGGCTTCACTTTGTTGGCTTTCAGTTGCCAGGCATTGGGCACTTTGGCAAACACCACGCAGCAGAATCGCTCCACCTTCACCGCACAGACATAACCATGGAGGGCCCCCTTATCATGAACTTCAAGGAATCTGATGGAACATTGAACTGTATGCTTCTGTGTACAGAAATGATGGATAGGTAAATTCCTAATGCAGCGTTCAACAGAATCCGTGAACTTGGAAAGATTTATTCTCTCCTTTTCACATCCAGTGACTCGATGGGTCTCATCATGTACACCCAGAAATACGTAGCCTCCTTCAGTGTTGGCCAATGCAGAAACACACCTGGTGAGCCTCTCTTTAACACACTGTGACAGAGCTTCTGGGAACTTTTGAAATTCAACGTGCATGGACTCCGTCAAGTTGAGTTTCTCCAGGTACTGCAGCTGCACTCTATCAAATAAAGCAGCAGCCGAGTCCTCTGTGTGGTCTTCATGGTGTGCACCAGCCTGAGCTTCCTGTGCATCAGTTTTCTCTTTCAGGAATACCAGTGCTTGATGAGAATCCATGACATTGTTAGATGATCTATATCGGTGGTACAAATTAGAGCACAAGGTGGCAAGTGGCACACCTGAGACTTCTGTGTTCCATGACTTCACAAATATTAAAAAGAGCTTTCCCTGTTGCTTCTCATCTAAATAGTCTTCAAAACCTGGAGGTAGATCCAACCCCATTTCATGAATCTCATGATTGTAGTCTTCATCCTTAATCTTGGCCTTGATCACTCCCCCTCCAGAGTTCAGCAGAGCACATACTGCTTGCAAGATGTTTTCATTCTGTTTCACCCGCCATAGAGGAGGGTTCATATCCGTTCTTTGCTGAGTCCCTAGGATGACTTCTCCTGCATCTATAACAAACTCAGCAAAGTTCGTTTCCAAATCAATCTTGAGACTCATCTTCTCAGCCCTTGAATGACAACCCTGAAAGGTTCTCCTAAAAGATAGAAAGAACAAACAGATCAGGACAAAGAAAGAAAAAGCAGGGAAATCAAGGGGTTAAGTCTACCCTTCTGTAGTTGGTCACTTCACTGATTTTCTTATAGCTTGAGGCCAAAGTCACCTATAAATGGAGGGGGCAGGGCAGATGGAGGAGCCAAGTCTGCTGGATGCCACTGCCACCACAGGAACGCTGTGATCTGAGTAATGAGTTTTGCCAACTTCTCTGAGTGGCAAGGGCTCTCGGGTCACCTGTGAAAAATAGAAAGGTTTACAACAATGCTCGTGGACTGGAGCTGGAATGCAACTAGGAAGCTCTCCTGGTCAGAAGGATCTCTGGGGCAGAGCCTACAGAGTGGGAGAAAACCTTGGCCAGTAACTCCTCCAACAGGGGATTAATCTCCAGAATAAATAAAGAAACCAGAAAACTTAACAACCCAATCAATACCTGTGTACTAAACAAACTTCTCAAAAGAAGAAATACAAATGCCCAACAAATATATGAAAAAGTGTTTAACATCTCTAGCGTTCAAGGAAATGCAAATGAAAACTACACGAAGATATCACCTCTGGCAATTATCGTCTAAATGGCAATTATCAAAATACCAACAATAATAAACGCTGGCAAAAATGTACAAGGGTATACTTGAACATTGTTAGTGGGACTGCAAACTAGTACAACCACTCTGGAAAGAAGTAGACGAGGAGTTTGAGCGGGAGTTGTAGCTCAGTGGTAGAGAGCTTGGTTAGCAAGTTTGATGCACTGGGTTTGATTGTCAGCACTACATATAAATAAATAAAATAAAAGTCCATTGACAACTAAAAAAAATGACATAAAAATAAATTTTTTAAAAAATAGAAACCTAGGAATGGAACCACCATATGATCCAGCCACCCCATTCCTTGGTATTTTTCCAAAAGAACTAAAATCAGCGTACTCTTGCAATACAGCCACCTCAGTGTTTACAGCCACACCATTCACAATAGCTAAACTATGGAATCGACTCAGATGCACATCAGTAAATGAATGGATTAAGAGACTGTGGTTGATAGACACAGTGGAGTTCTAAGCCATGAAGTTACCAGGCACTTTCTGGTAAGTGGATGGAAATGGACAACAGCAGGCTAAGCAAAATAAACTAGACCCAGAAAGTCAAAGATCAAATGTTTTCTCCCCTAGGTGGAAGCTAGAATAAAATAAAGGAAAGAAGGAGGGAAGGATAGGATAACCTAAAGACACATGGTTGAGAAGAAGAAATCAAGAGGCAGAGTGGAGGGACAGAAAAAGGGGAGGAAATGCAGAATGAATACTTTAAAAGTCATCTTATGTGCATATATGAATATACCCCCAGGTGAAAGACCCCAGCCCAGAAACCCCAGGCCCCATTGTGAAACCATCAGGGCGTGTTGCTAACCCACTAAACACCAGAGAGGTCTATCTGTTAATCAGTTAAGGGTAGTCTATTGTGAAAGGACAGGATGGTTGAGAAAGAACAGAAAAGCAGATCCCAAGGCATGCCTGAACAAACAGGAACTGATAATGATAAGCAGGAACAGAAAAACCAGAGTGTTAATATGTAACTGTCATGAGGTTTATCCAGGAACATAAAGTGAAAAACAACTTTGTCCTTTAGGTAATCTATATGTTGGGTTCAAAATAACCAATAAGAAACCTGTTACTTCCCGCGCGCGCGAAACCTGCCCCTTTATCCTATAAAAGACCTGTACCCCAAAGCCCGGTGTGCCAGTTCACCAAAGCTCCGGCTGAGGTTTTGCTGAGCACCTGCAGGCGCCTGTGTATCAATAAATTGCCTCATGTTTTTTGCAGCCAGTGTCTCGTGCATTCTTCCTTGGATAGGGAGTCGGAGGGTCTTTCACAGGGAGCTTCACCTTTATGTTTAAGTAAAAAGAACCAATTAAAAATGAATCAATATTGAGTTGGGGTTGTGACTCAGCGGTAGAGCGCTCGCCTAGCGCGTGTGAGGCCCTGGGTTGGATCCTTAGCACCACATAAAAATAAATAAAGATATTGTGTCCAACACAACTAAAAAATAAATATTTTTAAAAAATAAATAAAGGCATTGTATTGTGTCCATCTACACCTAAAAAATAAGTAAATAAATATTTTTTTAAAAAATGAATAAATAGATGCGTGAAGGGAAGTCTCATAAAGTTGAAGAAGGAGATCAGGGATGGATGGGAGAGTGCTGAGAGCCATAGCCAAGTAGGAATGGCATTTTTGGTTGAAAGGTGACCCCAGCAAGCCATTGAGATGATAATGATTATGTTAAGATGTGCATTCAATTGGAGATTAGACCCCTGCTGTCTGCCTAGGCCTGCTACTTTTGAGCTCACTCAGGACTCCAGGAGAGTTCCCATTGGTTGGGGAAGTGTGGTAGGAGGGAATTCCGGAGGATGGATTGCCTGTTGGCATAGTGTGTCCTGGGAGGAGCCGCGTGGCATGGTTCGGAATCCCCCCCCCACCCAGCGTGTGTGGAGTGTGCTGGTGGAGTTCAGAAATAAAGTTTGTTCCTGCTTCAGTGGCTCGTGATTTGTGCCCAGCCAGACTGCGGCAGGAGAGAAAAGTGGGAGGATCAAGAACTAAAGCTGTGGGCTCAGGATGTGGCTCAAGTGGTAGCGTGCTCAGTGCTCACCTGGCATGCGTGAGGCACTAGGTTCGATCCTCAGCACCACATAAAAGAAAATAAAGATATTGTGTCCACCTAAAACTAAAAAATAAATATTTTTTTTAAAAAGCTGTCTTCAGTTCTTTCCCTTCTCACTGAGACTTGGGCAGTTTTTGGTTATTTTGTAATCCATCTTGGGGAAGGAACAAATCTGATAGAATTGGTAATTTATCATTGCCCCGCTGTGAGGCAGATCTGAGAACAAGACCTCAGCACCAGAATGCAGCTTGGTCCACATGTAGCTTGCTCTGTGGTACATCTCTAAATCAGCCAGCATTGATACAACAAAACCAAACCAGTACAGGGCTCCAGTGGAAGAAGAGGACCTGAGATCCAGTAGCTAGTAAATCAGGGTACACAATTTGCAGACATTGGCCAAATGAGCTCAGTTTGAAGTTAGAGTATTACCAGAAAAAAGCCACATGTCCATGCTGACAAGAACTGCCCCTGGGATGGCGGGTCCTTGATGATTTGAACTGTAGCCCAGATCCAGTCTTGTCCTTAGAGGAACATAATTACTTTTTAGAATCCCCAAGTTAATGGGTCTGAGGGAAGCTGATTTACTAAAACACACTGAAGGACATGAGACCTGCTGGTCCTTGGGTACTGCTCCGGACAAATGCCACTGTCAGGGAGCTCAAGCAACTGTTTCAAACTAGTACCTTACTCTCTTCCTGTAGGAAGAGAACCCAGGAGCCAGATTTCAGAAAGGTGCTTGATAGGCATAGAATCAGATCAGAAAGGGTGCCTTATGACTTGACTACTGGCTTCCATATCCAATAACTTCAGGCAGCTGTGCTATAAACTAATTACCAAAGAAAAGGAGTACAACATAGTAGTAAATCGCTCCATCTTGGGAGGGAGAAAACCTGTATTTACGCTTCTTTCCCAGGATTTGCTTTGTGTCTCTGGGACACATACAACCTATTTTTATGTTCTGTAGAGGTTTAAACAAGCAAACAAACAAACAGAAAAAAACTAAGCTGATAGTGTTTATAAAATTAAACTGAAAAAAAAAATAGGCCTATATCCTGGAGATGTGAACAAGAATGCAGTGACCATTGCTATTCAAGAACAGAAGAAGATTAGGAACAAAGTGTAGTATAGGCAAACTGACTTTGGAAAGCTCCATTCCCCGGCACTGTTACATGCGCCATTTTGAATGAGCACTAAGAATGCAATGTGGACAAAGTAGGCAACCACAAAATACAGCTAGCATGTTTCCATATATATGAGGTTCAAAAACAGGCAAAACTAATGTCACTTAGGGTACATAAATAGTGTATTATAAAGAAAATTAAGGAAATAATAGCCATAAAAATTCAAAATAGTGCTTACCACTAATGAAAGAGAAATGGCAAAATTAAGGAGAGACAGAGAAATAGGGAAAGAACATACAGGCAGCTTCTTAGGTTCCAGACACAGATTTTATCAATCCAGAGTGGGCACATGGGTGTACCACTTAATATTATTTAAACCTAGCAAGCATAGTTACATTACCCACACCCCACTCTCATCATGCTGGGGATTGAATGCAGGCATGCTCGAACACTAAGCCACTTCCCCAATCCCTTCTTTTTTTTGAGACAGGATTAAGCTAAAATGCCCAGGCTGGCCTTGAACTTTCAATCCTCCTGCCTCACTCTTCCTAGTAGCTGGGATTATAGGCATATGCTATTGTTTTCTAAAGGCACATTCAATGTAATCCCAGTGACTTGGGAGGCTGAGACAGGAGAATTGCAAGTTTGAGGCCAGCCTTGGCAATTTAGCAAGATTCTAGCTCAAAATAAAAAATAAAAAGGACTGTGGATGTAACTTCTGGCAAAGTATCCCTGAGTTCAATCTCAAAAGAAAGAAAGAAAGAGAGGGCGGGGGAGAAAGAAGGAGGGAGGAAGACAGACAGACTTGGTGCTATTCTGGACCCCTCTGTCACAAGAAGACAATACAAATTTTTAAAAAGGTCAAAGAGAGCTCGTTCACAAGCTACCACACATGGGGTATATCCATAACTACAAGATACCATACATGGCGTATATAAATACCAGAAGCTTATTTCTTACAATTCTGGAGTCTGGGAAGTCTAAGATGAAGGAATCTGTTAAGGACCTGCTTTGGTTAAAGATGGCACATTTTCACCGTGTCCTCATATGGCAGAAGCTATTGGTATAAAAACAATCAAGACATGAGCTATTGGTATACAAACAATAAGATAGATTTATGGAACAGAATAGAGTCCAGAAATAGACCCACACACATCTAGACAACTAACTTTCAACACAGATACAAAGTAGAGTAACTGTAATCTTTTCAACAAATTGGATTTAAGAAATAGATAATCATGTGCAAAGAAAATAAACTTAAGTTTCACTTTGTTTACAAAAACTTGCTCGAAAATGCCATAGACCTAAGTATAAAACTTGCAACTAGGGCCGGGGTGCTGGCTAGCTCAGTGGTAGAGTGCTTGCCTACACATGAGAGGCACTGGGATAGATCCTCAACACCACATAAAAAAAGAAATACATTAAATTAAATTTTAAAATACATACAAACAAACAAACAAAAAATAGTGTGGAAATCAATGAAGATTGTTCCAGTGAGAATTGTAAGTTATTTTCAGAGTTCAACTGAAACGAGTTATACCACTTGCATCTGGCAGAGACTCAAAGGCAGGCAGGGGCATGAGTATGCCCTGATCTGAGGTTGTGGGTGTGGGTAAGCTGGGAGTGGGCTTACTAGAAGCAGGACATCCTCTGTGATTGGTCTGTAGATCATTTTGACTTTTTCTGGTTGGTCCTGAGTTGGAAATGGGGCAGGGACTAGGGAAGCCATTAGTTATTGACCAAATCCTGACCATTTGGGGCCAGTCATTGCAGAGGTTATAGGTCACAGTTCTATTTTGATCCATGGTCTGGCCATTGTCCATAGGAATATTCAAGTTCTCAGTCTCTCTCCACTTGGTCATTTTCTTGCTTTCAAGATGAGAATCAAGTCCTGGACACATGGAAATCCAAATATTCATTCTTGAGATCATCTCCACAGAAAACTATTGCAAGATCTTGACCTTTAGGAGCATGAGCATCTGATGAGAGTGGCTGTGCAGAAAAATGTAAAACTCTGGAAAGAATCCAGTGGACTAGCCTCATGACCATTATGATAAATATAAAAAGTATTTTAATAGTGCCTGTAGGAACTTGGAATCCCTAGAGCCCAACCCAGACCAAAAGAACAAATCCCATAAGCCATGAGGATCAATCTCATACAACCAAGACTCCATTTCTGTAAAGTGACTACATAGCCTTGTTGGCTTCATTGATTCAAGTACATCAGGAAGGACAGGTAATGGCACAGATGCCACCATGGCTAACCAAGAAGAAATCTAGTCCAAGGCCATGTCCATCACTACTTGTGTTAATGACGGCTCCTCACTACTTGTGCTAATTTCTATATAGGGAAGAGATAGTATCCTTAATAACTTCTGTAGGAGCTAATGGAAAGTTTCTTATACATATTCTATGTGTGAGACTCCCACTGATGAGAATCTCTTCTGATTATGCATATAAATAAGGAGTCGGCAATTCCTCCTAGGCAGTGTCCCCAGATAATCATGGGGACTCATGCTAGAGGTGAAATGTCCAACCCTGGTGATTTTTAGAATCAGGGTTTCTTTATGGAAATATGAACAGCTCTCATGGTATTTTTCCTAAAGTACAGGGAATGTTAGTCTAAGGTTTAAATTTTGCAGTTGATTCCATTCCTGATTCAAGAGAAGGACAGATCTTAGAGAGAACTGACATTTTGAAGTTTCAGGAGAGTTGTAGGTTAAAGATAAGGGGTCTAGACAAGTGAAAGAGAAGGAAGGCACCAACTGAGGAGAGATCAGAAGAATAAGATGGAGGCAGAGAGGCAACTGGAGATCAAAGAGGGGAAGGCTTTTCTAGAGAAATGAGCCTTATACGTTACGGCTTAAGTATGTCCAGTTGCTCACTGTCATTAGGAAAAAAATGATTTTTTTTTTTTTTTTTTTTTTTTTTGCAGGAGGGGAGATATTGGGGATTGAACTCAGGGGCACTTGAGCACTAAGCCACATCCTCAGCCCTATTTTGTATTTTATTTAGAGACAGGGTCTCATTGAGTTGCTTAGCACCCTTTGCTGTGGCTGACCTTGAACTCTTGATCCTCCTGCCTCAGCCTCCTGAGCTGCTGGGATTACAGGCATGCACCACTGTGCCCAATTTAGGAAAAGAATCTTGGAGTGAAGCAGTTTTTGATTCAGAGTTTCATTTGAGAGCCTCCATATCAGCCCCAAACTGCTGCCCAATTGGTCTTATAAAATTGACTTATCCCTTTACTTTTCTAAGGTGCTTCTCAAATGAGCAATTTTGTTCACATGCTCCCCCACGTGGTCATTAAAGAGCCAAACCATCCTTGAAGTTATGCTACTTCAAAGGGCCATGAATTAGTAGTATACATATAAGAGCAGTTTTTCCAATGTAAGCCGAGGATGTAGACTTAGAACACCTTAAAAGAGATAGACAGCCATCAGTGGGAATGTAATGTTTATGAACTTTGTGTCTCATTCTACCAGCCTCATGCTTGGCCACCTCTGATCCCAGACCTGACAATCTGTGTCCCCCTGCTGGCTGGATCAAAGCCAAGACCTCAGGACAAAAATCTTAAGTCAGGAGAAGAACTCTATTCTGGTTTTATTGATGACCCACAGCCTAATTTGTCCAAATGTCCAGTCCAGGGAGAATTGCAAACTCACTGGTCTGCAAGGCCATCTTGAACAGAGCCTTCTAGGATCTATGCCTGTGTTGTGTCTTGTGATTCTTCTTACAACAAACACTTTTATTTTGCAGGGTGGGGGATGAAACCCAGGGCCTTGTTCATGCTGGGCAAGTAATCTATCATTGACCTCTACTTCCATTTCCTGACAAACACTTTCAAATGGAGCAACACAAAAGGCCTAAAAGAAAATATAGCCTGATTGTCCCGTGGATACAGGCAAATGGGAATCAATATCAAAATCCAGGTGTCAAACTGAGGATAAACAGCCATAACAACACAATGAAAGAAAAGTTCAGAACTAGTGCTGACTTACCACAAGTCAGCAGTTATGCAGGCTCAACAAGCCACTTGTAGCAAGGTGCAAAGGGTCTCTATAGGCACCAGACCTGGGCGTAGCCCGGGATCCACAACAACAAGGAGTGTAGATGGTGTCTTGTAGGAAACTCCAGAAGAACTGTGGACATTAATGAAAACCACTCAAATGAAAAAAGGTACAGGGTATTTATGGAGAGCTTGCTATAACAAGGGAAATAGTCACCATTACTTGCAGTTGGCTGAGGTTTGATGACAGGGGAGGGAGTTGGAAATCTTCCTAGGGACAAAAAGACAAGCTTGGGTAAGGTCTGACTTGTGGTCATTAGTGAGGAAGATGAGGCAAGCCACGTTGAAATGGAGCATCCTCTGTGATTAGACTGGGAATTCTATTTGGCTTCCTTGGTTGGCCCTGAGTTAGAAGTGAGGGCAGAAATTAGGGAAGCTGTCAGTTATTGGCCAAGTCCTGACACTTTTGGCCAATGGTTCTGGGGGCTGTGGGTTACCCTCCTGGGCTGGTTGCTGCAGAGGTTGTCAGTCAGAGTTCTATATTTATTTATATTTGGCCATCTATCGTCTGTGCGTATATTCAGTCCCTCAACTATGAAACTTGTAGAGAAAGTAAAGGAGAAAATATTTTTTTCTTGGGTGAAGCAAACATTTCGTAGAGATGCCACTAAATGCACAATACATAAAAGAAAAAAAGAAATGTTGGACTTTAAGAACTTTTCTTTGACCTTTGCCTCCTTGCACCCTTGAAAGCAATATGGATCAGCAACAGCTCTATTGGAGCCTTGCGCAAAAATTCGGCCTGGGATCTTAATCTTGCCGCTGGAACTGTAGCTCAGCGGTAGAGTGCATCACCAGCATTTGTGAAGCCTGAGCTAATACTCAGAACAAGAAATTTTTTTTTCCTTTAAAAGAATGAAAACAAGCCCCTGATTGGAAAAAAGAACTTGTAATCTAACTTGTATAAAGAACACTTACAAAGTAAAGTAAGAAAACAGGCTGTGTCTCCCTCTTGAGCTCTCCCCCATTCTCCTTTGAATATCTTTCTACTTTCCTAAATAAATCTGCCTATGCCTTTAACTGAGGCGTGCTATAATTCTGTAATTCTCTTCCCTGCTAGTCCTGAAGCAAGTTCCCACTTCTCTCTGGGAACTACTTGGATCCTTCTTGAGAGACATCTCTTGTCTTGTGAGAGAAAAAATCAGGACCACTCAGATCAAGATACACGTCAGAGCTCCTGTAGCATGGGACGAGGATGCTTGGCAAATAATCAGCAAAGTTTTCAGAGGACATCATTCAAAGATGGGAGATGGGAAATTCACAGGCAGTCACTTGTCAAACTCCACCAAAAATAAACACCAGGGGGTAGGGGGACTACTGAACGAGTGTTCTTACAGGGACTAATATGAAAACCCTTCATCTAGGTGGAGCTATTAAATATTCCTCCTTCAGGAATAAGCATCTGACTCTTTGAGCAGTTATAATGGGGCACACCTGTAAGTTCCTTGAAGGGTTTTGCACACACATCGAACAATGGTGGCCAGTCACATCCCATGGAGCCAGGGTTCCCTAAAGATTGTGAGATGAACTAAATAGGGGGGATTTGAGACAAACCCCCTCTAAAACTAAGAACAACTTCTTGATAACTAGTTTATCTGCAGGATTGCAAACAGCCCCTTTTGAAATTAATGCTCACAAATTGTTTTAACTTCTGAACTTCCTCACACTGAGAATAAAATCTTCCTCCTGCTGAGGACAGATGCCAAGGAAGTTGAGACTGACCAGTTCTCGGGCTGACTGAATCCCAACATGTGTATTTCCTGCCTTTTGTTTCGTTTTGTCCTCTCGTTTAAAAAAATCTTTCCTCACCTTGAGTTCTCTGAGGGTAATGATTAGAGACAAAAGTCTATATCTTACTTCAAAGCTGGCTTTGAATAAACCTATTTTCCTGCCCCCCCCAAAGTTATAATAAAACATACAACCCAATGTAACAATGAATAAAAGATTGAACATATACTTCACCAAGAATGATACATAAATAGCAAATACCATGGGCTCTCCATTTCTGGTTTCTGCACCTGTGGATTCCACCAACCTCAAACTAAAAATACTTGAGGAAAAGTTTCATCTGTACTGACTATGTTCAGACTTTTTCCTTGACATTATTTCCAAAACAATAAAGAGCAACAACTATTTACCTGATATTTGCATCTTAATTGGTATTGTAGGTACCCTCCAGACAATTTAGAGTACTTGGGAGTATTATGTAGGTTAGATGCAAATACTAAGCCATTTTGTATGAGGTACTTGAGCATCCTTGGATTTTATTCACAGGGGGATCTTAGAATCAATCCCCTGAGGGAGGGCTATCAGCCCAGGAGAGAATGTTCAGCATCATTATTTGCTAGAGAAATGCCATTAAAACTACAGTGAGGGCTGGGAATGTAGCTCAGTGGTACAGTGCATGCCATGCATGCTTAGCAAGCATAAACCCTGGGGTTGAATCCCCAGCACGGCCAAGAAACCAAAGATAAAACACAATAGAAACTACAGTGAGGTACCACTACCTACCTATGAGAACATGTAGTAGAATGGCTCAAATAGCTAATGATACCAGGTGCTGGCGAGGCTGTGACAGAATGCAAACTCTCCTGCTAGGATCATGAAGTGGTACAGGCATTTTGGAAAAGAGCCTGGCAGTTTCTTGAAAATAAACTTACCATCTAACCCAGTCATTCCACTCTGGGGTATTTTCCCAAGAGAAATTAAAGCATGTGTTTATTCCAGGACTTGTACATGAATGTTCACAACACTTTTATTTGTATAAAACCATAAACTACAAACAAAACAAAAGCCTATCAACAGGTAAATGGAGAAGCCAATTTTGGTTGCCCAGACAATGGGACTTTGACTCAGCAATAAAAAGGAAATCACAAGGATGAATCACAAAAATAATTATGCTCATTAGAAGAAGCCAGACAAAATAGGACATGGTTCCATTTGTATATAATTTTTAAAATGCCAAATAATGTATAGTGTCAGAAAGCCACTGGGTTTCACTTGGAGAGATGGGTGGGAGTACAAGGGAGAAATTAAAAAAGAGTACAAGGAAACCTTTGGATGTACCATCTTGATGGCAGTGAGGATTCCACCTAGGTCACAATTTATCAAATTGTGTGTTTTTATTTTCAGTGCCGGGGATTGAACCCAGGGCCTGGCACAAATTGTACACTTCATGTACAGTTTCTTGTCTGTCAATAATACATCAATAAATCTATTAAAACCTTATTTATTGAAAAATAAGTTTAAAGTATTTATTGTAATATCATTAGCTCAAAACCCAGCGGGAGATTTATGTGCCTGCTAGCTGAGTTTTTTTTTTTTTTTCATAGAATCTAAGTCTATGATTGGATTAGTGTCCCAGATTCTGCGTACTCCTGATGGAGACTTTTCTATATCTTGTATATTCATTTGATTATGATCCTCCTGCTCTTTCCCTAGTACATTTTTAAAAAAATATTTTTATTAGTTGTGGATGGACCTTTTATTTTATTATTTATCTATTTACATGTGGTGCTGAGGTCAAACCCAGTGCTTCACACATGCTAGGCAAGTGCTCTACCACTGAGCCACAACCCAGCGCTCCCTGGAACATTTGAAGTTTTACTTCTCAGACCTGCCAAGTCCCCTCTCAGTGGAAATCCTGTGGGTGGCCTGGAACACAACAGGCTGTCCTGCCTTCCAGAGAAAATGACCCCAACACGAGGTGTTCTCTTTTCCCTTGCCAAGCGTAAAGCAGGAACTGTTGTGCTTCAAGGAATTGCCCTTGTAGGTTCTCCGGCCCCCAGCAGTCTAAAACACCTCTAAGACACCGGGTCACAAGGATCTATCCTTCTGGTCTGTGAATCTGTCCATTAGTCTAAAGAAATACGAATCATGAGTGGTTGCTTACTTAATGTCCTGTTACCATGGCAATAACACTGAAATCAATTTCTATTTTTCTGATAAGTAGAAACACCTGTAAATTTTCATAATCAGGTGAGGAACTAATCACATTTCCTTCTTCTTTGACTCATGGAATTAGTAAAACTCAGGATGAATCACTTTAATTAAAGAGAAGAATCCCAGTCTTGTGACACTTACATGAATCATCTGACCCAGGATGCTTCACACTTAGTTGTTCACCTGAAACCTGGAGCAGGAATCCTCACCGCTACCCGGACAAAGGCCTGAGAGATCAGTTTTTTCCCCACCTACACATCCGGGCTTCCCAGAACTTGGGCCACGCCCCATCTCCTCCTAGGGGCGTGGCTCTGGACCTCCACCTACTGCTGCCTTCTCCACCCCACCTCAACCCCATCCACCTGAAAATACGGAGCACCTACTGTCAGAGCCCCGAAGTCAAGCCTGCCCCAGCTCCCTCCTGTACTCGTCTGGAAGGATTCTCTTCTGGCTCTTAAGACAGTCGTGTGCAAAAGAGAAACAAATTTCTCACTTTTCTGATTGTACAGGTTGCACAATCACATCGGTCATACAGTCACCTATATACATACAGCAATAATAATGTCTGTTTTATTCTGCTGCCCAAATGTATGAATAGTCAAGATCATTGTACTGTTATGTGTAGCTAATAAAAAAAAAAAAAAAAACTAAAAAATTAAAAAAAAAAAAGGGAAACAAATTGACTCGCTGCAGCCAGCTTCTGCGGACAGAACCCCGCCCAGCTCTACTAGCTACTTTGTGCAGCATACAAGGATTCATGTATGGGCTACGCTGGGACCTGCCCATCCCTTCTGATGCTGTTACTATGTTCCAAGCCAGGGGCTTATGGGAAAGGCTGGAGAACACAGCCTCTTGTCATAGACGGGACACTACTTTATTTGTCCCCCAGACCACAATCTCACTTGGCTTCATCTGCAGGATCCTGGGTACCCGATTTAGTTGTTCCTCTCAAGTCCTTAATACTCCTGAACTGTGGGAAAATTCACCAGGTTTGGTTTAGGAAGCCCTAGGCTGCGCTGCTTGGCGTTTCTCCCGCATTTTCAGCCTCCCAGTCTGGGGTGCTCCACAGCCCTCTGTCCTTTGAAGTTGCTACTAAGTTGCTAACAAAGCAAATTCCTCAAGCAAGAAAGGAGTTCTCAGGGCAGTGCCCAGACCTGGGGAGCGGCAGTCTCAGTAGGCTGCCTTTGCCAAAGCCCTGGTGGGTAACGTGTGCAGACCTAGTGCCTTTAAAGGACCCCTGCAGGGGATCCAGGAGGATTCAGTACCTGTCAGTGTTTCTCCTCTGCAGTGCCTCTCTCTCCTGGAGTTAGCGACAGAGCCTCCCAAGTCCAGAGCAGAGACCTGACCCTGCAGACTCAAATGCTTATATCTGCTGAGGTTGGTGATGTTTTGGGGCGGGGCATTGTGTAAGAGGCAGAGGGAAACCCCACGATTGCATTTAAGTGGATTGAGAAACCCATCTCTGCATAGGGAATCTTGGATGACTATGAGTGAGTGGGGTGGATTGAGGGGAGGGAGAAGGTGAGTTGCTTTTTCTTCCTTTTTATTTAGATTTGCAGGTCTTATCCCCACACTGGGAAGGAAACCTAGGTGTAACCACCACGTCCTCCAGGTCTCCCTGGACCAGCTCTGGCCCTCCGTGAGATGCCCCGGGCTGGGTCGTGCTCTGCAGGTCTTTTCCCTTACCACCTCAAAGTCCCCCCAATTTCTGTTTGAATTGCTGCTCCAAAGGCTTCAGCTCCCAGCCAAATGAGCCAACAAGGGATGCAGGGAGCCGGTAGCTGGAGGCACTGGGCAGCCCTGAAAGCAGAAAAATAAAGCCTTTCTTTTGTACCCACTTTCCCAATAATTAAAGAATATTGATCCTCCTCCTTTCTTTTGCAGGTTCTTCAGTTTGTTAAAGGGTGATGCCTGCTACTAAGGACTCCAACTGAGGCCTGCCTGGGCACAAGTGGGGCCACTTGGGCCCACAACAGCATGCTCTGTCAGGGGCATTTGGTGACCAGAAAGAGAAGCTGTTCTTTTAATGGGTCGCCCACTGCAGATTTGACAACACAGCCTTGTGCTGAACTCAGTTCAATTTGTTCCTCTTTTTTCTATTATCAAATGTGCTTTGGTGAAGCAGTCCAGAGACCCCCACCCAGAAGACTCTTACCATAATTAAGCAGAAACCCACATCATATTTGTCACATGTAAGTCTCTTCTTATCAAAGAGCCTTTTGCATAGCACATTAGCTATCTGCAAAAATCTGCAGAAGGCTTGTAATTTCCTCTTTTTTGTTAATTGCCAGTTTTGCAGGAAAACAAACACACTTGTGAAACCTCTATTTAGAGGATGGAAAGAAAAGCACTTGTTATGTGAACCTCCTAGCTCCCCCACCCACCCCCCACACTGGATATAAAATTCAAAGAATTTCTCTACTCATGGTCCAGGGGAGAATTTTTAGGCAAGAGCTCCTATGGACCCTGCAATTAATAAACCTGCTTCTTGAAAATTCCTCAGGTGTCCAGCCTCTTCTGTCCTATTTCACTGGATACTCATGAAGAATCTGGCTACACCAAGCCCCACCCTCTGAATTTGCAAGCAGATGTGACTAATGTTGCTTCCTGGTGGTGTCTCAGGCTGGGAACCCAAGATCCAAAAGGGTACCCACCGCAGCTCAGGGGGCCCAAGGGAACTAGGAGTGGACTTCCTGGGGGCTGATTTGAGCTGAACCTTCAAAGGTTTAAGTAGCACTTGGGTTTCCTGGAGCATTCAGTCCATCCTGACTCCAAGTGTTCCTCTTCCTGCCCTTCCTCAGCCTTCTTAAAATTCCAGTTGGCAGATGATTCTCCATCGTCTCTCTTTTCAACTCCAGGGCCCAGGGTTCCTAGGACCCCTGGAACCAGCTCAGAAGACCCTCTCTCCCCCCATGCACCGTAGAATTCAAGTGGACCTGGCTCAGGAGACAGTGTTCTATGGAACCTTGCTTAGAAAGACCCTCCAAAGAATCAGGCCCAACTAGATCTTGTGAGGCTGAAGAGAATGTGGAGCTTTGAACTAATGGGAAGGGAGCTGGGTTTAAATGGGTCTTTGTAGAACCCCACAGGTCTCTGGGGAGGCTCATAGCTGCTCAAGCACATGCAACTCCCTGCCCTGAGAGGAGAGTATTGCAGCCCTGCTTATTTCTGGCACTCAGGCAGTCACTTCCAGACATCCTGGGAAGATAAGAGCTCTGGCCAATTACTCAAGGCAGAGGGGAACAATGCATTTAAAAATTGAACCTCAGCCTTCTATAGTCATTTGAGGGGATTAGGGATCAACTTTTTTTTTTAGTGGTCAATGGACTTTTGTTTTTTTATTATATGTGGTGCTGAGAATCGAACCCAGTACCTCACACATGCGAGGCAAGTGCTCTACCACTGAGCTACAGCCCCATAGGGATCAATTTTTAAATGCATTATCAAATAGTTAAGGTGTACAGAGAGCACAAAAATAATAAATTAATCACTCATGTATCACGAGTAGTTTATAAATCATTGCTGTGAGCTATGTGAAACCCTGGAATTTGGTGCTGCTTCTTGGAATCCTTCTGGGTACCTTGCAAATGGGGCATGACTCATTCAATGAGTCATCAATGAAAGATGACTCCTGTTCCTAGGGGAAATTTCATGCTTGTCATAGAATTCACTAGTTCTTTTAGCCATGATTTTAATCCCAGGTGCCCAGAGATGGGTGTAACCTGATAAGTCCCAACCGTGTAAGTTTTTCCCTTTTTGGTATTCACACTGAAACCCTGTGATGTTCCTACCTATAAAGTAAACATGCAGGATTTTGTTCCTTTGTTACATCCAGTTTCTACCAGAACTGGTCGCCCACCAGACCTCCCTATTTCATCTATTTTTGTGTCTTTTGTCCTATTACTTAATAATACTCTGGGGGCTAGGGCAGCGGTACAATGAATGCCTAGCATGTGTGAGACGCTGTGTTCCAACCTCAGCATCACATAAAAATAAATAAAGGTATTGTGCCCAACTACAACTAAAAAAAAAAACCTCTGGACTTTTATTTTCTCAGCCAGCCCACAGCCTGTGTTTGGAGGACTGTTTGGTGCTGTGTGGGTCATAGCACCCAGGTATTCCCTATTCAGCTTAAACAAGAAAACCTTAGCAATACATTTGTGTCTACCCTGCTGGTCTCAGATCCTCATCCCCCACTGTCCTCTGCTCACTATAATCACTGCAGCATTCCAAATTTGAACTTTCTGTTCTCATGCAGTTCTTTGTGCTTTTAGTATATGTGTACCTGTTCCTCATCAATACACAACTTTGTTTCACACATTTATATATATTTAAATGGTAAATAGTACCATATATGTAGTCAATAGAACTTGCTCCTGTTCCTTAACATTTTGCTTCTAAGATTTATTTGTGTATGTAGATAATTTTTTGGCACTATTGTATGAGCTGGGTCCTTCCTGCTCATCATCCCCTTGGATTCCCAGAGTATCCAGGTCTCCCAGATTCTCTGCAAAAGAACAGTATCCAGCAGCTTTCAGGTCATCAGTGGGCCAATATAACATTTCTGTTTTCATCCTCAATCCTACTCTCCTGCACCCTTTTCCTGTAGTGGCACCCCTTTTTTCCACAGAAAAGTCTTAACTGGGCTTCTCCAGAAATCTTCACCATGGCTAATTTTAGGACTGTCAGCAAAAAGAGTCTCTGCAAAAGAGTTCAATGTAGATAAATTTCCTATTTTTGTGTTGCACTGTCTTAATTGGCCACTGGCTGGGAAGATATCAGCACTTTAGCTGCTGGACACCCCCTTACTAGTTTTTCACAAACGTATCCAGTATAGTAGTTTGTGGAAATGTGCAAACAAGGCCTCCTGGCTTGAGCTGGGGTTTCACAGTGATGTCTACTTTTTTAAGAGAAGTTACCAATTGGGCTCCATGGTAACAGCTAGCAGGGGAGGAAAGAAAGGGGAGAAGAAGCTCTCCCCTTCTCAGGTGTTGACCTTGAAGGGTTAACTTGCCCAGAACAGGAAAGAAAAAGCTGCTTTATGTGAACTTCTGCAGACTGTGAACTTCTGAGCCCCTCCCCTTACATGCTGGGTATAAAATTCTGAAACTCCCTGAACTCGGGGTTCAGGGGATTGATTGATTACAGCAAAAGCTGTGCCCTCTGAACTTGGCTGTGTTATGCCAGATTCGTGGGACCCCAATAGACCTCCAGGAGACGAATCCAATGCAATCACACAAGAGTCTTTTTTGCAAGCTCGAGCCTGGACTCACAACCATTCCCGGTGCAGCGGTCCCAGGGAATGAGTCCTGGTCCTTTGTTCAGTGAGATTTTATAGGTTTTGGGGAGATACTCTATGCATCACAACATCACACAGCAAATCATTCCATACCATGGGAAAATCAAACAACTCTTAACATTGATTAGCATATTCAATGGCAGGAACAAGTTGGGTAGGGGTGATTGGTTAGTACAATAGGGGGATTTGTTTGAACTGATTGGTTTAGACCATGAGAGGTGTACGTGTTAAACTACATGGTTTCCCAACATGTTATCAACCACCATAAACTACTTGGGGGTCATCTGGCATTCTAGGTATTTTCCCCATCTCATGTTGATTGGAGGTTGCTAGGGGGGTTGCTATGGGTCCTCACCTAGCCTAACTGAGTCAGGGACACCTGGCGCCACAGACCTCTCCTGCTATTTGTAGATAAACAACTCAGCAGGGTGGGTATGTGCTTAGGAGTGCTCTGTGGGTCTTTCCAAGGACAGAGGTCACGCCCCCTTCCTTGGACAGGCTTTGCTCTGAGGTAGAGGCTGGTTTCTCAAAAATGGAGTCATGTTAGTTTCTCAGATGCAAAACTGTTTCCTACCATGTTCCGTGCCTTGCCTCATCTGTCCCTACAACATTTTTGGTGATCCAGATGGGATGGAGGAGGTAAGGATGGCTGTTCTATCTCTCTTGTCTCTGGGGACCGGCTTCCCCCACCCCCGGCAGTGGGGGACAGTGTTTCCCCTTAGCACACACAGTCAAATCTTGGCCTGAAGGAGAGACCACTCACCCAGTGCCCTGGAGCTGCCACCTCGGAGCACAACGGAACCCACAGGCAGCAGGAACCAGAATTAGGGTTTTGGAGCACCACCTAGCTGAACAGGTAGGATCCGGGTCCATTTGGTTTTGTAGGCCACCTGACTTCCCCTTCGAGGCCTAAGCGGGTGGAAGAAAGGCTTGATCACCCTCTGTTGGGTCCCGAGTACCCTCCAAAGTGGTTGAAGCTGAAACGGACCCAGATCCGGGGAGTCGCCCGAGTAGTCTCTGTTCAAGGTCAGCGAGCAGAGGGGAAAACGTGACTCCCTTTTCTGTTTGGTTTGGAATTGTTGGGAATTTGGGCAGTATAGAAATTTTGTTCTGGCCATGTCTGTGTGAAAGTGTATGAATGAGACAGACAAAGGGAAGGGTTCTGACCCAACCCGAGGGCCGAAGCGAGTGCAGAATCCTGATCCGTGATTCCATGGCACCTCATACAGTCTATGGCGGAATTTCACCAACCAACGTCTAGGTGAAAGCTCCAGGTCGGGGGTTGATACCCACCCGCAAGACTAAGAGGGCCCTAAGTCCCCGCGAGGGGAGCGGCCAGAGTGGACTAAATGGGAGATTTGTCCCAAGACCAGAGCCACAACCCAGATGAGAGCTCTCCAGATGCCTCTGCAAGGGACTAAAGTACCTGCACATATTGACCAGAGGGATACACCTGAGGGAGACAAGGCAGTTTTGTGTGCCAGCCTTTCTCCACCATTGAGCTCATAAGCTGGAAAAAATCATACTCCCTCCCCTACATGGAGAAACCCTGGGCCATGACTGATCTGATGCAGCCCATTATCCAGACCTAGGATGGGGTCCCAATGAAGAAGAAGGTCTAAAGATAAAGAGATATCAAGAAGCCTTTGTAGGAAACCTAAGAGAAGGGAAAAGAGAGCAAAATTTCCCTCCACATGCATATGAGCAAAGGTTCCCAGCAATGTTGTGTGTGCTGACTGTTTCCCTCCCAGGTTGTAAATAGGACATTCCATTTCCCACTGTGTCCCTCCTGGTCCTTTGGAGGGAATAACAAATGGTAAACAGGAAAGAGAAAACAAAATGAACTGTCTGTGCCCAAGAGCTAGAAAGAATCGGAGCCAGCCCTAAGCCCTAGCCTAAGCCGGAGCCCATCTGCAGACAAACAGAGCAGAGCTAAGCCTCCCGCTGCTCCAGTATCTCCCCTCTCACACCCTCAATAGCTTTGAACATTTCTCTCAGCCCCACCTCTGTCTGAGGCCCCTCTGCCCTATGAAACTGGCAACAATGATCAAAAGAGATGTGCCCAACTGACTCAGAGCTAAGTGTCTGGGCCACAATGGCTGCTGTCCCTCTCCCTGTTCAGAGGTGCTTGGGAGAGGAGGGGCACCTACAAGCAGAGCAGCCACAATGCAAGTTTGTCATTGAGGAGATGCAGAGGTCAAGCAACAGATGATTAATGCAGCCTTTGTGGGAAAAACTCAGAGTGACATTGGCCAAAAATTAGAAAAACTAAAGGGCTTTACTGAGAAGTGTGCCAGAGAGCTGATTAAGGTGGCCACCACAGTTATCATCAATGAAGACCCAGAGGCTCAAAGATGGACAGACCAAAAAGATAAAAAGGAGGATGGGTCTCCTTACAGCTGCCCTCACCACAAAACCAGAGGTCACTCAAAGCGGAGGTCTCACTAGAACAAAGCCAATGGTCCAAATGTTTATAAGGGGGAAAAAACATGACCAGACAAAAAGGGAAGCCTCCAGTGCCCTGCTGGGCAAGCACCCACTGCCACGCTCAAAAGCTGAGCCCTGAACAGAGAAGGAGCAAATGTTTCCCCCAGCCTTTGGCCCCAGCCCCTCCTTTTAGTTCTCCCCACCTGCTTAGAAGGTGATGACTGATGAAAATGACAGGGGTCCGATAGACACACAGCTGCATCTGATGCATGGGACCCAGGGCCTCAGGAGGGCTCAGCTGCTGCAAGCCCAAGAATATACTGGGGATAAGTTCACGTTAACAGGCAACAGTGGGCCATAGGGTGGGCACTCCAAAAGGACATGCCACCCCAGCTCCAAGCCACATGCTGTAAGCCACCAGCAGGAAGGGCCACAGAGCCCCATGCACCCAGGTATAGCGAACAAAAACACAAGAGGGGCAGTTACTATGTACAATTACAGCAGGCCCCTACCTGGCAGCAGGAGGAAGCCAAGAAGACAAAGAGCAACATCTAGGTGGGCACAATGTGGCTGCCACACCAGGACCCGCACTGGACCTGCCCTCCAACTTCAGCAGACAGCCTACAGTGAGATTTACATAGGTGCCTTTTATACAAATGATGTCCCAGGTCATTCAATTTCTGATAAGATTTGCATTAGATTTAAGAGTTGGAGAATTTCAGAAGCCAAGATCCTGCACCAGAAGATAACAAAAAAATCCTGCATCTAAAAGCGCCAGAGGCTCTGTGTTTGCTTCCCTTCCCTAAATGACGGTTCCTCCTAGGTGCTACACCATCTTTGGGACAGCCCTGGTCTCTGAATTATCAAGAAAAAGTCACATAACTTGGTTACCACCTGACTCAGCAATAGAACAGACAACAGCAACTGGTGGTTCTCAGGAGTAAATACACATTCCAAATGTAAGTGTTTGGAGGATGTGGCTCAGTGATAGCATGCTTGCCTAGCATGCGTGAGGCACTGGGTTCGATTCTCAGCACCACATACAAATAAATAAAAGTCCATCAACAACTACAAAATATTAAAAAAACAAAACAAAAAAAGAATCAACATGGCCACCTGGGAACCAGCACATTCTCCACCCACCAGGTGTCTCTTGCCTAGGGTGTGAGTTCAGAACGGCCAATTGCTGTTGTATCAAGAATATTCAGCGAATTTAATCTTCATGGAGTCTGAGAGGATTTTAAACAACAGATGGTCACAAATGCAATCCAGACAGGAGAAAATTCAAGTCCCTCGGTGAGGGGAACCCCACCAGCTGAACAGCGGTTCGCCGCAGCTGGCGAAATTGAATGCTTCAGAGTTCTGGCAGTGCAGAGAAGCAGAGTTTCAGAGCCTGTGGAGATCTGCCACCCGCGCCTCCACAGGCACCAGTCTTAGGACTGAAGTTGGGACTTAGTAAAGAAACGGTCCAGGTCCATCCTTCTCACTGGACACCCCGCACGGAAATGGGCGGTCACCATCTTGGAGAATCGACTTCATCAGCTTTGGGGGGATTGCACAGGAGTGAGTTTGGCGACAGATCAGGTGTGTGACCCCCAGCCCCCCCTCCACCCAGCTGGGATAACTCAAAAACTTTCTCGCCAGCTCTCCGTGGGCATGAATGTCAGAGCCCAGTGAAACTGAAAAGGTGCCTGATCTCCAATTCCCCTTCCCTCCAGCCGTGATAACCAAAACCTTTCTTGCCAGCTCTTGGTGGGTGTGGCTATCAGAGGGAATAAGTCAGAACAGGTTGCCCGTTTCCAACTCCCTCTCTCCACAGCCATGATGACTGGGTGACTAACAAACAAAGAGAGCGCCCAGGTGTTCAAGAGTGCAGGGCGGCCAGGGCGCTGCATGCCCAGAGTGAAACTAGAGCTGTGGAGAGGATCCTCAGTAAGTGGGGCCTGGCGGGCAGAAATGAGGGGGCTGGAGACCGGGATCAACCCAAAGAGACTGGGATTGGAGAGACACCCCACACAGATTGCTTCCTACATCCTGAGGGCACCTACTGGAAGAGAAGAAAACAGGACTCTAAAAGTGCATTTTCTTTCTTTTTTCTTCCCTTTTTCTTTTCTCTTTCTTTTCTTTGTACTTTTCTCCCTCCTTCTCTTCCCCCCTCCCAACCTCCCAAGCATTACTACTTCTACTACATATAATTTACTAAATGCAAATAGGTGAATGTTTCTAGGCTTTTTATAGTCCTCCTAAGTACTCACCTACCCCCAAATACTCCTGTCTACTCTCCTGTTAATATCCCCCTTTATTAGAGCTCTCCTCCAAAGTAGCTAAGGTATACTAACCCCCATATCCTCACATCTTTCCCCCTAAACATAAAGTCCTACTACCAAATGTAAATGTTCTTTCCCTATTCACAAAGCTTCTGCTACTATTCACCACTCATGGATTCATAGGATGCCTCAGTCATTGCCATAAAACTTCAGCTCCAAGTAAGAAACTCTTCTTACTGCAATGGTACACCAAGATGCAGGTCACTAGGGTTGACAAGGGCTCCAGGAGAGTGGGGAGTGGAAGCTCCAAACCTCAGTGTTTGTGTTCCAAAGAAAGAAAAATTAAAGGCAGACCCAAAAATCCATGCAGGAGAGCTTCATTATAAGTAAAAGTAGAGTAAGGCTCAAACAAAGAGCACTCCTGAGAGTGTGGGTCTTCTCCCAGCCGAAAACGACAAATGGAACTGTGCTGTCTCCAAATGGATTGGTGTTTTAGGGCTGCCCTGAGAACTGGGGCCCACCTTCAGCACTCTTTGCCAATCAGGGTTCGACTCCTTCATGTCAGGTGGTAGTGTTTGGGCCCTAGTTGCTCCTTTCCAGAACTGTCATGGTGTCCACCTAGGGAGGGGAGTGTTATTTACAAGTCAATCCTATGTTAATGTGAGAATTTGACACCTGTGGCCATCAATTCTAGCTTTTCAATGACCTCAACTGACCCTGTCAAGAGTTAGGAATAGCCCCCATTAAACCTTTGATGTATTTCTTATTTGGCTCCTTTTGTTCTCTTTATTTGTATACTTGTTGTTTTCCTGCATTATCTGAGTACCCACTTGACTTAAAATTAATTTAAAGGAAACCTTAAAAGTAACTTAAGGAAAACCCATGACCTTGCCCTGATATTGGTTTGCATTTCACTTCTCACTACTCACTGCTACCTAACATCTCCCACCCTTTGAAACTGGAAGGCTGCATGGCAAATGAACAGGAGTCCCCCTGCCTTCCACAGGGACCACACAGGAAAGCAGGTAGAGGGCAATCACATAGGCAGCTTTGGCAGGGAGCCCCACTTCTCAGCTATAGACCAGCCAGACTTCGTTAAACTTCATAAATGTCATCAAGGATCTTCAACAGCCCCATGGCACATTGGGCAAATATTCTCACAGATGAGAGATTAAAGCAGAGCACAGCAGTCAAGGTGCCCCAGTATGAGCAAGTAAGGGGGCAGGAATGAGGGTCCCACCCCCCTGGGTCAGGGCTCCTATCTACTGGGTGGCAAAGAACCAGGCGCACATGGGCACTTCCCTGGTCAGGCACCACGCTGTGGCTTCACCAGACTGAGGTTCTAATGGAGTTGGTGTCTGCTGCAAAGCTTTAATTCAACATGTTAGCTTTAACAACAGGAAAGTATAAATTCTAACCACCAAAATATCCCCTTTACTAACAATGTTACTGTACAAAATTCTGATGTCTTTTTCAGATTTAAAAAAAAAATGTAATCACATCATTAAATATTATTACAGCATAATATTAGAAAAAAACCCAAATGCAAACATGACATTCAATTTCTCACAAAACATGTTTATTCAGATGTATCATTTCTATACTTTACAGGGCATATCATAGCAATTCAATATATGTATACAAGTTTCATCATGCAACACTGAATCTCCCCCCAGGAGGTCACTATAGTGTAATCTCCCTTTAGTTTTTTGGGATTAATATCTTTGGATAGAATTCATACTGTGGCAGAGTCAGAGAGACTGCCTCTGAGTGTCCTTCAAGAATGGGGACATTCTAGCATTTCAAGCAGGTATTGATGTAGGACAGAGGAGGCTGGACACTTGAGAAATGTGCAGGAACAAGGTTTATTTATGCTGGTGTAATCCAGAGGGGCTAATGCCAAAAAAATCCCTGGACCCCAGGTATGGAAGTTCTCTGGGATTTCTACTCAGTGAGTGGTTACACAACACAATGGTTAACATAATAGTTACTTTTTCTTCCATGTTCTTAGATTGGACAGAGGTTTCACAAGATTTTACTAAGAAAAGAGAAAGAGTAACTTTTGTACATCAACAAGTTTGATTGCAGACATAACTTTTTTTTTTAGTTGTAGATGGGCACAATACCTTATTTTATTTTTATGTGGTGTAAGAATTAAACTCAGTGCCTCACACCTGCTAGGTAAGTGTTCTACCACTGAGCCACAACCCCAGACCTGCAGACCTAACTTTTACAAGAAAGACAAACCTGACCTTTACAATAAAGAGGAGCTAAACCACAATGAGCTCTCTAGAAATCCTGTTGACTTAAAAAAAAAAAAATCTTGTTTACTAGGAGAAAGGCTTATATATTACAATTAAGGTGGGGATCTTGGGACACTACATCATTTGGAATATTTGTGGTACATTGTTACCCCCTCTGATGCTCATTATTTAACCCTTTAAATCAAAAAACATCATTATCTTCAGGCTTAACATTTTATATAATGACATAATCTTAATTTCTCTCTCTGTTACTCCCTCCCCACCCCAATAGCTGCTTCTGTAGTTGACCCAATAGTTTCATTGTAAAAGGGAGACAAACATGAAAGCAATAAACAATAGCATAATCCATACTATGTCAATTGAACTTTTCAATCCACCAAGAATAGAAAAACCATCCTCCAAAGAGTGAGCTTGGTTCCCAAGCCTTAATGCCCTTTCAGGTTTGAACTAGCACATGTGCTAGTTTTTTTTTTTTAATTTAATTAATAAGTTTAAATTTTATACAAGAAAAGTGTACATATTTTTATGACCATTAAAGTGTCCAGACTTTCTTTTAAGCCTTAGTCCTTTATGAATTGTTTCAATTAGTCATATATAACAGCAGAATGCATTTTGACTATTAAACACAAATGGAGGCAACTTTTCATTTCTCTGGCTAGACACAATGCACAGTCACCCCATTCCTGCAATCATACATGTACATAGATTAATAAAATCCACCTCATTCCACCATCCTTCCCACTCCCCTATCCCCTCCCCTCCCACACTCCCCTCTGCCCAATCCAAAGTCCCTGCAATCTTCCCTTGCCCCGCCCCCCCATTATGGGTTAGCTATGTGTTTGGTTGTTGTCAGTCCTGTGGTAAAGACCAAGGAGAGGACTGTGTATATGACAGAAGTAAGGGGTGGCAATGCACCACAGGATGAGAGCCCTCTTACAGGATGAAACAGTCCATTTGTCCTGTTGCTTGGTTATTTTCCTCCTTGCATTGATCAGCCAGCCCTCAAGTGGCTGAAGCAGGGCTGCTGTTTCCTCAAGCTTTGGTGTGTGCAGGCTAGCCAGCTTCCAGGGTGATAGAGCAGGGCTAGTGTCCTTCTGATCCTCAAGCTTCTCTGGTGTTTCCTTCTTCCCGATGGTCAGCTGAAGGGGAGCAAAAGAATGTATATGAGATTCTATCACAGACAGTCTAAAAACAAACCAAAAAGAACAAAATATTACATAATACACTATGTATATATGTGTAAGTATATATATGTGTATGTGTGTATGTGTGTGTGTGTGTGTGTGTGTGTGTGTGTGTGTATACACACACACACATACATTTGGTGATACTGTAAAGAGGAGTAAAAAAATTGTGGACACTGCTCCCTGTGTGTGCGGCAGAGGTGGGGGATATCCTGGAAGGTTTGAACTACATAGATTTATCTCAATGTAACTTTAAACAAATTTGAAAACAGCTTTTAATTCCATGAGCCGGACCCAACATTTCATGCGTTGGTTTATGATCTTCCATATATTATTATTTCATCTAAAAACATGATGTAAATTTCAACTCCCTACCTCACAGGTCAGTTGTCATCCAAAGATGCACTTCTAGGTGTGTCACCTTTGGTCTGAGAATATATTTCTGCATGGAAATATTGCTGAATGCCTACCTGGCTCCCAAGGTGAGGTAGTGCAGAACAACTTGATTTGCCCATGGCTTATTGTCGGGAGCTGCCTTGGATACGGACGCCTTTAAGTCTGAACAATTATTGCATTCAGTCTGGCAGGGCAGTGCCAGGTTGCAGTAATGTGGGCTTCACCCCAACTCAGATAACAAGGCAGGTGTAGGCATCACCCACTGGGGTTGAGTTACACTCATCTGTTCCCTTGTATTCCGACCCCTTTGCCCTTTTGGGAATAAAATGTTCTATGGAAACTCCCCTTGTGTGTCTCCTATGTAAGAATAAAGAATTCCAGTGGTTCTATGTCTTTCCATGGGCCCTTACGTTCACAGAGCCACCCCCGGATTATTGAAAAGGTACTTCTGTGTGGTTGTGTGCCTTCTTTGTCATTTTCTTAAGTTATTGGAATAGTCAGATTTATGAACCACGCATTAGGCCTCCAGCTACGACAGATGGTGATAGCTTATCATCCTCACCATCTTTGTTTTACCAGATGCAAAACCAAGGTTGTACCTAGTTCTAGACCCTGGACAAGGTCACCCAGTTAAAAGGGGTGTGAATTCAGCTCTACCAACTCTGATGCCTTTGCCTTTCCCCACACTACCCTTTGCAAGACAAAACTAGGTAACTTATTTTTCCTTTCTTGATAATCTCATGGAAGAAGCCAATGTCAGGCTAAGTTTGGTAGATCTAGGAGGGTATTTTCCCAAGAGGGGGCTTTTCCCCAAGTCCAGGTGGGTGGAGTCTGTCCAGTCTGGCTCATACCACTGCCCAGAGCCCAAGAGCCCAGATGATGGCTTTCTCTGGAATCCAGAGTCCCCTTCAGAGAGGAGTGTGAGGGTGAGGTAGGAAGCTGCTTCCAGGCTGGGCTCCCAGAGCAGCCAGAGATCCCTCTCCAGCTTGCCCCCCAGGGTCAGAGGAGTCCAGTAGCTCCACCCCTGCCCCCTCACCAGCAGGCTGGACCCACCTAGCGCCGCCCACTGCCTGCTGTGAGGACTGCAACCTTTGTTTAAAGTACTCACTTGTTTTCCTTGGATGAGTTCCCTGAGTTAGCACAACTCCTGCTCAAGGGCCCAGAAGGACTGGTGGGTGGTCCTGGGGGAGGAAAGGCAGGCGGCAAGCGGTGGGCACTGATGAGGCTACTGGGATGGAGACTGCCCAACTTCCCAGCTTCTGTGGTCTTGGGCAGCACAGCAGCATCTTTGAGATGGAGTCGCTGAAGAGGCATCATTGGAGTGGTAGCATCTGGTTGCAGCAGCAGCAACATGTAGCTGCTTCAGGCGTAGGGCATCAGGCGAGGGAGGTCGGAGTTGAGAGTTGGCGTGGGGTTGGCAACAGCTGAGGTGTTGGCATCCAGCTGCAGTTTGAAAGATCCCTTGCTGCATACTCACAGTGGCCGTGGCAGCAGAAGAGTCCAGAAGCAGCTGTGGTGACAACAGAGGGACGTTGCCATGATCATTTCTGTCCTGCAGTGCCACAGGAGTCTGGCTGCAGTGGGTGAAGTGGGCATCCAGTGCTGAGTATCGCTGTCTTGCGTCCATGATGGAGTCTGGTGGTGGCAGCAGCAACATGCAGCTTCATCCGGGAGCTGGCATGGGGCACTGGAGTCAGGCATCATGGCGGGGGGGGCGGGGGTGAAGGGCATTGACGTTGGGCCCTTGATGGGCAGCATCATAGTCCAGCTGGGGTTTGGGAGTTTGGTTGCTGCATGGTGGCAGCGGCACCAGTAGAGTCCGGAAGCGGGGCTGAGGACACAGAGGTGTCCTGTGGTGAGCATCTTCATCCTGCTGGGATAACAGGAATCCTGCTGCAGTGGCATCTGGCGACCATGTGGGGAGTCCGGTGGCTACAGTGAAGAGCTCCAGGCTGGCGGCGGCAGAGAGGGCGCAAGGCAGTGAGCCTCAGAGTGGAAGGGCGAAGAGAGGCTGGAATGGCCTCTGCAGTGGCTGCTCCAGGCCCTGGGTCTTGGTCCTGGCTGAGTGGCCTGTTCAGGAAGCAGCAGGCGGGAGGTGGCAATACCCAGGCAGCTGCTGAGGACCTTAGGCTGCCCATACCTGCCTCGCCTGGCACTGGCCATGAGCCCGCTGGGTGGCTGCTCGCCCCATTCCTGATGTGGCCTCTGCAGGGGAACTAGGCCATCTGCCAGGTGGGGCAGCCTTGGGAGAGGACCCCCACCTTCCTAAGAGACATCCCACCTGGGCTGTGGGGGAGAGAGCAGAGGAACTAGGACCTCTCCATCCTCAAAGTGCATTTCTGATTGGAAGCGTTTCCTCTCAGAACTGGAACAGGACAAGCATGCCCTCTCTCACCTTCTACTCTACATAGTCCCTGATACTCTAGCCAGAGTTTAAACTATACTGCTGTCTAAACTCCACTACAGCTTAGACTACACGACAGAGCTGTAGATGAAAGAAATCAAAGGGATAGGAATAGGGGAAGAAGAACTCAAACTACCCCTATTTGCTGATGACACGATTCTACACATAGAGGATGCAAAAAAACTCCACCAGAAAACTTCTAATATTAGCAAATTCAGCAATGTCACAGGATATGAAATCAATATCCATAAATCAAATGCATTTCTATATATTAGTGATGAACCCTCTGAAAGAGAAATTAGGAAAACTATCCCATTCACAATAGCCTCAAAAATGAAATATTTGGGTATAAATTTAACAAAAGAGATGAAAGACCTATACAATGAAAACTAAAGAAATTGAAAAGAGTTTCAAGATGGCGGACCAGAAGGAAGCAGCATCTGTGTTGCTCTGTGATCCAGATCTCTCCTAGTAGGAATTCTGCATCTCTTGAGAGTGTTAGAGGCCCCTGTACAGCTTCTCTCTAAAGAAATGACCAGCCCTGTGACCCGGGGCAGGGCTCCGGCCTTAGTGTCCAAGCATGACCCAAAGCCATAGTTCCAGTTCACTTAAGACTGGGCCAGCGCCTTAGCAGAACCACCTACCAACACATCTGCAGACCGCCAAAACTCCACTCCCCTCCCACGCAGGTCACTCAGCTGCTACCTCCCCACAGCACAAGGCCATCGGTTCCCCTGACATCACCAGACACCCCGGCTCTGGAAGCACACCGACTACATCTTGGAAAGCATTCCTCGCCATTTTGAGGTGGGCGTGGCTATCGGATCCGTCCCCTTTTGAGCAGGTACCTGATTTCCAATTCCTCCCTCATGGAATTAATATTGTCAAAATGGCCACACTATCAAAAGCCTTATACAGATTTAATGTGATTCCAATTAAAATCCCAATAACTTTCCTCATAGAAATAGAAAAAGTAATCATGAAATTCATTTGGAAAAATAGACACAGAGAAATCCTTATTGACAAAGCAATCTTTAGCAAGAAGAGTGAAGTAGGAGACATCACAATATCAAATCTTAAACTATACTACAGATCTGTAGTAACAAAAACGGCATGCTATTGGCACCAAAATAGACATGTAGACCAATGGTACAAAATAGAAGATACAGAGAAAAACCCACATAAATGTAGTTATCTCATTCTTGACAAAGGTGCCGAAAACATACATTAGCAAAACGATAGCCTCTTCAACAAATGGTGCTGGGGAAACTGTAAATCCATATGGAGCAGACTCAAATTAAACCACGATCTCTCACCTTGCACAAAACTCAAAGTAGATCAAGGACCTAGGAATTAGACCAGAGACCCTGTACTTAAGAAATAAAATCAAGAATTAAGAATGGGATGAATTCAAACTTAAAAGCTTCTTCTCAGCAAAGGAAACAATAATATGAAGAGAGAGCTCACAGAGTGGGAGAACATCTTTACTACACGCACATTAGATAAAACACTAATTTCCAGGATATATAAAAAACTCAAAAACTTCAACACCCAAAGAATAAATAACGCAATCAATAAATGGGCTAAGGAAATGAACAGACACTTCACAGAAGAAGATACACAGTCGATCAACAAATATATGAAAATATGTTCAACTTCACCAGAAATTAGAGAAATGCAAATCAAAACTATTCTAAGACCATCTTACTCCAGCCAGAATGGCAGTTAACAAGAATACAAGCAATAATAAGTGTTGGTTAGGATGTGGGGGGAAAAGGTATACTCATACATTGCTAGTGACATTGCAAATTGGTGCAACCACTCTGGAAAGCAGTATGGAGGTTCCTCAGAAAACATGGAATGGAACCTCCATTTGACCCAGCAATTCCAATCCTCAGTCTATACCCAAAAGACTTAAAATCAGCATACTAGAGTGATGCAGCCACATCAATGTTTATAGCAGCTCAAGTCACAGTAGGTAAACTGTGGAACCAACCTAGAAGTCCTTCAAGAGCTAAATCAATAAAGAAAATGTGGTATATGTACACAATGGAATCTTAGCTTTAAAAGAGAATTATGACACTCGCAGTAAGTGGATGGAGTTGGAGAATATTATGTAAGTGAAATAAGCTAATCCCCCAAAATAACAGGCTGAATGTTCTTCCTGATAAGTGGATGCTGATCCATAATGGAGGGGGGCAAGGGAAGAATAGAGGAACTTGGGGTGAAGGGGAAGGATAGGAGGGACGGGCATGGGGTAGGAAAGAGGGTGGAATGAGACGATATTACCACCCTAGGTACATGCAGGACTGCACATATGGTGCAACTCTACATCGTGTTCTACCAGGGAAATGAAAAGCTGTGCTCCATTTTCTGTACAATGAACCAAAGTGAATTCTGCTGTTATGTACAACTAATTAGAGCTAATTAATTAATTTTTTTAAAGTACATATTTGTGTCTAAGGGCGGCAGAAGACCAAGACCAAGGGCGTCACGTCTTGGGGTTCCCTCTGCCATCTATGCCCTCCACCCTTGTCCCACCCCAGGGATGTGCTTTGAGGGGGAGGATTTGTAGCCCCACCCCCCACTGCCTCTGCTCTCAGTGGCCACAGCCCAGGGGAGATGTCCCTGAGGAGGGTGGGTGTCCTCTCCAAAGGCTGCCCCACTGGCAGCGGGCCTACTCCCCCCGCAGAGGCCACAACCCGGGGAGGGTCAGGGCGAACCCGGGGTGGGGCGAGCAGCCGCCCGGTGGGCTCACGCCTCTCTTCCTTGGGTACCCAGAATCCCACCACAGCTTGCTTTGTTCCTTCTACAGAGTAAGCCCCAGACCTCTGTCCTCTGCTGGGAAACAACAGGGTAGACCCTGAGGTCTGCCCAGCTATCCTCTACAACAGCCCCCCAAGTGACCAGTCTCGAGACAGGAGCCCTCCCTCTTGGCCCAAAGACCACTCACTTCTTGTCTTGAAGGTACTCCTCCTCAACATGTGGCTGGAAGCGTCCATACCTAGAGAAGACCAGGAGGCTGTGACTTCTAATATCCTGTGTCCCTCATCTGTCGAGATGCCTGTGGACTTGACTAACTTACTGACAGTAACGGGAGCTCAGGAGGGCTGGGAGAGTTTGTCTGCACTGATTCCTAAATGATAGGCCAAGTGCCTGCCAAAGGTAGGTGCTTCATATATATTTGAGCCATGAATGAACCCAACCCACCTGCTGCCTGGCTATCTCATGGCCAGGACCCTCTCAGTTTACCCCAGGGGTCCCTGTTCTGTCTACATGCAGGTTGGAACCCTCCCAGATGCAACCCACAGACTCCTTCCCAAATGTGGAAACTGCTCCTAAGCCACATCAGAAGCAATTAAGATATTTATTTACCACCTATTAACTCAACTTCCACAAGGAAAAAAACAAAACAAAACATCTTCCTCATGCTAAGCACGATAGATGAAGGAAATGCAGTGTCAAAGAACAGCTCTCTTTGGTCATCAGCTCTGCGCTTCCCAGTTCACACTGAGGTTGACTTTCATCTTGCCTACGTGGACCAGGACACTTAATTAACACACAGTCAGGGAGCCTGCCCTAGAAGGCTACTACTCCCCAGAGACTAGTACAGGTGCTCCTTTGGCTTTCCTGACACTAACAGGTTATGAACATTCTTCCTTCTTAAAGAATAGGCTGGTGGGGCTGGGGTTTGGGTCAGTGGTAGAGTGCTTGCCTAGCATGTGTGAGGCACTGGGCTCAATTTTCAGCACCACATATAAATAAATAAAATAAAGGTCCATTGACAACTAAACAACAGTATTCAAAAAAAAGGATAGGCTGGTGAACACAGCACATCAGCTGTTTCATGTGAGTACTGATACCTATTAGTTATTGATAGCTGTCCCATTCCCAGGGTTGCCTGCTATTAAAAGGCAAGCTCATTGGGGAAGCACTGAGGACTCCCATCATAGCCTCCTGCTGAAAACCTCAATTGAACTCCTGCTTCAATCCTAAGCCTGCTGCTTCCCCAAACACAGTCTGTTGCATGATTTTACAAAGAGGGGGAACTGATGGAAGTCACTGAGGGGCTGGAACACCTGAAGAAGGTCAGCATGGCAAGTGACTAGGTCCTCTTCCAGTCTGACCTCTTTGGAACAATTTGGAAGAAAATGATTTCTAGACAAGTCACTTGATAACAAATTTATAGTTCCATATTTGAAAGCACCACCAACAAAAGCTTTAGTTACCAGTCAAGATATGCAGTTCATGGGTGTGTCATTATGAGAAGTAACCAAGGAAAGGGTTGTGGCTGAACTCGGACCATAGAGAACCCTCAGTGATCCACAGTGGCATTGGGTAGGGGGAGAGGTAGGGTCAATATGGGTAAATTAAATGCTCAGGACAATATTAAGAAGACTGTTAGATTAATTCAAGCTCTAATCCCCAGCCCTTTACAATAACAAACCATCCATTTAAGATCCACTCTCCCTCCTCCTGGCCATTTCCTAACAAAAGTACTAAGAGGCTCAGATCTGGCCAAAATGAAAGGCCCAGCAGGGCTTGGAGGCACACACCTGTAGTCCAAGCATTGGGGAAGATGGGACAGGAAAATATGGAGTTCAAAACTAGCCTCAGCAAATTAGAGAGGTCTTAAGCAACTTAGCTAGACTCTGACTCTAAATAAACATATTAAAAAAAAAAAAAAAAGTCTGAGGACGTGTCTCAGTGATTAAGAACCCCCAGGTTCAATATCTGGTATAAAAATAAATAAATGAATGACTCATCAAATTTTCAGTCCTCCGGATGGTTCTGTATTTTCAGCAGTGCCCATCAGGAACCATGGCAATGAGGCTACCTTCTAGAAAGCCAATCACATTATATATTCCCACATCCAATACTGCTCAAAAACCTGCTCCCCTGGTTTGGATTCATCTCAATGAAATGCCTGACTGTACCAGCAATGCTCCTGTGAAATGACTGTGAAGCACTTGACAACTACTACCCTCAAGGCAGGCAAGGCTGGCATCTGGCACCTTTGGGTTCAAAGGCTGGAGAGTCCAGGTTCTGGCAGGGACTGCCCTGGCCCACTCTCCTTTGTGGGTCTTTCCAGGCCTTGGGCACCATGGGTCCAACTTAGGACCTGCGCTAAGGCACCCTAGCTATGGGTGCTTCTAATTTTAGTGCCATCCTCAAAGTCTTTCCAAGCATAAACCCCTCAGATCAATGCAGGGGACCAACACCACCCACCAAAAAGGCCACCTGCACTTGAAAATCCATGCTGTGGCATCACTGGCTTCTAGGACTGCAGACCTCCCTCTAGATGTGATACTGGCCTTGGGAGCACTGAGCATCTGCTCCAAAAGAAGAGGGACTCCAAGCACCAGACAAGAAGCCTGGAGCATGAAAACCTGCAGCACCTCTAACCAGAGCACCTCCAGTGACCAAGGGACAAAAGACAAGCAGCAAACATGAGCAGGGAGTCACCGTGCCCCTCCATTTAGTGCTTGACACAAAGGCCACCCAAGCAGAAATCAAGAGGTCAGCACCACCCCAGAAAGACCAATTTGCATGTCTATGCCCTTGGCATGTCCTCAGTGGAACCTGAGAGCAGAGAACCTGGGAGCCGCCTGTGGGTA
The DNA here is from genome assembly GCF_048772815.1 of Callospermophilus lateralis. Lineage (NCBI taxonomy): Eukaryota > Metazoa > Chordata > Mammalia > Rodentia > Sciuridae > Callospermophilus > Callospermophilus lateralis. The sequence continues at coordinate 37,271,283 of NC_135315.1, forward strand.
ATGAGCATCTCCTTTCTAAGAGGAGGGACCCTCGAGCACCAGACAGACCTATGAGGCAAGCTTGGGCCTGACTCTCTGTGGCCCATGGTGTATTTCCATGGTGACCATTTAGCAACCATGATCTTCGAGCCACGTAGGCCCCTCCTTTCAGTGCCATCCCCAAAGGGCCTACCCAAGCAGAAATGCCCAAGTTCGCCTCTGGGCACCGGCAGCACCATGAGCAAGGCTGCATCTAGGTGCACATCTGTGCTGGCCTCTCACCCTGACAGCTCTGCTGGACCAGCCACCAGACCATCCTCTTCCAGGGCAGGACCCACTCCTGTGGGGTCCAAGAGAAAACTCTTTTGCTAAGATGACACCCACCTTCTCCCACATGGGACCTGGGGGGCAGCCTGTTTAGATGCATAGCACAGGTCTCACCCTGATTTCCATGATCCTGAGGCAAAGTGGAGGCTCAGAGACAGGACGTCCCCTTCCCTCCCACTTCCTGGCAGCTTTGTCCTCAGAGTTGGGGAGCAGGAGGCTCTCATTTTACTTGGCTCTCTGGTCAGGCTCCTCACTACCACAGAGGCCCTGGCCTGGCTCTCTCTGGTTTCCTTGTTGTTTGAGCACCTTGGAGTTCTCTGTCCTTAGGCCATTTGCTTGGATGGGGAAATTTGAAATTGGCTTGTGGTCCAGATAATGAGAAGGGATATGCAGTGCACAGAGGAACCACAATGTTTGGAAGGTCTCCTTCATAATTTGTAAGTATGGGGAATATTAAGCCCAGACTACTCACAAGAAAGCATTTTCGCAGAGTGCTCTACTTGTAGCTATAAATCTGAGACCAAGAAAAAATCCATTTCCCACTCTAACAGAGCATGGCCTCTGTATGGGCCAGAATCAAGAGAAAAATGGCCTTTAAGGAGGTCACTGAATTATTAGTCTTATGCAAATAGAATTGTTTTGTCAAAGACCAGGAAAATGGGGTGAAATATGTAATTTTTCTATTCTACATAAATAAGCCTGTTCTAGACTCCTGGTGGGAAGACCTCCACCCCCAAACAGAGGCCTCTGCCACCTGGTGGGGGAGAGTGGAGAGCCACAGGGTGGGGTGGGTGAGCTGAGCCAGTGAGGTGCCTGGGCTGCAGTCCTCCAGGGACCCTGAGTCGACCTTCACAAGAGAATCACAGAGGACAGGGTGGCTGAATCAGGAAGGCTGGAGGGATTTTTGCATGACTTAAAAATAAATCTCACTGTGGGGAAGTGGGGCAAAGAGGAGGTGAGTCAGATGCCCCTCGGCTACCACTGGACAAAGGGGAGTGAGCAGAGGATGGGTGTGCCACCCTGCCTGCCTCGAGGTCACCTGGGGTTATGGAGCTCCGGGCAGAGGCCTTCACAGGCCCACATTCCCAGCTACCTAGACCACTGGACCTTGAACCCAGATTCCTGAAGGTGAGAGGAGCCGGGGGCTCACCTCCTGCCAGGTACCATTCTGCATGTTCCAGCTGATACCAGCAACTCAGGTTTCAAGCTCCAACCAGGTCATCACCCCCTTAAAAGAACCTTCCTAGACTTTTTATACCCCAAGTGGGGACCATGTGGTGCCCCATCCACGTTCTACTAACACCTCTTCTTGTTACTTGTCACAAGAACCCAAACTGTCATTCAGTCGCTCAGTGTTTCTCCAGTGTCTCCTGCATGCCAAGTGAGATAGAAAGACATAAACGAATCCATGTGAATGAATAGACAGTGGCAACCTGAGGCCAGTTCTCTACAGCAAACATCCTTGGTCCTCTGAGAACAAATAACCAAAAACCAGGCCTGACAGGGTGGTAGAGAGTGCAGGGAGGGCTTCGTGGAGGTGGTGATGGCCCAAGATCTGAAATAGAAGTAGAAATTACTTCTCTGGGCCTCCGTTTCTCCAGCTGTAAAGCAGGGAGATCCTCTGTGTCACCCACCACTGCCCCTACAGAGCCAACCTGGAGTTCAAGTTAAGACAGATGTGGGGACAAGGTGCAGGGAAAAGAGCTACATGGAAATGGCCAGCAGCTTTGAGCTCTTTGTCTTGTTATGGGCGAGGCTGGGAGGAGGTGAGAGCTGGAAGGGGTGGAATAGGGCCAGTGGAGGTGGTGAGAAGGGAGGACTTGGGGAAGCTCAAGGCACAGACTCAAAGACAGTTGGAGGATGGAGCGGGCAGGGGTGGTGTCTCCCTGCCAGACCTGGCTCTTTCCATGGTGTGGCCCAACCTTCTTTTCCTTCTGAATCCCATCCCCCTCCGTCCCTGCACCCCCAGCTGCTCACAGGTCATTCCTCTGCCTGACCCACAGACTCCCGCTGCCTGGCCTTGCTCCTGCAGTCCCCTCACTTGATCCCCTCCCTCTCCTATTGGTCTCCCCCTCTGGACGAATTCCCCAGCCACACCCATCTCCTCATTCTTCTCTGAGCCCCCCACCCCAACTTGATGGGTTCCACCCCCCTTCCAAGCTCCCGGCATCAGGCCTCCCCTGCAGGGTTCTGCACTTGAGGCTCTGGTGCCAGATTTCCAGAATTCCAGTCCCAGCTCTTCCAGGCAGGACCTTGGCTAACTCATACTTCATGTCCTTTCCCAGAGCCTCACCTTTACCACCAGGGAAATAGGTGATATGATTCCCTCTGTAAATATATGCAGCCTGGTTCATGGAGGTATTGATGCTCCGAGGTGAATTTCAGGGTTCCTGTAAGGGGGTGCCTTTTGGCACTTAAAGGAGTGACCCTCATGGCTCCAAGAACAGAGTTGGTTTTTGTCCCCTGTAAAGTGATCACTATAGGGACGGTCTAGTTAGTGGCGCTGAATGTGTCGAAGCCCCAGTTACCCTGTAAGTGCTGTCTCCTGCTTCTCTTTCCTTCACTTGGGGAGGAGATGAACAGAACCCCAAAGACAGATATGAGATCCGGGAGCTAGTTGGGGCTCCCAGGTTCCTGGATTTCATGGGGACAAACTTACAAGTCGAGGTGGCCTTTCTGAAGGTGGTGATGGTTCCCCCCAGGAGAGCTTCAGGGGTTCTGCACGGGCAGGCTTTGGGGGATGGCATGAATTGCACAAACATCAGTGGTTGCTTGCCCTGGTTTGTGTTTTGCCTTCTCTCCCTTGGTCCTCATGGTGGTGCTCTGCCTAGGGGCAGCCACTGGAGCTCTTCTGTCCCAAGCTTGCCCCATGGTGTTCTCTGGTTTGGGGGGTCCCTCTACTTTTTCAGCAGATGCCCACTTCTGCCATGGGAAATGGAAGAACTGGGGACAAATCTGTCCTCCAAGTTGCAATTGAGGCAACTGACACTGGCAGCATTAAGGGGGATGAACCTTGGTTGTCCCATGCTGACTGGGGCTGCCTGTTCTTGGGCAAAAACACTGGTCGCAGGCCCTGACTTCTGAGTAGCAGCTGCAGAGGCTGATGGACTAGTTGCTCCAGTGGGCCTTGCAACTTGGCTGCCAGCAGAATGTGTACAGGTGCTGGCACGGGCCCCCACGGTGGGATTTCTATGTCTGTCAGCACCAAGGGCTGAGTGGCTTGGGCTGCCCCAGGCTGGGGGCCTGCTATCAATGGTGGGAATGGAGCTACCCCTGGACCTGGAGCTCCCAGGTGTCCAAACTGCTGACAGCTGGCAGCAGGGGGGGGGCCTCTGGGCTTCTTCCTGTCAGAAACCCCAGGTGGATGATGGCTCCAGGGGTGAGGGGCTGCTTCCCACGGGGAGCATGTTTCTGCACCTTTCAAGATGGCAGACTGAGGAATCAGACCAGAGACTCTGCGTCTAATAGAAGATAAAGTTGGACCTCATCTTCATCTCGTGGGGGCAGGCCCCAAATTCCTTAATAAGACACCTATAGCACAAGAGTTAAAACCAAGAATCAACAAATGGGACGAATTCCAAGTGAAAAATGTTTTCTCAGCAAGAGAAATAATATGCGAGGTGAATAGGGAGCCTACATCCTGGGAACAAATTTTTACCCCTCAAACATCAGATAGAGCTCTAATCTCTAGAGTATACAAAGAACTCAAAAAGTTAAACAACAAAAAAGCAAATAACCCAATCAACAAATGGGCCAAGGACTTGAACAGAAACTTCTCACAAGAGGACATACAATCAATTAACAAATACATGAAAAAATGCTCACCATCTCTAGCAATCAGAGAAATGCAAATTAAAACTACTCTAAGATACCATCTCACTCCAATAAGAAAGGCAGCCATTATGAAGTCAAACAACAATAAGTGTTGTTGAGGATGCGGGGCAAAAAGGCACACTCATACATTACGGGTGGGACTGCAAATTGGTGCAGCCAATTTGGAAAGCAGTACGGACATTCCTTGGAAAACTGGGAATGGAACCACCATTTGACTCAGCTATTCCCCTTCTGGGACTATACCCAAAAGACCTAAGAAGAGCATACTACAGGGACACAGCCACATCAATGTTTATAGCAGCACAATTCACAATAGCTAGAATGTGGAACCAACCTAGATGGCCTTCAATAGATGAATGGATTAAAAAGATGTGGCATTTATACACAATGAAATATTACTCAGCACTAAAAAATAACAAGGCTCATGGCATTTGCAGGGAAATGGATGGCAAAGAAGGCCCAGTGTGAGAAGGTGGCTGTAGGCAGAGCGGGACAGCCATTGCCAAGGAAGAAGTGCTCATCCATGGGGAATACGGGTAGGCCACAGAAATGAAAGTTTCCTTTGCTGTCACATCCATAGGGGGACCTCTGAGGCTGCCACCACTTCTAAAACTGGCCAGTCCAATGACCACTGAGGACCTCAACTGGGAGAAAGAGAAAGCTCCGCAGCACATCAACTGCCTTCTGATGGGTGAGTCCCAGGTCATCTGGGACAGCTATACCATGCCCCCCAACCCCAGCCCATGTGTGGGCCCCCTCTACCTGGGGAGGGGCAGAGCCTCTGGCATCAGTGGGCCTCAGCCAGACCTTGCCCTACCACCCCAGCACTGCCTCCCTGCCCAATGTGGGTGGGCGCTGCTCTCTCCTCCCAGAGACACCCTCCCACCTCCAAACTTTGTGTCCCCCTCTTCCACAGCCTGCCAACTGTTGCTTGGCCCTTCCTCCCAGGCCCTCTCCCAGCACCTTGGCAGGCTTAGCTCTGCAGCCAGTGGCTCCCTTGGGGGACATCCTCATGAACACCATTATGACTTCACAGTCCCCCTTCCCCCACATCTGGGGCCTCCATCTGACTCCAGTAGGAACTTCCTACCCTCTCACCAGGGCCCAAAGCCCAACAGTACTCACAGGACCTCACCTGTAGACAGCTCCAGTCTGCCATCTTATTTTTTTTTAATTTTTATTTATTTTTTTTTAGTCATACATGACAGTAGAATGTATTTTGACATATAATACATACATGGAATGTACATACATCAATCATATTGTCTATTCTATTCTGCTGCCCTTCCTATCCCCTACTCCTCCCCTCCTCTCCCATCCTTTCTCTCTATCCAGTCTAATGTGACACACTTTTTTTTCTTTTTCTCATTACAACATCATATATGTATTCTGTATAACAAGGAGGTTCTCCGTCCATCTTCTGTTCAACTCCCCTTCTCCCTCTTTTTCCCTCCCACCTCTCTTCCCTATTTAGTGGTAGTCTTCTTCTCATGCTCTTCCTCCCTATCCCATTTTGAGTCACCCCCCTTATATCAGAGAAGACATTCAGCATTTGTTTTTTAGGGATTGGCTAACTTTACTTAGCATAATCTGCTCTAATGCCATACATTTGCCTGCAAATGCCATGATTTTATTATTTTTTAGTGCTGAGTAATAGTCCATTGAGTGTACCTTTTTCCCCCCGCATCCTCGCCAGCACTTATTGTTGTTTGACTTCATAATGGCTGCCATCCCTGGGGAGGAAGAGTACGCTGGGGCAGCTTGCTGTTGGGTGGGCCTGGAGCCCTCCTCTCCAGGGCTTGGAGACCTCTAGTGGAGCAACAGGAGCTCTGACGGCCTTTCTCTTGAAGCAGGAGCTCATACAGAAGGCCCAGGATATCTCAGCTCTGACTTGGGAACTCTGGGTACAGAGGATTCCCTGACTGGGCACAAAGGAAAGCAGGCAGCTCTGGGCCACCAGGAGCCTAAAGTCATATTGTCCTCCTCCAGTGATATGGGCTCCCCCTCTGATGTTCTCTACATGCAGGGCCTTCCACTTGCTCATCCACCCTTGGCCACTGTCTCCAAGGGCACTGAGCACAATCTTCCCTGGGCAGGGCTCTCGGGTATACCATGGTGCTACAAGCTGGCGAGGAGTGGCTCTCTGCTCCTGTGCCATACAAGGCATCTGTTTGGGGAGTGGGAGGTCTAGGCTGCAGAAGTTAGTGAAAGGCGCAGCTGACAGCATCATCTTCTTCAGGAGACCAGGCATGTGGAGGATGGAGGTAATGTCCAGGTCTCCCAGGACCTGGGACCAGCAGCGAAGAGGCACTTTGCTCAACTGCTGATGTGCAGTTCCAGGATGGCAGCAGGACAACCTGGGAGTTGTACCGCGGGGCTGGCCAGAGTGGCCAACCACTGTAGGTAAGGTCAGGGGACTCTGTGACTGGACTTCATACGGGACACTTCTGGCAGGTCCCTGCCCGCCAGGGCCGGGGCAGGGTTGAGGGACAAAGCTTACCCTGGGAAGTGCCCATGGCAGCGGTAAGGGTTAGGGAAGAGGGGATTCAGGGATTCCAGAGCTGAGCACAAAGGGTCCTTCTTCTGCTGCCAGCGCGGCTTGAGGCGAAAGGGCAATGTCAGACCCGTGGCCAGGACCCAGCTTTTAAAGGTCTGAGTAGATAACACGGGTATGTGCAGAAAACCGTCAACACAGGTTTGCATCACAAAGGGATGCACGCACATGCAAAGTCTGTGTGCGCACCCCGCCCCCCATGCAGGCAGGATAGGCCCTTGAACTGTGAACTTGGTGCTTACTGGGTCCTGGGGCGACTGTGAAGCTCTGGCACTGGGGCTGCAGAGCCACATTCCACTGGTCCACCAGCTGACCCAGTGAGGTTGCCCAATCATCTGGGAAGGGTTGTATACATTGGGTTTGAGGGTCAGCAGCTATGGCAGTGGCAGGGATCCCTCCTGTCGAGCTGGTGCAGCACCCCCTCATCCCCACTGCGCTCCTCTCCAGAGGCATCATAATAGCTGCACAAGTGGGCTGGAGTCCAGTGGACGTGGGGGGCGAGGACAGTGGAGGGCTGAGCAGCCTCTGGCTGGCAGGTAGAGGGCTGCTCTTGGGGCCTGGAGCAGGTGAGGACTAGGGTGCACATGCAGTGTCAACTGGTGGTACCTGCACCTCCAGTACAGAGACATGCTGCCCATGCCTCCTGGCGGCGTTGGGGGGGGGGGCGGTGTGGTAATTTCTGACAAAGTGGGCTGTGGCTTGGGCCACAATAAGAGCACCCCAGGTGCCACCAAGGGTGGAGCAGGGCAGAGGGCAGGAGCAGGAAAACGGCAGGGCTGGGGCGGAGGGGAGTCACTCCCAGGCCTCTGAAGGGGGAAGCCATGACAGGTGATAGGCCCTGGGCCAGCCCAGGACTAGTCCTGCAGGTGTGCAGCTGTGAGTCTTGCCAGGATCTCGCTCACTGGGCCTGGCACGGGACACTCTGTCCTCCCCTGTCGCAGTGAAAGTATGAGCTAGCATTTGTGTCTAGTCTTGCTTGGGTGGGGGCAGGCAGTGGAGAGTTTGACCACTGGGAGCTCCTGCAATGGCAGGAATCTCTCTGCCCATGCCCCGCCCCAGAGTTGTCTGAGTGCTGTCTGCTGTCCCACACAGGCCTGGCCATACACAAGGGGGACTGCTAGGGGGCAAGTTTCCGGGCTGAGAGGCTTCTGCAGGTGGTGGCAGCTTTGGGATCCAGGCCTGTGTGTCTTCCTGCACTTCCTCTGGGAACACTGGAGGGGACAGATGCTGAAAATCCAGGGTCTCCCTGGCTTCAGCAGGGCAGGCTGGGAGGGACAAGTACCCTGTGTACACAGTGTTTTCTCTCCGTATGGAAGCCAGAAAATCCCATGTTTGGGCTGCTTTCTTTAAATTTTTGTTTTTTTTAACCTTTAAATTTTCCTTTTTATCTAAAAAAGGTGTAAATATATATATAATTCAAAGCCAAGCACAAAGTTTAGCACAGCGTTGGGCAAACATAAAATATATGTCACCAGACACAACACAGACTCATTTTTATATACAGTCTTATTTCCGTACAAACAAGCTTGATATTCCCTTTCATATATTAAAGTACAAATCTGAGTCAAAGCCTTGAAAAAAGACATAATTCATCGACATTTTGCATTAGTACCCCAGAGAGGTGGGGAGGGGGGAACCAGAGCGCTCACCCTGAGCCCACTACCTGCATGTAAAGTGGCGGAGAGTGCAAGGACCCAGAACTGCCCCTGCCACTCACACCGTCCATCCTGACCCTCTCCTGGCACCTTTTTCTATGTGAGATTAACAGGGATTCAGGATGAGATTCAGAACGCTGAGGGTTTGCTCCCAACCACATTCAGGACTTCCACCAGGCTGCCACACCTGACAATTTCCATGGGAGAGCGACACCTTTTCCCCGTCTCAAGTCTTTCTTGAGAAGAAAGAACAAGTCCTCAGAGGCTGCTGGGGGGGGCCTCTCCCCTGGAGCACAGACGAGCCCCCCACCCGCAGGTCAGGAAGAAAGGACAGTGAGCAGCTGGTACAGACACCTCCACACCAGAGGGGCAGAGCCATGGAAACCCCATTCCTCTGCTAGACTGGCCCGTGGCCACCGCAACATTTAACACAGCACAGCAGCAGACGTGAGGCTGCGCGGTCCCCCAAGACAACCTGGCCAGCACCTCCTGATACTGCCTGTCTGCAGGCTCCATGGAAAGGAAAACCCTGCTGGGCGCCAGGACAGGGCTCCACTGAGTCCCTCTAAGGACAGTTTCACGTGCTCTGGATTCAGGCTGAGCAGCAGACACACCACCAGGCCCCCAGCAGAGGTCACCGCCAAGACTCTCTTAGCTTCCAGAAGGAGCAGCTCCTCATCCAGGAGCTGTGAGAGCCCTGAGACGGCCTGAACTCTGAGCGGCCACTGCTGCCTTCGCTAAAGACCAGAGCCATCTGCCTCAGCTTCAACCCGACAGCCACAGGGGAAAGCTGTGGTCAGGAGCCGTGGGAGTCCTGCAGGCGCACTGACCGCAGAGCTGCTGCCCACCTTTCTGGCTGCAGGGTGCAGACTGAGCACCACCGGCAAAGCTGAGCCTGCGCCAGAATTTCTGCTGGGGAAGAAAAATAGGGGCTGGGAGGCAGGGGAATGGGGGGTGGTGAGGGGCCCGATCCTGCATCCCGCAGCCCAGCCCAGCCTCTGGACTCTCCGACCAGGAAAGTATACGTTGAAGAAAACCAGACACAACTCACCCTGTTGTTAACAACTAACACTGTCACCTTCAGAAAGCAGAATGACAGTTTCTTTTAGGAAGGGAGCCCCACCCCGTAGCTTAGCTGAGCAGTTAGAAAATTTTTTCCCTCCTCCATTCTTCTTTCAAAAAAGAAATGTTACCTCTGAACGTATCCTGCAGCTAAGGGAACTAAAGGAATAATCTCCATCTGTAATTAGAAGACAGAAAATGGAAGCCAGAAAATCCAGATTGGATAATTTTTTCTGGACCTATTCTGAAGGTCAGGATAATGGGCTGAAGTTCTTTCTATTTTGGAAAATGAATTGTGTGGTAGGTAGGATCCCAGAAACTTGGCTCACAGTGTGATTGTTACCTCCTGACGCGAGGGGGCAAAATTGTGACATATGCAGTCAAGAGGAGAAATGAAGAATGTCCATGCGCTTCTGCCCCTTTTAATGCTTTATTCACTCAAATTACTCAATATAATTTCACTCTGTAGGTTCTTAATCAAGAAAACGACAATCCTTAATGCTAGGCACTGCAATAGACATAATCCATTCACAGTAAACAATTCTAGATTGATTAATTCACAGCAAACAATTCTAGATTAATTCTAAGCACTGCAAAACACACTTAATCATGACAGGCTTATGACAGACATTCCCTCTGCATGCCAAGTTCAAAAGTCTCAAGCCTTAGGCTTTATGTCCAGCAGATATACACTCACTTAGACCGCGGTGACCAGGTCTAGAACCAAGGCAGGCTTTTCCTGGTGTGGAGTCAAAGACTGGCTGAGCAGGGAGTCATAGGGAGAAGTTGCGACTCTCACCAAGGTCCAGGTAGAGTTTGAGAGCAGTGAGGATCACGCAGAGAATCAGGAAACGATGACAAGTGTTGGGATGTCAGTCCAGGTCTTCATCAGGCTCTCTAGCTCAAGAGCATCCTTGTTTCTGCTGGCTGAATCCCTATTTATCAGTTCTATTATTTATACTGAATTTGGGGGCTTTTGACCCCATTTTCAATCTTGATCAGCTACCACCAGATTTTCTCCATGACATCATTTACCCTGGGGTCAGAAGCATCTGGTCTGGGGGTCTCTATCCTGATCTTCTCGCCCTTCCTTCTTATCAGGCGAGCACAGCCTGCCAGAGGCTTCATTCTATTTATCAGGGTGAGGGGAAGTAACTTGTTTGAGGCCATACTGGAGGGCTCTGTGGTGTGCCTGGTGAGACTGCTGGTTTCAAACTGGAGTTTTAAAAATAAAGTTGCTTAGGCTCAGGCCTAAGTCCATCCTCACACCTCCAAAAGATTTCATGTGTATCAACTGCAAGGAAATCTATCACCTTGGCATTCAGATGTATTGATTGGAGTTTGGATTTTAATAGATTACTGCATTCATATTTTCTATTTATTTTCTTTCTCCTTCTCCTCCCCGCTTCCTCTTCCTCTTTCTTCTTCTTCTCTTTGGTACCAGGAATTATACTCGGGAGTACTTAACCACTGAGCCACACCCCCAGCCCTTTTTATTTCTTATTTTCATACAGAGTCTTGCTAAGTTGTTTAGAGTCTTGTTAAGTTGCTGAGGCTGGCTTTTGAATTTGCAATCGTCTGCCTCAGCCTCCCATGTCCCTGGGATTACAGGCATGTGCTACTCCACCCAAATCTATTTCTTCTTTGATAATCAATGGTCTCTACCACTTACATCTTCAACTTTCTTGGTGAAAAAGCCTACACCTTAGTCAGTTTCTCTGGGGCTGGGGTTATAGCTCAAAGGTGGAGCACTTGCCTAACATGCATGGGGCCCTGGTTCCAATCCTAGTGCCAAAAAAAAAAAAAAAAAAAAAAAAATCAAGTTCCTTCTCTGCTTTTTCTTTTTCCCTGACCTTCACCCCTCAAGTCCTCACTGCCTCAATTGCTCCTTGATGCCTTTAAACAGATTAAATTTTGCCTACTTTTCTATATATTTTTTCTGTTAGAAAAAATATATAGAGGGACTGGGGATATAGCTCAAGCGGTAGCACGCTCGCCTGGCATGCATGCGGCCTGGGTTCGATCCTCAGCACCACAAACAAACAAAAGATGTTGTGTCCGCCAAGAACTAAAAACAAATAAGTATTAAAAAAAAAAAAAAAAGAAAAAATATATAGAAATATATATATAGTCTGCCATTAGCCATGATACTAGTGTTAGAAACAGAAGTTGTTTGCCATTCACTTTTTAAAAAATTTTTTTCCTTAGTTTTTTTCTTATTGGTTGTTCAAAACATTACAAAGCTCTTGACATATCATATTTCATACATTTGATTCAAGTGGGTTGTGAACTCCCATTTTTACCCCATATACAGATTGCAGAATCGCATCGGTTACACATCCACGTTTTTACATATTGCCATACTAGTGACTGTTGTTTTCTGCTGCCTTTCCTATCCTCTACTATCCCCCCTCCCCTCCCCTCCCATCTTCTCTCTCTACCCCATCTACTGTAATTCATTTCTCTCCCTTGTTTTTTTTTTTCCCTTTCCCCTCACATCCTCTTATATGTAATTTTATATAATAATGAGGGTCTCCTTCCATTTCCATGCAATTTTCCTTCTCTCTCCCTTTCCCTCCCACCTCTCATCCCTGTTTAATGTTAATCTTTTTCTCATGCTCTTCCTCCCTGCTCTGTTCTTAGTTGCTCTTCTTATATCAAAGAAGGCATTTGGCATTTGTTTTTTAGGGATTGGCTAGCTTCACTTAGCGTAACCTGCTCTAATGCCATCCATTTCCCTGCAAATGCCATGATTTTGTCATTTTTTAGTGCTGAGTAATACTCCATTGTGTATAAATGCCACTTTTTTTTATCCATTCATCTATTGAAGGGCATCTAGGTTGGTTCCACAGTCTAGCTATTGTGAATTGTGCTGCTATGAACATTGATGTAGCAGTATCCCTATAGTATGCTCTTTTAAGGTCTTCAGGGAATTGTCCAAGAAGGGCAATAGCTGGGTCAAATGGTGGTTCCATTCCCAGCTTTCCCAGGAATCTCCATACTGCTTTCCAAATTGGCCGCACCAATTTGCAGTCCCACCAGCAATGTACAAGAGTACCCTTTTCCCCACATCCTCGCCAGCACTTGTTGTTGTTTGACTTCATAATGGCTGCCTTTCTGACTGGAGTGAGATGGTATCTTAGGATGGTTTTGATTTGCATTTCTCTGACTGCTAGAGATGGTGAGCATTTTTTCATGTACTTGTTGATTGATTGTATGTCCTCCTCTGAGAAGTGTCTGTTCAGGTCCTTGGCCCATTTGTTGATTGGGTTATTTGTTTTCTTATTGTTTAATTTTTTGAGTTCTTTGTATACTCTGGATATTAGGGCTCTATCTGAAGTGTGAGGAGTAAAAATTTGTTCCCAGGATGTAGGCTCCCTATTTACCTCTCTTATTCTTTCTCTTGCTGAGAAAAAACTTTTTAGTTTGAGTAAGTCCCATTTGTTGATTCTTGGTTTTAACTCTTGTGCTATGGGTGTCCTATTAAGGAATTTGGAGCCCGACCCCACAATATGTAGATCGGAGCCAACTTTTTCTTCTATCAGACGCAGAGTCTCTGATTTGATATCAAGCTCCTTGATCCATTTTGAGTTAACTTTTGTGCATGGTGAGAGAAAGGGATTCAGGTTCATTTTGTTGCATATGGATTTCCAGTTTTCCCAGCACCATTTGTTGAAGATGCTATCCTTCCTCCATTGCATGCTTTTAGCCCCTTTATCGAATATAAGATAGTTGTAATTTTGTGGATTGGCCTCTGTGTCCTCTATTCTATACCATTGGTCTACCCACCTGTTTTGGTACCAGTACCATGCTGTTTTTGTTACTATTGCTCTGTAGTACAGTTTGAAATCTGGTATCACTATACCTCCTGATTCACACTTCCTGCTTAGAATTGCTTTTGCTATTCTGGGTCTTTTATTTTTCCATATGAATTTCATGATTGCTTTATCTATTTCTACAAGAAATGCCCTTGGGATTTTGATTGCCATTGCATTGAACCTATAGAGAACTTTTGGTAATATTGCCACTTTGATGATGTTAGTTCTGCCTATCCATGAACAGGGAATATTTTTCCATCTTCTAAGATCTTCTTCTATTTCTCTCTTTAGGGTTCTGTTGTTTTCATTCTATAAATCTTTCACCTCTTTTGTTAGGTTGATTCCCAAGTATTTTATTTATTTTTTTTTTTTTGAGGATATTGTGAATGGGGTGGTTTTCCTCATTTCCAGTTCAGAAGATTTGTCGCTGATATACAGGAATGCCTTTGATTTATGCCTGTTGATTTTATATCCTGCCACTTTTCTGAATTCATTTATTAGCTCTAGTAGTTTCTTTGTAGACCCTTTTGGGTCTTCTAGGTATAGGATCATATCATCCACAAATAGTGATAAGTTAAGTTCTTCTTTTCCTATCTTAATGCCTTTAATTTCCTTTGTCTAATTGCTCTGGCCAGTATTTTGAGAACTATATTGAATAGAAGTGGTGAGAGAGGGCATCCCTGTCTTGTTCCAGATTTTAGAGGGAATGCCTTCAGTTTTTCTCCATTTAGAATGATGCTAGCCTGAGGTTTAGCATAGATTGCTTTTACAATGTTGAGGTAAGTTCCTGTTATCCCTAGTTTTTCTAGTGTTTTGAACATAAAGGGATGCTGTACTTTGTTGAATGCTTTTTCTGCATCTATCAAGATGATCATATGGTTCTTATCTTTAAGTCTATTGATGTGGTGAATAACATTGGTATTGGTATTAGTTCTTCTTTAAAGTTCTTGTAAAACTCTGCTGTATATCCGTCTGGTCCTGGGCTTTTCTTGGTTGGTAGTCTTTTGATGGCTTCTTCTGTTTCCTCACTTGATATTGGTCTGTTTAGGTTGTTTATATCATTCTGACTCAATCTGGGTAGCTCATATGTCTTAAGGAATTTATTGATGTCTTCACTATCTTCTATTTTATTAGAGTATAGGGTTTCAAAATAATTTCTAATTATCTTCTGTATTTCTGAATTGTCTGTTGTGATGTTGCCTTTTTCATCCCGTAAGCTAGTAATTTGGGTTCTCTCTCTTCTTCTCTTTGTTAACGTAGCTAGTGGTCTATCAATCTTATTTTTTTTTTCAAAGAACCAACTTTTAGTTTTGTCAATTTTTTCGATTGTTTCTTTTGTTTCAATTTCATTGATTTCAGCTCTGATTTTAATTATTTCTTGCCTTCTACTGTATTTTGATGCTGATTTGTTCTTCTTTTTCTAAGGCTTCGAGGTGTAGTATGAGGTCATTTATTTGTTGGCTTTTCCTTCTTTTAAGGAATGAACTCCATGAAATAAATTTTCTTCTTAGTACTGCTTTCATAGTGTCCCAGAGATTTCGATGTGTTTTGTCTGAGTTTTCATTTACCTCTAAGGATTTTTTAATTTCCTCTTTGATGTCTTCTGAAACTCTTTGTTCATTGAGTAGCATATTGTTTAATCTCCATGTGATGTAGGATTTTTTCTTTCTCATTTTATTATTGATTTTCAATTTCATTCCATTATGATCAGATAAAATGCATGGTAGTATCTCTACTCCTTTGTAATTGCTAAGATTTGCCCTGTGACATAATATATGGTCTATTTTTGAGAAGGATCCATGTGCTGCTGAGAAGAAAGTGTATCCGCTTGATGTTGGGTGGTATATTCTGTATATATCAATTAAGTCTAAGTTATTAATTGTATTATTGAGCTCTATGGTTTCTTTATTCAACTTTTGTTTGGAAGATCTGTCCAGTGGTGAGAGAGGTGTGTTAAAATCTCCCATGATTATTGTGTTGTGGTCTATTTGACTCTTGAACTTGAGAAGAGTTTGTTTGATGAACATAGCTGCACCATTGTTTGGGGCATATATATTAATGATCGTCAAGTCTTGTTGGTGTATGGTTCCCTTGAGCAGTATGTAGTGTCCTTGTTTATCCCTTTTGATTAACTTTGGCTTGAAGTCTATTTTATTTGAAACAAGTATGGACACCCCTGCTTGCTTCCGGGATCCATATGAGTGGTATGATTTTTCCCAACCTTTCACCTTCAGTCTGTGTATGTCTTTTCCTATCAGATGAGTCTCCTGTAGGTAGCATATTGTTGGATCTTTTTTTTTTTAATCCATTCTACTAGCCTATGTCTTTTGATTGGTGCATTTAAGTCATTAACATTTAGGGTTACTATTGAGATACGGTCTGTATTTCCAGCCATATTTGATTATGTATGTTACTTAACATGATTTGTTTTTCCTCTATGATTAGTTTTTCCTTTACTGTACTACCTCCCGCTGTTGGTTTTCATTGTTATTTTTCATTTCCTCTTCCTGTAATGTTTTGCCAAGGATGTTTTGAAGAGCTGGTTTTCTAGCTGCAAATTCTTTTAACTCTTGTTTATCATGGAAGATTTTATTTCATCTTCAATCCTGTAGCTTATTTTCGCTGGATACATGATTCTTGGTTGGAACCCTTTTTCATTCAGTGTTTGAAATATGTTGTTCCAGGATCTGCTAGCTTTCAGAGTCTGTGTTGAAAGATCAGCAGTTATCCTGATTGGTTTACCCTAAATGTAATCTGCTTCCTCTCTCTTGTGGCTTTTAAGATTCTCTCCTTATTCTGTATGTTGGGCATCTTCATCATTATGTGTCTTGGTGTGGATCTCTTATGATTTTGTACATTCGGTGTCCTGTAGGCTTCTAGTATTTGGATTTCTTTTTCATTCTTTAAGTCTGGGAAGTTTTCTAGTATTATTTCATTGAATAGATTGCTCATTCCCTTGGTTTGGACCTCTATACCCTCTTGTATCCCAATAACTCTTAAGTTTGGTTTCTTTATGTTATCCCATAATTCTTGGATGTTCTGCTCATGATTTCTTAACATTATGGCTGAGCTGTCTATGTTCTTTTCAAGTTGAAAAACTTTGTCTTCGTTGTCTGAAGTTCTATCTTCTAAGTGTTCTACTCTGCTGGTAATACTCTCATTTGAGTTTTTAATTTGGTTTATTGTTTCCTGCATTTCCAGGATTTCTGTTTGTTTGTTTTTTATATCCTCTATCTCCCTTTAGAGTTGATCTTTTGCTTCTTGGATTTGTTTATGTAATTCGTTATCAAAGTGATCTTTCATTGTCTTAATTTGCTGTATAATATCTTCCTTGAGACTCCAGATCATCTGAAGAATGTACAATCTGAACTCTTTGTCTGACATTCCATCAGCTGCAGATATTACCTCATCTAATGTTGAATTGACCTGTATTGCTTGTGGTCCTTTCTTTCCTTGTCTTTTCATACTGCTCATGATTCTTTCTAGCTTTGTGAAACTGTTGTGTTAATGGTTTTCCCCTTATATATTTATATTGTTGTTGCATAGCTCCAAAATCCCTCTTTTGCGGAGAAAGACAATGTTAACAGTTCCCAATATCAACAGTACATCATCTAAGAACAAGTTTTCATTATTAATACATTTATAGTTAGAGTCTAAGTCTATAGATATTGGTTTTAATTATTATTTAAGAATATAATCATTAGTTTCATAAAAGGCATATCATATCTGGTGGCATATAGAAAACTTAATTTCAGATGAAGGATGTTATACTTAGAGGGAAAGGAGTGAGGGTATGAGGTTAAACTAACTTAGCACCTTTGGAGAACTCTAACCAATAGACTGGTAATTTATGGAAGAATGTATAGACTCAACCTCCTATCTGTATTTAGATAGTTACCCTATGTATAGATAGCAAAAGTTAGGACATTGAAAGTGGGATAGAGGGAATACAAATGAAGAAAAGAAAATAATAACAAGCAAGAAAAGAGAAGTAAGAGAGAAGGAAAAGGAAAGTAAGATAGAAATAAAGAAAAAATGGGGGGAAGATGGGGTATATGAAATTCCTCTATATTATATTACTTTGGTAATTTGGTTGTTCATGCACAGTTCTTGGTTTCACATATGTTGAAGTTGTGGAAGAGAGAAGAAAAGAGAGAAAGGAAAAAAAAAGTCTCTCAGAACACTGTTTTCCTTGCTTCCAGTAGGTGGCGATGTCTATTCCTAGCTTGAGCCTCTGTGTTCAGGGTGGTGGGTATAGCCAGTGTGAAAGGACATGATCTTCCACCTGTATCTTCCTTACTCTAGTCTCTGAGGTAGAAACCAGGTGCCTGCACAGTTGTTGTTTTGCGTTGATAGCTACAACCTCCAAAAGCTTATGGGGAATATTTTGAGTTATCGCAGCTAAGGGTGGGGGAGTTGGACACCGGGTACCTGGATCAGCCGCAGAACCGTGCTGATAGCCACACCCCCTTGATGGGTTTTAAGGGTTGATGGGCTTCCTCCGGACAGTGCCAGGCTTCCTCCTCCAGTCTGGGCTTGGCGCCGGGCTTCCTCCTTTGGTCTGGGCTGGGCTGGTGCCGGGCTTCCTCTTCCAGTCTGCTTTTTCTTAGTTTTTGATGGATCTTTATTTTATTAATTTATATGTGGTGCTGAGAATCGAACCCAGTGCCTCACACATCCCAGGAAAGTGCACTACCACTGAGCCACAGCCCCATCCCTGCCATTCGCTTTTTTTGTTTGCTTGCTTTAATTAGTTACACATGACAGTACAATGATCTTGACACTGCCATTCACTTTTAACAAATAGGAAGACAAAGTGTGAAAGAGGTTCAATTCTTATAAAATGTAATTTTGGAGATATAAAATTTAAAATTCCATGCTCCTCAAATGTGCAGGATGAATATTATATAGGTAAGTTCTCTGACAATAATGTATTTCAATTAGAAAGTAATGACAACAATACTGACTTTCTCCAGTGTTTGAAATTTAAGAAGCATACCTCAGATGTACTCATGGGTTTGCTCTAAGGAAAATGGTTAGGAAGTTGGCACACACTGGCTGCTCCTTGATGTTTTTTAGTGAGATACCACAATAAATAGATGATCCCAAGCTAGCAATGGTCTATTTGTAGGCACAGGCGAAAGGAAAGAAAATTGCTAGGAAGGACGCACTCACCTGTGTCCTGCAAAGAAAAATGACTGAGTCTAGGTTGGAAAAGCCAATGGCTTCTGTAACTAAGGAGTGGGAAGTAAAGGCAGTTTCTTACGGTGGGTTCTGTTTGTTTGTTGTAGTGCTGAGGATTGAATCCAGGGCCTGCTAGGCAAGTGCTCCACACTGAGCTACATCCTCAGTCCATTTTATTTTATTTTATTTTATTGTTTTGCTTTATTATATTGTATTTTATTCTATTGTTTTGTTTTAGGTATTTTTGCATTGTTTTGTTTTATTGTATTTATTTAGTTTATATTTTATTTTATTCATTTATTTTATTTTATTTTATTTTTGAGACAAGTTCTCACTAATTTCCCCAGGCTGGCCTCAAATTTGTAATTCCCCTGCCTTGCACTTCTTACTCACTGGGATTACAGGTGTGCACCAACACCATGCTAATAGGTAATAATTCACAAAAGTGAAAATGCATAAGACTTTGGCCCTATCTCTGAAAGATTTTTCTAAAGCACTTAATACACACACTCAGTCCTAAACATGGGGAAAGGAGAAGATAGACAGGTCAAATCACATCAGTTATTACTAAAAAATGTTGTATATATTTTCAAAAGGACCACACTTCAATGACTGCCATTCTCTGTCAGAATAAGGACATGACGAGAATGGTTTCTGCTGTGCAAGCTCACAAGAGCTGGGAAGGTGTACGTGAGGGTTGTTAGTACAGAGAAGTTCTGAAGGTCTCAGTTCTCCTGATGTTTGCACCTGTTCTCTAGGAGGTGAAATTATGTTAAAATTTGACCCAATCCTAATGGTGCAACTTTCCAGCAATCTGTCTGATTCTTTCTCAGGTGATTTTCCAAAGATGTGTACAATTATATTTATTGTACCAAAATAATTTTAATTTTTATCAAAAGCCATAAATCTCAATGCCCTACCTTCTACCCAATGATGATTATCAGAAACATTAGCCTTTCAATAAATGTGGGTGGAACTGGGACATACTGGGGCATAGTACTCCATCACAGATCTCAGCCATGCTGGGAAGGCAGTATTCATGGAGAAAGTCACATCTACAAGCACCCTGCTTGTGTCATTCTTCTGTGGCTAGGCCTGACACCCAGAGCACGTTCTTTGATCATAGCATTCTTCTGTGGTGACACGTCTCTTCCATTCTTTAGGAACCCTGATCCATCCATGTCAATTGGACAGGAATGAAGCTCCTTCTCATCCCAGACTCATTGATATGACCTGAGCCTGGCAATGAGCAGTCACCTCTGGATGGGATTGGCTCACGGATGGAAACACAACCAAGCTGGACATCCTACTCATTGCTGGGAATTTTGCTGGGTTACTGAAAATGTTCCTTTTCTTCTCTACTGTATTGAACCATAACAACTATGTAAGTCTGGAGCTGCTGGAGACTTATTATTCCTCCCGCACGGAGACAGCCTCACAGAGAATGAGGCCAAACCCCAGAGGAAATCAAGACAAGATATGGGGTGGGGAGATGAGAGGGAGAAAAAGGCCCTCCCCCAGAGAATAATATTGGTGACAACGTTGAACCACTGGATCTAACAACTATGTCAGGCCTTTTCCTGGGCGGTCAAGATAAATTTAATTTTTGCTTAAAGTACATTGCGTTTTATTTATATTCACTGTGTCCATCTTGTTTGGAAGACTTTGCCAAGCAAATCTCAAGGATGATGCCCCTGTGCCCAACGTAAACTACACTTCCATCAACGTGGGCTGAAGGGAAGGGGCACAGGGCTGGGACAGGACACTGCAGGTGAAAAAGCAGTTCTGGACAGCCTGATCCAACAGTGTGGGGAGAGTGTATAAAAACCAGCACAAGCCAGAATCCAAATACAACAGCATTAATCCTCATAGACACACGTCTGTTAGTGCCTACCTACCACACAATTCATTTTCCAAAATAGAAAGAACTTCAGCCCATTATCCTGACCTTCAGAATGGGTGCAGAAAAAAATTATCCAATCTGTCTTCTAATTACAGATGGAGATTATTCCAAGAACTTCTGAACCATGACACACGTAAGGAGGCAGGGAGCAAGAGAGCCAGAAACACCCAAACTTTCTTAGGACAAGTGGGAACAACTCAGGAAACAAACATTTTCCATTTTGTTGAAAATTAATTGTCACTGCTATGATCCACAAATGAACTGATACTCTGGGAGTACCCAGCTCAGGACTTGACACAATACAGAACCAGCCTCAGCGCCCCTGGGCGCCCTTGTCTATGACACTGGCTTAATGAAGCCATAATCCATGCACTTGATGAGGCACTCCCTGGCTGTCTGAACCACAGCTGCCTTCTTCTCGTCTGGCTCCTGTTTGCCCACCACGGTCAGGATCTCCAGCAGCTCGCTCTCCACCAGCTTCTTGGCCAGCTCAGCATCGGCTGCCAGCAGGTTATAGGCGATGACCAGGCCCCGGTGTTGGACTGACAGCTGGTCATGCAGGCAAAGCCGCTGCAGGATCTCCAACCACTGGGATGTCTGGAGAGGGCCGAAAAGGGAAGGAAGGAGTCAAGGAATCAGGAGGGAGACAGAGAGAGGAGATTTGGGGACAAGATAAGTAGAAAGCATTGGCCACACTTACAGCCAAGTAACTTAGCTATGGCCACACATCTGGAAATCCAGAGGATTAACATCCTCCATCTATTCACATCTTAAGCAACTTGAGAGTAAAGAGATAGGCCCACTGCATGTCTGAGCAGAATGGGGTTGTGGAGTGTTCAGAAATGAGAATTCTTGGGCTGGGGATATAGCTCCGTTGGTAAAGGGCTTGCCTTCCAAGCACAAGGCCCTGGGTTCAATTCCCCAGCACCACAAAAAAAAAAAGAAAAGAAAAGAAAGAAAGTAAAGAAATAAGATTTCTCACTCTGGGTTTATGGGCAAGCCAAGTGCCTTTCACACTACAACTCCATGCAGGGAGGCATGGCTTTGCCTAGAATCAACACCAGAGTCTGGAGTGAATCCTCTCCTCCATTCTTCCTCAATCCACCATCCACAGAAATGAAGATGTCCAATTACTGTGCATGGGGGAGCAGGACTCTAGATCACTCTGATCACCCTAGGAGACAGTGATAAAGCTGAGAGTAGAACCAGGAGACTGACTCCTTTAGCCTTCAATAGACACACCCCAGGCAGCAGAGCAGAATAGGCATCACATTGGCATGGGTTCTGCAGTCAGAGAATCCGTGTTCCGGTCCTAGCTCAGCATTTATACCATCCACATGGCCTTGGTTAGGTTATTCACCCTCTCTAAGCTTCAGGAGCCTCCTGTCTTCTGCTCCACCTTTCTCTAACATCACGCTGAGTAATGAGATGATTCATGGAAAGAGCTTAGCATGGGGCTCAACAAGCCATGGTGACCTGACACCAATCCAGAGGTTCTCCCCTGGGCTCCCTCATGCCTTCATCCACCCTTCGTCTGCAGGGATCCCTTCCTGCTTGTGCTGCTCTCAGATAGGGAGATGGAGGCAGAGAGAGGAAAAGACAAGTACCTGCCTTTCAAGCTTCTAAGCACATTTTTTGACACACTACACTGGGTCTTCTGCCCCAGGAAAGAAAATGAAAACCATCTAACTGTGGAAGGTTCAAGGACCATTTGTATGCTGATGAACATCTGCTAATGGGTCCCCCTGGGATGTCACTGGGCGGTCAAGAGAAAGGAGGACAGAAACTCAATCAGAATCCCAGGCAGGAGGATCTGCAGCCTGGCTTCCCTGGGCACAGCCCATCTGCTGTGAGACCATAGAGATGCCCAGCATTCAATAGGCCCCAAGGTTGTACAAAAGATGGGCCTGCGAAGTCTCATGAGTCCCCCAGCATGTCCATGATGGGACAAGAAGATGGCCAAGAATATTGAGACCCTCGGGAAGAATGAAGAAGTGCAGGGGTAGGCTGGCAATCCTAAAGGACTCCAGTCCTTCCTAACTAATTGTGCTCTTGGGCTCGTTATGTTCTGTACCTCAGTTTCCTCGTCCAGAAATTAAAGGTAATAATAATACTCACTTTACAGAGTTATTGGGAGGAAGAAATAAATGATGCATCTATGTAAAGGCTCAGAGCGACACCTGGCATACAGTAAGTGCCAGGAGACAGAGAGCATCCATGGGTATTCCACAGGTGTCCCAGCAGAAGCTTCTCTAAAGCAATGGCTTCGAAGTGTGGTCCACAGACCAGAAGCTTCCCAACCCCAATCGACTGAATCAGAACACCTGGGGAAACTGTTTTCACAAGCTCTCCAGGTGATTTTGACACACATTACAGTTCTGAGAGGTTTGCTGTAGGGAAAGAGGCTGAAACCCAAAGACCATGCCAATGAGCTACCTCCAGCAGAGAACCTCTGGTGCCACGAGAGCTTAAGCCCTTTAGAACAGAGAGAAACACACAGACACACACACACACCTGCACCCATGCACGCACACACATACACACATACCTTAAATCATCTATTTGAAACGCCTGCCTCACCCAGACGTGAGTACACTTGACATGAGACGTTCACGTTTTTCGCCACCAGCGGGCCTGAGTGCACAGGCTCAGTTTAGCCAAACAAGGAGAGCTGCATTTTGCACCCATCTTTATGTCCACATCAGTCCCATCACACCTGCTGTGGTGGCCCCAGTCCCATCTTAGGAGCTGCTCATCCTAGCCACTTTAGGGAACCTGCAGCCTTTTCACCAAACCATAAGCTCCCTGCAGCAGCCCAACCACTCCCACACTTCTCTGGGGAGCTCAGGAGCCCAGCAGCAGTGAGCATTGCTGGTATTATTGTTATTATTATTGTTATTATTATTATTATTATTATTTTTTAGTACTGGGGATCTAACCCAGGGCCTTGCGCATGCTGGGCGAATGCTCTACGCTGAGCTATATCCCCAGTCCATTTATTTTTATTAATCTGGAGACAGGGTCTTACAAAGTTGCCAGTGCTGACCTTGAACTTGTGATCATCTTGCTGAGGCAGGAGGCTGAGGCCTCCCGGGTCACTGGGATTATAGGTGTGCACCATGGTGCCCAGCTGTATTGTTGTGTTCTTAAGTAATGAGTTGTATGTACCGTGGAAGATAATGAATGAAACTACACAGAGGGGATTTAAGCCAGCATACTTAGGAGGTCCAAATAATGACCAGAAGAAGCCAAGGGATACAGACCTCCTCTCCTAAGGCAGGAGAAATAGAAATGGGGACTGGCAGGGATTGCCCTGTGGAATGGCCTTCCCAGAGGATCATCAGGGACAGCGTGGGGAGATTCTCTGGTGCACGCCCAGCCTCTTCCTGTCCCAGGACCCACACTTACCACTTGGGTCATCTTGATGCACAGTTTCTTGTGTGCTGCTGTCAGCATGGCCAGGGCTCCAGCGGCCGCATTCTGCACCTTGTCATCATCCTCCCCACAGAGCAGGACCACCAGCTTCAGCCGGTCATTCCCATCCGCCAGGAACCTCTCCTGAACCTGTGGGAGACAGCTGCGGGGGTTCAGAGACAAATGCCCCCCCACCTGCGCCTCCTGGGGTGAGGCAGGGGAAGCAGGAAGGGGGCTTGCATCTGAAGTTCTCTGACCCAGGATCCCTGGGAGTTTTCCTCCTCCTTCCATCAGCTTGCCCATGCCGCCTCCCCCGGGAAGCCTTCCCTGATTGGTTGGGTGAAATTCCTCCAATGAAAAAGTCAAAGAGAATAAGAGATTCCCCCCAACCCCAGAGGCTGCACCACCTCTGCATTCAACTGGGCACCAGCAAAAGAGGCAGGCAGGACTGTTGGTGGGGCTGATGCCCAAGGAACCTGCTTCATTTCCCCTTGGGAAAGCTTGGAATGATTCTCCCAAGGCCTGGGCCTTCCAGGTTTGCTACACAATGAAGTTCCGTGTCTGTCCTCTCTGGATGGGCTAATAGGCCCTGGTTTCATATCCTGCTTTGCTACGATGATATTCAGGCCTAAGAAGATTGGGAAAAAATGGTACCTTGCACCTCATCCCGCACAAGCTCTGGAGTCAAAAAAAAACCCAGCCTGGATTAACAGGATGTTGTGAATATGTTTTTCTCAGGGTGTCTACAGGGAGAGGGGCTGTAATGGAGGAGAGATTTAGATATTCCTAGATTCTCTGATCAAAATGCTGGTTTAGTCTCATCCTAGGAGCCCCTGATCTCCCACCAGACCTGACTGCTGGCCAGACCCTCCCTGTCTGGGTCTCCCCCCCACCGCCCCGAGCCCAGTCCTCACTTCCTTGTTGACCACCATGTTGCACATGCACTCTGTGGCCGCCTGCCGCAGCTGGTCATGATTCTCAAACATGTAGTTCTCGATGTCCGGCAAAGCCTTCTCCTTGAAGATCTTCTGTCTGGGGCGAGAGGGTGGAGGAAGAGAGGCCCTGAGTGCTTGGTAGTGAGCATGTGGGGATTTGGCCATGCCGGGGCCATTCCTCCATCCCAATGGTGTCCCTCCCACACCATCAGCCAGCTGGGTGGCATGCAACCTGCTGCCTCTGGCTCCAGGAGGGGCACCATGGCTATAAACTAAATGGCCTAGCATCCTGGGAGGAACACGCCACCCCACTGGAGATCCCTTTTGCTAGTCCTTGGGCTTCGCACAGTCTCTGTGTGGTCTTTCCGCCCTCCAACTCAAACCCCCTCCCGCTGTGGTTTCTACCCAGTGCCTCTGATGCTGTCGTCTGAGCACAGCGGCTTGAGCACATGACCTGTGAAATTCCAACCCAAATTTCTGGGGCATCTCTCCCCACCCCTGCCCCTCCCATCCCACCCCACTCACCGGAGTTTGTCACTCCTCCCAGACAGGTTTGTGAGGCCCAAGAGAGCCTCATAGTTCTGCAGCCCGTCCCTCTGCGTGTCCAGGAGACGCACAAGGGGCCGCACCACCTCATAGACCTGTGGGGAGGGGTCGCGGATCAGGTGGGGCAAGAGCCACATCTCCCTCCATTCTCTGCATTTGCAGGTGGCCAGCCTTAAGTTGCCAAAGCACTTTCCCACACGTCTTGCACAATGATCCTCAGAGGCAGGAATGTTGCCTTTATTTTGTAAATGAGATGACTGAATTTCTGAGGGGACAGTCCTGAAGGTCACAGGCACAGCCAGGCCAGGCATCCAGGAGAATCATCACCGGCCCTGAGACAGCACCAGGTCCCCCTCCCGAGCTGGGGTGATGAGAGCAGAGGAGACTCCTCCCACAGCCCTACCCCACCCATCCCAAATACCCACCCGCTCTCCAGGGAAGGCGATGTCTGGGTTAGAGACAGCCGCGATCTTGGCCAGAGCGTGGGCCGCCTTCACCTTGCCCACATCCGTGCCCTCCAAAGCCAGTGGAATCAGGGCCTGCAAGAAAGGGCACGGTCACCTGGGCCGCAGATCCAGAGCCCTCTCCCATCTTCCCACCCCAGCTGCTGTGTCTCTCTCCCATCAGAGGTTCACAGAGACTCTGCGACATAATCAGCCCTTGAGCATCCTGGAAAACAACTATTCAGCCATAGATTCACTCCCCTGGGTCCCAATCATCAAGGTCTTCAACCCCACTTCTGCCCACCCATCCACAGGTTCCTTCAATTTTTGGAGAAATAATAAATAGATTCCTTACTTTCTGTCTAAGCCACACCTAATCATAACAGCAGACACTTATTGAGCACCTACTGTGAGCTTTGCATGTATTTTATGTAACCCTGGTGACATTCTGAAATGTGAGTGTGTGGGTCCTGCCTCCATTTTACAGAGAAAGAAATTGTGGCTCAGTGAGAGTAAGCATCTGCCCCAAGTTACACAGCAAGAATCAACTCTAGTCTACAGGAAAGTCCACAGTCTCCATCTTGGTACCAGGCTTCCTTCCAATAGCAAGGAAGGTAGAGACATTCCGGAGTACATCCATGGCACCAGCCAATCAAGCAGATATTGGTTTGGGGCCATGAGCCCAGACAGTGCAAATAACTGAGTTACTGTACTCGAGGAGGTTGGGTTGGGTTAGGGATATAGGATTCTCGGGCCAAGCTAGGGGTACGTGAGCACACCCACACAAGTACACACAAACACACACACACAAACACACGCACAGTCTGTGTGCTCCTGTGAAGCAGATCACCTTCTAGGAAAGCAAAGGCTTTATCCTGACCCATTACCTTGCCACCACCTTGAGCCACAATGGTGCCTCGGTCCTTTGGGTTGTCACACAGCGCCAGGAACACCCTGCAAGGCCAAGAATAAAGGAGAGCATTTGAACTGCCAGCAGCCTCTCCCATCGCAGGCCAGCAGCCAGAGCCCAGGAAGCCCCAGGGTGAACAGGGAAAGCCCGGAGAGTGCACAATGAGCCACCTTGGGAAGATGCTGTGATGACATTAAGTGGCACAGGAGGAAGTGAGGCCAAGCAAGGCTGCTTATGGGCACTGCCAGGGGCTCCTTGCCACCCAAGAGAAACTCCACCTCCACGATCTCCTAACTCCCTGTGAGCACGGCTCCCCCATGGGCCTCCTTGCTCTAGAGGAATCGCAGGAGAACTCAAAGTTCACGGATTCTCCTCTGTCCTTGGTGTCTCTGCAGATGCTGTTTCCAGGCCTGCAGCCTTTCCCTCCCCCACATTAGAGGGGCTCCTTTTCTTCCATCAGGGCTCAGCTGTCACCTCCACCAGGCCTTCCTGGCTGCTGAGCCCTGGCCCTCCAGTCTGGCTGCTTGGGTGCCATTGTTCATGTCCCCACCCGCTGTGCCTCCCCACAGGGCACCTGTTGCACTGAACCTGATCTTGCCCAGTAGGCTGCACTTTGTGCCTTTGATCTCTGGGAACAAGGCAACCAGAATGGACACCTTCTGGACACAAGCTTCCCCCTGTCACATCTGCCCCATCATGTCATTTTCATTGTTGGTCCCCTTCAGTCTCTAGGACACCCAGTGGCTCACTCGGTCCCTCATGTAGGCCCCCACCATTTCCATCTCCCTGTCCAGCCTCCTGCCCTCCAGTCCCCTCAGGCCCAGCCCCTGGCCCCCTGCAGTGGCACCTGGCCAGCAGCTCCTTGGTCTGGTCAGTGAGGATGGCACTGTCTGCTTTCACCATGCAGGAGAGAGCGGAGACGACACCTGTCTTCAGGAGCCTCTTCACCCGCATGTCCACAAAGTCCTTCTTGTCCTGGGGACGGGAGAGTTGGCAGTGGAGAAGGGGCCTGGGCACCAGGCAGATCTGTACTGGAACTTCAGATGGTATGTTTCTGACTTCTTAGGGTAGGCTGACTAATGGCCCTCACAGGTGACCACAGCCCAATCCCTAGGACCTGAGAATGTGTGACCTCACATGACAAAAGGGACTTTGCCAAGATGATCAAGTGAAGGAACTGGGGAAGGGCAGATAATCCTGGATAACGTAGGTAGGCCCCAAATAATCATGATGAAACCACAGCACAGTAAGCTCAGGGTTAATACCAGGAGGTGTGAAAAGAGAAAGGTTAAAATGATTCAAGGTCACAACCAAAGAATGTAGGTGGCCTCTAGAAGTTGAAAAAGTCAAGGAATAAGATTCTCCCCTAGAGACTCCAGAAGGAGCCAGCCCTGCAGACCCCTGGACTTCAGCCCAGGGGACAGATGCTCTGACTTCGGCCTCCAGAGCTGTAAGGTAACGAATGTGGTTTCCAGGCCACTGTGTTCACAGCGAGATGTTAGAGAAGCAAAAGGAAGTAACGCACTTCTCTAGGTTCCCTTTGCCGAAACAACGACCATCAGGTAAGAACTTCTTCTCTGCTTTGCCCAACCTGCTCCCAGCACAGAGCCTGCGGAGCTGATGCGTAAGAAAATCAATGTCAAAGACTCAACTCTCTCTTTCTCAGAGGAGTGGAGTGAAAAGGGGATGATCCCAAGCACTAGATGACACATACAGTGACTTGCAAAAGGCTGGCTTTCCATTGGGGGACGGGGAGGGGGAATAGACAGGAGTAAATGGCGACAGCAGGTGAAGCTGACAGCCAAGGAGTGGGCTTTGCTGGAAACCCAAAGTCAACCCCAGGTTGGTCCTTGGAATGGGGATTGGCGGGGAAGAGACGGACATCATGTGCCACCTCTAGGCACAGGGGACCTTCATAGCAGCAGAACACGCTGTGCACCCTTGCCTGGGTGAAGTGCACCTGCAACTTTTAAAAACAGTTCAGAGAATGGGAGGCCATGTGCAAAATACACAAAGTATCTTGTTCTCAAGTCTTTTATATAAAATAGCATAATATTGTCACATAACCAACCCACATCACACCATATGCTTTTAATTTTTCTTGGTGTGTTATAATTATACAGAACAGTGGGATTCACTGTGACACATTCATACATGCACATGGCATAATTTGGTCAATTTAGTTCCCTAGAACCTTCCCTTTCCCTCCCTTCCTTCTTCCTCCTGGTCCCCTTCTTCCCTAACTAGTCTCCCTTCTATTTTCATGAGATTCCCCCCTCTTTTCCTCCTTTTTTTCCCTATTTTCCACAAATGAAAGAAAATATATGACCTTTGACAAAATAAGTTTGGCTTATTTTGCTTAACATAATGCTCTCAAGTTCCATCCATTTTCCTGCAAATGACATAATTTTGTTCTTCTTTATGGCTGAAGAAACTCCTTTGCATGTATATACATTTTCTTTATCCATTCATATGTTGACAGACACCTAGGCTGGGTCCATAACTTGGCTACTGTGAATTGTGTTGCTGTAAACCTGGGTATGCATGTATCCCAAGAGTATGCTGACTTTAATTTTTTTTTTTTTATAAATCCCAAGGAGTGTTATCACTGGGTCATATGGTAGTCCTATTCTTAGCTTTTTAAGGAACATCATGCTGATCTCCACAATGATTGTACTAATTTACAATCCCATACACAGGGTGAGTGTTCCTTCCCCCCTCCCCCAACAAATTATTTTTCCAAAACCAGACAAAATGGTAACTACATTCTGATTATAACTATAGGAAGAAAAAAATCCCACTATTATGTATATGCATATCTTGTCAATAAAAATCTAAATAGAGTTTAATTTTTTTAAAAAAAAAAAAAAGATGCACAGAAAAACAACAGTTTTATCTGGTGGGTAGCACAACATACTACCCACCAGATACCCATGGTCTCGGGGACACATTTTGAGGAGTGGTTATTTTCTCTAGTGTACACTTTCATTTGTTTTGTAGTGGCACTCCCTCCTCCACAAAAAAGAATCTTACCTAAGCTTCTCCAGAAATTGATTTCACCATAATTGATTTTAAGACTATAAGCAAAAGAGTCTCTACAAAAAACTTCAATGTAGTTAAACTTCCTATTTTCCTGTTGCTGCATTATACTTGGCCACTGGCCAGGAAAAAATCAGCACTCCAGGTGCTGAACGCCCCTTTACTTGTTTTTCATAAACATGTATCCAGTAGAGTAGTTTGTAGAAGTGTGTTTGCAAAGTGTGATTTAAAAAAAAAAAAAAGACAAATTCTTTATCAAGGCCTCTGGCCTTGAGCTGGGCTTCACAGAGATGTCTACATTTTTGAAATAAGAGAAGTTACCAATTGGGCTCCATGGTAATAGCTGGCAGGGGGAGGAAAGAAAGGGGAGAAGAAGCTCTCCCCTTCTCAGGTGTTGTCGTTGAAGGGTTAACTTGCCCAGAACAGTGAAAGAAAAAGCTGCTTTTATGTGAACTTACGCAGTCTGTGAATTTCTGAGCCCCTTCCCTTCCATTCTGGGTATAAAATTCTAAAACTACTTGAACTCGGGGTTCAGGGAATTAATTGATTACAGCAAAAGCTGTGCCCTCTGAACCTGGCTGCAGCCAAATAAAACTGTTTCCTGCTCTCTTCCTACAATAGTCTTGCAACCTAGGATTATCATTTTGATCATTTAAAAAATCTAAATTATTTTATTGGCTGGGAATATTTTTTCATATGTACTTATATGCAAATAAAATGTAGATCATTTTCTTGTATTAGGCTCCCAAGGAGATTTGTGACACCTGGGCTCATGCTGACCCCCATCCCTCCCCTCATTATTCATAAACACCCATCCCCAAATCCAGATATCCCAGAAAATCAAATCTTCGTAAGTCTTGGAAGTATGATATAAAGCTGTCTCATATCTATGAAATCAACAACATAAAATCAATCCCCAGGACCTTCCCTTGCCCTCCCCTCCTCCTTCCTCGTGGCCCGCTTCCTCTCCTTACTAGTCTCTCTCCTATTTTCATGAGGTCCCACCTACTTTTCCCCTTTTATTCCCTCTCTAGATTCCACATATGAAAACCATGTTCATCAGGGCTCTGTGTCAAATTAAACTCTAAAACTTGTTTTTTCTCCCAAGACAGAAAACAAAGGAAAAGCATGAGCGCCATCTGGTGGAGAAACTTGCCATTATCATCCTCAATTGATCAATATTTTATCCCCAATCCTCCCCAAACACATTCCACACAGCTGCCTGCACCCCGGGTTTTCCCATTCCACCTGTTTGGGAAGTCTGGGGACACAGTCCCCCTCCAGAGGCATCCTGTACCCACCTTGGGGTGCTCCTCAGGCACGTGCTGCTTGGAGAACTTGGCCAGCTGCACCAGCTCGGGGATGACCTCCTTGACATCATAGCTGTTGGTGCAGTTCACCAGGGTGGTGGCCACTGAGTACAGAATGGTCTTGTCACTGGTCTGTAGACACCGGATTAGGGGGGAGGCAGAAAGGAACTTTGGAACCGGACTCTGCTTCCAAGACAGCTCCCTGACATGGTGAGCAAATTGGCTTGGAAGGAGTGTGGCTGGTGGGGCTCGGCTTGGAGAAGTACGGGTGGCACAGGAGGGGAACCGGCTCTGCTCTTAGAGGGTGGCAGAAATGCCTCCTGAACCCCAGCAGCACCACGACAGTAGGCCAGTGGCTTCTCACCCAGCACCTTGCTTGGTGCCTTTCAAAAGCCCAGCGCACTCGCATCCCACTACCTGGAGTGGGCACTTGGGTGGGAGCTGGAGCTCTGCTCTGGCTCTACTGGAAATCCTTCCCACGCTTCCAGGGGAAGTGAAGTGCTGCCCCAAGGCCCTCGGGACCTCCTCACTCATGGCCATGGGCAAACATGCCATCTTGCTGTTAATACTCCCTCTGCCAGGAAGGCACGTGGATTCACTTTCAGCCAGGTAAGGTGAGGGCCAGAAAGAGGGAAATGGCCAGCCAGATTACAGGAGGGCTGGAGGGCCCTGAATCTGGTAGGCCCTGAATCCGGTTGGAGGTCAGGGCCACACTTGCCTTCGCCAGCTCAAACATGGCCTGCAGAGCCGGGATGTCCTGGACAAAGTCGTCCTTCACGTCAGCATCCAGGGTGAGGTAGGCCAGGCCCTCCACCGCCCAGCGCCGGGTGCGGGTGTCTATGGCTGCATTGCACAGCCACCTGGAAGTGGGGAGGGAGAGCTGCTGGGGAAGGTGACAGGGCTCCAGGAAAGAGTGAAGCGACCTCAGGGTGGTGGAGAGCAGGTGAGGGACCTTTCACCACCCACCGGAGTGCAGCCCAGAGGGCCCTACACAGAAGCCCGTGAGGAAGGGCTGGAAATGACCCTCTTACTTGCGACACTGCTTGGCCAGCTTCTCTGTGGAGCCTTCAGCAAACTGCCTGAGACCATAGTCTGTGCCCCCTGCAGAGCCGAGCTTGCAGAGGCCCTGTGGAGGGACAGGCACATGCGGGATCAGGGACATGGTTTGGGGACAGGCCTTGCTCTAATAAGTCCCTGTGGCCAGAAAACCTCACAGGTAGTTTGAAAAATCCACATGAGAGGATGATAACCATGTGCAACTGCAGTGGGCAGCCTAGTTAGGGCACAAAAAACTGCAAGGAAGTCATGTCATATGAGGGACCAATTCAAATGTGCAAAATGTAACCCAGGGAAAATTAAACTCTTGTAGGAAAAAAAAAAATCTTCCATATAAAGAAATTCACTACATCAGAGGCAAAGATCAGTTTAAAAAAAAAATGATGTGAATAAAACACTGGATCAATGACTCCAATTTTTTGTGTAATTGTTCACAAGATAAAGAAAAGATCCATGGAAGTAATTTCAGTAAAATGAAAATGGAAGAAAGGAAACAGGCTTAACTGCCACACACATGCAGGTTAAAGAAACTGGCTTTTTAGCGTTCATTCTGAAAATGCTTTCTGGAAAAAACTCATGAGGAAAACATGGCCAGGGTTAATGCAGGGCCCGCCATTCTGAATCTCTGTCCCCATGTCACTCTGCTCTGCAGGGGCCCATAGGAGTGTGGTGTCTCCTCTAGAATGGAGAGCCCTTGTTCCTCCTTGGGTGCTCGGTGCTCAGCACGGTGGCTGGTCCTGGGCAGGTGGTGCCCAGCCTACTCACCACCAGCGTGCGGATCTTGATCTTCTCATTCTTGGTGGTCTTGTAGATGCTTTTGAGCAATGACACACCATTGGTGATGATGAAGGTGGCGCGGCTGAGCTTGGTGGAGGCATGGATGAGGGCCTCCACGGCCACCAGCTGGTCAGCCTCGCGCTCTGAGCCACACAGCGCCACCATCATCTCCATAACGCCTTTCATTCCCAGTAGCTGATTGCCCAGGTCAAAGGGCCCCTGCAGAATCCCAGACACTGTCTGAATGGCATTCACATTCTTGTCCATGTCCTGGGGGTCAAACTTGCCCCTAAAACAGAGGGTGAGGATTGTCAAGGTAACAGGTCCAAGTGGATGGAAAGAGTGAGATGTGGAGGCAGAAAGATTTGGATTTGCATGCTGATTCTACCACTCGTGTGCTGTGTGACATTGGGCAATTCGCTGAACCTCTCGAGCTTCCGATTCTTGATCTGAAAACTGAGGATAGTAGTAGTTGTACTAAGGAAGCTGTACTGGGTAGACGGAGGCATCAGGCTGCAATGCAGTCACCACAGAGCCTCAGCCAGGGAAGACTCTGGAGTTGGGACAACCAGCAAAATGATTTTAACCTGGCGTGAGGGACAAGTCAGCAGATGCTGGCTGCCCTGAGAAGGATGAGACAGTCCTCAGCTGAGGCAGGTCCTACAGACAAGCAAAAGCTGTGGCCTCCAGCCCAGACTCCACAGCACAACACAGCATCTGGAGGGACAGATGGCACCCACAGCCACAGGGGGCAGAGGACCTAGCAAGGTGCCCGTGCACTGGATGGCTTGGCATCACATCTCAGCCCCTTCCTCTGTCAAGTGAGGGGGTGGAACTCAACTTGGGATCTCATGGGGGGCTCTGGAGTGAGTGGGAAAAGCTGAAGCTCTGTAGGAAAAGCCAGGGTCACTGTGAGGAGCTCTAGGAGAACCAAAGTCAGGGGTCAGCAGAAGCCATGGGAGAGAGCAGGGGCCGGCAGATCCAGGAGCAGAGAAGCATTTTTGTATTTTAAAGGGTTGTTTAAAAAATATAGATAGGGCTGGGGTTGTGGCTAGCAAGCAAGCATGAGGCACTGGGTTCAATCCTCAGCACCATGTAAAAATAAAATTAAAATAGTGTCCACCTATAATTAAAGAATGAATTTTAAAAAATAGATAAGCCAGGCATGGGGGTGAGTGCCTATAATCCCAGCTGCTTGGGAGGCTGAGGATGGAAGTTCAAGACCAGCCTCAGCGACTTAGCTGTCTGGAAATAAAAATAAATAAATAAAAATGGGCTGGAAATATAGACTAGTGGTAGAAACCCCCCCCCCGCCTCCGGGTTTCATCTCCAGTACTGCAAAAATAATAATAGTAATAATAATATTTTTAAAAATAATTAAAAAGAGAAATATATGTCTGTTCTTCTCTGGCCATTTACAGAAACAGTTTGCAGACCCTGGGAAGAGAGAAAGGAGAAGCACAGTAAAGGCAGCGTCTTCACCACCTGAGCTTCACCTGGCTCAGTCCTGGCTTCCTGACCACACCCCCACGACTAAGCCACAGGTGTGTCCCAGAAATCTGAGCAGTTTACCAATCTGAAAATCACTGCAACAGTCCAAAGGTCACATGGCAGTAGGAGGAGGAGGGAGAGGACACATAAGGACAGACGGAGACCCAGACAGACCATCTGAGATGAGGAAGCAGCAGGGAGAAGACCCAGCACACTTGGCTTCAGAGGGCCCGATCTTGTCTCTAAAGCCACCCATTCTTAAAGTCTCCCCAGAGCTCGCCTCCCGCCTGACAGCCCATGGGTGTCCCTCCCAACTACAGGAGACTGGGGTGGGTTTAAAATATGCCCAATTTTTTGTTGTTTTCGGTGCTGAGGATTGAACCCAAGGCCCCATGCGTGCTAGGTAGGCCGCCCTACCATGGAGCCACACCCCCAACCCGTGTCCAGAAATATACTGACACCCCTCCCTTCCAAAGGTGGAATGTAAATTCTCTTCCCTTAACCCATCTTGTGGCATTGTCCCAGATGTAGAATACCTTTAAAAACTTTAAGATAGTATATAATACCATTATGCAATATATAATAATAATACTACGATGTCACAATTATGATATTTATTAATATAATCTAGATATAGGCTCTAGATAATGATTTCCACCTATTTTAATTCACCTGTATCAATTTTGTGGCAAAATCTGCAGAATCGACAACCTGGGACTGAATCTGGGTCAAGGCCAGATTGAGGACTTGCTCCTAATGACTAGAACGTGCGAGGGATGGTGTGCGGCTGCTGAGGCTGGTGGGTGAGAGACACTGCCCTCCTCCCTGCTCTACCCTGGATCATCACTCAGGGAAGCAGCTGCCATGGTGAGGACTCTTCTGCAGCCTGTGGAGAAGTCCACATGGGGAGGAACTGAGGCCTCCCACCAACAGCCAGCACCAGCATGCCAATCAGGTGAGTGCGCCATCTTGGAAGTCCAGTCGAGCCTTTGGATGGCTGCAGCCCGGGCCAACATAGGATTGTAACTTCAAGAGAGACCCTGAGCCAGAACCACCCACCCAGGAGACTCACGTGATATACTCCTCACAGATCTTCCGGAAATGATCCCGCTCCGGATCACATCGCAGGTCATCGTAGAGCTTGTTAATGAGGATGGAGGCCAGCATGCGGGTGTTGTCGGTCAGGGGCAGGCAGGAGGGCAGATCTGGAACCTGCCCCACTACCTTCAGAATCTTCCTCAGGCCTGCAGGAGGACAGGGGCAAGAGGGAGATTCCTGCTGGGCTCTGTCCTCAGGAACATACCCCTGACTAAGCAATGTCCTGTCTCTGGCTTCGCTCCAACCCTGCCTTTGGACAGGAGAGCCTAGGGCACCGGAGTGGGGACAAGAGACCCAGGTCCTCCACCTGGCTCTGCCCCTACCTGGAGTGATCCACCATTCTCTGTGGGCCTCCATTTTCACCTTTTCAAAATCATGATGAGTTGATCTCAGAGGACTGACTCTAGCAGTGCTAACATTCTGTGAGTAGACTCGCAGTCTTCCTCACATACTATTTTATCTTCTCTTTTCTCTAGGCCACAGTTTCTTAAATTGTGCAAATGGGCATAATACTACCTGCCTTATAGAGCTTGAGGATTCAATAAGAAAGTAATAAGCAAAAATAGCCTGATGCCCATCTGAGACATAATTGTCATTCAATAAAGTCCATTATGTATTTAGGCAATAATATATTTCTTATTATTATCTTTGGGTGAAGATTCTTTCTTTTTTTTTTTTTGTACCAGGGATTGAACTCAAAAGTACTCAACTACTGAGCCACATCCCCAGCCCTATTTTGTATTTTATTTAGAGACAGGTCTCACTGAGTTGCTTAGCACCTCACTGTTGCTGAAGCTGGCTTGGAACTCGTGACACCCCTGTCTCAGCTTCCCAAGCTGCTGGAAATATAGGTGTGCATCACTGTGCCCACCTGGGTAGAGATTCTTAAGTGACTTCCTCCATCAGACTAGTTTAATAGTCACGTAGTTGTGGAATAAGTGAAGGATTAAATGTGTACCATTTAGGTCCTGTCTTCAAAGCAGTATGGAAAGAACATACAACACTGAAGGAAGATATGATACTGGATGGTTACACCACGGATAGGACAATTAGCTTCAAGAAAACTTGCAAGTTTAGTTTAAGCATTTGCTATATGCCAAGGTGTATTTGATTTTATCCTGACCCTAACCTCCTGTTAGGAATCATTATTCCCATCTTTCAGAGCAGAAAGTCAAGACTTATAGAATCCAAGGCAGTCACCCAAGATCATGGAGCAGGCAAGAGATGTAGAGAGGATGCTCTCCCCGCGATCTCTGATGTCAAACAGTATCCCTACCTTTGACCACTAGGCTATGCTGCCTCTGGGACAACAGACAGCTTGATCCCAGGGCCAGGCTTCAGAGGTGGCTGGGAGTTGGCCAGCCCTTGGGTGGTACATGGATGTGGAAAGAACACACAGGGTAAATATGGGAAGTCTGAAACTCTGAGTGTTAAGAAGGAATTTTAAATGCTTAGCTGCAATTTTGTGCTCTGTGTATTTTTTGGCTTTAAGGAAAACTTCCATTTCATCTCCATTACTCCTCTTGGTTCTTCACATCTGATGTGAGCTGGGTGTCCTGCAGTTCAACTCGGACACTCTCTACCTGGGGTTAACACTGACCCAGAGGCTGAGGGCTCAGGCCTACAATCTGCCTCTACTTCAGATGCTGTTCCACGTTTCCCACAACTTACTTCTGTGCAAACTGGCTACAAATAATGTCTCCTACAGTCCCCTCCCTAAGTTCTAAAACTTACTAGAAGAGCTCACAGAAATCAGGAAAATAATTTGCCTACTATATTTTCAGCTTTATTATGAAAGCTGCAATCAGGAAGAGCCAGATGGAAGACACACACAGGAGGAGGTCTGGGGAAGACGTGTGGCACCCCCCAGCCCTCTCCAGGGGCACTACCCTCACAGCACCTCTAAGTCTTCGCCAAGCTGGAAGCTCTCAGAACCCTTCAGTTAGAGCCTTTTATGTGGGGGCTCCATGATGTAGACATGATCAATCAAGACACTGGCCATTAGTGATTAACTCCACCTCTGGCCCTCTCCCCTCACCTCGCAGAGGTCAGAGGTGGGAGAGGGGTTGAGGGATGGGACAGAAAGTCCCAAGCCTCTAATCATACAGTTGGCTCCCCTGGCAACCTGTGCTCCTTGTCCTGAGTCTATCCAAATCTCAAGCCACTGGCCATCTCATTAGCATAAGAGGACACTTATCACTTTGAAGATTCCAACTGGTATAGAAAACAGGTGCAGATGCCTGTTTACTTATTTATACCTGTTTATTTATGACATGTATTTATTATGTCACAACCAAACACAAAAAAAAAGTGGTTGGCAGGACCGAAAGGGGCCCAAAGAAGCAACCCAACCTGGCTCCCAAAGACACCTGCTCCACTTCCCGTCACCTCCCCAATCTCATCTCCTGGCTTCCATCCTTCTTGTGCCTTGAGCACCTCATTCCTCTTCTATTAGAACCCCAGACACCTCCTTGACAGTCTTCACCCCTTCCCTGGCCAAGAGCTCACTTCAGGTTTGATCTAAGGGAAGCTTTGCTCCGCCCCAGTTTGTATTACACATGAAACTCAACACTGCAGCTTTGAGTTACTGTATCAGAATTTTTAAGTCCACTGTATTGTAACCCGAGTGCTACTCATTCTGGTGCTCTTCAACAAAAGAACAGAATAAAAAAACATTGCTCCCCACCTTGCCCCACCCTATAGACCATGTGGTTGACCCTAGATCCCAGTGCAGAGAGAAGTGACTGCTGATGTTCCACTTAAATATGTGCAGAGAAGACCAGAACTGGGGGAAAATGGCATAGAGGGCCAGCCTCAAGCACTACAGCGACTTGTGATCTGTAAGGTCTAAGCAACTGCATGTGCACTTCACTGAGATCTATGAAAATCAAACAAGAGAAGTGTAATATTGAAAGATCAATTTCACCCCCAGAGAGGTTGACTTGAACCTCTTAGAACCAGGCATACTCTCCATGTCATAAAACCCGTGAGAGAATGAGAGCAGGTTAGAAAGCCACAGGTATGATTCCTGAGCAATTAGAGAAGCCGGTTAAGGGGAGAGGTGAACCTGGATCTGATGAATTTAGTCACCATCTGCTAGAAAACCTCTTCTGCTTTCTGCTGCCTGCCAGGCGCCCTGGTGTCCACCCAAAAGGCCATGTGAGCCCCAGACCCTCCCATCTCCTCACCATTGTCCACCACATAGATGGTACGGGAGTTGTCATGAATGGCGAGGTCCTTCCTGGGAACATTCTTATTGAGCAGGTTCAGCGCCTGGTCCCTGCCCTGGCCAGACACCTTCTTACTGACCAGCATGTCAAGCAGGTGACTGGTGATCTGCTTCAGGTCCTTCTTGGTGTCTGAGGAACAAGAGGATAGAAGTCAATAGCAAGGAGTAGAATGTCTCAGATCGTATCAGGAAGGGTAGAAGCTTCTAGAAGGACTCTGGGGATATTAAATCCACTGCTTTCTGGATGTGTGAATGTCCCAGGAGACTATAATGTTGCCTATATCACCCCCCAAAATAAAGAAATCCCTCGTCAACACCCCCAGGGTTCTTAGCCCCTCTGAACACTGTTTTCCACAACAGCCCTTAAGTAGCTCAGGTTCTTAGAGAGTGCTTCACTTCCTGGCAATGACTGGCAGAGATCCAGGGACACTGTATGTAGTTGTTAATAAAGTGATTTAATAAAATGCTTTCTAGAAAGGAAATTTATATTCCTTACAGACGTTGGACTCCCCACTCCCAAACTCAGATGTCCTGGGAGCCTGAATTCCAGCTTCGGCCTGTGATGCCAGGACTTCCCTGCCCACTGTGGACGTTAACAGGCAAATGCCGAGCCAGGCATGGTGGTGCACACCTGTAATCCCAGTGACTTGAGAGGCTGAGGCAGGAGGATCCCAAGTTCAAGGCCAATCTCAGCAACTTAGCAAGGCCCAAGTAACAGTGAGATCTTATCTTAAAAAATAAAAAGGGGACTGGGGATGTGGCTCAAGTGGTATCGTGCTCACCTAGCATGCAAGAGGCACTGGGTTCGATTCTCAGCACTACGTAAAAATAAAATAAAGATATTGTGTCCACCTGAAACTAATAAATAGATATAAAAAATAAAATAAAAATAAAAAGGGCTGTAATGTAGATCAATGGTAGCTTTACCTGAATTTAAATCCCAATTCAAAAAAAAAAAAAGGAATTTTAAATGGTATGCAATATTAATATAATACTAAAGGAAGATAAAATCACGAAACTATACAAAGCAGAATTCCAATTTTGTTAAATAGATATTTATAAGAATTTTTATATTTATATGGATAGAAACAGGACAGACACACACAGTGATGATAATAGTGGTTACTGAATGAGTAACAGGTATTTTTTTCTCATCCTTACATATTTCTATATTTCCCCAAGTTTCTCTAATAAGCCTCTTTTAAATTGGGATAAAATATACATAACATGGGCTGGGGATGTGGCTCAGGCGGTAGCGTGCTCACCTGGCATGCATGCGGCCTGGGTTCGATCCTCAGCACCACATACAAAACAAAGATGTTATGTCCGCCGAAAAACTAAAAAATAAATATTAAAAAATTCTCTCTCTCTCTCTCTCTCCCTCTCTCTAAAAAAAATAATAAAATAAAATAAAAAATAAAGGCATCTGTCCATCTACAACTACAAAAAAAATTTTTAAAAAAATATATACATAACATAAAACTTACTATTTTAAGTGTACTTTTCAGTAGTCATATTTGTATGTGTGTGTATATGTGTGTGTGTGTGTGTGGTGCTGCGGATTGAACCCAGGGCCTTGTACATATGAGGCAGGAACTCTACCAACTGAGCTATATCCCCAGCCCACTCCACTGCCCACTCTTTTATATTCACATTGTTGGGCAAACGCCATTATTCATCCACAGAAAGTTTTTCACCTGACAAAACTGAAACTTTTATATTCATTAAACTCCTTGTTGCCCCTTCCCCAGTCCCTCCAACCAACTTTCTACTTCCTGTCTCTATGAATTTGACTCCAGTACATTCTGTAACTGGATTCACATGGTATTTGTCCTTTCGCAACTGGCTTATTTCAATTAGTGTAATGCCTTCATGGTTCCTCTGTGTTGTAGCATGTCACAACTGACTTCCTTGTTAAGGTTGAATAATATTCATTGGCATGTGTATGTCATATTTTGCTTCTCTAGTCATAGAGATTTTTTTTTTCCAAATGAGACTAGAAATTGAACCCTGGGATGCTCTACCACTTGAGCTAAATCCCCAGCCCTTTCTATTCTTTATTTTAAGAAAGGGATCTTACTAAATTGCTGAAGCTGGTCTCAAACTTGCAATTCTCTTGCCTCCACCTCCCGAGTTGCTGGGATTACAGGTGTGTACCATCATGCCCTGTTGACATTTGTGTAATTTCCACCTTTTTGGTTACTGTAAATACTGTTGTTATGCCTCTCATGCTTTTTATAATCAGAAAACACATATAAAAATAAAACCAGGGCCAAGCAACTTAGTAAGATCTTATCTTAAAAAATAAAAAGGGCGTGGAGGCAGATCTGTGATCCCAGCCATTCAAGATGCTGAGGCAGGAGAATTGCAAGTTCAAGGCCAGCCTCATCAATGTAGCAAGGCCTTAATTAATCAACTAAGAGAGATCCTGTCTCAAAATAAAAAATGAAAAGGGCTATGGATGTAGATCAGCGGTAAAGTGCCTGGTTCAATTCCCAGTACCGATAAATAAATAGATAAATTAATAAATAACCAGGCCACCTCCACAGACAGGAAATGCCCAGTCTGGTGCCTGACTGTCCCTTTGAAACCACTTAGACCAAAGAGAACATCTCCTACCTAGAACCAGGGCCTCTTCCTTCCCTCGATGCTCCCGCTTGTCCTCCCCAGACAGGGAGTCAATGATGGCCTGCAGCAGGTTGCAGATGGCCAGAGCCATCTCCTCGTTCTCCACAGACATGAAGCCACAGATCCGGTCTATGCCAACTGCGTGCAGAATTGCCGTGGCCTAGACCCCCAACAAGAACCACAGTCAGCTGCACCATCTGTCCTTCCCGGCTACCATGCACATGAGGAGGTGGGTAAGATCCACTCCCATCCCACTCCATGCCATAGGGAAACGAGCACAGGCAGCCACGCTTTCATGAGACTCACAGCCTGGGAAACCTCTTTCCAGAGGTTAATAAGGGCACCCCCAAAAACAGCAGGCCCATACCACACAGGGATAGAGAGTCCTTGCAACAAAGCAAGACCATATTGAGATATGGTGTGAGGGTAAAATACACATTGGATTCAAAGACAGTATTAAAAAATGTAATCTAGCCTACCCTTGCCTTCAGCTCCTTCCTTTGAATCACTCCTGATACCTTTGTTTTATGAAACCCTTTTCCAGCTCAATCAGAAAAGGCCTGAAATACTCTTTTGAAACAGGGACCATACAACCAAGGTTGGCGGACAGGAAAATGCTCTAGACTTTTTATCAGGTTCCCTTTATGCCAGTCACAGCCCTGGGCCTGTGTCGCCCTCCATGTCCCAGTACTGGCAGCCATCTGCCCTGGGCACACCAGTCCCGGGGTCCTCACCCTCGCTCGGTGGCCACTGCACATGCCTGACAGAGTCCGCACTGCAGCCAGCACCAGCTCAGGCCTCTTAGTGTCCAGGAGCTGCAGCAGCAGGGCCACCCCATTGTTCTGGAAGATCCTCTCAGCCCCTGCTTCCTCCCTGCCCAGCACAATGAGGTTGTTGGCAGCCTGAGGGAAGGAAGAGACAGGGAGGGTCAAGAGGGAGGGAAGATTGCTGAGGCTTTGTTCAGGGGCCAAGTACAGGGCTTGGTGCCAGCAGTGGGTCTCAGAACATTGTATTCTCTTATAATCCTGCTCCTGGAAACACAGCCCCAAAACAAAATTCCAAAGAAGTCAGGGCAGGTTGTGGCTCAGTGGTAGAATGCCTGCCTAGCATGTGTGAGGCAATGGGTTTGATTCTCAGCACTGCATATAAATAAATGAATAAAATAAAGGTTCATCAACATCCAAAACAAAAAAAGAAGTCAAAGTAACCTGCATAAACATCAACTTGAGAAATATATTGCAGCCATTAAAGTTATAGATAAGTTTTGGGAATATAGCTCAGTGGTCGAGCTATATTAGCATACACAAGGCCCTGTCTATGATGCCCAGCTCTAGAAGAGAGGGGACCCACAAAACGAAAACAAAAACCAATCTGGGCGTGATTGCACACACCTGTAATCCCAGTGAATCAGGAGGCAGAGGCAGAGGATTTTGGCTTCAAAGTCAGCCTCAGCATCTCAGTGAGGCTCTAAGCAACTTAGCAAGACCCTGTATCTAAATAAAATATTTTTTAAAAAAGGGGCTGGGAATGTGGTTCAGGAGTTAAGCACCCTTAGGTTCAATCCCTGATTAAAAAAAAAAAAAAAAAGGAACCAAAGCAAGAAAAACACTTAGTAAAATTATAGATAAAAAAGATTCCAAGGGCTGGGATTGTAGCTCAGAGCACTTGGCTGGCATGTGTGGGGCACTGGGTTTGGTCCTCAGCACCACATCAAAATTAAATAAATAAAAATGGGGGTATTGTGTGTCCATATGCAATTAAAAATATATATACATATATTTTTTTAAAAAAAAAAAGACTCCAAGCTGGATGTGGTGATGCACACGTGTAATTCCAGTTACTCAAGAGGCCAAAGAGGATCACAAATTCAAGGCCAGCTTGCACATCTTAGAGAGACCTCCTCTCCAATAAAATAAAAAGGTCCACAGATGTAACTCAGTGGTAGAGAACCCCTGAGTTCAATCTCCAATACAGGGGGGAAAAAAAAGATATTTGCATATCATGTGGATATTCTGACTAAAATTAACATCTCCCACCCCCAGGCACTGTCTATCAAGTTCTTGAATGTGGAACACTCAAATGTTCAATTTCTTTTTTCCAAAGGAGGAATAGAAGGGAACATTAAAAAAAAATACTGCACCACATTTGGTTAAAATGTATCAGTACTATTTTTTAATTTTTATTTTTAGATGTTGATGAACTTTTATATTATTC
The DNA here is from genome assembly GCF_048772815.1 of Callospermophilus lateralis. Lineage (NCBI taxonomy): Eukaryota > Metazoa > Chordata > Mammalia > Rodentia > Sciuridae > Callospermophilus > Callospermophilus lateralis. Next base: position 37,314,689 of record NC_135315.1, read on the forward strand.
ATTTATTTATATGTGGTGCTGAGAATTGAACCCAGAGCCTCCCACATGCCAGGCAAGTGCTCTACCACAGAGCCACAACCCTCCATACCAATACATATTTTAATGTTTCAGAATGACTTTCAATATTTCTAAATGAAATAAAATATTATTTGAATTTCTCATTGTTTCTCAGTTCTGAAATTACAGTGAGGCAAGTGAGGCATTACCCTTGGGTGCAAAATTTAAAGAGGGACCCCAAAGTTAGTAATCCAGGTAAATAATATGTTGTGCAATGTTCTTGAAAATCAAAATCAATGCCAAAAAAAAAAAAATCTCTGATGAATAAAATATCAGAATCTTAAAGACAGGATCTGACCCTGCTGCATGACTCTCCATACTGATTCACTCTATTTAAGGCACTGTTTTCTAACGTGCTTGACTTTGGGCTAATTTTCCCCTACGTTCTTCAAGGACCAGCGCTCTCACTCCTTTACTCCTGAACAGCTCCGGGCCTTTAAATGCAGAGATCCTGAGAAACCCAGCAGCCTGAGCCGCGGGTCCGAGAGCGCCCTCTGCTGACTGACTGGCGCCGCCTGTCACTCACCTTTTCCAGCTTATCAGCATCACTGTTTTGGTCCAAGAGGATCTCAAACATGTTCTGTACCCTGGAGTCTGTGGAGAATTGAACGCGGAGCTGAAGAGAGAGGAGGTATTTATGAGGGAGGCAGAATTGGGTCACATTATTTCGATCTATTCTTCTCAGTAAATATTAAAATTTTATTCTGGAAATAAGCCAATCCCCAAAAACCAAAGGCCAAATGTTTTCTCTGATATGCCGGTGCTAACTCAGAATAAAGGAACGGAGTGGGGAGGTGCGGGGAAGAAGAAGTATTCTGAATTAGACAAAGGGGAATGAAGGGAATGGAGGGGGAATGGGAAAAGGAAAGATAGTAGAATGAATCGGACATTACTATCCTATGCGCATACATGATCACATGACCAATGTAATTCTACATCATGTACAACCAGAAGAATGAGAAGCTATACTCAAAATACATTTTATGTATTTATGTCAAAATATATTTTACCATCATGCGTAACTAATAAGAACAAATAAAAAAAGTTTATTCTGGGCCCTGGCACATTCATTTATTCATTCAACAAAAGTTAACTGAATAACAACTGTGTGCCAGGCACTGCTCTAGAAGTTGGGGATAGAATGATGAACAAAGTTAAGTCTTTGCCTCTTGATGCTCACAATCTGTTTCCATTCTTTAGCCCATTCGGTCATCATAATAGTCTTGGAAGAGAAGGAAACATCAGCCCAATTTTAGAATAAATAATTCCCTTAGAGATTTAAATGCTAAGTGATCATAGTTTTTTTTTTTTTAAAAAAAAAAAAAAAAAACTTCCATCTGGAGTTTAGAAGACCCTTGTTCTAGCCCTGGCTGTCTTGTGTCCTCAGACAGCATCACAACACGCACAGGTAGGTGCTCCTGCTCAGCAGTCCTGTGGAGCCTGCCGGGGCCCCTTGCTGTCTCCAGCTCAAAGCATGGAGGTAGGGCTGGCTCTGTCCTGAGGTCCTGCTTCCCTCGCACCCCAGCTACCTTCTCCTGGATGCTGGTATTGAGCCTCCTCAGCGTCTCCTGGAAGTTCTGGTTTCGTGGCTCAAGGGTGGCACAGCGCTGCACATCCTTGAAGGCCTGGTCCAACTTTCCTAGGTGCTCTAGTGCCTGGCATCGCCGATACAGAGCCTTGATGTCTGAGGAGTTGATGTCGATGGCTAGAGAGGGGAGAGGGCAGAGTCTCAGGGCGCCAGGCTGCGGACCACCTCTTCCACTCCAGCCCCAACTGCAGAATCCTGTCTTCCTTGGAGATTATCCACCCATGTGGACTATCTGTCCCATACCGTCTTTTTGTTAGGGAGACAGTAAGACCCACGGAGTCTTAAGACTGGAAGAGAGCTTTAGAGTCACCTCACTCAGGTCCTGATGCTCCAGTCTCCTCGGGGTTCATCTGATTGGCAGTTGCATGTCTCCTGCAACTGGGAGCTCCCTCCTTCTCAAGATAGCCAGGCAGCTCTGTTAGAGAACCCTTCCCTCTTCCTTATATACTCCCTTTAACTTTGTCCTTTTATCCTAAGTCTGGCTCTGGAACCCCTGAGATGAAATCCAACTCTGGTTCCTTGTGACAACCTTTAGGTATTTGAAGGCAGCCTGTCTGTCCACCTGGGAGTTGCCTTCCTGGGGCTAAATATTGCTGCTTCCTTCAATTGTTTCGGTTCCCTCTCTCCCTTTGTGCATGTGTGAATGTATGTATGTGTGAGTGTATTACTGGAGATTGAACCCAGGGGTGCTTTACCACTGAACTATACCCACAGATCTTTTCTTTTTTTCTTCTCTTTTTTTCTTTTTCTTTTTTCTTTCTTTCTTTTTTGTTTGTTTTTGGTACCAGGGAATGAACTCAGTGGCACTCGACCACTGAGCCACATCCCCAGCCCTATTTTGTATTTTATTTAGAGATAGGGTATCCCTGAGTTGCTTAGCGCCTTACCGTTGCTGAGGCTGGCTTTGAACTCGTAATCCTCCTGCCTCAGCCTCCCAAGATGCTGGGATTACAGGCATGCGCCACCATGCCTGTCTAGTTCTATCACTTCTGAACTCTCTCTAGACTATCACTGTTTCTTCAAGGGGAAAAAAAAAACTGTAACCAAATCAAAACCCAGTTCAGACCATGCTGAGAGAGGCAGAGTCAGGGGTGGGGGGACTCACCTCTTGAGGCATCTGAAGCTGCTTGGACGTAGCTCTCCTGAGAAATGGGGGAGGGGAAGGAGACAATTGATGGGGACCCAAAACAAAGACCACCAGAGAGTGTCCTGGCAGAGTCAGAAGAAGGTTTGCTGGGCAGCCCCAGGCATGGGAAAGTGGACGGGCTTTGGCATCAGACAAACTCGAATTTGAATCTGGGCTCTGTGACCACCTGGGAGAGCCAGGACAAATTCATGAAGCCCCCTGAGTCCTGAGTTTCATGTCTGCAACGTGGAGATGACAGCAACAGCTACCTCAGAGGGTTGTTCTCAAGTCTCCATGAAATTGCATCTGAAAAGCCCCTGGCGTTAGGCTGATGGTGAATTGGGTGAAAGTCTCTCTCCAGAGAATTGGGTTGGGCAGTTAGAGGCACCCTTCTCCACCCCACAGTGTCCAGGTGAGATGGCCAATTCCTATCAGGAAAGGGACTATCTCCCAGCCCTGCCTCCCAGCCCCAAGACCCCCCAGCCCAGCTCCCGCCCCAGAGTCTGCACAGACCATCTTCAGGCCACAGGCTGCCCGATTCCGATAGAGCGTGGCCAGCAGCGACTTGTCCTTGGTCAGCTTCAGGGCCTGGCTGTAGCTCTTCGTCGCCGCCTTGTAGTCCTGGCACTGGAAGTGCCGGTTCCCCTCCTCCTTCAGCTGTGCCGCTTCCACCTCGGCCATCTGTCTGGACAGGGGCAGCTCTATCTGGTCAGCCCCTCACTCCAGACCCAGGGCAGGGCTCTTGGCCTGAGGTCCAGGGCCCCAGGTCACCACCAGGGTGGAGGGTGGGCATTCTGCATGGAAGGGACCTACCTGAGCACCCCCAAAATAATCACCCCTGAAGGACATTATAACATTTGCTCAGAGCCTGACCCCTTGGGAGGGTATCTAAGTCCCAGTGCCTCTCAGCCCAGTTGGGGGAAGCCAAGGGTCAAAGGCCTGCACTGTCATCTCCCAGCAAGCCTGAGGGTTCCCAGGACCTTCTCCCTGGAGTCTCCCGGGCAGCTCACCCTCTCAGCAGGTCGCTTGCTCCTGGGATGCTGCTCTGCAGTTCTGCCCACCTCAGCCAACAGCCTCGGTCTGCCCCTCCCAGCCCTGACCCAGGAGACTTTATCACTCCAGCCAGTGGCTCGAGACCATATTTGGACACAGGGGCAGGTGTCCCTGGAGTCTGTCATTGATACTCAGGGTCCTCCCCCTCCCCGGACTGGACAGTCATGACCACGTGGAGGTGCTGACTGTCCTCTGCCCCTTGAGCACCAGGCTCAGGGGCAGTCCTGGGAGCCTCAGACACTCGTACCACAAAGAGTGAGAGGAAGATCCAGAAGGGACGGGAACCCCCCAGCAGACCCCCCTCCCCAGGCACAGCCATAATGCCCCATCTCCACCTCCTTCCCAGATAAACAATCTCCCCCTCTCCACCACCGACACTGCTATTTTGGGAGCAGAGTGACAGCTGAGGGGCTGATGGATGTGGACACAGAGCAGCTGCCCAGGTCCCTGACCAACTGGAGACTTCCAGAAATGCCTTTCTGGCGGGAGGGGGAGGACAGACTGGAGGAAAGTTCCTTTTCCTCTTCCACTTGTACTTATTGCAACACCTCCACCTGGCTGTCCTGCGTTCTCTTGGTGAAATGTCCTCGCTTTGCAGAAAGACGAGCCTGACTTACCAGCTAGGTGTGGTGTGTGTGGGTAGCTATTTGGGTGTAAATGTTTTCACCCGTCCCTCCACTATGTCCTGGGAATATATTCAGCCAACCTCTCTGGTCAGATTGGGAGCTCCCTGAGGGCTCTGTTTCTTCCCCATCAGACTGAAATCAAGAGCCAGGGCTGGGTCAGAATGCAAATTCCCTGAGACCAAGAACTATGACTCCCTCAGCCCAGGTCACAGGGAACTCTCCCAGGACAAGAGGAGGCTCCTCAGCAGAAGCAGGCTTCCGGGAATAAGCTGCATCCGTCACCGCAGAGAGGGAGATCCTGGGGCGCAACTGTTGTTCTTTCACTCGGGGAGGGCTGCCAAGGCAAATTTACTTAGATGTTCCCACTTGGACTGAGAATCTTTCTGCCCTCCAAAGCCCCCAAACTGGGGCTGAGTGCTCGTTTCTGGAGGGAAAGGACAGCAGCTCAAAAAGATTGCAAACTCCCCACCCAAACAGAGAGACAGGCAGAGTCACGTCCTCTGCATGGGTGAATGACATTATATGCCGGGCTGTGTTCTCGCACCCCTATTCCACCCCCACCTCCCATAATTTTCCAACTTGCCCAAAAGACACTGAAGAAAAAAGATAGGTGGAATCACCCATGTCAGATCCTGCTCCTCATCGATGACTATGACCTTGGACAGGCTTTACTTCCCTGCTAAAAATGAGGCTCAACCACAATCCAAGGTTGATTTTATTTTATTATTTTTATTTATTTATTTATTTATTTATTTATTTATTTATTTATTTTTTGGGGTGGTGCTGGGGATCAAACCCAGGGCCTTGTGCATTCGAGGCTAGCACTCTACCTACTGAGCTACATCCCCAGGCCCTGATTTTGGTTTTGTCCTCGGTTTTGTTTTTGTTGTGATAAGGAGTCTCACTGTGTTGCTCAGGCTGGCTTTGAACTCCTGGCTCCAGTGTCCTCCTACCTCAGCCTCCCAAGTACAGGTGTGTGCCACTGCGCCCGGCTTAACAGGTATTTGTTGAATGAACAAATGAATGGATGGATGGATGAATCCCCTGCCTTCTTGGAATCCTAAGCCCTGGACCCCATTTGTGGGGCAAACAATGAGGTAATATGATAGGGAGCTTGCCATTAGCAGAGAATTTTGGTTCTGTGATTTTAGGGCTAAGGGACCCTAAATTCAAATCCTGATCAGTACTTTATTCTACAAGCATTTCCTGTGTGCCAGGAACTGTGGATGGTAAGGAAAGCAGAGAACACTCACAAGGGCAAGGATTTGTGCCACTTATTCACTTACATATTCCCAGTGTCTATAACAATGTGTGGTACATACTAAGTGCTCAGTGGTATTTATTAAATTAATTAGTGAAGTAATTCCATGGAACTGTGATTTCTTTCTCTTTATTTATTTATTTATTGGTACTGGGGATTAACCCAGGGGTGCTCTACCACTAAACTACATCCCGAGCCCTTTTAATTTTTTTATTTTATTTTGAGACAGGGTCTTGCTAAGTTGCTAAGGCTGGCCTCAAACTTGTGATCCTTCTGCCTCGGTCTCCTGAGTTGTTAGGAGGATCCCACCATGTACCACCATGTCCAGCTGGATCTGTGATTTCTAAATGTGAGGAATACTAAGATGTTTTCAAAAACGCAAAACAGTCCAGGTTTGGCGGCTCACGCCTATAATCCCAGCGACTTAAGGTAGGAAAAGGTAGGAGGATCACAAGTTCAAAGCCAGTCTCAGCAATTTAGCAAGGCCCTAAGCAACTTAGCAAGACCCTGTCTTAAAATAAAACATAAAAAGGACTGGGAATGCGGCTCAATGGTTAAGCACCCCTGGGTTCAATGCCTAGTACCAAATACATAAAATAAAAATGCAAAACAGGGAACTATGATGTTTCAGAGAAGGTTTTCCTGAATAAGTGATAAATTAGTTTAATGCATGTAGAGTTCTAAGAACAAGGTCTGGCACAGAATACATGCTCAATACATTTGCTGGATGGATAAATGAATTAATATTTAAGGCCAGACCTGAAGAATGAGGAACTGTCTCTGTATTAGTCTACTCAGACAGAATACCACCAGCTGGGAGGCCCAAACAGCAGACATTGATTTTCTCACAGCTCTGAACTTGAGAAGCCTAAGTTCAAGGTGCCATCTGGGTTGGACTCTGGTGAGGCCTCTCTCCTCTGCTTGCAGACAGTCGTCTTCTTGGATTCTTTAGTGCTTCCATGTCCTCAGAATATTCACGCAGGACGAGACGACGGCGCCAGATGTGCAGCAGCTGCTAGTGGGGAGAGTGGAGAGACCAGGGAAGGAGGGCAGAGTGCGTGTTCTGGACTCTCTTCTCTTCTTATAGGCACCAGTTCAATCTGACTGGGCCCTGCCCTTATGACCTCACTTAACCTTTATTTCCTCCCTAGAGGGCCTATGTTTTTTGACACATGCATTTCAAAGGACACAATTCTGTCCATAATATTCCAAGACAGGAAAAATAAAAATAACCTGCAACTACAAGAGCACTAGTACAGGAAGAGCCATGCTTTGGACAAGTTCAGAAACAAGACAGAAGGCTCTGATCTTAGAGAGGGGTGGCTGAGACAGTGAGGCTGTGTGGACCATAAGGAGTGTGGTTCGTTCCTGCATGTAAGGGGAACATTGAAGGGTTTGGGATGAAAAATCAGTAATAGAGCAGCTTTTTGGTTTGAAAGATGGCCCTGGCTGCAGCAGGGAAGGGATAGAGATGGGGAGGCAGGTCCAGAGGCTGTGGTGGTAGTCCACGCAGGAAGCAATGGTGAGCTGGGTACAGTGGTGCATTCCTATAATCCCAGCAGCTCAGGAAAATGAGGCAGCAGGATCGAAGGTTCAATGCCAGCCTCAGCAACTTAGAATCTGAGCAACTCATCAAGACCCTGTCTATAAATAAATTATACAAAGGGCTGGGCTATGGGTAGGGGTAAAGTGTTCAGGGGTTCAATCCTCAGTACCAAAAAAAGAAAGAAAGAAGTGAAGGTGTGTTACTCAGTGTGGCAGGGTGGCTGGAGGGAATAAGGTTGTAAGTGAGGCAGAAGTGACTTAGGAGTTTGAGACTGCCAGAAGAGCCAGGGACAGGAGAGTGGCTGGAGAAGACCCCAAGTGACCAATAAGAGAGCTCATGTTCATTATTCTTTGCTTAGACTCCTCATCAGAAATGTAAGAGAAAAGGGCTGTTGTGAAGATTAAATGAGTTATATATATAAAGCACTTTGAACAATGCCTGACACAGTGCTATCATTACTGTTATTATTATTGCTGTACAGCCCTGGTAACTGTAGATGGTTTGCGCCCCCATCCCCACCCCCCACCTCATCCCCCTCCCCACCCCCAATTCTTTGCAGTGCTGGAGATCAAACTCAGGGCCTCATAGTGTGCGAGACAGGTCACTCCATCACTGAGCTACATCCCAGCCCTTTTTATTTTTTATTTCGAGTATGGATCTAGCTAAGTGCCCAAGGCTAGCCCCAAACTGTCATCCTCCTGCCTCAGCCTTTCAAGTAGTTGGAATTGTAGGTTTGCACCATCATGTCCAGCTGAGATTATTTGCTTTTGTGATCATCAAATATTAATTGACTCCACCCATTTTTAAAAAGAATAATAGTTTCTGACTTCGTAAGCCACCCCTGCCAGGTGCGCTGACTGGAACTTAGCCCACTCAGCCTTTGCAGTTTTCTGTCTCTGTGATTTGGAGGTAAGTCACTAACTTCCCAACTCCTCGGTTTGCTCATTTATAAAACAGGGCAAGAATCCCTGTCGCGAAGAGTCTAAAAAGGTTGCCTATACCCAGGAAGGCACCGCGGGGACAAATATGGAAAGGCTGTTGATCAGAGGAAATCCAGAGTCCCGGCTAGGGACGGCCCGACTCTTCTCCTCCGAACCCCAGAGGGCGCTGTGGCCGTCGGCGGCCACGCGCGGCACGGCGACGGCGCTCTGTCCCTGCCGGAATCTTTCTCCTCCACGTGGGGACGCAGGATGGCGGCCGCAGTGGTGGTGGGTGTGCTCAGATGGGGCGGGGGCTCCGTGGCTCGGCGCCGGGCGGGGTCCCCGAGGCCGGTGGGAGGCAAAGCCGGGGCCAGCGATCGGGCTGCGAAGCTCACCGACACCCCGCTTGTTCGCGCAGGACGAGACGGCGGCGCCCGATGTGCAGCGGCTGCTAGTGCAGTTCCAGGATGAGGGCGGGCAGCTGCTGGGCTCCCCGTTCGACGTGCCCGTGGACATCACTCCCGACAAGCTGCAGCTGGTGTGCAACGCGCTGCTGGCGCAGGTGAGCGGCCCGGCTTCTCCTCCCCAGGGTGGACCCAGTGGAGGACCAGGAGATCGAGGATCTCAGGGGCCCCTCCGCTAGCCGACAGTGGGTGGCCTGCCTTGCGAGGGTCCCCACCCGCCTCCCTGTGAGGGCAGAAGGTGGGATCCGTGTGAAAGCGCTTTACCCCTTTCACATCGTGTTCACCTGCGCAGAGGCCACATTTTGAACGCGTTGGGTGCCAAATCTCCTTGATTCCATGTCACAGCCCCTTAAGAAGGGACATATTAATATCCCCAGGTGATAGATATGGAATTGGAATGCAAGTCTGACAGACTCCAAACCAGTGTTCTTAACCTTTCAATCAGTGTTTATGAAGTGCTGCTCTCTGCTGGGGAGGGGTAGTGCCTAAAAATGCAGTTCTTGGCCCCTACCCCACTTACTAAACCAGACCAGGCAAACAGTCCGTCCGCATTTTAAATCCGCTTTTCAGATGCTTCTAACACAGGTATAGACTAGTGGGATGGTTTGGAAGATACCAAATAATGCTATGTGGTGACCCTAACCCTGAATCTTGCTGTTCTTTTTGCAGAACACCAGATAACCTGAATTAGTCACTAGCAATAGGACATTGAACTAATTATTTAGTTGCTCTGAGCCTATTTTTTTAATCCATCAAATGGGAATAGTAATGTCTGTTTCCCAGGATAGTTGTGATATGCAGATTATGTGAATGTCCTAAGATTGCTCTTCAAGGATTAAAACATCCTGCTATATGGGGACTGATAGGGGTATCCCAAGAAGAGTGGCTGTAAAGAAGGCAACCTTACCTCCCACCGCTCACTGGGGAGTGTCCAGGGCAGAGGTGGACCCTGTATGTCCTGCATAGTAGAGTTGCCCTTCACCATTGTTTTGCAGGAGGATCCCCTGCCCCTGGCTTTCTTTGTCCATGATGCTGAAATCACCTCCTCACTGGGGAAGACACTGGAGTCCCAGGCAGTGGAGACAGAGAAGATCCTAGACATCATCTACCAGCCACAAGCCATCTTCAGGGTCCGAGCCGTGACCCGCTGCACCAGCTCCTTGGAGGGTCACAGTGAAGCAGTCATTTCTGTGGCCTTTAGCCCCACGGGAAAGTAAGGATAGCTGTAGAATTGTGGTTGGGGTCTGGGGATGCCGTCTCTAACTGGGGTGGGGAGAGTGTCCCAGAGTTAAGATTAATGTTGCCTACCATAGACTTGAGCTCTGGACCCAGTTTGCAAGTAAGGGACTTCCCTATTGAGGTTTGTTTTCCAAGGGCTAAGGATACCTGCCTTGGAAGAGTCTTTCATGGACTTGATGTCAGAGCATGGGAGCTTCAGGTTCATCCCTTCTGAGCTATGTGACTTGAATGAGTCACTTCACCTTTCTGAATTCATTTATTTCCCATGAAACTGGGATTCATTTCTTCTCAGAGCCCTCTGAGGATATGAAAAGCTTCCAAAGCTAGTTACAGCCAGGTGTAATGGCTCATGCCTTTAATCCTAGCAATGTTGGAGGCTGAGGCAGGAAAATTGCACGTTCAAGGCCAGCCTCAACAACTGAGACTGCTCAAAATTTTAAAAAGGGCTTGGAATGTAGCTCAGTAGTAGAATGCTCACCTAGCACGCTGAATGCCCTGGGTTTGACCCCAGCACTAAGAAGGGGGAAAGAAAGGGCAGGTTATCACTGTGGTCCTTCCTATCAGGAAGGAGGTGAAGTGGCCTCCTGGGGTCTTCTCCCAAATGGCATCATTGCCATATTTCTCCTCCTCAGGGAGAGGAAGGAGTCCTATCCCAGATTTTGTTCACAGATGGTTGGATAGGCAACAGAAATGCACATGTGCAGCATCTGGGGTGCACTGCCACAGTCTAGGGGCCTCTTCTCTTCCCCAGGTACTTGGCCAGTGGCTCCGGAGACACCACTGTGCGCTTCTGGGATCTCAGCACAGAGACACCACATTTCACATGCAAAGGTCAGTATGTATGTAGCCACTTGGGGTCTTAAGGTGGCTGACTTGCCCAGCTCTTTTTAGTTTGTGGGGAAGCTCAGAGCCAATTCTAACCCCCCTACCATCCAATTTCTGGGTCCCTATTCCTAGATAGAGACTGTGTCCTTGAGACTAGCCAGCCACTTAAAACAGGTAGAGACTGGACCAAAATCAACATGGCCTTGTGGAGAGGAGCTGACTACCCCTTAGCAAGGAGAGCCTGGCTTAAATCCAACCTCTGCCATAGTTGTTCTTAGACTTTAGCATACATTAGAATCACCTCCAGGGCTTGTTGAAATACAGATTGCTGAGTTTTTGTTTTGGTAGATCTGGGGTAAGGCCTGTGAATTTGCATTCCCAACAAGTTCCAGATGATGCTGATGGTGCTAGTCTGGGAACCACACTAGGAGAGTGAGTGCTGTACTATATACTAGGATGATTTTATATGATTTTATATGTTATGTGCTAGGAATATACTGGGATGATTTTATATGTTGCAGGTCATGCTGCCTGCCTAAGCTTCTGTCTTCACATCTGGAAAAGGATAATTCTTGTCTTGCTCCCTATATTAGAATTAAAAGGGATGTTGTGTGTGGAAACCCTTTATACCACGTGTCCCATAAGGAATTATTAGAAAGTGATGGTGTGATATGCGCAGCAATATGCACAGCTCCAGCACTTGGGCTGCGTTCTCCCTCAGCCTAGGATCCTCGTCTCCCCTTTTCTTGGCATTCGTTTTTTTGGGCAGTTGGTTTAGGAGTGCTTGCAATGTGCCGTGCATTGTTAGGCACTGAGGATGAAGATGGATGTGGGCCCCCCTTTCTCTCTCCCTTGCTTTCTTAGGACACAGACACTGGGTCCTTAGCATATCCTGGTCCCCAGATGGCAAGAAGCTAGCCTCAGGCTGCAAGAATGGCCAGGTAGGTGGTGTCAAGATAACTAAGCAGCCAGGTGTGGTGAGGTAGTCCACACCTGTAATCCTAGCAGCTTTGGGAGACTGAGGCAGAAGTATCAAAAGATCAAGGCCAGCCTTAGCAACTTAGTGAGATCTTGCCTCAAAAAACAAAAAGGGCTGGCTGGGGATGTACCTCAGTAGTAAAGCACCCCTGGGTTAAATTTCCAGTACAAAAAAAAAAAAAAACTAAGGACTTAGGGCCAGTTCAGAATAGGGTCCTGGGATCTTCAGGAAGTGTTAGGTATAAGGGTAGTAGGTAACCAGGGGACCTTTGGGATAGGTTGGAAAGGATTATTCAGTGAGTTTCTGTTCTTCAGCTTCTCCTCTGGGACCCAAGCACAGGGAAGCAGGTGGGCAGGACCCTTGCCGGCCACAGCAAGTGGATTACGGGCTTGAGCTGGGAGCCCCTCCATGTGTAAGTGACACTAACTGAGCTGGGACAAATTAGCCAGGATCAAAGCTGCCCCCTTTCCTGTTTGATGCAGAGACACTTTCCTGAAGGGTATGATGGGCATCTGGACGTCAGTAATGGCTTGACAGGGGGTGGGGCCTCTAGATCTAGACCTACCCTGCCACTTGCAGGGAGGCTGCTCATGGTTGGGCTTGGGAACTATCTTGCAGAGCAGCCAGATCTTGGGGTCAGGAAGCTATCAGGAGATTGTCCCTGGCCTTTGAGTTGGGAATGGGAGGTGCTGTGAGCCGAACGGCATTGCCAGGTCAGAAATAAGAGCACATTTCCCTTCCCCTTGGCAGGAACCCTGAATGCCGCTACGTGGCCAGTAGCTCCAAGGATGGCAGTGTGAGGGTCTGGGACACAACTGCAGGCCGCTGTGAGAGAATCCTCACCGGGCACACGCAGTCAGTCACCTGTCTCCGGTGGGGAGGAGATGGGCTTCTGTACTCTGCTTCCCAGGACCGTACCATCAAAGTCTGGAGGGCCCATGATGTAAGAACTGGGAGGGTACAGAAGCCATTCTGGCAAATTTGGGCGCACACAGTGCTGGAACTGGGAGCACCCTTGGCCTCAGCAAGTCCAGCGTTTCCCGAATGTGCTGAGAGTCCAGTCAGGAGGGTGCTGCTGCAACAAGGGGCTCTGAGGTTGGTGCTGCTTTATTATGGGGATTCCAGCACCTCCTTTCCCCCCATTAGCCTAGTCTAGCTCTGGAAAGTCCTGATGTGCGAAGCCTGGTTAGCTTTTTAAAACCTACCATATCCCAAAGCTATTTGACTGGAGCCCTTTTATTCTGGTGGACTTCTCTTCCATGAAACAGGCCAGTCCTCTCATTTCATATATAAACAGAAACTTGAACCCATGGGTGGTTTGATTAAGATCATAGTGAATGGGTGCTGAAGTCTCAGGGTCTGGATTCCTATCCCATGCTGGTCTCCTGGGGCTGATCTTCCAAGGTGGAAGTGGGTTATATGTGTGTCTGATCCATCTCCCTCCACCCTAGGGTGTGCTGTGCCGGACTCTTCAAGGCCATGGCCACTGGGTGAATACCATGGCACTCAGCACTGACTATGCCCTGCGCACAGGAGCCTTTGAGCCTGCCGAGGCCACAGTTAATGCCCAAGACCTGCAGGGGTCCTGTGAGTGAGAGGAGGAGGGGAGAGGGCTGCCGGAGAAGGAGGCAGTTCTCCAGCATCATGGGGATGTTGCTGTTTGTACTGGATTTTCTAATCAGCCTTATTCCCCATCTTCTTTCTCCTGTGGTACCTGGACACAGTGCAGGAGCTGAAGGAAAGGGCCCTGAGCCGGTACAACCTCGTGCGGGTGAGTGTGTGCCAGCCTCGTGCTTCCCCAGCTCTGTGTATTTTTCTCAGCTGGTCACTGAAACACTCTCTCAGACACTTGGGCCTCTGTTCCCTTCTAGTCTCTTCTATCCCCAGTTCACAGAGTACCTATTCTGAAAAGTTTTTTGTTAAGTTTTTTGAGACAAGGACTCTCCAGGTTGCACAGGCCGGCTTTGAATTTGCAATCTTCCTGCTTCAGTCTCCCTTCTGGATAGCTGGGAATAGACCTGCACCACTGAAAACCTGTTCGTAATAATTCTCATTTGTGATCCTTAAATCTTAAATGCACTGGGGATCATTTTATTTTGTGTGTGTGTGTTTAAGGGCCACATTCACATGGTCTAAGGTTCAAAGTTTATAAAAAGGTATTTTGTAAAACATCACTCATCTCTTGCACATCCAACCATTCCTTATGGAAGCATCCATTGCTACCAGTGTCTTGTATTTGATTTTTATTTATATACACACACACACACACACACACACACATACATATGTGTGTGTGTGTGTATATATTTAGTTGTAGGTGGACAAATACCTTCATGTGGTGCTAAGAATCAAACCCAGTGCCTCACACTGCGAGGCAAGTGCTCTACTGCTGAGCCACAACCCCAGCCCGTTCCTTTTTTTAATATACCAATCTGTACCTGCTTTGTCATATAATTTTATATCATAGAAATGATTCCGTGAACATACAGGATTTCATTTTCCTTTTGGGTGAATTGACTTGCCTAGAGTCACGTGTGAACAAGTAGCCTCATTTCTCCTAGTTAGCCCTAGCCTGTGTCCCTGGTGTGTGCGGTCAGTGTCTGACCATATCCAATATGGTGTACTTTCTGCCCCCCTCCCCAGGGCCAGGGCCCAGAGAGGCTGGTGTCTGGCTCAGACGACTTCACCTTATTCCTGTGGTCCCCAGCAGAGGATAAGAAGCCCCTCGCACGGATGACGGGACACCAAGCCCTCATCAACCAGGTGCTCTTTTCTCCTGACTCCCGCATTGTGGCCAGTGCCTCCTTCGACAAGTCCATCAAGCTGTGGGACGGTAGGACTGGCAGGTGAGTTGGGGCAGTGTGCCTCTGGACGCAATAGCTATAAAAGGCATTTGATGTTGCCTCAGCAATTGTCTAGATTTCTGTGTTTCTGCCTCTTTCAGTATTGTTACAAGGATCAGTGAGATAGTAAATTTGGGACCAGCACTAAGTGGGCACTAAAAATGCTAGATCCCTTCACATCAAAGTAAAGAAATGACCTTAGAGCTTGCCAGAGGACCAGGGGTGTGGCAGCCCTCGAGAAAGTGGAACCCTAAGTAGGGCTGTGGTGCAGTCGTTACGTTGCCCTCGAAGTGTGAACCCTGGGCCAGTGGCATTGGCGTCTCCCGGGAGCATAATGGAAAATGCAGACTCATCAGGTGATACTGCTACCAGTTAAAAGTGTCAGAAGCCCTAGTGTAAGGGGTTGTAATGTCTTGGGGTTAACTAGGTCAGAGGCAAGGCAAAGACATGCATCAGGGACAAGAAAAAGGGGAACCCTTGTTGGGGCTGAAGGGAAACTGTCAGTTATTGTGTATTTTCACACAGCAGCTCTGTGTAATAAGTTGTTTAATTCCTTTTTCAAATAAAGAAACTGAGTCTCAGGCCTAATTGCTTGTCCACACTGTCACAGATAGACTATATTGACTTGAAAGTTCCAGGTGGGCCTGGCCCACAGTTACTCCAGGCCACCTGTCAGCGAGCAGCTGCTATGCTGGGGGATGTCAAACAGATGGGCTAGGCAGGTGGCCACATTGGATTCTAAGGCACGTGAAGCCATGCAGGTAGGAAGCCTGGCACCAGACACCCCAGAGCAATTCATTTAGGGAAGTTTTACAAAATAGTAATGACCTGCAATGATTAAAATGGGCTGGCACCTAGGCCAGGCAGCACAGTTCTATAAAAATTCCCAGGTAATTCTAGCAGACAGCCAAGGCTGAGAACCACTGCTGTGGGAATGGGGGACACTTCATACCTGTTTCATAATCTCCATCATTATCTTCCCCTGGCCCAGGTACCTGGCTTCCCTGCGTGGCCATGTGGCTGCTGTTTATCAGATTGCATGGTCAGCTGACAGCCGCTTGCTGGTCAGTGGTAGCAGTGACAGCACCCTGAAGGTGTGGGACGTGAAGGCCCAGAAGCTGGCCACAGACCTGCCAGGCCATGCTGATGAGGTGGGCTGCCACTTCAGGCAGGAGGGGGCTGGGATTGCACCCTGGCCCTTCTCCCCTCACCATTCCACTGTCCTTCCCCTCCTCTTCATGTTTAGGTTTATGCTGTTGACTGGAGTCCAGATGGCCAGAGAGTGGCAAGTGGCGGGAAGGACAAGTGCCTCCGGATGTGAGTGTGGGGAGGTGGTGGTTGAGGTGTTCCTCTTACCCTTGAGTGGGTTGGTCCCTCTTTGCATTCTTTCCCTTGTGGCATGGCATTCTCAGGGACCATCCTGGTACTCAGAGTTTGCGGTGGTGTATGAAGCCAGGTCCTCAGTGGGCACGTGGAGGGCTGCAGGAGTTAGGGAATTTGTGAGGCCCTGACCGCACTCAGGCTGCTCTCTAGCAGTGTGTGCAGGTCGCCAGCACAAGGCACTCAGTCTTTGTTAGAGTCCTGAGACCTGAGTGCAGATCCTGGTTCTGCTTTTTGGTGTGAAATCACAGGAAACAATCTGGCTCTTGGGAATTTTTGAACCTTCATAGAGGATCATGGAGGAGGGCGAACACACTCTGACACTGAAGCACTTGCAAAGGATTGTCACTGGTAGTGGACATCAGAGTCCAGGTCCTAGGTGGAGTCCTGGCTGAGGCAGGCAGAGGGCACATAGCCTGGGTTTGCATGGCTAGAGCAGGTACAGTGCCAGGTTTTGATGACTCTCAGGTCATCAAAAGATCATCCTGGGCTGGGGTTGTGGTTCATGGGCTGGGATTGTGGTTCAGTGGTAGAGCGCACGCCTCGCACATGCAAGGCCCTGGGTTTGATCCTCAGCACCACGTACAAATAATAAAGTTAAAAAAAAAAAAAAAAAGATCATCCCCTACAGTGGGCTCCTGGGATTGTACAGAGGCATCCCAGCCTGATTCCTTCCCTTCCCCACAGATGGAGAAGATGAAGTCTCACAGTTCTGACTCCCACCTGAACTTGGCTTCTGCCTGCTGCCTGCCCTGCCAGAAAACAAAGACCAGGATGGGAGTGCACACCCCCTCCTCACCAGCAGAGGCCTCCTGTCCTTGACAGACCCTGGTGGGGTCTCCCCACTGGTCCTTTGCCTGCTCTGGGCACTCTTCGGTCCCTTGCTGGTGCTGGCAGCAGTGGGGAGGCCAGGCTGTATGTGAGGCCTCCGTTGTTGCCCCCGCCTCCTTTTCCAAGTATCAGCTATGTTCAGGGTCAGACCCCAGATTCTATGACCAAATAAATAATTTATATATTGTGTGTTCAGGTTACAGTTCCTTGTCCTAGAATCCTAGGGCTCAGCCGTGGACCTGCTAAATCTCTTTGACCCCCTTCCTTATTCTGGGTGATAGCAAAACCATTCTGACCAGGAATTGCCCTTCTTCTCCCCCATGCATAAGGGAGAGGCCAGTGTGACCGTGGCCAGAAGACAGGTTAAAGCAGTGCTGTCCATGGCAGACACTGGCCACATGTGTCTGTGTGCACTGGCCAGGGTAGAGTACAGCTAGAAAGCAGTTGCCTCTTGCTTCTCCTGCAGCACACTTGGCCCTGCTAGGTGCTGAGCTCTGTGCTACAGAAGGCCATGGGCAAGCGAGAGGACTCCCCCTCTGACAGGGTGGCAGTGGGGCCGTACTGAGAACACTCTTAACATTTGTGGGCATAGGTGTTAGGATGATTCTGCCCTGTGAGAACCTTCAAATATGAAAGGAATCCACACCAAGACCTCCTTAGGACCTTGACCAAGACCTTGCCCAGCATGCATCCTGCCTCCATTTCTAATACCTCATTCCACCCCACCCCTGCCCCAGCCCTGCCTGTGCTTTTGAGACTGCACAGCACCTAACTGGATCTCAGCCTGCACCTTGCAAATCTCTCCCTCCACATGAGGGCAGAAAGAGCTGCCAGTTGCTGCGCTCCTTCCTGGTGCAGACACTTGTTCTGCTGTGTTCCAAGTAATCCTGCACCTGTATCTGAAAGGTTCTCTCTTCCTTATACTTTGAATGAGCTACCGAGTCCAGGAAGCTTACACGATTCGGCCCTGCCCTCACATCAAATAAGGAGAAGAGCCATGGTTCAATCAGACCCTGCTCCAAAGCCTGTGTTCTTTGCACTGTGTCCCTCCAGAGCTCATATCTAGCACATGGTCCATGGGCTGCCACTGCACCTGTCCAGGGTGACTCTGTCTGTGAAGATGTTTTAGTTTTTGAGTACCAGTCCTCCCTCCTCCCCCACCACAGGCAGTGGCAGAACCAAACCACAAGGGATGGCTGTCCTGTTTTCCACCTCCCCCCCAACCTATCTGGATTCTTGGTCCTAACAAAAGCTTGAGGGTAGGTGGCAGCCAGCCCAGCTGAGGCTGTCTGCAGCATGAAGAAAAACTTAGGGGTGCTGGATGACCTGCAGTTCTTTAATGAGGAATCTGGACCCAGCCCAGATCTGGGGAAGGAGGGAGCCTAGCAGCTGTGGGCAGTGGCTGAGCCTGGCCTGGCTTAGCTTGGCCTGAGATGTCTCCAGGTGAATGGGGCTCCCCTAGGCTTGGCCGTAGCCCAGGGGTAGGGTTCCAGTACCACTGCCTCCAGGCCCTGGCCGGCAGGGTAGTCAGTGGTTCTCTGGCATGGTGATGGTGGTACGGTACATCTCATGGTCTGGTTCCTGAGGGCCCTGGGCTGAGGCTGATCCCCAGTGAGGGGTGTCCGGGGCCCTCTACTAGTAGGGAAATAGGTATTCCAAATCCTCCAGCCTCCGCATGTCCTCCAGCCCAATGGACACAGTTCTCCGCTGGGGTTCCTTGCGCTGCACAGTGATCTGGATGGGGTTGTTCTCAGGAAAGCTGTTAAAGTCACTGGCCACGGTTGCAAACTAAAGTGAAACAAGAAAGTCCCTCAGATTCCTTCCCAGACCTTAGCCTGGCTTCCTCTCCCTTTGGCTTCCTCTCTCTGCTCCCTTTTTGCCTGCTAAGTGTGATCTTAGCCTCATCCAACCCAGTCACAACATACGACACAGGTCCAAAGAGGTGTGACACCAAGGTGTACCTCCCCCAGCTGTGGTCTGTCTGTTCCACCCCTGGACCCATGCCCACCCCAGGCCTTCCCTCTCCTTCCTGCAGTTCCTGGACTAAGTTAAGGAATCCAAAAGCCAAAGGCTTTGGAAAAGGAACATTGTGGGGAATGCATTCATTTGCATTCCTAGCAGGCTTAATCCCTGACAGCTCCCAGAAGAACACTCTCTGGCATTTTTTCCAGGCAGAAGAAAAACTAGCAAGGACATGGGGGCGGGGGCAACCTCCACAGCCCTGGTTCAGCCCTAGGCCCCTCTTCCCAGGGCTCACTTTGTAGGGCTTGCACCATTTCCCCACCCCAGCCGTGTTGGCTGCGCGGACGGTGAGGCAGTAACTCGTGTTAGGCTTCAGCTCCATCAGCTTGACAGTGGTGCCCAAGATCTTATTGAAGATCCAGGGACGATTCTTTGCCTTGGGTGGCTCATCGTCTTTTTTCTTGCTCACCTCCTGTAACAGGACCTGGTAGAAACTGACCTGCTGCTTGCCCAAAGTATAGGTCCAGGAAATCTAGGGGAAAGAAAACCCGAAGCTCCCTTAGACCTGGCCTGAGCTTCCTTGGATCAGAAGTCTTCTTCCCATCCCCGGTTCCTGCTGGAGTTCAGGCAGGTCTGAAGGAAGGTGTGAGGTGCACAACACTGCATGTGGCCCTACAGCATGGGCCACTCTCCCTGGGCAGCCTCACCCACCTTATTCCATATTTCTAGACTGTCTATGTGAGTTGAGAGATACCTCAGAAATCATCTTGCCCACCTCATGCATTGCAGGTGGCATTACAGGTCCAGAGAGGACAAGTTACTGGGCCCATGGTCACACAGTAATTAAATGACAGCCAAGATTCAAATCTTTTGCTCCAGAACCCATACACTTCACTACAGCAATGGTTGCCAAGCCCAGGTCGGCATCTCATGGAGTTTGCTAACACTTCACGTTCCAGAGCCTGCTGTCTCCTTTCTGGTCTCCCAATTCCAATTTCTTCATCTAGGCCAGTGGTTCTTAAACTTAGGTGTGCATTAGAATACCCTGGAGGACTTATTATAACAGACTGCTGGCCTTCATCCCCACTGTTACTGGTTCAGTAGGCCACACTGGTTCTGATTCAAGTGAAGATGAGAATTTAAATTTCTGTCAAATCACCATGTGAGGCTGAGGCTAGCCACACTTTGAAAAATGCTGCTGTAAGCCATGAGGCTTCCAGACTTATTTTCTAAATTGCTTACAGAAAAATATATAAACTAGCCTAATGTTGGAAAACCTCCAGAAAATGAGCCCATGCTCATTTCCCCCAGCGTTGCACTCCATTTTTCTTGCACACTCCCGGACAGTGCTGCTCAGCTTGTGGTCTGTGAACTGCAGCATCAGCATCGCCTGGGATTTGTCAATGGTGCAGATTCCCAGGCCCCTCCCAGCCCCTGTAGGGATGAGACCAGAATCTTGGTTTTGATAAGTTGATAGTGTTCTGTAGGAACACCGGTGAGAAGCCCTGACTTAGGAGCTGGGATCAACAGAAGCAGCTGCTCATTCCTCCCATACTTTCCCACCTGCAGCCTTTGCTTGGGTTAGTCCCTCTGTGGAATGCCTCTTCTCAACCTCTAGATGCTCAAGCTCTACCTCCCAGCCCAAGTGTTACCAAAAGCCACCAAGCTTATTCCTGCAGCTGGAAGTAATGTTTCTTTCCCTCTGAATTTCTGGTGGCACTTGATCTGAATCTTCCCTGCAGTCCTGAGCCCCTTCTGCCTTTCACTGAAGTTCTATACAGAAAAGCCCCTCCCTTGCTCCCTAAACCATGAACTTGAGGTCAGGACACAGGTGGTAGGCAGCTTCCCAAACCACACGAAGCTGAACTCAGCACCAGCATAGCAAGCCTCTGCCACAGGCATGGACTCAGAGAACATACCACGGCTGTGGAATCGCTGACTGTGTGTTCACAGATGAAAGGGGCCTCCGGCAGGTTCATGATCACAGAGGATTCCGAACGTGTTGAGGAGGTGTCTGTGTCCAGTGCGGGGTTGTCAAGGTCCAACAGACCACCAGGAGCCATTTGAGTCTTAGATGCATGGGGGCAGAGGGCCAGGTCCCCCTTTTCTGGGTTCTTGACCAGTGAGGAAAAGCTGAGTTTGTTCAGCTCACCCTCCAGCATTCCTGCAAAGAAGCTGCTGTTGGGCTGGGTCACAGCCAGTTTGACGGGGTTCAAGGAACTGGATGAGATGGGGGTTATGCTGGTGTCATCAGAGCTGTATTCAGATTCTTCCACTGTCAGAGGCTTCCTAGAGCAAGAAGGAGACAGGTGATCAGATGATCAGATCCAGTTTCTTCCACTAAAAATGTCTGGCCCCCCATTTGGGATGCAATAGGGAAAGCTGCATCTTTAATAAGATCTTTAACTCGGTTCAGTCAGGCACACCTGTAATAGCAGCCACTCGGGAGGCTGAGGCAGGAGAATTGCAAATTCAAGGCCAACCTCAGTAACTTAGTGAGCTCCCCCATCTCAAAATAACAGGATTGAGGATATAGCTCAGTGTTTAAGTGCCCCTGAGTTTAATCCCTAGACTGAAAGAAACAAACAAAAAGATATTTAGAGGATTCTCATGCAGGTGTTGTGAAAACCACAATTTGAGAAACTGCTAAAACTTGAAGTCCTCCCTTCAAAGTGAGGACAAGAACCCCAGGGAATGACAACAGCGATCTACTGGAGTGGGGAAAAATCCACAAATATCTAATAAAAAATAGAGTTTTGGTGCATGTATTGGCACAGGCCTGCAATACCAGTGGCTTGGGAGGCTAAGGCAGGAACATCACAAGTTCCAAGCCAGTCTCAGCAACATAGTGAAGCCCTGAGCATTAGCAAGACCCTGTGTCAAATTTTAAAATAAGCTGGGCATGGTGGCACATGCCTGTAATCCAGCGGCTCAGAAAGCTGAGGCAGGAGGATCCCAAGTTAGCAAAAGTAAGGTGCCTAAGTGGCTCAGTGAGTCCCTGTCTCTAAAGAAAACACAAAATAAGGCTGGGGATGTGGCTCAGTAGTCAAGTACCGCTGAGTTCAATCCCTGGTACTCCCCCCCACCAAAAAAAGGAGGAAAAATAATAATTAAAAGTAAAATGGGCTAGGAAGGTGAATCAGTGGTTAAACAACTCTGGATTCAATCCCTGGTACCAAAAAAAAAAAAAAGTTTTAATAGTATTTATTTAATATTGTTTAATATTCAAAGTAATTTACATTTAGTAACATCTAATGATATTTATCATGTAAATTAAGTCTTCATTATGTTCAATACACATTGAGTGAATGCTCAAAAGCGTTTTCTATTCTGATTTTTTTTTAAATTATGGAGTATTGCTGTGTACGGTGGTACACGCCTGTAACCTCAACAACTTAGGAGGCTGAGGCAGGAGAATCACAAGTTCAAAGCCAACCTCAGCAACGTAGCAAGACCCTGAATAGCTTAGCCAGATCCTGTCTCAAAATAAAAAGAGCAGATGATATAGCTCAGTGGTAAATTACCTCTAGGCTCAGTACTCAGTATCAGAAAAAGAAAAAGGAATATTTTAGATATATACAATAAATAACATATTGAACTTTCATTTACCCCTCACCCAGCCTCAGAAATAAAACCTGCAGCATTTTGCCTTGTCTATAGCTCAGTGGTAGAGAGCTCCCATGTGCAAGGTCCTGGATTTGATCCCTAGCACCACAATAAGCAAATAAAACTATCAGAATTATTAAAGCCCCCAGATGATTCCCCCTTACACCACATTTATATTCCCTCTCAGACATAACTTATGGAGTACATTTTAAAAGTTTTCTATTGTTTACTACATGCCTTTATGGGTCCATCACATATAGATATTATCCCTCAGCAAGATCTATTAATTTTCATGTTTTCAGCTTTATGTAGATTAAACATATTATTCAGAACATATCTGCAGCTTTTTTTTTCACTCAATGTTCTGTTTTGATTCATGTCTTTTGATACATGCAGCTCCGCTTCAGTCATTTTAACTTTTATGGTTTTCCATAACATGGACATTTGTATCATTGATAGTTTTTTGCTATTACTAAACAACCAACTTTATACACGATTCAGTTTTCTACTAAAAAAGGGCACCAATCCAAAAACATTGGCTTTCAAATATTTTTTTTACCTTAACCCAAAGTAAAAAAAAAAAAAAAAAAATACATATTAAATGGCCACTTAGTATACATACACATAACTAAGACGTTTCACAGAGCAGTACTTACTCCATGTGTGATGTGCTCTGGAATCCCTGGTTGCATTTGAATTCATTTTTATCATACTGGTCTCCACCAACTAGAATGACTTCCGGAGCTGTTAATGGGTCATAACTCATAGGTTATGTGTCCTTGACTCCAGGTCAGTCTCCTACTTGATGGAGATTGATTGGCCATATTTTTCCTCCCTGAGCTCCAATTTATCAAACCCCTGAGAAACTGTGATTAGGCCAACACCCTCACCCTTTCTATTTCTTGATAAACATTTGGAATAAAAGATTCCCCCAACAAGGTAGGCTGAAGAGTCTAGATACCGATATCATTTATACTTCAGATTGTCCTAATATGTATTTCAGATTTATTTATTGGAAATGTTGGTGGTAACATGAGCAGAGAAGGCCCACATGACCATGTCATGCTGGATGTGTCGTCTTTTCACAACAGTCCGGCTGCATGGGTGTTAGCCCCATTTTACATTTGAGAGCCCAAGTGTCTCTGATATTAATGAACTTATCTGAAGCCATATATCTAAGTTGTAGAGTTTGGATTTCAACTCAAGCTCCTTGCCCAAGACCTTTTTCCTCTACACCATTAATTTTCTCCAAGCATTGGGTACTTTAACCAGATCTTACTTACAGGACCTTAAGTAATGGATACCACATCCCTCCCATATCATTAAGACCAACTACATAGTGTGTGCAAATTGAAGTGTGGAGCCCCTCGTCCAAAAAATTACTAAGGATTTTTAGACCATGACAGCAAAGCATTGAACTAAGTACAACCCTCTTCTGAAGTGGGGCTGCATGTGACCTGATAGGTCATATCCATGAAACTGCCTTACATACAGTTCCCTTAGCCCACATCACCCTGCACCAACACCCCTTCCCTGGAGATTCTGCTCAAATACCACTTTCTCCAAGAAGCCTCCCTTCTCTGTCTCCCAAGAGGGTGATACCTTTGGTTCCTCTAGGTGTCCTGTCCTAGCACCAGACAGTGCTATATCATTCTCATTATTGTCTGAGGCTACTGCACTCTACCCACCCTGCCACATACCAAGCTAGCTGCTCCTTGAATGCAGGGAATTCTGCTCTACATTCCCAGAACTTAATATTGGGCCAGACGTCCTGCCAGCAGAAAGAGTTTCGTGGCATGAAGTAGAGGAAAATCAGACTCTGAGAGTAATAGTGAACCTTAATGTAAGGAAGGAAGGCTATGGGGAGTATCATCAGGCAGATGGAGGCATCAGAGGGGGGAAGATTAGGCCATGGGGTGCATTGGGGGGGGTAAAGACTCTATCCAGACAAAGCAGGATGAGAAGGACCATCAACAAAACTCTTGTCTAATCCTGGAAGGCCTCCTAGAGGGGGCAGCCCACATGCTCTGAGAACAGACCTGGGGGCAGAAGAACACACAGACAGGTCCAACCTGCACACATGCTCTTCCCTGAGAGTCCAAGGAGGGTTGAGACAGGTCAAAGAAGTCAGGTTTCTTCACATCTCTCTTCCCACCTGCAGCTCCAGCCTTAGAAGGGAAGAGCGGGCACGGTGGCGCACACCTGTAATCCCAGTGGCTCAGGAGACTGAGGCAGGAGGATTGAGAGTTCAAAGCCAGCCTCAGCAACTTGGCGAGGCCCTAAGCAACTCAGCAAGACCCTGTCTCTAAATAAAATACAAAAAAAAAAAAAAAAAAAAAAAGGGCTGGAGATATGGCTTAGTGATTAAGTGCCCCTGGGTTAAATCCCCAGGACCAAAAAAAAAAAAAAAAAAGAAGAAGAAGAAGGGAGGACCAGACTGGTATCTTACATGAGATTGTTATCTGACTCCAAGAAGTTAGCCAAACTGCCTTTTGAAGAAAGTGGGAGTCCTTTGGTAGCAACAGCCCTGTTCATAAAATTGGGGTTTGGAAAAGGCTTCGGTAGTTGATCGAGCGCATTCATCACGTTGAGGTTTTCCTTCTTCAGTAGGGCTTCCTCCCCATCCCCCACTTTAAAAAGTGTCTCTGATGCCATCTGGTTTGGGGGAACCACAGCCATCAGTATGCAGGATAGCCCAGCTAATAGGAAGTAGAGAGAAACTGGAGGACAGTAGGCCCACCCTTAGTTTGAGTGGGATGGGGCTGCAGTGAGCTGACTTCACAATCATCACGGAGTGTAACAATTAGGGGCCAGCCTTGCCCTTGATCTGAGGTCCCACTACAGCTGGCCAGACCTAGAGCCTGCGTCAGGAGTGGGGTAGTTAGGAACAAAGCTCTCTAACACACCGTAGTCACAGTAGCCCTGGCCTCTGAGAACCTCAATGTGTTTAACACCAGTGCCTTTCAGAGCTTCTGTGGAAGGAGAAAAAGGATGGTGAGAGAAAGGCACCTGGGCACAGGAGGAGGCAGCACCCAGGAGGGCCACCAGGGTGGGAGACTTTACCTATAGGTGCTGAGGCCCAATCTATATCCTGACACACAGGCCAAGCAGGATGTTGCATAAACACAAGGGAAAGCCCAGGTGCTTTCTAAGGGCTTAGAACTCACGCATAACCTGGTTTACTGCCAAATGCGCTACACCCTCACTTTCAAGTGACTTTGTGTTGAGTGACAATGGTAGCCATTGCAGAGGGATTCCAAAACAAAGCCAGACATTAGCTCCACTCTCAAGAAAACCACCTCTACAGTAGGAAAACATTTCTGTCACTTCTGGGGGCAGGGGGCAGGGCTCTTAAAAACAGCACTGGCTTTGCATCTAGATGTACACTTAGTGTGAGTCCAGCCCTGTACCAACTAGCTGTGTAACCTTTGCTAAGTGACCTTTCTGAGCCTCAGTTTCCTCACCTATAAAATGTGGATACAAATAACACCTCCCTCATAGATTTGTGAAATTGTTTTATTTCTTCCAGTGGATGTGGCAAACCAAAGGCCATTTCAAAATACCAAATTATATTTTTGTGTCTCATATGTACTTGAGATTCCACAGACAACCCACCCCTTCCACCCCCCCACACACAAGAAAGAATTTTGGGAACATACAGAGAAGCAGTGACTTCGATGCACTTTGCTGCATCTTAGCACCTGTTATGTAATCTGTAAGGATCTGATTGATGTCTTTGATTCCTTTTCCTTATCGGCCTCCCTCAATGATATGTAAACTCCTTGAGGGGATGGGATTGTCTGTCTTCTTAACTTCTGTGTCCCCAGCGTCTGAAACAGAAGCTGGCGTTCAACCTTCTTTAGAAGGTTGGAGTGTGTATTTGGAAGAAGTTGGGGGCCGAATGCAGCTGAATGCGGGTGGCTCGTAGCGCCTAGGGTCGGGTGGCACGCAGAGTCCCGCTCCAGTCTGTAGCTCTTGGGAGCAGGAACCGGGCGCCCGGGTCCGGCTAGGTTCGCCGCCGCGGTTTGCCCGTGCTGCCAGCAGATGGCGCTGCAGGCCAGGCTCCCGTCGCGCGCGAGCCCGGAACCCGGAAGCGGAGGAGAGCGGGCCCAGGGCGCCGGGAGTCCCGGACTATCCCGGAGGGCAGGTGGGCCTCCCCCTGCTTTCCTGCAGCCTCCTCCTTGCGCAGCCGGCGCGCCAGGGCCTTCTCCCGAAAGCGGGTGCGAAGCGGCGTCTGGAGAGGGTCCCGCAGTACCCACGTGACGACCAGTGCCGGAGCCCGTCGGACTGTTCCCGGCCTGCAGGGACATGGGCGTGCTCAGAGCTGGACTGTGCCCGGGCCTCACCCAGGAGATGGTCCAGCTTCTGAAGAGTCGCGGCATCAAGACAGGTGACCGTGTGGGCCCGCGCCCCCGCCCCCTGCCATACCCGCAGGGCCCTGCCCTCTCACTGAAGGGCCACTCCCCATACACTTCTGGAAAGGCTGGGAGTGCGGGAGCCAAACCCGAGCCCAGGGGAGGAGCCCTACTGTGTGCCAGGCCCAATGGCTGTGACTTCACGCGGGCCTCCCGAGACTGCCTGCGCGGAGGCAGAGTGCACCCCCGAATCACAGAGCAGGGAAACCAACGCGGGACGTCGGGGCTGCCCGGGCGACAATCACCTGCACGTGTTTTGTTTTTAGTGGTGGACCTGGCTGCCGCAGACCTGGAGGAGGTAGCTCAGAAGTGTGGCTTGTCATACAAGGTGAGCTCGAGATCTCCACGCCCCTTAAGCCTCCGGAGCAGTGAGTTCCAGTGAGGACCTGGGAAGCCCCGTGGGTGGCTCGGTACTGAGTGGTCTGAGTGCCCGCCCCTTTGGCAGGCCCTGGTTGCCCTGAGGCGGGTGTTGCTGGCTCAGTTCTCTGCTTTCCCCTCCAATGGCGCGGATCTCTATGAGGAAATGAAGACCTCCACTGCCATCCTGTCCACCGGCATTGGAAGGTTTGTACATGTGTTTGGATAAGAAAGCGAGAGACAGAAGAACGTTCAGTGCTTGGATCAAGAGAGAGCAGGGTTTTTGAAGGCTGGAGTGGGAGCAGTATAGACAGAGGAGTAGGAGAGGCATTGGGACTTCTTGATTTTTTTATCTTAGAACAAGGTTATAGGGTTTCTCAGCCTTAACACTATTGACACTCTAGGACATGTAATTATTTATTGGGGTGGGGGCTGTGCTGTGCATTGGAATAGGTCTAGCAGTATGCCTGACCTCTACCCACCAGATGCCAGTAGTACCTTCCCTCCCCACAGTTGTGACAATCAAAAATGTCTCCAGACATGGCTAAATGTCCCTTGCATGGAAAATTGCCCCTGCTGAGAACTGCTGTCAAACAATACAAGATGTCTGCAGTATTAGCCGGGCACAGTGGCCCAGGTTTGTAATCCCAGCTACTTGGGAGGCAGAGGTGGAAGATTCACAAGTTCAAGGCCAGCTGGGCAACTTAGCCAGACCCTGTCTCAAAATAAAAAAATAAAAAGGTCTGAGGATTTAGCTCAGAGATGGAGTGCCCCTTATTTCAATTGCTAGTGAAGGAGGGCGGGTAGGATGTCCCTAGCCTCTCATTTTATTCAGCAGATTAGAATCCACCCTACCTTCCATGTCACTTAAAGGTAGGGCAAGAGAGAACAGAGCAGGATTAACATTTACATAGAGCTTGTGCATGTAGTCGCTGCCTATAGGATATCTCTCCAGTGAAACTGCAAGTTAGAAATTGTTAGTTCCCCTTGCATTAGCCTAAGAAGAGCAAGTAGCAGAGATAAGGCTCAAGTCCACGGGTATCTGACCCAGAACCTGGTGCCTTTGCCACACTCTGCAGTCATAGAGAACAGGGGAGCTCACCAGAAGGAGCAGTTACATTGTGCCATGTCTTTTAAGTTAGGAAAGACTTGGAAGACAACAGGCGCTTTCTGGCCAAGTAAGTCTGATCTCGCTTCTGGCCTGTTTGTGCAGAGCTTGATGAATAGCTCTGCCACCACAAAGGCTTTTGGATTGGTCTGGCTGGCCCTTACTGTTTCCATAACACATTCTGTTGGCAAGGTTCATACAGCATGGTGCTTGCTCTTACTGGTTTGGGGTATGAGTTTGTAATCCAAACTAGTGGGTGCCAGACACATGCAGAGAATACATATGCGAGGGAGGAAAGGCTCCTGCTCTTAGGAGTATGGCATATAGTGTGTATAGGAGGAAAACATGAATAGAAGACATGTGGATGCACACAGGGAAGCAGCTCCACAGAGGGAGTGATTAACAGGAAGCAGATTGGCCTCTGGGCTTCAGAAGCTTTTAAACCAACATACACAGAGGGAGCAGTAGAATGGCAAGCTGATAGGTCACTGGCAGGTGCAGATCAGAGTGCAGGAAGACCCTGGAGAAGCAGGGTCTTGGCCTTGAGGAATAGACTTTCCCCGAGTGCTTAGCAATTCCTGATACATTATGTCATTTGTTCTTCACAACCACTATTGAGTGAGTGCATTGCCTTTAAAATCATCATTTTAGCTGGGCTCAGTAATGCACATCAGTAATCCCAGCTACTTGGGAGGCTGAGGCAGGAAAATTGCAAGCTCAAAGTCAGCCTGGCAACTTAGGGAGACCCTCTTTCAAAATAAAAAGGGGGGCTGGGGATGTGGCTCAAGCGGTAGCGCGCTCGCCTGGCATGCGTGCGGCCCGGGTTCGATCCTCAGCACCACATACAAACAAAGATGTTGTGTCCACCGATAACTGAAAAATAAATATTAAAATTCTTTCTCTCTCTCTCCCTCTCTCACTCTCTCTTTAAAAAAAATAAAAAATAAAAAGGGGTGTAGCTCTGTGGTAAAGAGCCCCTGGGTTTAATCCCCAGTACCAAAAAAAATCATTTTCTTGATATATAAACTGTGACTCAGGTTAAATGATTTGCTGAAGATCTTACTTCAGCAGACTGGGCACTTGAGGTCCTAACAGCCTAACTGATCTACTGTGTTGCCTCCTTGAAGGTGGGAGGCCATTGTGAAAGGAGAGTTCCAGGCAGTGGGGTAAAGCTGTGCAGAGTAGATGAACTGAGAAAGACCAAGGCGGGGTGGTCTGGTGGTGCCGACGCGGGGTGTGTGAGTCTGATCCAGGACAGGTGAGATTTGGCAATATACTGAAGAAGAAATATGACAAGTCATACTAGCAGGTAGGATACAGGTATGAAGAATCAAAGATGACCTCCTCCCAGTGCACCGTGGGCAGTTAATGGATATAACTTTAAAACTTGGCTGCAGGGAGAGAATTCCTATGTCAGAAGTTTAAGAAATGCCTGATTGACTCCCGTTAAGCAGGTTTCTTTGTTGTAAGTGTTCTCAGAGCCTTTGTGCTGTGGGCAGTGTGAATTCTTGGCAGAGTAATAGAGAAGGTAATGTACCTTGGAAAAACTAGATTCATCAGAGAGAAGGTGGTTCCATTCAAGCAAGAGCTTTGTCTGTTCGTCTCTGTACCCCCTCATTTTATAATAAGGCCTTCAGGAAATATGAGGGATTCGGGTGATTTTGAATGAATAATTGAAAGAGTGATTGAAAGGTAGTTCAGAGGAAAAGATAGAGGATAAACCCCAGCAATCACCGGCATTCTAGGCAGTGATGGCCAGGGGTCCCTTTTCATGCTGCTGTGCTGCTGGAGGTGATATATTGGTAGGAAGGTCCTCTATATAATTGGAGGAAACACGGAAAGGAACACAGGTGGATTTGGGAATAGCTCATGTAGGCTGAACAGGCAACCAAGGATGGGGTTGGTTCTTGACTAGAGTTAAGCCCACTGATTGAATCCTGGCTGCACATTAGAATTGCCTGGGTGACTCAAAAAGAAACTCATGCTTAGGTCTCACTTCTACAAATTCTAACTTAATTGATCTAAGCCAGTGATTCCTAAACTTGTCTGTGCATTAGAATCCCCTGGGGGAACTTCTCAACACCCCAAAGCACAAGCCTCCTCCCAGACCAGTAGCATTCCCTAGGGGTGGGACACAGGCATCAGTGTTTTTATTTTTGTTTTTGAAACTCCCATCTGACTCTAGTGGGCCGATAAGTTTGAGGAACTGCTGATAGAGGCATCTTTTTAAAAACTTCCCTGGAGCCAGGTATGGTGGCACATAATGTAGTCCCAGTGATTTGGAAGGCTGAGGCAGGAGGATGACGAGTTTGAGGCCAGCCTCAGAAATTTAGCATGGCCCTAAAGCAACTTTAGCAAATGTCTTGCTAAAGTGGGACAATTACAAGAGTGCTGCCTGGCATGTCAAAAAACAAAAAAGGGCTGGGCGTGTAGCTCAGTGGTTAAGTGCCCATATTCAATCCCCTGTTACCCGCCCCCCACCAAAAAAAGAAAACAAACAACCAATAATGGAAAAAAAAAAAAAAAAAAACCCGGGCTGGGGAATATAGCTAAGTTGGTAGAGTGCTTGCCTAGCATGTGCATGGCCCTGGGTTCAATTCCTAGCACCACCAAAAAAAAAGGGGGGGGGAAGGGAAAAAAAAAAAACCCACAACATAACACTTCCCTGGAAGATAAGTGTGGTGGTATGCCCCTGTAGTCCCAGCTACCCCAGAGGCTTAGGTAGTAAGATTGCTTGAGCCCCCAACTTTGAGACCCGTAAGCAACATGGCAAGACCCCATCTCAAACAAAAACAAAACCTTTGAGAATGACTAGTAAAATGCATCAAAATCACCTAGAATTTTTTTTTCTTAGAGAAAGAGAGAGAGAATTTTTAATATTTATTATTTTTTAGTTATCTGCAGACACAGCATCTTTGTTTGTATGTGGTGCTGAGGATCGAACCCGGGCCGCATGCATGCCAGGCAAGCGTGCTACCGCTTGAGCCACATCCCCAGCCCTCACCTAGAGTTCTTATTGAAACCTAGATGTGGGTCCACTGCCAGAATATTTGATCAGTAGGTCAAGATAGGGGAAACGGGATCTTGCATTTCTAGCCATTCTGGAGTGTGGCAGATACTGCTGATCTGGTGACCACACTGGAATGAAACTGGAGCTTCCCAGGTCTTAGTGGGAGGGATGGGATCCAGGAGTGGTGGAGCTTGGATGTGTATTAAACAGGTGATTGTTAAACAGAGACGGTGTGAGCACAGTTATTCCAAGAAGCCATAAGGCTGGAGTGTTAACCAGAAGGATTTTGACTGGCAGAAACCTGTGGTCCCTGGGTTTGAAATAGAAGGGACAATTACTAGAGTGCTGCCTGACACGTTGCAGGTTGCAGGTCACAGGTAGGTCATGGGAGGTCTTTAAGAACCATTTTCAGAGGCCTGGAGTCTGTGACGATGATTGCAGCATCAGAAAAGGGATGCATGTGGTACAGGCTGTGGCTCAGATGAAGCTTCAGCCCCATACCAGGCAGGGCATGGAGGGTGATCTGTTTTATGGTGGTACAAGGACAACCTGGCTTAGGAATTGTCTGCTTCTTGAAGTTTATCCCAAGGCTTTCAGAGCCTGAGTGTTGACTATACAGGAACTAAATAAAACAACAGCCTTGTTCTATTATAATTTCTCTAGTAACCTTTATTGTGTGCCTCTCAGGTCTGGGGCATGTGCTAATGTTGGTGATGTAGCAGGCACAAGGCCTGGTCCTTGCCCCAGGGTGCTCTTACCAGATAAGGGAGACAGACAAACAAGCAGATAATTACAAACTCCTAGAACAAATAATCGAGTTCAGCAAGGTTGTGGAGTACAACATCACATAAAAATCAATTGCGTTTCTTTATATTCTCAATGAACATGTGGAAACTGAAATTAAAACAATACCATTTAGAGTTGCACCAAAGAAAATGAAACACTTAGGTATGAGTCTAAAGATTGTGTAGGATTTGCCTGTGAGAAATTAAAAATTGCTGATGAAAGAGATAAAAAATGAATGACTCAAGTTGGGGTTGTGACTCAGGTAGAGCACTTGCCTGGCATGTGTGGGGCACTGGGTTCCATTCTCGGAACCACATATAAGTAAATGAAATGGAGATCCATCGCCAACTTAAAAAAAATTTTTTTTAAATTGTTTTTGACAAAGATACAGAAGCAAGAAGGAAAGATAGCCTTTTAAACAAATGATACTAGAGCTATTGGACATAAAAAAATCTAAATTTCACACTTGATATAAAAATTGACTAAAAATGAGCCAGGCATGGTGGCAGACAACTGTAATCCCAGTGACTCGGGAGGCTGAGGCAGGAGGATTATGAGTTCAAAGCCAGCCTCAGCAACTTAGAGAGGCTCTAAGCAACCTAGCAAGACCCCATCTAAATAAAAAGGGCTGTGGATATGGTTCCTTGATTAAGCATCCTTGGGTTCAGTCCCTGGTACCAAAAAAGAAAAAAGGAGGGGAAAAAAAAAAAGACTAAAGATGGATCATGAACTTAAATGTAAAACATAAATTTATTTAGCTTTTAGAAAAATCTTGGGGATCTGAGGCTAGGCAAAAGCCTTAGACTTGACACTAGAAGTATGATCCATTAAAAAATTTCACACAGCACTGTCAAAAAAAAAATGATAAATTGGACCTAATAACAATTAAAAGCTTTTGCTCTGCTAGAGAGAGGAGCTCCTAGCCAGAGATGACTGGGACATCTCTGAACAGAACCAGTACTTGGAAGGAAGGTCTTTTCTTCTCTTTTTTCCCCCCAACCTCATGATTGATTTCTCTTCTGCCATCAGCTTGGACAAACTGCTTGATGCTGGTCTGTATACAGGAGAAGTGACTGAAATTGTAGGAGGCCCAGGTAGTGGCAAAACCCAGGTATGTGTGAGGCAGCAGCCAGGAAGACTGGTAGAGGTGGGTGTCTAGTCCTGGATCTGTGTGGAGCTTCCACCAGTGTCTTCATGGGTTCAGGAGTCAAAAGTGGCAAGATGGGTGATGAGAGGTGGGCTTGGACTTAGGTGGTTTGTGCCTCTGAAATCTGGACAAAATGAGCTTTGTTTCTAGACCTTCCCTCTCTGAGGGCTCAGGTTCACCTGATGGGCCATTCTCTCTAAGGTATGTCTTTGTGTGGCTGCAAATGTGGCCCATGGCCTGCAGCAGAATGTCCTATACATTGATTCTAATGGAGGGCTGACAGCTTCCCGCCTCCTCCAGCTACTTCAGCCTAGGACCCAGGATGAAGAGGAACAGGTAAGGGGCAGTACAGTTGGGTTCCTGTGAGACTCTTGACTAGAAGACCCTAATGTCCCTTACACTGCAAAAATGTGGGCTGTTTCAGTGAACAGTCATTTCTTGCTTTGAAATTTGAGGTTCTGTTGATAGCTTCCTGTGTCCCTCAAGCCTGCCCCGATAGTGTCATTTTCCCAGCTTGCATGCCACTGGGACAGTTCTTCCAGGAATCCCTCCCAGCTCCTTGCATATTCTAATCAGAGCTGGTAATCACCCAACATCTGTTTCCAGCCCATTTCTTGCCCATGGCAGATATCATCAATCAGTTGTATCTTTTTCCCACCAAGTTGCAAATATGTTATAGTTCAATACCCAGGCAGATCTAGCCCCTTGGACAAAACCCAGTTGCCATTCTGGACCTGAGTGTTTGTGTCCGAGTGCCTCTTCCCCTTCTCAGCCTTATAATTCCTCTTCATCACCTTCCTCAGCCCCCTGATCCATCTTATCCCAAGCCTCTACATTTCTCTCCCACCCCTATAGGCAAGAGCTCTCCAGAGGATCCAGGTGGTGCATGCATTTGACATCTTTCAGATGCTGGATGTGCTGCAGGATCTCCGAGGCACTGTGACCCAACAGGTAAGGCTTCTGTCCTGCCCTTCCCTGCTTTACTCAGCTCTCAGGAGCCATCTGTATGTGGGCAGGTGTCCTACTACAGACTCACTTTGGGAATGCATATGTACAATCTGATGATGTCAGCTGTGTGTGCCACTCCCAAAGTGGAATTCCTTAGTACTTATTTTATATGCTTTATTGTTTACATATTCCCCATCCCTGCTAAACAATAATTTCCTTGAATGCAAGGATTATGTTGTATTCGTCTCTTCATCTCTGCATTCCTCCTAACACCAATTAGGAATGATTTCAGCTGCGAGTAATACAGATTTTTTGACAGACTTGAACTTTGAGGACAACTAATTATCTCACATGAGTTATGAAGGTTGGCCACTCCAGAACATGAGGGCACGAGGCTGTGTGTCTGATTCTCTTGTTTGTCCCCTCATGATTGCTAAGTGGCTGCTATACCCTCAAGTGTCTTTTCTTCACACATCCACATCCACATTCAGGCCTGTGTTGTAGAAACAGAATCAGAATATAAGAAGTAAGGGAGAAGAGAAAGGAATCCTGGAACACAACGTAGGCCCAAGGAACCAGGAGGATGTTAATGCTTGTGGTTTGAAAGATGGCATCAGAGCTCTTCTTAAAGAGTTGTCTTTATTTGGAACCACTTTAGCTATGGAAAAGAGGCTTTGGAGGAATGATTTAGAAAGAGGCAGTGAAATAAAGAGAAAGCAAACTCTTCAGTGAAAGAAGTTGGGAATTTGGGGTGGAAGTGAGAAGGAGAGAGATGAGGAGTGAGTCAGAAAAGGAGAAGGTCCTAAGAGGATGGTTGGTGGGAGACAGGACATGAGAGAACCCAGAGCTGACCACAGTCCTCTGAATGGGAATTTATGAAGGAGCATTTGCCACATCCTGTGATTTAAACCCCCTCTGCCCACCCAAGTCTTCAGTGAAGTCTGTTAGGCACCCCGCTGGGTTGGGGAAAGCATTGCTGGAATTCTGTGTTGCCCGTGCAGCTTACTTGGAATGGAGAGCTTGTTTCTGACTAGCTTCTGATGGATGTGCAAGCTTGTCCTGCAACGGGTGCCCTGCCCAAGAGGCCACTGGTTCATGGTGGCTGCTTCCCCCAAATCCCTCTAGGTGAGGTGTTCTTCGGGGACTGTGAAGGTGGTGATTGTGGACTCGGTCACTGCAGTGGTCTCCCCACTTCTGGGAGGTCAGCAGAGAGATGGTGAGTGCTGTGGCAGAGCCTGAGGGGAGCGGACGGACCCTCATCTCCTGGCTCTGGAGTCTGGCCCCAGGCCAGCCCTATCCCTTGTCCTCTGCTTCTCCTCCCTCAGGCTTGGCCTTGATGATGCAGCTGGCCCGAGAGCTGAAGACCCTGGCCCGGGAGCTCAGCATGGCAGTGGTGGTGAGCAAGAGGCTCAGCCTACAAACTTTTTTTTTTTTTTTTTTTTTTTTATGGAGGGATTTTTTTTTTATTATTGGTTATTCAAAACATTACAAATATTGCAGAATTACATCGGTTACACATCCACATTTTTACACAATACCATAATAGTAACTGTTGTATTCTGCTACCTTTCCTATCCTCTACTATCCCCCCTCCCCTCCCCTCCCATCTTCTCTCTCTACCCCATCTACTGTAATTCATTTCTCTCCTTATTTTTTTCCCATTCCCCTCACAACCTCTTATATGTAATTTTGTATAACAATGAGGGTCTCCTTCCATTTCCATGGAATTTCTCTTTTCTCTCCCTTTCCCTCCCACCTCATGACTCTGTTAAATGTTAATCTTTTCCTCCTGCTCTTCCTTCCTGTTCTGTTCTTAGTTGCTCTCATTATATCAAAGAAGACATTTGGCATTTGTTTTTTAGGGATTGGCTAGCTTCACTTAGCATAATCTGCTCTAATGCCATCCATTTCCCTGCAAATTCCATGATTTTGTCATTTCTTAGTGCTGCGTAGTACTCCATTGTGTATAAATGCCACATTTTTTTTATCCATTCATCTATTGAGGGGCATCGGGGTTGGTTCCACAGTCTAGCTATTGTGAATTGTGCTGCTATGAACATCGATGTAGCAGTATCCCTGTAGTGCGCTCTTTTAAGGTCTTCAGGGAATAGTCCGAGAAGGGCAATAGCTGGGTCAAATGGTGGTTCCATTCCCAGCTTTCCCAGGAATCTCCATACTGCTTTCCAAATTGGCCGCACCAATTTGCAGTCCCACCAGCAATGTACAAGAGTACTCTTTTCCCCACATCCTCGCCAGCACTTGTTGTTATTTGACTTCATAATCAGCCTACAAACTTAATTTCCAGTTACAGCTAACTCTTCATTTCCCTTAAATGGCAGCTCTGAACCCAGAGTAAACCCTTTAGGAAAGGGATATAGCCCAATTTCCCCAGGTCAGCTGGAGCTCTGGACTGAAAGGGAAGAAACTGGACCATTAGTAGCCAAGAGGATTAGGAACCAATTTGTTTTTCTTTTTCTCTTTTTAAGTCATGTTTATTGAGGTTTAATTTACATAGAGTAGCTCTTCCTTGTTTGAAGTTTGACTAATAAATACAGTTGTATCCAATCTTGTTATCCTACCAAAAGGTCCCTTGATCCCAGATAACCTCGTAATTTTTCTGTCCCTATGGTTTTCCCTATAAATGGATCATTTTGTTGTTAAAGTAACTTTTTCTGCTTAGGAAGCAGTTTGTTTTTTGTTTTCATTCTTTTTTTTTTCTTTTCTTTTTTTTTTTTATTACTGGGAATTGATCCCAGGGGCACTCTACCACTGAGGCACATCCCATCCCTTTTTCTGTTTTATTTATTTATTTTTTGAGATTAGGGTCTTGATAAATTATTGAGGCTGGCCTCAAACTTGCTATCCTTCTGCCTCAGCCTCCCAGGTCACTGGTATTACAGGCATACACCATTATGCCTGGCTAGAAGCAATTTTTAAAGTCTTCATGCTTCTCATAGGAAGATTTAAAAAGTAATTAAATATAAAATTCAATTGTGTATTCAATCTCCATATCCACAGAAACTTAATTATATTTTATCTCCTAAAATCTTTTTTCTTTGCATATATACTTATACTTTTTTGGGGGTGAGGGGTTACCAGGAATTGAACTTAGGGGCATTCAACCACTGAGCCACATCCTCAGCCCAATTGTGTATTTTATTAGAGACAGGGTCTCATTAAGTTGCTGAGCGCCTCACCCTTGCCAAGGCTGGCTTTGAACTCACCATCTTCCTGTCTCAGCCTCCCAAGCTACTGGGATTACAAGTGTGCACTGCTCCTGGCTATAGTTATACTTTTAACTAACCTTCTAACTAAAGTAAACTTGTTTAAGAATCCATAAAAAATAACCATTTCAGTCCATCTCCCTTATTCTTACATAGATCTTTAAGACTGTCATTTTTAGCAGGTTTTTTTTTTCTTAATATTTATTTTTTAGTTATCGGCAGACACAACATCTTTGTTTGTACGTGGTGCTGAGAATCGAACCCGGGCTGCACGCATGCCAGGCGAGCGCACTACCACTTGAGCCACATCCCCAGCCCTTTAGCAGGTTTTTTCTTTTTTTTTTTGAGATGGATTCTCACTGTGGTGGCCTTCAACTCACATTCTTCCTAGGAGCTATGCATGTTTTTCCCAGTTTTTAAAAATATGTTAAGATAAGTGGTATAAAATACATTTGTAATGTACCCTTATCACTGTCCATCTCCATGGCTGTTTTCATCTTATAAAACTGAAATCTGTGTCCATGAAAAATAACTCATGGGCCAGGCATGGTGGCACACACCTGTAATCCCAGTGACTTGGGAGGCTGAGGCAAGGAGGTCACAAGTTCCAGGCTAGCCTCAGCCACTTAGCGAGGCCCTAAGCAACCTAGTGATACCCTGTCTCTAAATAAAATTTTTAAAAAGCTTGGGGATATGGCTCAGTGGTTAAGTACCTCTGTGTTCACTCTACAGTACCCCCCACCAAATAAATAAATAAATGTCTAGAGGCAACATTTCCACATTTTGTGGAAGGTTATACTAATTTGTATTCTCACTGGCAGTGCAGAAGGATCTGTTTTCCTATCTTTTTATTCAAACACAAGTTCTTGGGGCCTTGCTTTCTTGGCTTTTGGATGTCTGTAAGCACCTTATATGTGCCAGACTCCAGAATAGGCAGTAGGGATTCAGTGATGAACAAGCCCTAGCCTCTAGGGGCTGTCACACTTGCATGCCTCTATGGGAGCCGATCCACCAGATTAGGACTCCTATTCAAAAACTTGTGCTGTGCATTCCTATAATTTCAGTGACTTGGGAGGCTAAGGAAGGAGGATTGCAAGTTTGAGGCCAGCCTCAGCAACTTGGTGAGGCCCTAAGCAACTTATTGAGATCCTATCTCAAAATAAAAAATGCTGAACCCCCCCTTTTTAAAATAATTTTATTTTATTTATATTTGTTTTTTTTATGTGGTACTGAGGATAGAACCCAGTGCCTCCAACATGTTATGCAAGCGCTCTATCACTGAGCCACAACCCCTGCCCCATGTCCAGTCCTTTTTAAATTTTATTGTGAGATAAGGTCTCATTAAGTTGTCTAGGCTAGGCTGGAACTTCTGATCCTCCTGCCTCAGCCTCACAAGTAACTGGAATTACAGATGTGGACCACTACACCTTGTTTTCATGTCAGTCCTTTTAGCTGTTCTTCATGTTATTCAAAAGTATTTCTGAGGTCACATTTTAAAGGCTTGATTGTTAATGATAAGAAAGGTATGATTTAGCATGTAAATATTTGCTTATGATCCCCACTTAGATATAAATGAATAATATCAAGAATATTATAAGGATGTGGGGAAAAGGGTTCACTTGTACATTGCTGGTAGGACTGCAAATTGGTGGGGCCAATTTGGAAAGCAGTATGGAGATTTCTTGGAAAGCTCGGAATGGAACCACCATTTGACCCAGCTATTCCCCTACTCGGTCTATTCCCTAAAGACCTAAAAAAAGCACACTATAGGGACACTGCTACATCCATGTTCATAGCAGCACAATTCACAATAGCAAGACTGTGGAACCAACCTAGATGCCCTTCAATAGACGAATGGATAAAAAAAATGTGGCATTTATACACAATGGAGTATTACTCTGCATTAAAAAATGACAAAATCATAGAATTTGCAGGGAAATGGATGGCATTTGAGCAGATTATGCTAAGTGAAGCTAGCCAATCCCTTAAAAACAAATGCCAAATGTCTTCTTTGATATAAGGAGAGTAACTAAGAACAGAGTAGGGACGAAGAGCATGAGAAGAAGATTAACATTAAACAGGGATGAGAGGTGGGAGGGAAAGGGAGAGAGAAGGGAAATTGCATGTAAATGGAAGGAGACCCTCAGGGGTACACAAAATTACATAAAAGAGGAAGTGAGGGGAAAGGGGGAAAATATAAGGGGGAGAAATGAATTACAGTAGAGTGGGTAGAGAGAGAAGAGGGGATGGGAGGGGGGGAGGGGGGATAGTAGAAGATAGGAAAGGCAGCAGAATACAACAGACACTAGTATGGAATATGTAAATCAATGGATGTGCAACTGATGTGATTCTGAAATCTGTATACGGGGTAAAAATGGGAGTTCATATCCCACTTGAATCAAAGTGTGAAATATGATATATCAAGTACTATGTAATGTTTTGAACAACCAACAATAAAAATTAATAAAAAAAAAGAATATTATAAATATTTCTGTGGATAAACAGGGTTTCTGTCCCCCATCAGAGCATAAGTGACCAATACAGGTTAAACTATTTATTTCCCAAACATATACAAATACATTTAGACTTTGCTTTGGCCGCAGAAACTGTAGTTTAGGTGAAAAGTCTGTTTTAAAACAGGAATTCAACAGCTTTTTCATGCTTGCATCATGCTTGTAACTTTCTTGTTTGTGTGTCTGTTTAGTCAGTCACAGATCATTGTACATCTAGTATTTGAATCATCTTGTATGAATTTGGGTATGAAATATATTTGCACATTAACATTTAAAAAAGGGGCTGGAAATGTGATGTGACTCAGTGATTAAGTGCCCCTGGTATCAAACCAGACAACTCTCTCAGGGCAGGGGACATAGCTCAATGGTAGAATGCTTGCCTAGCATGCCTGATGCCCTGGATTCAATACCCGGTACCACAAAAAAAAAAAAAAAAAAAAAGGACAAAACTCCTCTTGCCCCCATAAATACACAGGTATATTACAAAGGGCTGGGTGGACATGGTCTCTGGATGCTGGGTTGGGGGTATAGTGGCTGCAAGCCCACCAGTAACTTCCCTATGGGAAAGTGTGACTAGCACTGCTTTTTCCCAAACAGGTGTCAAATTGCCTTCTAGCTGGGGGTTAGGCTTGAGGCTTGAAGGTTTTAGCAGAGAGAGCTGGGTCCAGGTCAGGAGCCCTATGATCTAGTCCCAGACCTGCCATGAAGTTATAGAGCCTTGGGGGAGTCATCTGTCTACACCAGGCCTCACTTTTCCCATCTATAAATTGAAAAAGTAGGAGCAGATGTCCTCTGTACTAGCATTATGTATCTATAAGCCTTTCTGCAGGTGACCAACCACGTGACCCGGGACAGGGATAGTGGTAAGTTCAAACCTGCTCTTGGACGTTCCTGGAGCTTTGTGCCCAGCACCCGAATTCTTCTGGACATCATTGAGGGTACAGGAACATCAGGCAGCAGCCAGCGCACAGTGTGTCTGACCAAGTCTCCACGTCAGGTGAGCCAGCCCCAGGGGAGTGCCAGTGATCTTGGGCCCTGGAGGGAGGTTTCCATGCCCACAAGTGTCTTACTGAATTCTCTGATGCTGAAACTGTGGAATAGGTCTACCCACGTGGGTTGCTTAACTCAACTTACCCTTCCCTCTGTCTCCTCTTCCAGCCAACAGGGTTCCAGGAAGTGATGGACATTGGGACCTGGGAGACTCCAGAGCAGAGCCCAGTGTTTCAGGGAGAGCAGACATGACTGATGCTGTTGATTGGGACAGGAGGAGGCATCACAGCCCCCTACCTTTCCTTCTTAGTAATGTTGCTGTTCACTGCCAGCCTGCACCTGGGACTGCAGAAGTTCTCAGACTGGCACAAAGAACCGGCTCAGTTTCCTGAGCTTCATTCTCTATGGAGGCTCTTAGAGCCACAGGCCAAGAGGAAGCTGCCGTGAAGGATGCACAGGTCCATGCTGGTGCCACATTTCCTCCCTTTGCATTCACTTTCTATATTTCCAATGGAAGCTGAGTTCAACCTGGGCATCACTGCAGAGGCCATACTATTCTTCCATTAAATGGAAGAATACTCCTGTGTATCGCCATCAGATCTTATGCTCAGTCCTAGCACAATGATGGGGCCAGGGAGCCACTAGCTTGCTCCCTCCCTTCCTCTCTTTTTTTTTTGCCTCTGTTTTTCCATCTGTAGGATGGGTTTCCTTTCCCCTCAGCTGCCTCTGAGTTACTGGATGGAAATAACCTCATAAATGCAAAAACAATTCTTCATCTAGGTCCTGCTCTTAAAAGTATATGTAAAAAGACAATTCCCTGAGCTCCAGAACCACCCCCCCACCAAGGTTGTTTTTCAGTTTCTCACAGTAAAGCCCTCGTGCCCCAAAGAATGATTATTCCTTTGCTCTTGTTGATTTGGTTTCACATACCTGCATGCATCACCATGACTAGAATGTGAGCTTGCTGCTGTCCCAGGGATATAATTTAACAGAAGGAAGGCAATGACCTGCTCCTGGTGAATCCAGCCACTTGTTTAATATGCATGGTGCCCTGTGGGGCCCTTCCACAGTATAGAGTAACCAGAGGTGCTGAACCGTGGCCTTGCCCACAAACAGACAGGAGAATTTGCACAATAAATACAGCCAGCTGGGAAAATTGATGCTAGTGTAAATAATACATGGCAAACCTAGTCCTTTATGCAGAAATTCATTGCTGGTGGCTCCAAGATGCAATATAATTACACTT
This sequence comes from Callospermophilus lateralis, assembly GCF_048772815.1. Lineage (NCBI taxonomy): Eukaryota > Metazoa > Chordata > Mammalia > Rodentia > Sciuridae > Callospermophilus > Callospermophilus lateralis. The sequence continues at coordinate 37,356,739 of NC_135315.1, forward strand.
CTTCCTGCCAGCTGTACCACAGCCTTGTGCCTTAGTGTATGAAGTAAAGCTGCCCCCCCCATCTGATACCACCACCATGGCCATTCATCTGAAAGCTATACCTCTGTCTGGGAGGGGAGGGTCATGCCAGGGAATGGAAAATAAAAGATGAAGTAGAGAAATGATCTGGATTGTGTACTGATCACATTTTTTTTTTTTAAGGTTACTCTTCTTGATTAGAGAACTTGTTGTGTAATCAGTTGTGTCCTGGTTGCAGGAAAAGGGGGTCAGAGTTACACTTAGAAGATATGACATTTATGGGTGATGATTGAAACGGGTAGAAACAACCCGGGAGAATGAGCAATGAGTGGCACGCCTGCACAGGGGTGTCTGAGTGAGGACAGGGTTGGTGAGTCTAAATCCTGATTCTTGATCCCACAGAAGACCCTAGGACAAAATCAGCACTACAGACAGCTGCTACTTGTCAGTTGAAGCTGGCATTTGAGGTGGCTGGTTGCCCCTTCTGTCCTGTTCCCTGTGTGAGTTTAGGTACTTCCTACCTAACTGAGAACCCTCGAAAAGTGCAGTTTGAGGGGCATATAAAGATCACCTGGCCCATTGTGTCATTTATAAAGAACTTGGGGCTTAAAGAAAAAGTGGCAGTCCCAGGGCAGAACAAGGACTTGCACAGGGACTCTTAGTTCATAGGTCAGGACTGTTGCTATCCCCAGGGGGCTGGGGGTGGGTTTTCCTGAAGCAAATGCTGTGGCCTACTGGAAAGGAGGGAGAGTGTAGAGGAATCAGACATTGGGTGGGCCTGCCATAGTCTAGAGGGCAAGTTCATCCAGGTTCCCTTATGTTTGTTCAGGCCCTGTACATGTGACTCATGGTGACATTAGAACAGCTGTGTGACACAGGGAATCTTTCTATCTTACAGATGGTAAATGAGAGCTCAGTGACGTAAAGCCAATAAGTGATAGCACAGGACTCCAAACTTGAATCTAATGCCTAACCCACTTCTTCCCAACTTCACATTGCCTTGAGCTATAAATATGCAAGTGTTTTAACAAAATTCTTTTTCATATTTTGCCATGGTAGCAGCAAAGGCTGCATATATCCCAACCTCTTTCAGCTTAGCTCACCATAAAACTCTGGATCAGAGATCTACTTTATCAGCTTTTTCTGATTTTCCCTAGGGAAGAGAGAGTGACAAACACTTGGAGAAGGCAGATATCATTAGTATTAAAGAGAAGTGGAGGTTTAGGGGGAAATAAAGCTGAATGAGAAACAACGGGGCTTTGCATCCCTGAGACATGAGCCAGGAGGAGATAAGGGATTTAGATGCATATCCCTCTAGGTTTTTGCTGTGTTCTAACATGGAACTGTCTGGGTAGAGTTACAACTGTGATTTTGTGTGTGGAAAATGGGTATTAGAGGAGGCTGTTGTGGTACTGAGGGTTAAATCCAGGGCCTCATTCATGCTAGGTAAGCAGTCTACCACTGAGCTGTATCCCCAGCCCCTCGCCCTTTATTTTCTTTTAGAGTTAGGTATATAATGAATCAAAGGGGACCCTGGGGGCTGAGGATGAAGCTCTGTGGTAGAGTGCTTGCCTAGCATGTATAAGGCCTTTGGTTCAATTCTCAACACAGCAGGACAAATTAAAAAAAAAAGTTTTCTGAATGCTTTTCAACACTTTTTCTTATCTACTGCACTGGTTAGATTAACTTCCAGTATTCTGTAGGTAGAAGCAACAATAGCTATCATCCTTGTCTTGTTCCTGACTTTAGAAGGCCCTTTCCAATATTTTATCATTGAGTTAGAACTTGGAGGGTAGGTGGCTCTGGTAAAATTCTTGCCCAGAATGCATGAGGCCCTGGGTTCCCTCCCTGGCACCATACCACCCCCCAAACCCCCTACCCCCATAAAACTAAACAAAACCCAAACACCTCTAGTATTTCTCACCAATCTTGGAACAGGTGCTTTGGCTGCAGCACATATGGACTCCTTGAGTAACGCTCAAGTCCCTTTTCTTCCCTGGCGTCTTTTATTTATGGGCACAGTGAGGGGCACAGGGGCACAGGGGATTGAGCTCAGGGGCACTTAACCACTGATCCACATCCCCAGTCCCTTTTTTTGTATTTTATTTAGAGACAGAGTCTCACTTAGTTGCTTAGGGCCTCGTTAAATTGCTAAGGCTGGCTTTGAATTCACAACCCTCCTGCCTTAGCCTCCTGAGCAGCTAGGATTACAGGCATGTGCCACCATGCTGTGCCAAGCTTCCCTGGATCCTTCATAGTTTCTGGACATTATAGCCTCAGTTTATGTTTATGTTTTGCCAGAAGACAAAGGACCGGTGCTGAAAAGGATACAAAGTCAAGGAACATTTTTTTTTTTTTTTTCCTTTTTGGTAATGGGAATTAAACCCAGGGGTGCTTTACTACTAAGCAACATCCCTAACCTTTTTTAAAATTTTGAGACAGGGTCTCATTCAGTTTTTGAGGGTCTCACTAAAGTGTTGAGGCTGGCCTTGAACTTGGCAGTCCTTCTGCCTCAGACTCCTGAGTCATTGGGATTATTGGTGTGTGCCACCATGCCCAGCTAAGGAGCAGGATTTTTAACATTTCAACTAAGTTGGTCTTAGCTCTGATATTTACTTGTTTTATGACAGTGGATGAGTGACTTGGCCTTTTGAAGACAGTTTCATCCACTGAGGAATGGGAAAAATAATGCCTATTTCATAGACTTGTTTTAGGGTCATGTAGCTTATGTAAAGTGCCAAATATCATAGGTAATATCATATTACCAGGTGTATCATAGGCACTCAATCTCATATCATTGGGAGGTTCATGATGCCTTAGAGATACTGGTGAGAGCTTCTGTCCAGGAAGGGCAGTTTCATGGTGGTGTGACCGGTGCAGTCATCCCGGACACCTTGCTCAGAAGGGCCCAGCACTTAGTTTAAAGCTGTGTTATGGCCATCTTGTAATTTTGAATTTCTGACCAAGGGTCCTCATTTTATACTGTGCTTGCAAACAATGTGGCCAGTCTTGTTTTCAGGAATGGCTTCAGTTTGGGTCCTTCTTTTTGGGAGCTATACTACCACTGATTTCCTAGGGAATAACTCCCTTGGAATTAATACATAATTTACCCATAAATAAATTAGGGCTAGCATCCTGTGTATGTTTAAGTGTTCCATTCTGGCACAACCTCTGCAGCCCGTCTAGAAAGGGATACTCTGTATTTTACAGAATATATGAGGTCCTGAGAAATTCCACTGGGGTGCCTAGTGAAGTAGAACGATGATACAGGATTTAGGAATCAGGGAAAGATCTAGGTTCAAAACCCTGCTAAGCCCTTCCTGGCTGAGTTCCTTGGACAAGATAATGTCTCTGTCCTACTGGTAAAATCTATGTTGCAGGGGAATTACATTTTCCTTATTGGTAAAATATATATCTCAGGGAAATTAAACAGGTAATTTATGTAAAGTGACATTTCAGCAGAGAATCTGGCACATAGTAGGTGTTCAATCACTATTAATTCTTCCAGTTCTTGCCAGAACTAACAAAAATCAGGGCACTAGGACTTACACGCCTTTTTGCTACTTATAAAAGAAATAATAAGATTTATTTTTTTACTACTGTTTGGGGAAAGCATGTGCTTCATAAATATGTATTGGAAAGTACTTAGCAAATGAGTAGAAATAATAAAAATATGTCAAAGTAAACAGCTCCTATAAATATGTCACTTGGTAGACAAATTAGTGTTTTATTACTACTAAATACTATTGCTCACAGAAAAGAATTTCAGATTACTTGCACAATGGGTACATTATGGAGTGCCTCTGTGGAAAGGCACGATAAAGATGAAAAATAGTGATGGTGATAATGCCTAAGGTGGAGAAAAGAGGAGTATGGGTAAATGCAGCCCCGAGGCCTCATCGCTTCAATGATATGCACATTATTTAGCAGAATTCCAATGATTTAGCCATAATATGGACCAGAGGGCCCAGAGAAAGATTTCCATGGGATGTCATGAATCCAGACTCCAAATTACTGGGTCCAATTAGTGGATTAAATGCACTCCCTTTCAGAACTCAGCACTCAGTTTATAAACCAAGTTTACAAAAAGGATATCCCTGACTCTCATTTTACCCTTATTTTGGACCTATTATATTTTCTCTGGGTATGATTCATATGCAGAGAAGAGATGTAGTGGAGAACACTACACCTCTGTCACTGCTCAGGATTCCATTTCAGAAACGAGAGGATGGACAATGTCGATATCTCAAGGGAAAAGGAACCAGAGAGGGAAAAGAGGGACTTTATTCTCTTTTTGTGGGGAAGAATAAACCCCTGGAAAGAAACAGAGAAGACAGGAATTGCATCAAGGAAAGTTACAAAAATAGCCAGGTAGGAAAAAATACAGGCACATTTAATTCAGGTATAGAAAACTTCTAGATCTTTCTGTGCATTCCAGGTGAAGGAAAAGAAGTGGTTTCACATTCCAGCTTATCTGTATGGTTTTGGGTAAATTACTTAATATGATAACATGAAATGATAGCACTCAGTTTATTTTTTTTTTAATTTTTTTTTTTTTTTGTACTGGGAGTTGAACGCAGGGATGCTTTACCACTGAGCGACATCTCCAGCCCCTTTTATTTTTTATTTTGAGAAAGGGTCTCACTAGTTGCCCAAGTTGGTTTCGAATTTGCAATTCTGCCTCAGCCCGTGGAGTAGCTGGGATTGCATATAAGAGCCACCACGCTGGGTTTCCTGGGCTGTTTTGAGGTTTGGAAATAAAGATATTTATAAAATGACAAAGCCTGATGCATATATATTTTATCTCAATTTTTCTTATGATATTCCTTATTTTAAAATACAAGGACCTGGGGATATAGTTTAGAAGTGGCAAGGCTCTGGGTTTGATCCCCAACACAACAAAAATAAATAAATAAATGAATAAATAAATACAAGGAAATTGTGTAATTAGACACCAGTCAAAAGAAGGATTAGCATTTATTTATTTTCATACCTAGGCATCTTTTTAGCTCAGGTTGGCTAAGGACCCCCTATGCTATCCTGGTGCATTATAGTTTACTGAATGCTAGGGCATCAGGTCATTTAATTCGCAGGGCAACCTGCATTCCTGGGATGGGGAAGAGTTCAGAAAGGTTAAGTGCCTTGCTGAAAGGTACTCAGCGGATGAATGGCCCAGGAGGTTCCTTGGCCGGGTCATCTGCAGTCTACCACAGCCTTTCTCAGCAGTTTCGCAACCTTCCCAAGGCGAAAGCACTAATCCCAGGGGTTTAGACTGGGAGATGCTACAGGAGGGAGGTGCCAGAGCGCGAGCGGACAAGGACGGGTCCTGATGTCCCAGAGCTCGGGCTTCCCACATCTCCCAACTGTGGGACCTCGACCGGGCCGGGTTTCTTCCGCGGGGGACTGGGGAATCATCGCCCGCCCAAAGCACTGGGTGCGGAACGCCAAGCTACCAAAGTGAGGCAACTTCCAAACTCTATGAAACGAATTCAAAGAAGTTAAGGGACTCGCTCAAGGTCATCACACCGGGACTAGGCCCAGCCGAGACTCAGACCTGACCCTTCGCTCGGGCATCAGAGCTGTGTGGCTCAGGTAACAAGGCGCCCCAGACGCCCTGCTTTCTGCGTACCCAAGCTTCACCGGCTCCTGCCGGCCCCGCCTCCCGAGCCTCGGCTCCGCCAGGGGGCGCGCGCGGAGAGCGCGCTCTAGCCGCCGCGCGCCTCGCTCCTCTCTATGGTGGAGCGGCAGGGCGGAGGCGCGCTCCCGGGCGGGGGCGGGGCGATCCGGGGGCGGAGCCGCGCGAGGGGCGGGAGCGGCCGTGCGGAGCCGCCAGGGGATGGGTTGGGGGGGGCGACTTCCTGGGGCCGCCCGTGAGGATGTCGCGACCGCCCCCCTGTGCCCCTCAGCCCCGGAGACGCCGCCGCGGCGAAGCCCGCACCCCCCCTGTCTGAGGTGTCTGGGCCCGGATCCGGCCTCTCCCCTCCCCTCCTTAACCCAGGTGCGGGCCGGGCAGGCGGCCGCGGCAGGTGAGGAGGCGGCGGCGGCGCTGGGGTCCTCGGGACGCCGGGCCTGGGGTGGGGTCTGGCGGGAGGACGGGGGCCGCTCCATGGCCTCCGGTACCCTAGAGTGTGGGCTGGGGTCGCCTCCTCCGTGTGGGGCGCGGTCTGGGGCCCTCCCTGCCCTCCAGGGGTGGGGAAGCACCTTCATCGCTGGAAATCTCTGCGTTCAGGGTAGCCCACACCTGTCCCATTGAAAGTGCCCTCAAAGCATTTCACCCACGGGGCGGTGTGTCCTCCGCTATACCCAAGCTCCTTAGAGACTGGCAGGTCCAGCTGGCTTGTGGGGCAGGACGCCTCTTTGTAAGGCAGAGGAAACTGAGGCAGGTTTTCGGCGGCCTGCTGTCCCCTCTATAAGAGCTAGCTTGTCCCCTTCCTAGTTGAGGAGCCCCGCGGGCTGCTTGGATGAGGGAGGAGGCTGAAGGAGAGAGGCTTGGAGTTTGGAGGTATGATGGAGAAGTTTGGGAATGCAGCTCTTATCCCACAGGGTCCGCAGTTCCTTCTCCTGGGAGTCGTCCTCTCCAGGATGTGTGAAAGGTCGCCACTGTGCGGCACTGGCAAGGCAGAGAGGGAAGTGGGGCCTCTCTCCAGCTGGCTGCCCGGGACTCATTTGACTTGGCATGGGGAAGTCTGGCTGGACCAGGGGAGCCCAGAGCCTCCGCGGATCTGCCTGCTCAGAGCTTGATTTTAGGCTGGCAGAAGAGACAACAGCATATTTTCTTCTTCTTGTTGGTCTGTCATTTGTTATAGGGGGGAAAACTGTGTAGTCAAGGAAGAGTGCGTGGTGCACGCCTGTAATCTCAGCTGTTTAGGAGGCAGAGGCAGGAGGATGGCAAGTTTGAGGCCAGCCTCAGCAGCTTAGTGAGACCCTGTCTCAAAAAAATTAAAAGGGCTGAGAATGTACCTCAGTGATAAAGTGTCCCTGGGTCCAATCTCCAGAACCAAAAAACCCCCAAAAAACAAAAAGTACCACACTCTTCCCAGACTACTACAGGAAAGAATTATTGTTAGCTTGGAAATAGGGCTTTGCCTATAACTGTCACTTTGCACCCTGGTTACAGGGCAGAGTGACAGATGAACAAACATTGTAGGGTGCATATAGCTTTTTAAGAAAGTAGTAAGTTCCTTTACATCCTTTGGACTGGTGGTTTAAAGAGCAGAGACTTCCTGTTACCACTGTTACTACAACTGAGAGCCCTGTAGTTCTCTCAGTGATGGTTAGTGTATTGAAATGAAGGCAAGGCTGTTCATGTATTGTACCATTTTTCTAGGAACTCAAATAGTCAGGGGACATGGGCCTAGGCAGAGTTTGTATACAGAGATCTAGAATTGAAAGCTGGCCATATTTCTTTTTCTGGTAAGGGGATTTCAGGTTTGACAACTTTACCCTTTTCCCTGATTGCATTCTCTTTCACATTCAAGGAAACATATGATGAAAAGCATTTCGTAAATTTTATTGCATATTTCTTAATTCTGGACTTCAGAGTACAATTCATAAGTTAGGGTTTATTTAGAGGTATTATTTTCTTAAGTTTGAAAATGTTTGTATATTGGGCATAACAGTTGCAGATTGATGTGTCAGGACTAATAACTTGATTGTGCATGAATATAAGTCATTTAGGATATACACACATTTTAATGTCTACCTAATTATGAAGAACAGCCCACCAAAACTTCTCATATTGATCAGCTGTTATCCTGTTTACATTGGGATCGAGGATTATAAATCCTCTAAATTGACCACTTTAGCCAACTGTTAAAATAATGAGCACAAAGAGAGAGCTGTTCTCAGAAAGCTCAACAATTTGTTTTCAAACTTTCTCTTGGCCCAGTCAGTTGACATAACTCTGCCTAGTGCCATTTAATAAGAATACTGTTCCTATTAGTGCAAAAGGCATTTTCATTGACCAGTGTGTAAGATGAGGAAACATCAACAAAAACAAAGAAAAGGACACCTTTTCTAATTACATGTGCACTGTGATGTTTAATACAGCCAGCCACTCCTGTCTATATTGGTGTCACCCAGTACTTTGTGAAAACACCTACAGAAACTTAAGGAATATTGGACTAATTCCACCTTGATTTTTATTCTTGTAATAGAATTTTTAATACTGTTGCTGTTTTAATGACAGAGACTTTTATACCAAACTTGTACTGACAGTAATGTTTGTTTGGAGAGCACAAGATTTAACCTCTGTACTTTGGAAATTCATAACCTCTGCAATACAGAGTTAAGGTGTAATTTAGAGTTTAACGAGAACAGATGGTTTAGATTGCCTTTGGTGAAGTCTCAAGGGAAGAGCTGCTTTGTTTTTATTATTTTGTTTGGTAATGACTACTAGTTTGGTGTAGTTACTGATTGATGGTGGTTATTGTTATTATTGTGGTACTGGGGATCTAAACCAGGGCCTCCTTCATAATGAACACATTCTACCACTGAGAGATATCTGCAGCTCCATGTTTGGTTACTGGTTATTGACAATGTTATTTGATGTTTGTATATAAAAGATTTTTCAATTATAAGGACAGTTTTTTCATATACAAACACACAGTCTCCCATTCTTAAATAGAGAAAAAGTTCTGATATAGGGAAAAGTTCATTTTATTTTGTGACCTTATAGTCCTGGAGTTTTAAAATCCTAAAAATAGTTGAGCCCTTAGTAGAATATCCTTTTATATCTCAGATAAAAGCCATCTCAGGTAAGTAATCATTGGCCTCAGGTGTAAATATACCTCCTTTCTTCATGCTCCCAGGATTTAACAGCTGCCACGATTGGGACATTGGTCTTATCTAATCCTGTTATGCCAGTCTAAACCCATGATCCTTTCTCTTTATTAGATTGCCATGAAGTTCCTCCTTTACTTTTCTTATTCAGGCTGAATATCCCACATTTTTGATGCATTTGAGTCTGTTTACATCTGAAGTGGAGCTAAGCAGTTAAGAATACTACATGTACTACATGTTTTGAAACATTTTCTTCTTTTAAAGCAAGCATAAAAAAACCTTCTTTCTTCTGGGAGAGGACCAGCTCTTTAAATCTGATAGTAAAAAAAGAGCTGGTTTTTCCAGCTTTCTACCAATAGGAAGTCTTCATTTACTTTTTCTTACTTTCTGGTTTTGCCAGTACACCAACTAGTCACTAGTAGTGAATTATGACCCAGTGGCATAGGAAGATCCTGAAGTTTCCTGATTCATCAAAGGAAGGTCACATTGTATTTAGAGCAGCTTTAGATTTTTAGCTTTTATTGCAAGGAGTTACCTAAGGCCAGCCACTCCTTGCAAGATTCTCTACCTGGCATTTTGGAACTGAGTCACCCAGGCGTTCTTTTAAAATGCAGATTTCCCAGCCCCACCTCCTGGTCATTTTTGGTTGAGTAGGTAAGTGATGAACAGGAATCTCTATTTAAAAAACTTCCCTCGCATTATTTCCAAAAAGCTCCTAGTGCTTTTCAAATGCAGCCTAGTTTGGGAACTGTTGCATTTTCTTTTTAACTGTATTTCCTGTGCAACAAGCCTTATGGAACTTTGAAAATTGGGGTTCACTTCTGTTTTTTATAATTATTGAAATTGTATGCTCTGAAACTCTTTTTAAATTGGTAGTTCCTCTAATAGCATCATGCTGTCCATGATGTTTGATTTGCTAGAATAACCTATTTCCTAGTCATGACAGATAACAAAGAGCTTTTATAACTTTTATGTTAATTGCTTTACAGCAAAGCATCTCTGCTGTATTATCTGTCAGGAGTCATGAGGGAGAGTTTCTGGTGAAAGTAGCTTTCTTTATCTCATGAGTGGACAAATGAGTGATAATGTGGAAACAACTGGAGGTCTGAATTGGTAGCCGAATCTAGTTTTGATCAATGATGGGAGATGCCTGGGAATTCTCTATGTAAGAATTTAAAATAAGCCAACCAAATGAAGAAAAATATGCATACTAAAGTTAAGATAGCAGATGTTTTTCGTACATTGTAGGCAACTCAGTTTCTCTTCCACTTTTTCTGTAGGATTTTTATTTTGTAGGTTTAAGATGTCTTTCTAAATCTAGCCTTTATAACTCTTTCCAGGAATATCTACTCAGCTCTTGTAGAAAGTGTACTAGAGTGTGAGCACTAAGGAACTAGAAAATATGGGTAAGAAAAATGAGTCATAGGACAATTAGCAATGTTTAAAATTTTTTTTTTTCCAGAATGAGTGGAGTGTTGGCACGTGCCCAGATTTACTATCTGCAAGAATAAATTAATAACGTTATCCAAATTCTGCTGTATGTATTTGGATGGTAGCCCAGGAGCTCTGATTAGGCTGTGAGGCTTTGAGGATGGCCCTATTAAGTAGTACCTGACATCAATTTCTTGCCTTATCTTCCTTTCTCCCTTTTTGGTCTTCTTTTTTATTCTTTCCTTCTGTCTCTCTCTCTTTCAAGGTGTCCTTCCTGACTTGCCAATCACGCCATAATAATATAGGCTGGGCCCCTGGAACTTGAGGCTAAAAGAGGTTGCTGGTTGCTAACACCTGTCTTCCAGCTAAATGAATAGGCTCTTTTGTGTGCAGGATGTTAAAGAAGCTGATTAGTACAATACTGGCTTTAAGGGCCTAATAATGATACAGCATATGTAAATCATGGAGTGATTTAAAGCCATTTTAAAAATTAGTTTCTTTATACCGTTTATTTATTTTTTATATTGGATTGTCAGTCGAATTTTTGCACCTAAACTATGAATCTGTTTATTGCCTAAACAGACTAATTTCTGTCATATTGATTGGGAATCATTTATATTCTAAAGAAGTTTCTACCCTTAAGGGCCTTTGTATTGTTCAGTAAATGTCTAGTGTGTAATACAATTAAAGTTTTGTTCACTGTGCTGCTGACATAATTAGTTTAATTTCTTCTCCTTTATATATTCCTGTTGGCAGCTGGAAAATTAAAATACTAGATGTTGCATAAAAGTGCTTTTTTGAGGGGTGATTTTACTGTCAGTTGAATGGACTTAGGCCCCAGGGTACATTTTTTAAGATGTCTTATTCAACTTTCCTGTAATAGTCTCTTTCTTTCTATAGAATTAATATATTAAGCCACGTAATTGGCTGTTTAAGCATTCAGAAGAGACAATGTTTGGCCTTTTACCCCGCGATTATATTTTTTCCTCCATCTCTTTTGAGGAAATGTGTGTAATTTTTGGCAACTCCTAAGTACATTACAGTTCCATGAGCAAGTGAACTTTTGCAAAGACTGGGGTGGTTTTCCCTGATAAGCTGTATTATTTAATTCCCTCCCCAAATAGTTGGTCTTTTTTTGGTAGATCATAGCATTTACAAACCTGATGTGAAAGTAGAAAGGCTGTGATGCTTGGTAAATCCTTTCATAATTTTTCTGTATGTTTCATAAAAATGACTTTAGTCTTCAGCAGCAGAACTTGTTCTCAAGGAGACTTTACATTTAATTATTCTAATCTCCACTTAATTTCCTACAGGATTCTTGGAGGGCTTCTCAGCAGGCTGCTACTTTCATGGTTATGACCTATACAGTTTTTTTTTTTTTTTAATATTTCTGTTAAGGTTACTAACCTTTTTTTTTTTTTTTTTTCTTTTTTAAATGAAAGTGACCTTGGTCTGGTAATTTCTCCTTGGTGCTTTCCATGAAGAAGTACAGGCAAAACCTCCCAGCTCTCTCTGCAACTTTTTTCAACTGCTACTCTACATGTGCTTGAGCACATTTGCATTTTTTATTTTGTTGAGCTGGTGTTACTTTACTTTTTAAAGCTGCTTCTCTCTGCAGCTACAGACAGGTTGGTTAAGCCTTAGTCTCCTAGTTTAACATTCACATAGCTTTTCTAAAATTACAACTAAAGATAGGGAATAATCAGGGATCTCCAGCACAGCCATTTGTTACTAGTTTTAAGAGTAGGGAAAGCCCACCCCCACTTGAACTACTAGGAGCCAGTATAATTTGCTGAAACATTTTAACAGTATCCATCCTCTTTAAAGAAATGCTGCCTAGTCATTCTGAAATTTACCGGAAGTTAGGCCAACTGGAGGCTCTGCTGGCACAGGCTTCTGAGTGGTTAAATGCAATTCATTAGTAATCAGCACCATTGTTTATTTGCAACTGCTGGATTATGTTAAAAGATTCCAAAGGAAAAAAGTATTTTCTTAAGTAAATGGAATGTCCTCCTCTTCCACCTCCTTCTTTTACTCTTCATTGCTTTACAAAATCTCTTGAGTCTTGGTACTTACAACACAGACTTGGTGGCACATGAATTAATATATTTTATCCTAAAACGTATAGGAAAGCATGTGTCTGCCACTGTATTTCTCTGCAAATCTTCTCATGCTTTTTCACTTTCATAATAATATTTCTGTTTTAGAAATAACCAAGCTTGTGTTCTCTCTCTCTCTCTCTTTTTAAAATTTTAGTTGTAGATGGACATAGTACCTTTATTTTAATGTGGTGCTGAGGATGGAACCCAGCGTCTCACATATGCTAGACAAGTGCTCTACCATTGAGCTACAACCCCAGCTCCTTTGTCCTCTTTTGGCTTCCCATCTTCTAGGTCTTGGGTCAGTGAGTACATAGCCAATTGCCATTAGATTGGATTATTACTATCTTTAACCATGCTAATTATTATTTTACACAGTGTGGAAGATTAACTAATGCATAATCTTTATTTGAAAATTCTGAACAAAGGGGTGCTCTAATTTAGGGAAAGAGGACAGTGTTTACTAGGGGGATAGCAAGGGCGATCTACTGAAGTTTAGCTAGTTTGAGGATTATTTAGTCAAAGGTAGAATTGTTTTTGAAGATAAGCCGTCATTGTTTGGGCAAATGGAAAGGACTAAAATTATATGCAAAGGGGGATAAAAAGGAATAATTTGAGGGATAAGTAATTTCCCAGTCCACAATGGAAGATTCTTAAGTCTTTCAGGTGTTACCATTTTGACCCCAAACTGGGTCCTTTTCCCCTCTGAATTGTGAAACCTGTAACATGACAGCACAGATTGAGCCTGGAAGGTAGGTTTTCTAGCCAAGCAGGAAGAGGGGCTCCACAGATTAGTTTCTCAATCTATTGGGGGTTGGGAGGGTATAGATAAAGGATAGAAAATAATAATAAGGGGAGGAATATTCAGGTGTTTTCTGAGAATAGGTGGAGATTATTCTGGAATTCAGGTGCCACTTCTCTTCCCTCCTTTTATGGTTCTTTCCAATCTTTGTCCACTTCACTGAGTGAAGTTAAAGGTTGTTTGTTGTCACTCTGGAGTCATTTTAGAGCTAATTGGTTTTTTCTAGCCCACCTGAAGAGGGACTTCTGACCTTCGAGCACCTTGTTCTCAGAGATAATCAAGAGAGGCTGGAGATGTAGCTCAGTGGTACAGTGCTTGCAAGGTTCTGGGTGCCATCCCACCTGCACTGAAAAAGTAATATTAGAGTGGAACAGAAACTAAGCTATTTCTGTGTTTGGGTTAAGACTAGATTCAGGTACCATTCTTGGTCATTTCATCATATACCATGGAAGAGTTTACATAATCATTCTAGACAGAGCTGAAGTGTACCTTAGCCAGTGTTTACCGAGTGGGGGAGGAGAGGGCTGTATCAGAATATTCCTGGAGAGCTTGACAAAGGGCCTTCTGCCTTCCCAGTCCACCCTTGGCCATGTGGTTGGACTGAGTCCTCCAGATGACACTGAACCATCATCCTCAGTGTTTTTCAACTCTTGGGACTGTTGTAGACCGACAGCTTAAGGAATAGTGACTGTGAACCCACCGATTAATGGGGAACATAAAAATGAAAGTAGTTCTATTTCTCTTCCAGATGGTCTTTATCAGATTCCTAAATTGCACTTACTTGTTAAAATATTTTATAGAGAATACCAGCATATCTCTTGTATTACCCAAAATTAATATTAAGAATGAAAATATGTTGACAATTATATCTAATTTGGTTTTTATATGCGATTTAGGCTACAGTGTTATTTGTGAAAATGCTTGCAAATAGCAGTCTGAAATATTTTTTTTCTCAATTTTTTTTTTTTTTTAGAAATAACACACAGATAAACCTCTAGGTTTGGGGGATATTAACTCAGTGGCAGAGCTCTTGCTCACCCTGTGGGAAGCCTGAGTTTGATCCCAGCACCTCAAAAAGCCCTCTAGTTTTGTTTGGAAAGGATTAGCACAAAATTCAAGAGTTCTGAACATGATGTCAAGAAAGCAGTTTTTGATGCCATAGTATGTAATTCAGTGTTGATGTGTGTTTTAGTATTATTTGGTCTTCTTAGTCAAGCATCACTTTTTTTTTTTTTGGTATGGGGGATTGAACCCAGGAACATTCAACCACTGAGCCATATCCCCTGCCCTTAAAAAAAAAAAAAAGTTTTTAGTTGTAGTTGGACACAATACCTTTTTTTATTCATTTATTTTTATGTAGTGCTGAGGATGGAACCTAGGGTCTTGCACGTGCCAGCGGCTGAGCCACAACCCCAGCCCCTCCCCTGCCCTTTTTTATTTTGAGACAGAGTCTTAGGGCCATGCTAAGTTAATGAAGTTAGCCTGGAACCTGTGATCCTCCTGTCTCCTGAGTCACTGGGGCATGTGCCAGCACACCCAACTGAGGCACTTTGGTTTCTATTTGTTTTCCAGAGGTCTTTTATAAGTAGTCTAGGAAGAAGCATTATTAATTTATGTCTGTGACATCAAAACTCTTGTTGATTTGGGACTAGGGGAGAAAATAATTTCTCCATGCATGTTTTTCATCCTGGTTTGATTGCTTGGTTGGATGAAATGTCAAACTTGATAGATTATTGGAGTGTTATTTTGGTAGTTAAACAATAATGAAGCTGTTTGGACATTTGCAGGGAACACTGCTTCCTGTGTCTGGACTTTGCACCAGAGAAAGTTTCAATTGTCCAGAAGCAATGCTGGTTAGAAAATGCAGCTTCTGTGGCTCCTAACACAGCTGTCTAAACCCCTGGCTATATTGGGGCCTTTGGACAAGCATTGTTTAACACTTCTGGAAACAATTTATGTTTCTGATCACAACAATTTCTATGGTTCTTCCCTAAGTAGATTAGGAAACTAGAAGCGGGAGAAAGGCATTGGGTGTATCTAGGTTATTCAAGTCAAGTGTTTTTTTCTTTAAGCATTTCTACAATAAACCCTCTCATACCAAAGAAGGGGCTGTTTATGGACTGTTGGCCCCTGGGGCCTTTCTTTCCTAGTTAATGACTAGTCAGTGGGAGAGCTTGTGGTCAGATCCGGTGCCAGCCTGTAGAGGGCTTTGGTTACCATAACCTTGATTAGGAAAGAAGGGTGGGGCACGAGTGAGGGCACAGATGTTTTTGAAAGTCTCTGCCTGCCACAAGAAATCTTGAATTTTCACTGGTGAAAATTCAGTGGTGAATGTTATAAAATTGTCTTTAAACAGTCCCCTTTGCTTGGGCAGTGTTGGGCATGCTCAGCAGGATTTACTTTACTCATTCCATTGGGTAAAATGAGAACGAAATTGTGTGCATTCTTTAGTAGGAGTTAGGGGAAGGCACAGTCTTGTATAAAAGTAAGAATTTTGTGTAAGACTCTTCAAAAGACTGACATTTCTGTTGGTATTTGATATTTCTTTGTGTATCCTTTACCTCTATAAACAGTGTGAATACATTGGACTGGAACTGTGGCTCAGTGGTAGAGAGCTTACCCAGCATGCACAAGGCCCTAGATTCAATCTATGGTACCATGTACATACGGTACTAATATTATTGTGTGCTTTTTGTGTGCCAGGGGTTTATACTGTATTAACCCATTTAATTCTCTCAACAACCTAATGATTGTTAATGTAGGTACTATTATTTGTGTTCCACAGATGTGAAAGTGCTGCACAGAGCAGGCCTAAGGCAGTACAGCATTGAAACCCAAAAGTCCGGGTTGGGGATGTGGCTCAAGCGGTAGCGCGCTCGCCTGGCATGCGTGCGGCCCGGGTTCGATCCTCAGTACCACATACAAAGAAAGATGTTGTATCCGCCGATAACTAAAAAATAAATATTAAAAAAATTCTCTCTCTCTCTCCTCTCTCACTCTCTCTTTAAAAAAACAAAAAAAGAAACCCAAAAGTCCTTCTATTAAAGGCTAAGCTCTCAGTCATGAGGCTACAGTTGCCTCCTGTTCCATCTTCTCATCTCATAGGATTTTTTTTTTGGAGGAGGTCTTTTTGAATAAGTTCTTTTTTATATAATGTAGGCTTAAAGCTATGCTTTTACATGAGCCTCCTTATGTGGAATGGGATTTTAAAATATTAGCAATATCGGTTTCTTACACTAGTTCTGTTAGTTCTGAAGAATTGTTTTGTAGTTTATTCATAATTCTAAAATTATAAATGTATTTGATACATAAGCCAGCCACCTTTAAAATCATATCTGACTATCTAAAGCTTTGGGTTAGAGAATAGTTCATTGGTATTTTGTTTTCATTTTTCTGAGTAACAGTGTTGTGTCTTCCTGTTTGTCAACAGGCTTTCCTAAGGAATCAATGACTCTGTAAGATCCATAGTGTTAGTGACCCACAGGACCTCATGTTGTAAGGGATGTTAGTGGAATAAATGGTGCTAGACCATTTTCAGTAGGAAGCCCTGATCAGTATAGAAAGTAAAACTTGGCTATCTGCGCATACCACAGTCCTTGAAGAGCATTATGGGTTTATTGCCACTTTGGAACTATTAGAAATAAAGTCATTGTGAAAGGTTTGTGTACAGGTGAGTGTATGGTCACACGTTTTAATTTCCCTGGGTTAAGTGTCAGGAATGTAGTTCCTGGGTCTATGGTAAGTGCATGTTTTCAGATTTCTCAAGAAATTAACAAACTCTTTTTGAGAGGCTGTACTATTTTACAGTCCCACCAGCAATGGATGAGATCTGGTTTCTTTGTATTCTCACTTTTGGTATTGTTATTTTTAAGTTTTTAGCTGTTCTAATAGGTTATATCTATTTTTGGGTTGGCCAACAAAGGTGGATTTTGAGTGTGGTTCTGCCTCTGCAGTGTGGCCAGGGGTCTGTTATCTTGCTTTTTAGACCAGTGGCTTCCTGGAGAGTAGGGGCTAAGTCTACCCAATAGTACCTAGCATAGCACTGCAGACAGCACAGTTATGCCAGTAAGCTGTGATTTCCTGCTTTGCATGTCTTAATTCCTTACAGATTTGCAACCATGACCATAACGTCTTGTTCAAATTATTGTATTTGTCAAGTGGTCTTTGGAACCTTATTCCTGACAATATTGATAGCTTACACTGCTCATTTAAAAATACTAAAATAGGCTATCTCTGGGGATGGCTCACATTCTCCCTGGAAGGAATATTCCTTGCTTTACCCCAGAGGCATCTCTCTTGAGATTGCCCCCATTCTCCCTTGAATTTGTATCTATTTCCTAAATAAACCTCTGTCTAGGTCTTTGGGGGAAAAATACCAGGATAGCACAAGAATGTACATATGTAGCAAAAGGTAAACCCTCATCTGTCCCAGAAGTAACTACTATTAAAATTTTTAAAAAATATTTTTTGTAGTTGTTAGACTTTAGCAAGTGCTCTACCTCTGAGCCCCAGCCCCAGCTAGACTTTTAATTATATATATTTTGTATTTTTGCTTGTGTCATATATGTGTAAATATGCATGTCAGTGTTTGTATCTATCATATGTATGTATATAAATGTATATTCCCCACCTATTCACAGTGCTTTTTTTCCCTAAAAATGTATTGGGAAATTTTCCATGTGAATTTTAAAATTTTATTTGATTTATTTGTTTAATTGGAGGGGGCGGGACCAGGGATTGAACTCAGGATCACTCGATCACTGAGCCACATTATTAGCCCTGTTTTTTAGTTTGTTCTATTTAGTTATAAATGACAGTAGAATGCATTTATTAAAAATATTTATTTTTTTAGTTGGACACAATATCTTTTTTTTTTTTTTTTTTTTTGATGCTGGGGATCAAACCCAGGGCCTTGTGCATGCAAGGCAAGCACTCTACCAACTGAGCTATATCCCCAGCCCCACAATACCTTTATTTATCCATTTTTATGTGATGCTGAGGATCGAACTCAGGTCCTTGAACCCAGGTCCTTGAACGTGCTAAGCAAGCTCTCTACTGCTGAGCCTCAACCCCAGCCCCAGTAGAATACATTTTGACACAGTGTACACAAATGGAGCACAACTTTTCATTATGTATGCCTCAGTACATAATGCTGAGGCACACCAATAGTGTAATCATCCAGGTATATTGGGTAATAATGTCTGTTTCATTCTGCCATCCTTCCCATCTCCAACTCCCCATCTCTCCCCTCACTCCCTTCTGCACAATCCAGAGTTCCTCTATACTTCCTCCCCGCTCTCCCACTGTGGATCAGTATCCACTTAACAGAGAAAACATTTGGCCTTTGGTTTTTTGGGATTGGCTTATTTCACTTAGCATGATATTCTCTCTTGTTTTTATATTTATTTTTTAGTAATAGGTGGACACAATATCTTTATTTTGTTTTTATGTGGTGCTGAGGATCAAACCCAGTGCCTCATGCATGGTAGGTGTGCGCTCTACCTCTGAGCCACAACCCCAGCCCATCATGATATTCTCTAGTTCCATCCATTTACCTGCAAATGCCATAATTTCATTTTTCTTTAAGGCTGTGTAATATTCCATTGTGTATATGTACCACATTTTCTTTATCCATTTATCTGTAAAAGGCACCTAGGTGGATTCCATAGTTTAGCTGTTGTGAATTGAGCTGCTATAAACATTGATGTGGCTGTGTCATTGTAGTATGCTGATTTTAAGTCCTTTGGATATAAACTGAGGAGTGAAATAGCTAGATCAAAGGGTGGCTCCATTCCCACTGCTTTCCAGAGTGGTTGCACCAATTTGCAGTCCCACCAGCAGTGTATGAGTATACCTTTCCCCCCATATCCTCGATAACATTTATTATTGCTTGTATTTTTTTTTTTTTTTTTTTGGTGGTGCTGGGGATTGAATCTAGGGCCTTGTGCATTATGGTTCTTCCCTTTAACTGTTGTGGTTTGTTCTTTTAGAAAAGGGATGTGTGAAGTATCTCTTTTTTTTTTTTTTTTTGTTAATTTGAATTTTAAATTTATTTTTAAACTTTTACATAAAAACATAAAAGTTATACATATGTATAGGATGCCATGTGAGTTTTCAACATACTGTGTAATGTTTAAATCAGCTTAAATATGTCTGTCTTCTTGTAGACCTGGTGGTAAGCTTCTGTAATAATCCAAGCAACTGGGGAGGTTGAGGCAGGAGGATTGCTAGTTTGAGGCTAGCCTCAGTAACTTAGACCCTGCCTCAAAATAAAAAATTACAAAATGGACTGGCAGTGTAGCTCAATAGCAAAGTGCCCCTGTTCAATCCCCAGTATAAATAAATAAATACATACATACATACATATAAGCATACATTTTTTTTTTAAAGAGAGAGAGAGAATTTTTTTTTAATATTTATTTTTTAGTTTTTGGCGGACACAACATCTTTTGTTTGTATGTGGTGCTGAGGATGGGAACCTGGGCCACACACATGCCAGGCAAGCGTGCTACCGCTTGAGCCACATCCCCAGCCCCTAAACATACATCTTGATCTCCCCAATTACCATTTCTTTTTCCTTTTTTTTTTTTTTTTTTAAAGAGAGAAAGAATTTTTTTTAGAGAGAGAGAATTTTTAAATATTTATTTTTTAGTTTTCGGTGGACACATCTTTATTTTATTTTTATGTGGTGCTGAGGATCAAACCCAGCTCCCCGCACATGCCATGTGAGCGTGTTACCGCTTGAGCCACATCCCCAGCCCCAATTACCATTTCTTTGTGGTGAAAACATTCAAACTCTTTTATTCCAGCTTCTGAAATACACAGTACAGTATGGCATGGTGGTGCACGCTTGTAATCCCTGCCACTCTGACCTAGGGTTCACTAAGTTACTGAAGTAGAGAAGGATCACAAGTTTGAGGCCAGCTTTAGAAATTTAGTGAGACCCTGTCAAAATAAGATTTTAAAAGGACCTGGGAGAGCATTTGCTTAGCATGTGTGAGGCTCTGGGTTTGAACTCCAGTACTGCAAAACACACACAGTGCAATCTCATTATCTGTAATCACCCTACTTGCAATCAAATAGCAAAATCTCTTCAGTCCTATCTCTTCCTCCTCTTTTCTTCTCCTTCTCCTCCTCCTTCGTTTTTTACCCCCCTGGTTCCAGGCGTGCTTTATCAATGAGCTATATCTCTAGTCCTTGATCTTTTGAATTTTTAAAATTTTGAGATAGAGGCTGGGGTTGTGGCTCAGTGGTAGAGTGCTCGCCTAACACATGCAAGGCCCTGGGTTCAATCCTCAGCACCACATATTGTGTCCAACTACAACTAAAATGAAAATATTAAAAAAGAAAAAAATCTGACATAGGATTCACTAAGTTACTGAGGCTGGCCTCGAACTTGCAGTTCTCCTACCTCAGCCTCCCCAGTGGCTGGGATTATGTGTACTACTGTGCCTAGCTCTCTTCTTTCTTTCTTTCTTTTTTTTTAGTTTAGATGGACACATTATCTTTATTTATTTTTATGTGGTGCTGAGGATCGAACCCAGTGCCTCACACGTGCAAGGCAAGTGCTCTACCACTGAGCTATAGCCCCATCCTTGGCTTTCTTATTTCTATCAAATTATACTTGAGTACCCAGTGATCATCCTCTCTCTCCATAACTCTCTCCCTCTCTCTACCCTTGAAAGACCTGAAAAAAAAATGTTGTATTCCTTGTTTCATGGGTTTGGGATGAAGTAAGTCTGTAACTTTATTTGCAAGTAGATCAGTAGAATTCTGGATGTTGAAATGTGTTCATCCGCTTTATCATACATAATGAGTCTGAGGTTATGAAGTGATCTCTTGCAGAATCGTGGAGCAAACAGGCATTGTGAGCACGGTGGTCTCTAGAGAATGTGCAGGCCTTTGGGTATTTGTCTACTCATCAGCTGCTTAGTCAGATGGAGTGTTTTCTTAAGTGCTACTGAAATGCATAGTTCAGTCTTTATTTTGAATTCTCTCCTTCTATTGTCTTTCCCTCTTTCATTTCTTTAATTACCTTGATGGGACATTCAAGTTCTGCAGTCTTATCCTTTTATTTCCATAGCCTACAGAAGTCAGTTTGAAGATGAACTGTGGGTGAACAGGTAATCTTCTCTACTTGGCTAGAAATCACCCTTCACAATGTTGACAAAGGCCCCCTAGATTTGGGGGATGAGACAAAGGTAACTTAATCCTATGACATTTTTAGTGGAAATCAGGGTGAACGTATGGAATGTTTGACTTATTGGAAGCAAGGCATGTGTGTAAGAAGGAGGAGAAGAATCCAGAGGTATATAGTAAAGAATTATTAAGAATTCAGGAAAACTTCAAAGCTGAATTACAGAATCTTTATTCTGAGAGGAAGGTGACTGGGGCAGGTAAGTAATAGGACACGAGCCTACGTCACTTCATTTGAAGCTGTTAAGAGTTGTTTAGGTGATGGAGTTTGATGATGGGGGCCTTTTCCCTGCCCTTTCTCTGTATTAACAGCTCAGGAAGAAAACTAAGAAATAGCCTTGGGTAGAAAATTACACCCATCAAATAGTTCCAAGATTTCCCTTGCCAGTTTTCTGAAATAAATAGCAAGATAGCAATTTGATCACATCACTGACTTCCTTTCTCTCAGCCTTGTCATCTGGTCTTCAGGCTCTGTCTTGACAGTTTTGGATTCCTCCCTTTCCTGCCTGCTTGCTACTTTTTCAATTACTGACATACAGGAACCTACTATTTCATTGTGCCTGAGGTAGGCAATCGCTAGGCTCTTGATATTGGATACCTTTCTTGAGATATGAAGTATTATACCATAGTGGATAATAAAGTGCTCACAATTACATTATAGAACATATTCTGGTAACTGTACCAGTGGGGACAGACTTGGTTGGCATACCATCATGCCACTTGGGGGTTGTTTTGCAGCAGAATGCTGTGAAACAGGTTGAGCATCGCCAGTTCCCATATCTGAACGTGGAAATGGCTCGTTAAAGATTAAAGGGACTGCCTGGTCCTTCTGGCCCCAAGATGGAATGATCTCTGCCATGGCGACAGCCTTTGTCTCCCAGGAGAGGCCATTTTATACAGCAGGTTTGTGCTTCCAAACGTTACAGTGAGCCTGTGCTGGCTGATGCTGTGGTGATAAGTTGACATTTGGGCACTCTCGAGACACATGAGCTATAGAGCATCCATGGTTTGAATTTCTGGCAAAACTTCCTCATCAGGAAGTCAAAAGCCTCAACTTTCAACCTGTACCTTTGGGGGAGGTTTTTGCCTTTGTTTCATTTGACTGTTCTGTTGAATCAAGTGAACTTTAATTTTCACAGCTATAAAAATTCCATTAAGCCCCTTGTATTGCATCCCAGGTATGAAAATGTCTCTGTGTAACAAGATTGTGGGTGACAGCTGAAGTCCTTAATAGTAGTTAGGATAATTGCCTCTGGAGACTTGAAGAAAATAATGGTCCAACCAACAAAATAACAGTTCAATTATTATATTCTTTGTGGTTCTTGTGGATGAGGGGACTGATGTCTAGGACCTGCTCAGTGTGACTACTGTTCTGCTTTGGTGGTCTTTGGGAAAAAAAGTGATTTTGCCCTGAGTAGCACTTAGGGAAAATAGCTGTCACCTGTCTCTCAAAGTACACTCCAAGGCTCTTTTCTGCATCAGAATCCTGTGTGGGGGAGAGACGCTTATTTAAAATTCAGATTCTGGGGTCTCTTTCCACTTCTGTTAATTCAGAGCATCTGAAGGACTGAGATGGTAAGCGATCATTTTCACTAAGCACCCTTTTGATTTCTAAGTACCCTACAGTTGATTTTTGACTATCCTAAAATTTACTTCATTTTTCGTGTTTAAGTTTTTATGATTTATTAGATGATAGATGTTTGGTTGGCACCCATATTATTTTTCTTAAATAGTAGGTACTTCAGTTTAAAAAAAAAAAAAAAAAAAAAAAAGTAATATGATTCCTGAACACAAAAGATTAGATTTTGGCAGTGTCTTTAATTAGCAATAGTGTGAGACAGCCACTGATTCCTGGAAATTTAGATTTACTAATTAACTTTCTTGATCAGAAAAAGGAAGTGGACTTAAGATTAATTTTGATAAAAAGAAGAAATGCTCAGTATCATTTAAGATGAAGGGGGTGGAAAGTAGACAGAAGGTATGGAGAGGAAAGAATATAAAGGAGAAAAGATTTCTTTTCACCACTTTCACTGTGATATTTGAGTTTTCTTGACATGATGGAAAACATTTGTTGGACTTTGTGTGCTTATTACTAGTCATTCTCAAACTGAAACAGATTGTAAAGCTCAGCGGAAGCCAAGAGGTAGAATGACATGAGCTCTTGATTTACTTGAAATCTGTTAATTAGGTACAATTTTACTATCAGAAAATATTATCAATATAGATTTCTACATTCCAACATAAAAATAAACTGCATACAATTTGTAAGAAATTGTAGATCCATTCTTTTAGTTGATCTATGCTTTTTGTACATTTCCATTTGTTGTTTGTTAACACGTGATAGAAGATAAGAACCAGTAATAAAGTAGTATGTAAATAATAAAAATTGTGAAAATTTACTGAATTTTAAATAACAGAGTCATATTTGAATATATCCTTGTTGTTTAAGAAAAGTTCAAATACCAGGAAGGCTAAACACAGCTCCTTGATCCTTGTCCCCATTGCAGTTCCGCCTGGTTGTGTTATCCTCTGTTCTTTTTGTATATTTGTTAATTTTCTGAGGATTTGAAAGTTACAGAATCCTGAGAAATGAATACTTCTTTTTGACACTTGCTTATTGTTTATAATGCTAAGATCTATCAGAGGAAAAAAATAAATGTGGGCTATAAATTATGTTACATTTTTCTATTCAAGTAAAACAGTGGGTGTGGATACATACAAATTTTATTGTGGTGAAATTTTATGTACGTGGTATGTGTGTGTACCCGCGCGCCACTTATTTATAAATAAATAAACGTAGGGCTAGGAATGTAGTAGCTCAGTGGTAGAGTTTATACTACCAAACCCTATTAATAATTTTGGGTATAAATTACTTGAGTTTAAATTTTTTTTTTCTTTTTAGTTGTAGATGGACACAATATCTTTATTTAATTTATTTTTATGTGGTGCTGAGGATTGAACCCAGTGCCGCACACATGCGAGGCAGGCACTCTATCACTGAGCTGCAGCCCCAACCCTAAAATAATGTTTTGAAAGAACTTAATCACATACTGCAGTTATTTTTCTTATTTTTACATAATCTCATATTCTCATAATTTTCATATAACCTCATAAAACTTGAAGCGTCTGAAGCCATAGTTCAAATTTAGCGTCTTTCATAAGCTCCAGATGTGTATCTTCAACCTTTCCGGTCTAAAAGAAGGAACTAGGATGGAGTATAGCTGTATTTTGGGGAAACTGATAAAAACTATCAGAATTCCAGAGCTTCAGAGGCTCTCCTCACCTGCTGAATGGTATTTGTCTTATCAGTATGGAGTTCTGATGCTTCTGGTTCTTGATTGCTTTCCTCCTATTTCATATTACTTCTTGGACACTCTACAATCTGGATATTCTCTCCCTTATTTAGAGTTAACTAATGTTGAATGGGCCAGAAGCTTTTCTAACAATACCATGTTTTTTCCAAATGAGGTTCTGTATTTGTATCTTAAGAGTTGTTTCATATTAGAATGTTTGTGACTTATCATCAACTACAGAAATATTTTTAAAAGGTGGTTCATGAGATAATTGTTGTCAGCTGCTATAAAGATGTTTTTATCCTTTGAAAAGGACTAATTAACACACTGAAGACAAAGTTTCTTTAAACAGCCATTTTCTGAATAGGAAGCACTGAAGTTGAGGGGAAAAAAGGGGGGAAACGTTTTATAATATTTTATAAAAGCCCAGAGTGGTTATCCTACTTGAATAATGTAGTTAAGGAGAATTCTATGAGTTGGATAAAAGACTTTTTTTTTTTTTTAAACTTAGTCCCATGAAAAAAAATGAAAGTATCTGCTTAAACATTTTAATTAACCTAACTTTCATTGAATGACAAGTTGGCTTGGCAGCTACATCCAGAGTTCATGTCCTGTGAGACCTACTGTGAAAGACAAGAAGCTAGCAGCCTCAAATGCCCTGGCTAAGAAATAGCTGATGGGACATGGAACTCTTGCATTTTTTAAACAGGGGACAGAAGGATATGATATGAACTTTACTTTTTCTCCTTTCAAGTTAAAACAGCAAGGACTTGATCTTTTGTTTTCTTTGCATAACACCAGTGCTAGTTCCAACCTATCAGGGCAAATTCAATAATAATGATGAGTCAGTCATTCTAGGATTAATTTTTTAATAAGTAGGCTAATAAATAAGAATTGACATATATTTAGGGATTTTTCTCTTAAGAGCAAGTTGGTTAAGTGATTTTCACAGCCTCCTATATTTCATTTTAGCACAGAGAATGTGCAGCTAATTAAAAAAAAAAGGAGGAATCCTGCTGTAGTTCTGTCTTAATGAGAGTCGAGTTGTCTAAGGAAACAGACCAGAGCAGGCCTAGATGGAAAAAAGAATAGTGAGCCTGGGTAGAGCTGACAAAAATTCACCCTAATGACTTGACCAGCGAGTGGTGAAATGGCTGGGCCATTTCCTCTGAAGCCACCAGCCCAGGTGATTCAGTTTGTAAATGCAAAGTGACTTCTTTACCTTCCTAGGGAAATCTTTAGAGCTGTGAACCTCCCACCTGCGGCAATCTTGCTGTGCCCAGTTCAAGGCTGTGTTCAGATGAAATTTCAGAAACGGCCTTGGAGGCTTTCTTTCATAGTAAGGGCTCCAGGAGCTGCCGGGTTACTACCAGCAGTAGGGGAATGAGGTTTACCTGCCCCCAATAATCAGCCCTTGATTTAAAACAATCAGTGGGGTGCCTTTTCTTTTCTAGGTTGCAGTTGATTGCAGTTGGCTCAGGCTGAGTTGTTTGGGTAATAGGAGTTTTGCCTAGCGTGAGTCAGCACTGCCCTGGGTAAACTGCCTGCTCTGTTGCAATCTTGCTTACCAAAGATACGTCCCCAGGCGGCACCATTCACTCTGCCTGAAAGCTGCTGCTGTTGGTTCCTGAGATGATCTCATCTGAACATGGCTCCAGCAACCTCGGTGGCAGGAATTGGAGGCAGCTTGCTGTGTGCCGTGGCAGTATTTTGAAACAGGAAAAATCAGGTAACCCTAGATTGTTTTCTTGGTTTCTTTAAGCTAGACTAAGCTGGGGGAAGAAACTGGGGAAGTCCTTAGTCTTCAGAAGTGAGTCAATGCTTTATCAATTTGGGTGTGTTACAGTTAGCCCTTCAAACTCTTTGAAGGGGTCCTTGAGAGGAAACATTTCCTTTCATTTGGGATCTGGATGTGGTTTTACATTGTTTATGTAAGCCTTTGAGAAACTATGTTAGGTTTGCAACTTCATCCATCTTTTGCTCTTATTTTTTAAATTTTTTTCTGTTATTTTTGTATCTTGTGAGAAACAGTTTGGTCAGACTAAACCATTGTGAATAGAAGACAGGTACACATTTGAGTACCTTCCTCCTAACTGTGAATGTTGAATTGATGGAATACTGAACTCTGTTACCTGTGAGTTTGTGCCCATCTTCCTTTGTGAGGGATTGTGAAGAGCCTCCCCTTATATTCTGTTCAGGTTCCTGCCCTTTTCCCTCCTGTTTTCACCTTTAAACTCTTCAGCTAGAATCAAAACTCTCATATCTTTGAGGCACTCGTCCTTATAGTTAGTTACTCGAAGTGGTCTGTGTACTCTCACCTTTGCACCTGTGGGCCTTCTCTGAAACATCTTTCCCCAGGGAACCTGGCCAGCTGGTTTTGGCCTAGAAGTCACTTCCACAAAGCTGCTGCTTATTTACCGGGTCTGTTGAGTACCAGGAGAATCTGGTTTTTACTTCAGGCACAGGGTAGGGATGCTGGGAATGAGGGTTTGTTTTAGAATTGTATTCACCGGTACTCTGCACATATTAGGTTCTCAGTGAGGACGGAGAGAGGAAGAGCTCCTCTCTTTCTCAATGAGCTTTTTGTCCTTTTTGTTTCCACCATAAGCACCCTACTGTGGCTTTTTTGCAGATCATCAGTGAACTAATTATCAAACCATTGTCCCTGTTTCAGCCTCCATCTTAATTTCTGCCTAGCATTTAACACTGTTGAACTATTTTACCTCAACAGTCCTTTTCATTTTTCCTCTCCTGAGTTTTCCAGTGTCTTTCTGTTATTTTTTCTCATTCTCTTTTGATAATCCAGCGAATATTGAGATGCTCCAAGTCTTTGCCCTTCTGTCTTCCCTCCAAGAATCTCAAAGATGCCTATAACTTCAGCTACCCCTAGTATGTTTTAGTAGCCCAGCGATCCCTGTTATCCGTCTGGATTCTTATTGCCAACTGGGCAATCTCGACAAGCTTTGTTCAGTCTGACAACTACCAGGATGTTCAAAAGGCATCTTAAATTCAGCATGCACACACCTGAACGCATTTTCTCACCTGCTGCCTCACATGCTCTGTGGATATTGCTGTAGGTTTGAACTCTGTTAATTATATGAACCGAGTCTTCCTGTTCGCTCCTTTTATGTTCACATCCTCTAAATATGATAAACCCATGATTGCTAAACCTTGTTGATATTGGTTTGATGTGTGGCTTTTCTTCATCTTCACTGTCATTGCTTCAGTTTACCTGAGATCAAAAAACTGGACATTTTGTTTAAACAGCTCAGTGGCTTAAAATTTTTGTGAACATTTTGTCAGGCCCTGTACTCTTCAAAGATCACAGAGACTACAGTTCTCCAAGATCTTATAGACCAAAGATTTCACATTTTATTTATTTTGCCTCCAGGAATTTGATGTTTGCAACTCTTGGTTCAGACTCTTATCAAATGTACTTTGGTTACTCCACTTTAAATCTTTCTCTGCTCCTATCTTCTTCATATTGTTGCCCAAGTTATCTTCCTAAAGGCCAAATCTAATCTTTACTCTTTTCTTTTCAGGATGCCATTGGTTCTCAGTTTTCTGTGTAGCTTTATTTGTAAAACGCTTCAAATTTGACCCTGTCCTGCCAGTCACTGTTCTGTCTCTCCTTCTCTCAGCCAATGCTCTCCTCTCTGCCTTCACTAAACTTCTCTTATCCCATTCCTAGATATCTCTTCAGCACTCCCTGCCTTTTCCTAATGGTCTCCCTTTCTCTGATTGAGAAATTCTTATCCCCTAGAAGTCATAGTTAATACATGAAGTGAGCTCCGACCTCCCAAGTATAGTTATTCTTCCTGATTTGACTCCAACAGCACTGTCTCTTTTGCTTTAGATTGTTGAGTTCCTTGACTGAATTTGGTTCTGAGTGTGGAGACTGGCACCATCAGAAACAGTGCCTGAAGTGGGTTACCAAGGTCAAACCACTGTTCTAGATTTTGAAAGGTTGAAAAATTCATATACTCTGCTTAGACGGATGGTTTTGGCTCCCGTTGGTGACTTTGAGCCCATGGCTACCTATTCAGTTTGTGTTTTAGTCAGCTTTTTCACTACTATGACTCAAAGATCTGATCAGAACCATTTTAGGAGAGGAAAAGTTTATGTAGGGGCTCACAGTTTCAGAGGTCTCAATCCACAGACAGCAGACTCCTTTCCTCAGCCTCAGGGCTGGAGGTCAGGCAGAACATCATGGCAGAAGAGTGTGGCAGAGGGAAGCAGCTCATATGATTATCAGAAAGCAGAGAGATACTCCACTTGCCACTCAATTAATCCTATCAGGTGATTAATTCACTGATTGGGTTAAGGCTCTTATAACCCAGTCATTTCATCTCTGAACATTTTTGCATTGTCTCACATGCAAAAAGGCTTTTGGGGGACACTTCACATCCAAACCATAACAATATGTGTTACCTGAAACCCTCAGGTAACAATTTTAAGTTAGTGTGAAGATTTAAGGGACTTGCTGAAGTGTTATCCTAACATTTTTATAGTGCTTTACAAAAATTATTTCCATATATTATGTTAAGGTAGGCTTTATTATCCCTATTTTACCAGTGTCTAATTCTATTTAGAAGCATATGTTGAGGTAAGACTCAGGAAAAAATGTATTCTTGCAATGCATTACATAACCAGTTGGTTTCTTTGTAGTTAAATACACCCTATCTGGTTCTACATAAATGGAACCTTTGCTGAAGAGGCAAGTGCTACAGATCTTGCCTTTTACAAGGCCACCTTATTATCAAGGTAGATGGAGGAGGTACCAGAGTTTACCTGACCTATGGAAAGGCCCCAGTTATAATTAGAGACCTTGATTGAAATTAATGGTGTGCCTACTCCAACCTCTCAGGCTTTTCTCTCCCTTCTTTTTTTCCCCTTTTTTCCCCCCTTAAGTTGACAGTGCTAAGGATTGAATCTTGGGCCTCAAGTGCTACTCAAGTGCTCTACCACTGAGTCATACTCCTATCTCATTGGACTTCTATTGTACTTACAATATTTGGAATATGTAAAAACTGACTGCTGTTCTGCAGTGTCACATCAGCTTGATGAGTGAAGGGAGTCAGAATGAAAAAAAAAGTAAATTGTTAAGAGCAGAAAAGGGCTCATAGCAATTCTAGTGAGTGATTAAGTTTGTAGAACACTTCATAACTTTGGGGGTGTTGCCATATTTGGGACTATGTGAAACGAGATTATAAAAAGATGAACAATCGGGGCTAGGAAATAATCTCTGTTAGAAACATTTTGACACTCAATTTTGGTTCTTTTATAGTTGAGAGGATAATCAAAGGTTGGGAAATAGGCCCTATCAGTGTAAGTTTAAAAGAGGAGAAAGATTTTAGCCTAGAGAAGAAGCTAAGGGATAGCTTGATTATCATTTTCAAGCATGAGAATAGTTGCCAGAGGGATTTTGATTAATTATTCTTCATCAACTTCAAAGATGTAAGAAGAAATGGGCTTTAATTGAAGGAGGAGTAATTTTGATGAATATAAGGAAGATGTTTTTGGTCATCAAAGTTAGGAAACATTTGAATGACTGCTAGAGAGAGTTTTGAATTTCTGACTGTTACAGTTATCTAGTAAAAAATTACCCAAAGTGTGGGTGCGCGCATGCACATGCTAGGAAAGTGCTCTACATCCCCAGCCCCAGAATTTTTGTTGGAGTAAAATGACAACCATTTTGTTTTTCATGATTCTGTGGGTTACTAGTTCAGGGAAGGAGGACACATTGCTTTCCTCCAAGTGATGATGATTGGACTGGAGGATTTAGTCCACGGCTTCACTCACATGTTTGGGGCCTTGATGCTAGCTTTTGGCGGGGACCTCTTGGTTCTCCATGCAGTCTGTCTCTTTCATGGCCTCCCATTGTTTATTAATCTAGATCAGGCTCCTTGTACATAGTGACTGGGCCATAATGGAAGCTGCAGGGTCTTTTTCTAGTCTGGGAGCCATTCATTATCACTTCTGAACCATTCTTTGGTCAAAGTCGGTCACAAGTATAGCCCAGATTCAAGAGATGGGGCCATGAACTTTACTTCTGTAAGGGTAGAACGTTTAAGTCACCCCACAAAAGGACTTGGTTGTCCTTTTGGGACAAATTATGGTTGGGATTATTGTTGCCAATTTTAGAAACTATTTCCCACACATATATGTCTTTTGAATGGGTCATTGGGCATACGATTTGCAAATTTGGCTGCATATCAGAGTCATGTGGGAACTTTTTACAACCAGACATGTGACTCAGCATCTCCTGGGGCTTTTGGCTCATGAGAGAGACTCTCTGTCCTTTCTCTCAGGTAACCACCAGTGAAATGAGTATGGAGGTAGGGGACAGGTCCGGATAGATATGTTACGTATGGCAGAAATGGTAGGTGCCTTAAATAGGCCTGCTGGTCTCCTGCTTTCGGGACTTGGTTGATCCCTCTGCCTGGCCTGCTCTTCCCTCCAGGCTGCCTATTAGAAGTCATATCTCTCTCAGCACATCATCAGAGCAGTATTTCTTTTTGGTTCCAGTGATTGAACCCAGGGCATTTAACCACTGAGCCATATCCCAGCCCTTTTTTTTTTGAGACAGGGTTTCGCTGAGTTGCTTAGGGCCTTGCTAAGTTGCTGAGGCTGGTCTCAAACTTGCAATCCTCCTGCCTCAGACTCCTGAGTTACTGGGATTACAGGTGTGTACCCCTGTGCTTGGTTGAGTAGTGTTTCTTGATGCCTCACTTTTTTTTCTCATGGCTCCTAATGATTTTTCTTCGTAGCCTTTTTTAGTCTATAATTAAATATTTGTGTGATTGACTCACACATAATTGACAAAAGTATGACTGCTTTGCTTTCCTGTATCTTTGCCTTATAAAAGGTACTCAGTATTTGTTGAATGAATAAGTAGATGATTGAATGCATGAATGAATGAAGTGGTATTTGAATTTACTTTCAAAGAGTGATTAGAGTTTTGGACAGACAGAACAAATGAATGAGGAATTCAGTGTTTTGAACTGGAAAGTGGGAATCATATTGCTCATATACTTTCAGAAGATTGGAGGAACTGGTTTTGAAAAAGTGTCTGGTTTTGAGTACACTTGGTATTGCTAAAGTTGAGGGGTGAATATCTAGCAGGCATTTAGAAATAAGGTACTGAAACTGAAGGGAGAGACTGATGCCAGAGATTTAGATTTGGGAGTTACCTGACTGAATACTAAGAAATCTATTCTTCCAACAAATAAAGTGTTCCCTCACTGTGTGCCAGACAATTATGTTATAGGGAAGGTGAATCAAAGGCTGACTGACTTAAGGAGCCCTCCTTCTAATAGGAACCACAAGTGTGAGGCCTTGAGGATAATAAATACCTTTTTTTTTTTTTTTTTTTTTTGAGGAATAATAAAGACATGACAGAAGACTGAGTGAGGTTAAAGAGAGGGAGAGCGGCGTGAAGTAAGTGGTGAGGCAGGGGAGGCCACATCATGTGGAGCTTTTGTGGACCATATAGCCTAGTATTTACTCAAAAGAATGATAGACTTTGAAACCATAGAAAACTTTGAAACAGGAAAGTAACAAGCAGAAATTTATTTTTTAAAATAAAAGTTTATCATAGCTACTGTCTGGAGGATAGAGAGTGGCAAAGGAGGAACCAATGAAGAAGTGCTTACTTTCCTTCTTAAAAGATGGAGGCAGATAGGTTAGGGTATGGCAGTGGACATAGAATAGATGATGGATATATTTAAAGACTAAAACCAGTAAAATTCACTAGAGAAGGAAAGGAAGAGTGGGGAGACAGAACCCTAGAGCATATTTAGGGAGCAAAAGGAGAAGCCAGGAAAGGAGGACAGGGAGAAAGATTAGTCCTTGAAGTCAAAGGATAGTCCAACTACTGCATTTTCTGTGGAAGACAGAAGAAGGATCCAGTAAGAGATTCAGGAAGAAATATCAGTAGGTCATCATCATGAGGAGGAGGTCATGAAGTTTGAGGACTTAGGAAAAGCTATGCATTTCTCCATCTGTTCATTGATGACCTGGAGAAGAGCTTCTGTAGAGTGAAGTGGAGTTAATGAATGAGTGTATGAAGAGGAAGTGAAGGCAGAGTGCCAGCTGCCTTCTTAGAGACTGGGAATGAAGTAAAAGGGACACAACAGAGCTCACTTTGCATAAACTTGTACAAAGAGGTCTGAGTGTGAAGGTTAGTTTTTAAAAACCAGGGCGCCAACATTTACTTCAGCAGCTCTCTATGCCTGTCACTGTGCTAGATGCTGTACCCAGTCTATTGTGTTTATTTTTTGTCTTTAAAAAATTCGCAAAATAAGCCAGGCATCCTGTAGTCTGTCTACACACCTCTCATCCTACTTTACAGATAAGAAATAGGACTAGAAATTTTTAATTTACCTGAGATCACACAACTAGTTAAGTGATACAACTAGAATTTGACTCCAGGTCTGTTTCACTCAAAAAATTTACCACCTTACCCTTTTCCTTCTTCATTTTCTTAAATGCTTTCTTATATTTTTCCATTTAATTCTCAATGATTCTGTAAGAAACATATTAAAATACCCATTTTGCAATTGAGGAATCTGAGGCACAGACAAAATGATTACTATTCTATGGCACCAGATGGACTTCTGATTTGTTCTTTTTTCACTTTACCATAGTGCTTCTCAAAAGTAGGTGGAATCAGGGGGCTGGGGTTGTAGCTCAGAAGTAGAGTGCTGGCCTAGCATATGTGAGGCACTGGGTTCAATCCTCAGCACCACATGAAAATAAATAAAGGTATTGTGTCCACCTACAACTTAAAAAAAAAAAAAAAGAAAAAAGTAGATGGAATCAAATTGAATTGTTTTGGTAAAGTGAGGGGATTTCTAGTTTTATGACACAGAAGGATGAAAGAGGAGAATATAGTGGTTGGAGGTTACTTAGAGTAGAACATCGTATTAGTTCCCATTTGGGCCACTTAATCTGTTATTAAGCATTTGCATGAATGAAAAGACTATGAACTCTGACTCTAGGCCTCATACTTCCTAACCCTGCATAGAATTGCTCTTTGAAAAGTTCTATGGGACATCAACCAGAGATGGATAAAAGTTTTTCAGAGCTAGTGATGGCTTGCCCCCAATTATATAATTTACTTGAGAACCCAGTTAAATAAAGTTTCTGAATTTTCTGTAATATGCAGGAATATAAAGGTGGGAGGAGTAGAGAAGAGTTAAGTAATCTGAAAAAGTTCAGAGAGTTCAGTGCAGGAATGGTGAATTGCAGTGGGATTGTGTTGTTAAATGAAAGTTGTGTTTGAAATTTGTTCTTGTAATAAATATTTATTGTATTTTGGTTTGCTGAAAGGTATATTGGAATATGGAGGGGAAGGAACGAAAAAATGTGTAAGATGAAATCTTTGACCTCTAGAAGGTTAGAAAGGGAGAGGTGGAGGATGGAGGAGTATGGGAAAGAATACAAACTAGGGGAGTGGCATTTAGGTGGGGCTGGCTAGAGGGATGCCAAACGAGGTTCTCAGGAGGACTCAGTTTTGGTCAGTATGTTCAGATTTGTTCTTGGGTTATATATAAAATGTATTTTGTTGGGTGTCTGGGAATGATGAGTCTTGGAGGCAGCATTGCATTTGGGGTTGAGTGATTGAGCTCAGAACAGAATGCCAATTTATTATTTTAAAGTGAAAATTTCCTTTTCTGTTAACAGGATTCTAGGGTTTGCTAGGATATTGCTCTTCGATATCAAGAGATCTGGGAAATCAAATTTAATAACATTAAGCTCGCTTGGTAAGCATGGATTAATAAAATAAGATGATTTGTGGGGCAGTTACAAAAAAGCTCAGATTGTTGATTGCTTACTATATGCTGGGTATTATAAGTATTTTGGGTACAGTAGAACATTTAATTTTCCCAGTGACCCTCCTGAAAAGTAGGCTCAATCATTCTTAACTTAAAGTGAGGAAACTAAGCCTCTGTTCAAACTGGTAAGAGGCTGAACCAAGATTTGAACCAAGTTCCTGTCTAAGAGCTCATACTCCTAGTTATCACTATGTGCTATTTTGCTGTTTCCATTTAAGCTTCATGAAATAAACTTGTTCTACTCCAGAGATAATGATGTGCCACCTAACTCTAGTATTTCTTTGCCTCGGGCAGTTCCAGAGTCCAAAGATACACCACGGCTTTTTCCTAGATTTTTCCAAAGTTTTTGGTTGACTACTCTTTGATATAGCGACATTCTTTGCTTAAATGTATTAATACTGTTATTCAAGCCTTTTTGTTTTTTCTTTTAGTTTGATCATCTTTTCTCTTTGGAGAGACTTTATGTATCTGCACACATTAATTTTATGTTGATTTCATTATCTTTTTCCGGTCAAGTGTTTTTGTTTTTTTAAATACTGTGGATTGACCTCAGGGGTCAATCTGAGCTATATCTCCAGCCCTTTGTATTTTTTATTTTGAGACAAGGTCTCCCTAAGTTGCCATGACTGGCCTATAACAGGTGATCCTTCTGCCTCAGGTGTGAGCCACTGTGCCAGTTAGGGGCCAAGTTTTTTTTTTAGTTTTTTCTATCATGTTAGCTTCTCCCATTCCTCTTCCACTGGATTAAAGTTCAGATTCTTAGGCTGGTTTCTGAATTCTCTCTGGCTCCAGTCCAGCTCTCTGATTTAGCTATGACTCTGAATTGCTAGCAATTATTAATACCATCCCTCCTTTCATGTTTGCCTATGTCTCAAATCAAATCCAGTTACTCATTGTACTTACACATCCTTGATTTCCTCCTTGGGTGCCTTTGTTTCCGTTTTGCTTTTGTCTTACAGTTCACTCTTGGTATGAAGCCTCCTTTGTCTGATCCATCACTGGGAGTAATCACATCCTCAATATCTTATAACAGAGGATTCTACTTAAGCTGCCTTTATAGCACAGTACACTTTCTGCCATGTATTTCAGTGGTTTGTGTACTTGCCTTTATTTCTCCTACAAGACCATAACCTCATTGAGTAAGAACTGTGTGTTGACCTTTGTATTTGCCCTAGTGTATATAGTTCAGTTTCCTTCACATAGTAGGCATTCAGTATTTGTCAGATGAATGAAGGATGGATGAACAGAATTTCAGATTTAAATTTCTGTGATTCAGATTTTCCCTCTTTTTCTTTCTCTCTCATTCCCTTTTCCTTGTTTTCTATTAAACTTGCTATGTTTTCCCATGCACTGACTCACTGCACTTCTTTCCTCCCCTTTCTTTACCCAGATTTTGCCTCATTCTTTTCCCATTAACAGCCACTGTGTGGGTGTGCCACATGTTGCTGATCAGATCTCCTGTGTTCTCTTGTACCTTTCTCTTCTCCCTGTGAATCATATGACTAGCGTGGGAATTGAGTGATGATTACAGTAAGACCTTAATAAAAAGACCATGTATGAAGCACAGCCCTTATGGTTTAATAGTATATTGCTTTCAAGCGGGGAATTTTCTGATTCTGTGTTTCAAGGGAAAGGGGAAAAAATTCTTGCATAGTAGATAAAGGCATATAATATTTGCACTGTGGGATGTCAGAGGCATCTATTTGACCAGAGATTGTTAATATTGAATCCTGAAATTTTTTCTACAGCTGGAAAAAAACATTAGAGGTTAGTGTAGTCCAACCTTCCTCTTCTAGAGAAAACAGGCAATATGACTTGTCCATAAAAACTGGGATATTTGTTGATGAGTGTTTATTCCTAATACTGAATGTGGCTGGGAAACTCTTTGAGAGCAGTGGAAGTTAGGCTTAAAGTGAGAGGCTTCAGCCTTGAAGCTGCTGAGGACCGCAGAAATACCAAAAGCAATCTGTTAGCGGAGTAGCTGGTAGATTTGGGCTAGTGCATACCAGGAGGACCCTTTGAAGATTCTCAGTTTCTCCCTTCTGGGGTCTGTTCAGTGATGACCAGCTGATAGAAATCTATTCCTTCTGCATTTGGAAAGGGGCCAGTATTTAATTATAAAAGCATTTCCAACTTTTTTGCTCCTTTTCCCAGCCCTTGTATTCCAAATTTTATTTCAGACTTCATTTCCTTATTTCAGCACTATTTATATTCGTTTTCCCCTACTTTGGGTGGTGTCGGTAATTGAACCAGTGGTGCGCTGAGCTATGTTCACAGCCCTTTGATTTTTTTTTGAGACAAGAGTCTTGCTAGATTGTCTAGGCTGGCCTCATCTCCTGCCTCGGCCTCCTGAGTGGCTGGGATTAGAGTCAGGCTTGTGCTAAGTTTTTATTGTTTACTTTAGGACAAATGTCAGTATGAAATATGGGAGATCCAGAAAGTGTCTTAGAGGCTCGTGCTTGTTTTTGATGTTTGTTAGGTGAATCTTTTACCTAATTTGTAGAGTAATGGATTTTATTATCAATTGAAATACTGTCCAGTAAGCCATTTGTCAGCACATATGAATAGGTTACCTGTTTGTCGAAGATCTAACACTCTTGGCCTAGGAGCAGTGGTGTAAAGAGATCAGACAGCCCCAAACAGGAAGTTCAGTGCAAACCAGGATGTGCTTTTCTTTTTTTTTTTTTTTTAATATTTATTTATTTATGTATCTTTAGATGGATACATTGGTTTGTTTTTATGTGGTGCAGAGGATCTAACCCAGTGCCTCATGCATGCTAGGGGAGCACTCTACCACTGAGCCACCACCCCAGCCCCAAGGATGTGCTTTTCTTTACTGTAACTTGTATGCCTGTGTTTTGAAACTTGCTGTGGTTAAAAAAGTCAGGCTGTTAATATTGGTGCTTGACTGAATAAATCTGTTTTTGGTTTGTGAAGAAACTAACATAATAGTTCTTTATGGCCTTTGCCTTGATGCATGTGCACATCTTAATTCTAGGGACCAGGTTATTCTTTCTTCCTGGGGCATGATTGTTTTTCCCAGCTTACACCACACTCATGTGGTTTATGAACTGGAAGCAGAAAATTGACTGCTGGTTTGTTACTTTGGGTAGGTGTAGGACTCAATCTGTGCTTAGCTATTTATTCTTTTAATAACAATAGGAAATTTTAGCCTGCAATTCACCAACCTTTTAAATAATAGTTTAATTTTGTTAGGTTCCAGGATTTCTAGCACACCTTTTTGAGTGTTTTCTGACCATGGTAGTTTACAAATTATTTTACAAATTACAGAATGGGGGTTGTGAAGGTTTTATTAATCTTTGAATTAAAAATTTCATTGAATACTGGAGGCTGGATCAAATGCTAGCTGCTCAGTTGGCAAGTCTCTGGAGAAGCAGTTAAATAAGTAATTTGTTTAGGGTCACTCTGTTGGTAAACAATCTCAGAGACTTTTGTTTTTCCAAATTCTTGTTGCTTTTTATTTTGAAATCTGCTTTATTACCTTCATTAGGAGACTAAGTTGGCTAAGGGATAACCACCTGCAGGGAGTCACCTTGGGATCTTGGCGGATTATTGCAGTCCTGTGAGTTATTTCTGAACTGGTTCATTCTCTGGTCTCTAACCATACTTGCTGCAGGTATAGGTATTGATAATGTTTTTTGTGCATTTCATATCCCAGCCATGTCACAAAGAAAATTGCCTATCCTTCCAGTTTGTAAATCCAGGAGCAAAGGGATAAAGAAAATGGGTGAAAAAAAAAAAAGGCACATCTGATCAGCAGGAATGGTCTGGGGACTTTGCAAGTGAAAATAGCAAGAAACTGCTTGATATTTACATGGGTGTTTTTTCCTTGAATCTATGGAGAAGTGGTAAAAATATACAATATTTTACACTTTGTTGTAGGACAGAGGCAAAGAGGAAAACTGAAGCCCAAATTAAGCACAGGTTTTCTTTGCAAGGAGAGAATACAATGAGAATGCAAAGGTTTGTTGTGGTTTTGGTGGCATTCTATGAAATTGAAATCCATTTATTTCTGCTTCTTGGGATAAATATTGGGCATATTACATCCTGGCAGGAGCAGAAAATGTTCAGGAAGTCAGCATTATTTTTTCAGATTGAGATTAAATATCGAACCAAGCTAAAGGTCTGTGGGAGAAGGTGGTACTTCATCTGAATTCATCCTCCATTTATCACAGAATCCCATTTTGGCCTCAGTGCAGTGTGAGCAGTTATGGTGCACCAGGTGGGGGCCAAAGGTGTACAGTCCATTCTTTGGATGTGGCGGAGAAGAAGGGTTGAGGAGCTAAGGGAGAAATTCTGAATTGTGTAGACTGCCTGGGAGGTGGATGACAAACTGAAACTCGTTAGCAGTGAGGTAGACTTGGGAGGAAATTCTATGAGGAGGATAAACCACTTCTCACCACTTCTGAGAGACATTCTTCAAGTGAATATAAGTTTGTGTGTGTGTGTGTGTGTGTGTGTGTGTGTGTAATTTTGAGCTAGTGGGAAAGGCCTGGGATTAGTCATTTAGTTCTTGGAGGATGGTTGGAGAACCAAATTGAATATGATTAAAAATATTGGTGTGTTTAAAGAAAAAAGGTACAGATAGAGCAGGTAAATTTTAAGAACCTTAAAAAGTACTTTCTTTTAAAATTATTTATAGTTAACTTATATTGAACACTTGTTAAGTCTTAGACTGTGGGGTAAATACTTGACATGCAGTATTTTTAAAAATTTTTATTTTTAAAAAAAAATCGAACCCACTGCCTCATACATCCAAGCAAGCACTGTACC